>NW_023596420.1:32281752-32435436 GCF_011947565.3 Pollicipes pollicipes
GTGAAAACTGGAACAAGTTGTGTTAACCCGATCTCTGCTGGCGATTACCTACCTACCCCAAGTATTCAACTTGGGACAATAAATTACGAAAAAGAAAGACAGAACGCTGTCTATCATGTCGACTTCTCGAAGGCAACATGTGTGTACCTTCCCGAACATCTGCCCTCACCTTTCCGCAGCCGCCCCCGCGCCGTCTGCGCTGGCGCCTGAACAGCCGTTCATGCGTTGACCCCGGCCATATCCCACATTCCGGACTGGGTCACATTCCTGGCGAGCCCCCGCCGCGCCGCGGCCAGCGCCGAAGTGTAAACACGCTGCCATCTCCATCGGCGGTCAGGTACCACCGACGGGATGGCGTCTGCCAACACGTAAACAACCAGTGGTTGATTTGTCAGTTTACCATGACGTTTGGCACAGCCTGAGTATTGTTTTGACCGGTACATGTATTCAGGCTAAAAAAGCCGTTCAGATTCCTCTTCAGGCGACTGTTATTTCTTTTTAAAACGTTAGCTCATGGTGTAGAAACAGTATCCACAACTAAGGTTGACTGGAACAGAACCGCACGCACACACACACACACACCACACACACACACACACACACACACACACACACACAAACATACACACACACACACAACCACAACACACACACACACACACACACACACACACACACACGCACACGCCACAACACGCGCGCGGCGCACACGCAAAGGACGTACGAACTCACACCTGCATACACACACCACACCACACACACACACACACACACACACACACACACGCACATGTACGTATGCACGCAACGCACGCTCTCTCTCTCTCTCTCTCTCTCTATCTCTCTCTCTCTCTCGTCTATCTCTCTCTATCTCTCTCTCTCTCTCTCTCTCTCTATCCTCTCTCTCCTCTCTCTCTCTCTCTCTCTCACTATATATATATATATGCATATGCTAGCTCGATTAAAAATGACTGCTGATTCAGCATTGACGAGATTTTTATGCACCGGTGTAGTTTCAGGGCTTTTGACTTAGCATTATCGTTTGGATTATAGATGGTGTCACCCCCAGCCTGGTTCTCTTGGCTCTTCGCTTTTTACACGCACAATGCTAGTTGTTATCTATTGCACGAATTAGCACATATGGTTTAAAAGTGACGGACTCAACTGATGTTTTGGTGAAATGTTTCTAATACTTTCAAAGAAATCAGTCACATTACACTTATTCAAGTACGTTACATTACACATTCATACAAATCAATCGCATAGCACATTTTAAATCCTTGACATATCTAGTGCACCATGAAACTGCTCATTCTTGACCGCACGTGACAAACAATTCGACTTGGATTTAACTCGCTTGGAAGTTCACAGCGTGCTACGACTGAACAGAGCACCTCGCACTTGGGAGTAACAATAACTCAGTTACAATACCGACTAATTCAGTCGCAACACCCTCCCCCCACTGTGTTCAGCTGACGGGAACACACCTTCATTGCATCACCTTTCTTATGTTGTGAGTTAGGTAGTTTGTCTTGCCCGTTCAGTTTATCTTTTGACTCTCTTCCAGGCGACAAATTTTTGTGACAGGTCTATGACATACGCATCCAGCAGATGACTTGAGTTCCACGGATGTCATTCGCCCATCAGGGCCTTGGATGGCTTTTGTCGCTCCAGCCAAGGGCCAGAAACCACGAGGGGCACTTGCCTCTATCATCAGGACAACATCTCCTTCCTTTAAGGCTCTTTTTTCCCTGAACCATTTTTTGCGACTTTGCGGAGTCGGGAAGGTATTCTTGACGCCACCTTTTCCGGAAGTGTTGTGCAAGAACCTGAGTTTGTCGCCAGGGTCGCCAGCTGTTGATTTCCTCACCATGGAAGCGTCCTGGGGACATGTTCATTCCAGCACAACCCAGGAGTATGTGATTGGGAGTCAGAGGTTCAGGATCACTGGCATTTGAGCTCACATATGTTAACGGTCTTCCATTGATCATCGACTCAACTTCTATGAACAGCGTGAGAAGGACTTCATCAGTGAAACAAGAACTTCCAGGTGTTACTCTTAGTACTCGTTTTACGCTGCCCACCATTCTCTTCCATGCCCCACTCATGTGGGGCGCACTGGGAGGTATGAATTTCCATTCGATGTGTTGTTGGCTCAGTTCATCCGTCAGTTGTGTTTGATCCCATTCAGATTGATATTCTCTCAGTTCACGTTTTCCTTCAACAAAGTTTGAGCCGTTGTCAGGGAAGATCTCTTTTGGCTTTCCCCGCCTGGCAAAGAATCTCCTCAGTGCCATTAGGAAGCTATCGGTGTCAAGGCTGTGTGACACACCACTAGGTGGATCGCTCTTGAAGCCAAGCATGTGATAAGAACTCATCTCTTTTCAGTTTTGCGCAGCTTCTTCACCGCCATGGGGCCAAAACAATCAATGTCCATTGTGCTGAACGGCCGAGAAGTGTCATATCGGCAGTTGGGCACATCGGCCGTTCTGGGTGGTTGCGGTTTTACTCTCCTGCGATGACACTGCCGACATCCGTTCAGAATGCGCCGCACAACCGATCTCGCCTGCGGAAACCAGTATTGTAACCGGACTTCTGTCAGTTTCCGTTCCAAACCTGAGTGGAACACACGCTGGTGGTCATGAACTACGATCAGGTGTGTAACTTTGTCTGTCGGTTCAAGTATGGCGTGCTGAATATGGGACTGGAGCTTTGGCGAGACGTCCACCAACCCGAAGTACGCCATTCTCATCCAGAAAGGGTGCCATCTGTCGGATGCGATGATCTTGCTCACCGTTCAGCTCAGCTCCTGCTTTTATGCATCTGATCTCCTTGGAGAAGCGCCTATCTTGGAGCTCTCGAAAAATCATGTTTTCGGCTTCTTTGATTTCACTTGCTGAGAGTGGTTCAGCCCGCAGCCAGTCGAGCCTCCTTGCATCATGTCTGGCTGCAAAGTTGCTCACGAATCGCGCTATCCAGGCGACAACTCGTCGGTAGGAAGTCCATGATGAGAACCTCTCAGCAGAATGAATTACTGCTGGTTTTCTGTAGTGCAGCGTCGTCCCAAAGGCACTTCTTACTTTAGGGCCCTCCTCCATCTTGATGTGCTCCAATCTGCTCTGGTGTGGCCAGCAGTCTCACAAGACTGACCGCGAGAACAAGCGTCTGCTGGATTATGGGGGCTTGGCACGTAGCGCCACTGATCTGGATTTGATGTCTCGCGGATTTCAGCAACACGGTTTGCAACAAACGCGTGAAACCGCAGAGACTCACTTCGCAGGCGCTGCAGTACAACTTGGCTATCGCCCCAGAACACTACTCGCTGGAATTTGTAAGACACTTCTTTCTGGATCGTGTTTGCGACTCGTACTGCGATCACAGCTGGTTGGAACTCCAAGCGGACTACCGCAATCTGTTTGAGAGGGGCAACCTTTGTCTTAGTCATATCAAGCATGAAGCTTTGTGAGCCGTCGTCTTCGATGGACCTCACATACGCCACCGCTCCAAACGCTACTTGTGATGCATCACAGAACACATGCAATTCGTGCCGGCACTCATTTTCTTTACGCAGATGCTGCTTTAAGCACCTCGGCATGTTCAAATTCCCGACAAGGGGAAGGTTAGACCGCCACGCAGACCATGTCTGGAGATCCTCTTCATCCAGTAAATCATCCCATCCGTAGTCTTTTGCCCACAGTCTTTGAACGGGGAGCTTTGCTTGTGCTACGAATGGACTTAGCATTCCCAGTGGGGCAGACAGTCTGCCCACGGCTCTCACTACGCCGCGTTTCGCGGGCGGTACGTCGGCATCAATCTGTCTGGTGACTAAAGTATCACGGTCTGGATCCCAGACGCATCCAAGTACAGTTTCGACTGGAAGCGACTTATCAGCATGAGCTCGATCCTGTGCTGGAATTGCAGCCAGCGCCTCTTCAGAATTACTTCTCCACTTTGTTAGACGGAATCCTTCTTTGGCTGACAACTTTGTCATCTCTCGCTCCATAACCTTTGCGTCTTTCACAGTTTTTTTCGGTTTTCAAGAAAACAGCCATGAAGAAATGATTGTACAACGCCTCAGCGGCAGCTTGAGCTTCTCGCGTCTGACCCCCATGGTCTAAAGCCGTTCTTCTCAGCACATAGCGGAGGCGGGGCTCGACTTGGCACCAAATACTGTAACTGACATGCGATACGTGTCGGGCTCTCAAGTCGCCTTCAGGTCCCTCCAGAGGAAACTGAGGGCTGCTTCGTCTTCTTTTAGCACACGCACCTGGTGATACATTTGTTCGATATCTGTGACCAACGCGAGCCGCTCTTCTCTAAATCTCATCAGGATCCCCGTAAAATTCTTGAGCAGGTCTGGACCGGTCAGTAGCTCATCGTTCAACGATGTGCCAGCGTGACGCGCTGTGGCATCAAAAATGACACGCAATTTTCCCGGCTTGTGTGGATTCCTAACTCCGTGATGCGGAAGATACCACTCCCTTGGGCTGTACTCTTTGATTTCGTCTGGGGTCAGCTTCCGCGTAAAACCATTCGCAATGTATCCATTGATGACTTCGCAGTACATTGTGACCTTTTCTGGCTGTCGAAGCAAGCTTTTCTCGAGAGTCTGAAGGCGACGAACTGCCATGATCTTGTTGTTAGGAAGGGTGACGTCATCCTATTTGCAGATCAGTCCTTCAGAGTCACCAAAATTTGTCCCGAAGGACTTGGTGGTCCACCAGTCCTGCAGCAGTTGTGACATGTCAGCATCTTTTGGGATCGTGTTCACGAACATCATCTGTCGTGACCTGTCAGGTATGAATCCTAGGACGGATCCTGTCAGTGTCCATCCAAATGCAGTCCTAGTTGCCACTGGTTGATTTGGCCTTCCAACGCGCACTTCTTTTTGCAGGACTGCTTCCAGGATGTTCGCCCCCAGCAGCAGCTCCACCTTGGCCCCGTCACAGTTCGGTATGTCCAGGTCCGCCAGGTGACACCAAGATTGCCTTTCTCTTGATGGTATCTTGGGCACATCGACATTCAGTCGCGGAACAGAGAACGCTTCAGGCACTACAATTTGCGCGTGCTCACCCGCCGACGCTCTTGGAATCAGCTTCAGCCTTACCTTACTTGAGATCCGCTCTCGTTCATAACTTTCTACGTTCTGGAGACGAAGTGTGCGCTCATCGCCTTGTATGTCCAACTGAGGCGACACATCAGAGCAGCACAGTGACGTCTGTGCTCCAGGATCCAACAATGCATGAGTGTCTCTGTACTTGCCAGCCGGTCCATGCACTCTGACAAGCACTTTTTGCAGAAGCGTGATGACGTCATCATGTTGAGCGGCCGCAGTCGCTATTGTACGTTGTGTGGATGTGCCGCCATCGATGTCAGAAGTTGTGTGAGCAGATCCCGTCGAACGCCAGCTGATTCGCCTGCTACCATGAAGGAGCTCGCAATGTCTCATGGTACATCCATCTCTTTCACAAGGTGTAGCAGCGGGGCAGTTACGAGCGCGATGTTCTCCTTGCAGGCAAAAGAAGCACAGTCTGCTGTCCGCTGCAAACTGAACACAATCATCAGGTGACTTTTTTCAAAAGCTTCGCACCGTTCCAGCCTATGTGCATCTCCACAACGGACGCATCGAACAGGGCTGGCTCCAGTCATCATCGCTGAGCGCCCTGTAGGCTGCTTCCGGTTGTGTAGCGAGGCTGACTTTTCGCATTTTAGCGCAATTTTCATTTCGTCGTCGAGCCACCGATTTAAGGTCACCAAACTCGGTTTTGCGGGCTCCATTTCCAGCAGGTGTCTGCTCCATTCTCGCCTCAGCTCTATCGATAGTTTCTCTACTGTTCTTCTCAGGTTCTCGCAGCTCTCAAGGTCACTTCTGAAACCTAGGTTCTGCAGAACGATCACAGCGCAGTTAACTGTAGCATGGTACTTCTCCAGACTAGTGGATTTGGTGTAGCTGGGGACTATAGCAGCAAATATGGTTCCAATATTTGCGTTAACGATGTCATCTTTCTGACCAAATCCTTCGTCTAATGCCGTGAGTGCCTGCTGATACAGCTCTGGTTCATACAACACACCACTGATGGTCTGCTGCGCCAAACCTGAGACAGCGGACTGCAGATGGATCATTTTTTCTGTCTCAGACAGGGAAGGGTGGTTGTGCGCGAGCGATTCGAATAATCCGTACCATTTTGGCCACTCCATGGAATCACCGGAGAATGTTGGCGGAGTGATGCGCGGAATACTTTTCGCGAACAATGAACAGTGAGCTGACGTTTTGTGTCCTGAGCTCTGATTGGTCGTTATCCGTTCTCCCTGAGAATGGTTTGGTAAGTTATCCTTATACCGGTGAAGATGCATCGAGTCAACTTTCTCTGGAGCTCGCCGCTCGTTCACGAAATCATCGCGGCGCTCCCATGCGAGCTCTGTCTCGGCAGCCTTCCGCAGGTAGGCTTCTAGTTGAGCGGTGTCACGCGCGACCGTCGTTTCTGCCAGTATTTTTCTTCGCAGCAGCTCCCGTTCCTCTTTCTCGAAACACCACTGCCGCCCCAGCTGCTGAAGCTTCAGTTCGCGCAGCTTAGCCTCTATCTCAGCATCTCGAGGTTTAGCAGACCGATCGGACACTGCCGACTGACTCTCTGATGGTACTACAGATGCTAGCTCATCTTCTCTAGCTATCAGATGCTGTTGAATTCTCTCTGTTGCTTCTGAGTACTGTTTTTCTACATCTTTCATGTACTCTCCAGCCTTTTCAATCTCATTCGCGTCTCTCGTCAGTGTTTTAAATTCATCATTGGTTTCCGCGACTGCGTCGACAGCTACTTCCATTTGTTTCATAGACTCAACACACTGCGTGCGACTGTCGCTGGCTTCCATAATGACAAATGCACTGCGTTGGATTCTTGTTAAAGACGGCAACAGTCTTGCTCTTTTTGTTTTACTTTCCTTATGTTAAGGTCGTTCATCTCGTCTTCACAGCACTTTTTAAACTGTCACCACCATCCTGGTTCTCTTGGCTCTCCGCTTTTTACACGCACAATGCTAATTGCCATCTATTACACGAATTAGCACACATGGTGTAAAAGTGCCGGACTCGTCGGATGCTGTGGTGAAATGTTACTAATACTTTCAAATAAATCAGTTACATTGCACTCATTCAGGTACGTTACATAATACATTCATACAAATCAATCGCATAGCACATTTTAAATCCTTGACATGTCTAGTGCACCATGAAACTGCTCATTCTTGGCCGCACGTGACAAACAATTTTACTTGGATTTTACTCGCTTGAAAATTCACATCGTGCTACGGCTGAACAGAATACCATCACTTAGGAGTAGCAATAACTCCGTCACAACACCGACTAATTCAGTCGCAACAGATGGCTCGTGAAGCGTCACTCCTATGTTGATCAGTATTTTCATTCTTACGTTTCGAGGCCTGATCTCACCGTCGGAGAAGACTGAATGGCATAGGAAATAGGCTTTGAGTTTTACAGGACGAAAATTGTGCACTACTACTCGGAAAGATCTTGTGGTACGGAGGACGCAAATGAAGCATGGCCAATTGAAGTAGGACAGAACCCAATTATTACTTTGATACAAATCAAATGCATTCATACTGGGAGCACAGCAAAGACACAAGCAGTTATGAGTTATTACATTGTGAATTATATCATGCACGATTATAAGTGTATTTTAGATGCATCAAAGCAAAAATATAATTCTGTCTTGCTTCAGTTTGCCTTATCTGCCTGTGTATAAGCTGTCTTACTTCATTTGCGTTTTTCGCACCAAAAGGTGTGTTCCAATTGCAGTGTTCAATATCCGTTCTATAAAACTCAAAACTTATTTGAACGGATGGCCTTATGTTCTTGGACGCATGGAGCTAGAATCGCTTTTGAACTAGGGTGGGAGTGAAAAATTCCATCGCAAATAGACCGTGCGGGAGTGAAAAAATCAATTCACAAAGACGAAACTTATGAGCTCGTGACTGATGCTTCAGCAAACAAAGACATTTATTGCAAGTTTGCATGGACGTAATATCAGGAACCTGACAAAACTATTTCGTTTTTTAACATCTTAGGCCCTTAAAGTGAAACAGAATACATTAAGACGGGCTCGGGTGGGGGGGACAAATTGACCCCCCCCAGGGGCTTTTCCCGAATGGTTTTTGAACGGCGCGGCGTAGCCGCGCCAAATTTTGCATGGCTGTAGAAAATTGCATAGCGGATCGTTTGACATACAAATTTTAGATGTACGTTGTAACGTCACTGGTGTATGACAGATCAAAGTCAGCCCATGGTTTCAGCGAAGGCAATTTCTAGGGAATCATTCAATCTGATACAGTAACAGAGTGTTTGACGAAGACATGCATATCTGAGATACTTTCTTAGGCACCGCCAATATTGAATGAGCAAATTACGTTGACCTAAGGTCAGGTATGATGGTTGGACCAAAGTCAAAACCAACCTGATTTATTACTCTAAGGGTTGCTGTATGGGATAATTGTTGGTGCTCATTTCGAATTTATTGACAGCAGGAACCACATTATACATTTTCAGTTGACTTCTTAGAGGTCAGAACAGGCCATTGACCTAAGACGACCCGGGTCGACCCTTCTGTTTTAGGAACATACTGCCTAGCGTAATCTTTGTCGCTTATTCAAATGAAAACGCAGAGCAGTGTTGCATCACTTTGGTCACCGTGACCTTCAAAGGGTCAAACAAGGTCGATGACCTCAAATGGGCTTGTGACCTTTTGCTTAGAGATAGTTGCCTAGGTTCTGGGGTGCTTTGGAGACCAACCTGGAATTTGACCTTATTTGACCTTATTCGACCTAAAGCTTATGACCTAGGAAGCTGAAAACTTAACCTAAGTGATTTCAAGTATAGGTTAAGACACCCCGTAAATTTGGTGAATCCAGCTTTCTTAGTTCCCGAGATCTCAGAGGGGATTCAAATTGACCCCACACCCGAGCGAAGGGTATCTAGCCGGCCAACCGGGCGCGTGTTAAATCATAGTAATTTCATGACAGTACTATGAGCAAAACAAATTATTAACACCAATAATTTGATGCCGCACTTTTCAATTCCCTTCCACAGCACTTTTAAAACAAAACAAAGCAAAGGAATTCAATAACAAAATAACAACAGAAAATTCAACAAGCATAAAACACTCAAACAAAAAAACTTTGGACTCCTACACATCAGCCCATCACCAAGACAAACACAATAGACATACTTCTGGCTTCTGTTAAGATGGGATCAGGGAAAACAAACATTTTGTCACCGTTTCTTACAAAATAACAATGCTTATTTCCATGAAAGTAGCCTATGCCTTACCTAAAGAGGCATTACATCATCTCATCCTGCATAACCAGTTTGTATCACAGCAGCAGTTGTGAGCTACTGATTCTTGCACAATTCCTATTGCCACTTGCCATGCACTTGACCAACTTAACCTAACTTAGAACTGCTCACATGATGAATATCATCTCAACTCACCTATCTGTTGACGGCAGTACTTGTGATAAAAACATGATATTTAAAGCTAGTTTCTGGCTGGTTTCAACTTGCATTTTTATTCAGTGCATTTGTGCATGCTTGCTGACATCAGACAAAGTTGACAGCACACCAATCAAAACATTTTAAATCACTTTGAACAACTTATTTTGATTGTCATGGTTAGCCTACCTCAAGGGCAATAATGGGTATGCTCCACAAAACAATCTCTTTTCTCCAAAAATAACATAGCTTTTAGATGACCATGCCAGTATTGCTGCTTGCCTTTTCAGTTGCAGCAAATGCATCCATTTGGGCTTGTTTATTCATATTTAATGACAAAGTTTGAGGTGTTGGCGTCATCTTTTAAATAGGGTGGTCTGGCTATTTGTGACATAGCAATATTTAACTCATATTATAATTGCTATGCTGCTTAGAGCATCCCTGTGTCAAAAACATAGTGCATATATACAGTACAGTCATTTGCCAGTCAGCAAACCATGACAACTATAGAAAAAATATGGTTAAAGCAGCCATGAGGGACCACTTCAAAAAATTTGGGGCAAATAAACAAGAATATGAAACAAAATAAGCCCATTGCATGCCTTGTGGCATGATTATTTGTCTTATGGTAAAACTCGATGCATTAAAACAGAAAATGGCTTACTCTGGTTACCAATCATGTGTTGAAAGCAGGAAAGGTAAGCAATTACTTGGTCCACAGGAAACTTACCGGCTTCTTCCTGCTCCCCCATAAACAAAAAATCAGTACCTTTTGCATGGTCTGCTGGCAGACAGTTATCCGAGTCACCCCCAAATATAAATATCAATCATGCCCACCAGCCTTCGAGATTAAAGTGCGAAACAAGTAAGAGGTGCGCATGATAAACATCGTCACAGGGCAGAATTTCACCACCAAACACTTCTGTATTAGCTGCATCAGGTCTGTCCCAAGGCTCACTATGGCAGCATATTCTAATGCTGCCATACAGAGGCAGCATTAGGCAAGGCTAGTTTAAGCCTTGCCAGGTAGCCTGGTAAGTCAGACACTCGAAAAGCTTGGATTTATCCTTATTGAGCACGACCATGAACAAACAAAAAACAGTTAACCGAAGGTTTATGAGGGTCAAAATGGCGGTAAAAATAAGTTCCGTGTTTCAAATTGTCCCCTTCATTCCCTGTGAGTTGTTCACGCTTGGGTGCATCTCAAACATGTTTGGGCGGTTGGCGAATTTATCCAATTTATGTATGAAATGCATGCAAGCTTGCAGTTGGAGCATCTTGCAGAGAAGTCGGTCAACATTTTAAGCAGCAGATGGTACCTCCAAAGGCAATCGAAAAGGAACGAAGAATAAAGTGTATCACACTGGTATAATATCAAGAAAAACACAAGTAACTAAATAAATGTACTTTTCTCGCAAACTTTTGTAATCAGCTGATTTGACTTAAATCTGTTACTATAAGTGCTCAAATGGTGATGTTCATCTTGTAAGCATAATCTAAAAGACATTTCTTGAACTTTTCACTCATGCATTTCGGGAGTGATGCATTTAGTGGTCAAGTTTCCTCAGGAAAAAAGAAGTACGTAGAGTAAAATTGTCTACCAGGGCTTGCTGGTGTTTGCACCAGGCTCTGCTTCCGTGGTGTGGCGGTGAGACCAATAAAATAGGGGATGCGTGAAAACCTTGCATTTGGCGCGCAGCTGCAGATTGTGATGCATTTTGTTAACAAACCAAACTTAATGCGTGCAAGCGGCTGGGGTCACTGGGCTTCTTGGGCTTGGAGGTACCTGGCGTTCTTGCTCTGTTCATACATAGACATGATTCAGATGTAGGTGAGGCAGGACATAGCCATAGGTGTCCAGGTTCTGCGGAGCCTCGTTTATGCTTGATGGTTTCAAGTGAGCTCGGCCTTGGATGTCATCTGAAAACCTCAGAAAGGGAAATAGGGGTTGGGCATGTGCGATTAGACAATGTCAGGCAGGAGTGAAAAATTCTCACAGAATATGGGGAAAAGGAGCGAAAAATTCCTCCTCATAGGGTGTTGCTTTACACCCAAAGTCGGCAATTCTAGGACATTGCTTGGCAGGCCTCACCCTTTAAGACACTCGGGCCGGTGGTGGATACAGGGGGGGGGGGGGGGGGAGGACCATTCCCGGACCATGCCGAGGGCACCCGTAAGCTTCGAAGGGGTCGATAACCGGCTGAGCGGACGCAGTTTTACAATAAAAACACACAAGATTGGACGCCTTTGGGCCTAAAGACGACATACAACAGTTGCAAGCAAAAGTAAGGAGTTCACAAACGGGGGGGGAATTAAATATACACTGATTGAAAAGGTGGTGATAGAGGGAAATTTTGGGGCTTATTATGCTGTTCAGAGGCCATACGCTGTTATCCGGGTCATGTATGTCTACTGGCCGGGTCAATCTGATCGCTAATGAGCCTTCCACGTCGCCCTTGAACTCTTAGCACTTTTCTTAGCACTTCAGCGTAGGTGATCCCAACGCTGCTGTTGGAACGCTATCTGCTTCCATGCCTGGGCACTCCTGATCGATCAGGGGCCCTCCAGCGATTTTTCCCATTTTCCCATGTTCCCCCGAATGGCTCTATAGGCTTTTTCCGGAGTCCCATGTGTCAGAGTACACTCAGCTGCTTAGGAGCCCTTCACATTAGTCTCGGCTTCCTTTCTCTAGCTCGCAGGGCATTGTGCTGTTGCTGGGCCCACATAAGGTAAGGCACCGGGACACTCGATGCTCAAGGGCCTTCTACTTTGATCGAGGGCTCTTTCCCTTTGATCTTGTTTGCGGAGGACTCTTCACTTCCATCGGGGCTCTTTCTGTTAACCTACCTGGGCACTTTTGATCGCACAGGGGTATTAATTCATGGTCTTGGATAACCTCCCTTTGCTCAGACGGTCCTGTGCTCTGGCTGTGCTATTTTGTACCCTTTATAACAAAGAAAAATTGGACATTAATCATCAACCATCAGCTGATTACACCGCCCAGCTGCTATCTGTAAAGAAGCTAGAGGTCAAGTCTGTGTTTGGTTTTAATGGTATTTAGCAGCCAACTTGAGTTTATTTTGCTTGTTTTTCCGGAACACTTAACCTCAAAATCACGGGATTTAACGTGATTTGGAGAAGATGAATGAGCTTCATGTATGTGCATGCAAAACATGCCCAGCTTTAGAGCGCTGAGCACAGTAAGATAGGTTCCCGTATTGTCCAATTGTATATATATATATATATATATATATATATATATATATATATATATATATATATATATACAGACATCTAACACAATATAGCCATCGAGATGCGAGAAAATGTAGAGAAAATGTAGAAATGATGTAGAGAAAATGTATGTATGAAAATGAGAAAATGTAGAAAATTCATAGAAAATGTAGCTCATGATCGAGGAACGCAAGTAGCAGTTTTCGATAGATGCTAATTAACTGCTGTCTTCCGATGCAACGATTCATGCCGACGTGCTACAGACACATATATTCCAATGACCATGTCATCTCCGACCTTGGGCACAATATGGCCATCGAGGTGGGCAAATTTGTGTGATGTTTCTATAACCTCATGCATGCCTGGGTTACTTTGCATTAGGGAAGTTCAAAACATCGTAAAAATATGGAGCATTCCCCCGACGTGTTGCAATGTTTGGCACGGCCACGTTTCGGGAAAGATTTCCGTGCGGCTCAATTTCGCCACCCAGCACTTCTGCCGTCTAGAGGCAAAAAGGCTGAAGTTCTGTGTTAACTTGCGGCTCTTACGCTTTTTTGCCTAAGGATAGCAGACTTGTCATACACGGCACGGATTCCTCCGCGGTAATGTCCGTTCTGGTAGCTCAGGTGTTTAGAACATCTGTAATCCGATTCACACCAGTGACTGGGCATGTTTGAGCCGTCATGTAATGGGATGGGCTGCGGCAGGTGGGAGCGGCCGCGTTAAAGGTCAGGTGACGTCAGAGGGCAGGACAGATCGTGACAAGCAGCGCGGGAAGTTAAGGAAGCATCGCGCCGCTCTGCTCTTAACCCAATATTTCACGATCGGGTGGTGGGGTCTGGGTCTGGGCTGGTCTGGGTCTGGGCTCACGCACCAAGCATTGCTTAACGTGCCGTTTATCCTAGAAATCCGTCTGATCAAAAGGTTCGGACTCAGGTAAAAAAAACAAAACAGAAGCGTTGCCAAGCGTCAGCTGTAATTTTACATGACCATTCGGATGTTGTCCCATCCTGGAAATGACTCACAGCGTGCATCACGACCTCATAAAAGCTCGACGTACGTCCCAGATCTCGTCAAAACAACGTCACGCGATCAAACGCTAAAAGTGCTTCATGTTCATGCAAAAGGGTTTGGACTGCAAACTGCCGACAGCCTACACCGATTGTCACACGCTTGTTAGCGGTCAGTTCCATCCAGTGGGCATCGTAGATCACCATAAACACGTGCATAGGTCACGGACTACACGCTGTGGACATGACATAGTGTTGAAAGCATTGTTTCACATTGAGGCCAAGACTACATTTGAGGGCCCATACGTTTTATAAATACTGCGCACCTGTATGCTACTACTTGTCTACTACTATCCACTATCATGCCTGCGAATGTGCGGGCCTACCGAACCGCATGCAGACGCATAGGTATGTGGTCGCACATGGCTTAAACAGGACCTGGCCTGACTTGGCTCGGTGTTAATGAAGCCACGCATGTGCCCGTCTTAGGTGTAATAGACGACATGATATGTTGTTTGAAGTCTCGGTTAGTTGCACCATTGCAGCCTATTTCAATGTTTATGCGGTTAAAAAAAGATCGACGCGTCGTGACGTTTAGCTCCACCTACAACGTAATCAACGTTTCGTAGGCACGCAGCTGGCGCGCGCTGGTGACACTCAGTCCAATGTCAACCTTTTCTACGCTAAAGGGCACGGACAGCCCATATACTTCAAATATATTCGGGGCTGGCACATCCCGCTATCGCTTGACATATTTCGCAGATATTGGATGCGTTCAACACCTCCCAGTGCACCAGACGTGGCTATTACGCCCGGGCTAATTTTACCCGGGTCAAATGCACGTAAACCTGCTTTGGAAATTTGCCTTCGGACGTTTTTTTCGCTAACATTGCGAGAGGCGTGAGAAATAGCAGCATTCACATTGATTGAATGCGAAGATGAATGCTACATAATGGTACGTCCATTATGACAACACCTTTGTTGGTCGTGTTACGACCGAATATGAATCTCGAACGCCCCATTATTTTCGGCACGACTTGGCATCAAAAGCTGTCTTGAGAAGGAAATTGTATGACGGAAACATAAAATAAAAACAAAAGGTTTCATGAAGACTCCATCCTTTTAAATCAGATTTTGCACCCTGGAGAGAAAACACAGGTTATTTTTCAGTCGCCTCTGTAGAGAAGCCAGTTTATTACACCAAACCATCAAGTCAAGACTCGCTTTCACCCCAATGTGAATCTTTTTAAATGTCTGTGATGTTAAGAGGTCTCAAGTTATAGCATTCCAGGGCTTAATCGCGGCCGTGCTATCTTATTTTATGGCATGCAATGATCTTCAGTTTGAATGACTTTCAGAGTTCTGTAACCCCGGGCGGCGATAATATTTTTCACTGTAAGAATGTAAAACATGCGCTTAATGTGCTTCCAGCCAATCTTTCCAAGACTTGGCTTGATATAATTCTAGATATTCAAGCGCGGGGCAAAATATCATCCCATTAGGGACTACTCGCGCGACCTTGCTTTTCCAAGCAACAAATGCATGTATCACAACAATGCACACTCCACCTGAGCGCAAATTCGGCCATGACATCCAGGGGTAACGTGACGAGAGAAGCTTGGCTGTACAAGGCACATCATGGCAAATTGCCTGAGTATGCAGCATGAAATACGGGCATTCAATGCCAATAATGCCATCGTAAGCTTGCTTCGGTTTGCTCGCCCGAACAAGAAATCCGGATGCATGATGTATGTAAGCAAAAGTTGAACTTGCTGGTACACGTGTTTCAGGATCGTGAATGGAACAAAAGTCAACACTTCGGCTAATCTGATGAGGCTAAGAGGGCACCCAGTTCGAACATTCCAGCCGATTCAGCTTGTCAAGCTGCAGACGTACAACAAACAAGGGGAGAGATGATTTCTTAGCCTCAGGGCGGCCGGTGAACCAGTCTAACTGGGCTCAATGGTATATCGTCTTTGAGCGCTAGCCGAGTGGAAAAGCGCTGTTGTTCGTTTTGCTTTGTAAATGTAGTTTGCTGACTCATGCTGCGGTACACATCCACTTTGATGATTCGTTGGGAACTGGTAACCACAAGCTTTATCATCAAGCCACTTTGCCTGAGCTACGGGGACAACGAAAACATGTAGCCGAATAGCCTGATGCGTCTATGACCTGGCCATGCGTCAACATCAAACATAGCCAGCTAGATCACGCAGCCGTCAAAGGTCGGCTCATGTTAAAGCGCTTCAGAGATGCTGAATCATGTCGTTGACCACTACCGCCGAGTGAGTGTGATGCCTCCGGCGAGTTAGATTGGAACTTGGGCACATAATTGCGTGAGACATGGTGGCGTTATCGCCAGGGAGCGATTGCAGCCATTAATGTCACGACCTCTCACAGGGCCATTGTCGCGATCCCACTTCGGAGTGGTTTGTAACTGGTTGTAAATCTATACCTCTTGGGACTTCCAGGCATTTGGGCATCCTCAATAAAACGCCGTGATGCGATGGTATCTCCTTCGTTTGGTTAACGACACTGCCCTTCCATTCATTCACGCGGCGGAACCAGTTTTAATTGGACCTTCCCATGGGTCGGCTTCGCCGATAACCTCTTCGTGCCGCATTGCCAGGGGTTTGATTGATGTCCTCACTTTTTTCCGGCGAGCCTCATGCATGAATAGTGAAAGGAAATTCGAGTAAAATGAAGCCGAGCTGGCTGATCCAGCGAACGATGACGTAAATCGAAAACAGCTGAGCAACAATACTAATCATTAGACACTGTCATAAGTCACGTAACGAACAACGCTCACACAAGGCTGATTTATCTCGTATCGCACTATCTAATAACAGACCAGAGGACAGCCCATCCCATCAAAACCACCCAGCGTGACCACATTCCCATCCGTTCTCTTCCTGCAGGAGAAGCGGCGTTTTTTCGCAGGACGAAATTCGCTCCTGCAATGACATTGAAACTAGACTTTCGCTGGAACAGTGTTCATGCCTAATTGAGTCGGAATTGGAGTTTTCTATTGAGCCGCGTGAGTAGACCAAAACTCATGAAATTCCAGCATGCTGACGTAGCGCTCAGTCTGACTTTGCGCATGCAACGAACTTTGTGCAGGATAGTCATAAATCGAAGACTGTTTTTAGTTTTGACTGTTTGTCGAAGTAAGATGCTGTAGAAGTAGGGCTGTGGGGTGCTCACGGAGCTCATTTAAATGATTTGGTGGAACTACGTCCGAACGCCATTTCTAAAACTATATCCTTAAGGTGGCTGAGGAAGGCATACGGACCATGCGCGACCTCTTAACAGTAGGAGTAATGTGCGTGCGTGTGCATAACATGGGGACATAGGTACAACATAGCTAGTGAATATAGGTACAACTATGCGCAAGCTCATTTTTTGCGCGGTTATAGATATTGACGTGTTAAAATAGAGCATGGAAATGTATCTGAGAGTGCGTGTTTGCCTGCTGTTCAGTGCGCTTACGCTTGTGTGTGTTACGGAACGCACGTAGTGAAGTGTGTGGGTATGCACTGCTTAAGTGCGTGTGTGCGCACGTGCGGACGCGCATGCACGCACACATGTATGCGTACCGCATGTGTGCGTACCTGCGGACGTCCTGGATGGCCAGCGTGTATATATATATATATATATATATATATATATATATATATATATATATAATACGTGTGTGTGTGTGTGTGTGTGTGTGTGTGTGTGTGTGTGTGTGTGTGTGGGAGCCGGTGTGAGGCAGCGAAATTGCCCGTGTAATCGCGGCCGGCGGCCGCTCCCACGCCGGCCGGGTGGGTCGCGTCGGCTGCCGACAGTCGTGCGCTCGCCGCGGCCGTCCTAGCCGCCGCCGCCGCTGCCGCCGCCGAACGCCGTGAGAGAGCCGGCCCGGCCGACCGCCGCAGTCGGAGCAGGAGCGCCGCTGGTGCGACACCATCCGGGGACGCCCCAGGCGGCGCTGGGGACGGCTGCCGGCGGAAGTGGTGCGGTGAGGCCAACCCGAAGCGGAGGACACGGTCCCCAGCGACCGTGTGCCGGCGCGGGCCGGTCACAACCCAGGCCCAGCGTGGCAGGTTACGGCCGGCCGGCCGCAGTGCCCAGCGACGCCGACCCAGCCAGTACCAGTCGCCCGCGGCCGTGAACTGTGCAGTGCCCAACGGCGGCTACCCAGCCAGTACCAGTCGCCCGCGGCAGTGAACCGTGCAGTGCCCAACGGCGACGACCCAGCCCGTACCAGTCGCCCGCGGCAGTGAACTGTGCAGTGCCCAACGGCGGCTACCCAGCCAGTACCAGTCGGTGGCGGCCGTGAACTGTGCGATGCCCATCGCTGGCTACACGGAGTGATAAACAAGATACGGTTAGCGGCCTTCTGACCGTGACCCCCTGAAGGATAGGAAATCGGGTCCAGCAACTGATCATTGTCTACAAATCCGCACGAGCATTGGATTAACGCCAGTTGGTGGAAAATCCAGCGGACGTGCTCCAAAAGTTAAGGCCAGGCGGGGAGCTGCAGTCTGCCGTGTGTCCGACTCCGCGCCAGTCGCCGTTCACGTCCGTCCCCTTCCCTCACGTGACATCGCCGCAGGCCGCGTGACCGGCGCCTCGGCCTCGCTTGTGTGTCTCGCGCCGCGGGGACGCGCGGTTCCGGGCGAGCCGCCTCGCTGGCGAGCCGCCTCGCTGTCGGCGGCGCCCCAGCTGGGAGCGGCGGCAGCTGCGCTCCCAGTCAGCTGCAGCTGCCGGCTGCGGCACCGCCGAGCCACAGAAAGGTGAGGGCTGGCGCCGCGAGCGGCCGCGGCCTGGCCGCTGGACGTCCTGAGCGGTGCCGAAGGCGCACCAGGCAGGTGAGCTGACCGCTGGGGGTCGGCGGAGGGGGGGGGGCGGGAGGGGAGGGGGGTTCGGCGGGAGGCAGGTGAACTGACCGCTAGGGGGTCGGCGGGGGGGGGGGGCGGGGGCTGACAGCTGGGGGTCGGCGGGAGGCAGGTGAACTAACCGCTTGGGGTCGGTGGAGTCGACAAAACCGGAAAGAGCAGCGCGTGTGCACAGCGTTGCATGGCGCATGGAGTACGTCATGCTTTTCCATGCAATCCAAACAGTGCATCCAAAAAAGTAACATTGGATAACCAAAAAACGACAAAATTCCAGAAAAATTT
This sequence comes from Pollicipes pollicipes, assembly GCF_011947565.3. NCBI lineage: Eukaryota > Metazoa > Arthropoda > Thecostraca > Pollicipedomorpha > Pollicipedidae > Pollicipes > Pollicipes pollicipes. The sequence goes on from NW_023596420.1 coordinate 32,300,661, forward strand.
GGCATTTGACCTTCCTTGCGCTGATCGCTTCAGGGCAGAGCCCTCCTTAGCCGGTTTGCGAAAATGCTTGCATGGGTTGTAATGTCAACGATTTACTTCTTTAGTCTGTCATCAACTTGTGCCCATGCGGCTTACTGATGGGAGGAGCGGCCTTCTCACTTGCATGAGAGGGTTTGCTGGTCCAGAAAATGCGTGACGTACGTCGGGGGTCTACTGGTATATAGTCTACCTCCTTATATAGTCTATATATACCTCCCTACAGTCCACATATAGCCTACCTCCTTACCTAGAACATCAACTCCTAGTTCAAAACGGGGCATCCCAAGTCAGAAAAGGGGCCTCCTAAACACCAAAGAGGGCCTCCGTATCCTGGAACGGGCCTTTTGATGCAGGAAAGTTTTCCTGAGTCATTCGGAACGACTAGCTCAATTGTCTGGCCTCCTTGATCTGAATATTGGTGAGCTATGTGCAGCTACAAGACCTTTAGCTTGGGAAAAGGGGACCTACCAAAATTTTGAGGGAAAATACACTCTTGCCTCCCCCTTTCGGCGGGCAGGAAGGATGTCCCTTATGTACACCTGCTGCACCACCCCTGCTTCAATACGTGATAGATTGCAGAGAATGGTTTCAGCGTTGTTGGTGTTCCTTTCGTTTTGAGGCCTTTCCGAGCTTGGTATCCTATGTTGACGATTCAAAGGCCCGTTTTTCGTGGATTTTAGGCACCCTGCGGACGCCTCAAACTGCGAAGAAGTACTAGAGCCTTCGGGCCCATGGAACCCCACTACCTTCAGAGAGAAGGCATGGTCCAAAAAGCCCCTCCATTGGCTACGTCACTGGTATTATCAATTGATCTGGGACCGTGCCTTCTCACGAGGGACCGAATTCTGTCAATGAGTAGCGATAAACTCGGATACAAAGCGATAAACGGCCCGCACACATGATCCAAGGACACCCAAAAATCTATCTATGAAGATATCTTGCTACGCTCGCACCCGCTGTTTCCTTGCATGCGAGAGCTTTTCCCACGGGTCGCCTCCTGGACACGTCAATGGCTTATTACTGCTCACACCCCCAGTTATTATCACGTCTACCCCGCGTAACAAAGGAGGAGCAACGCCAACCGTTAGTCAAAGCGGCCCCAAAGCGCTCGGTCGGTATGCACGGACGGCGCGGGTCTGTGGCCGAGAGCGGCCGCGGCGGCCGACCCGGCGGCGCCCGGGCCGCCCGCCGCCGCGCCCGCTCCCACGGCTGGGAACGACCTGACCCGCTCACCGCTCGCAGTCACCCGAGCGAGCCGGGGGCCCGGCGGCCGCGGTGTTCGCACAGTGGGCACCGCGGCGCGGCCGGGGGCAGCCGCGGCGATCGGCAGAGGGTGCGCCACGACCGCTGGACCGGCGCCGTCTGGGCATGGGCGCCGAGGGCCGGCGGCTGCGTGATAGCTCGCCCCGGCTAGGGGCGTCCGGCCAGCGCTCGGTTCACGTCGGCTGGGGGCCTCCAGCTGCGCTCGGTTCGCGTCGACTGGGGGGGTCTGGCTGCGCTCGGTTCACGTCGACTGGGGAGCGTTGGCTGCGCTCGGTTCACGTCGACTGGGGGCGTCTGGCTGCGCTCGGTTCGCGTCGGCTGGGGGAGTCTGGCCGCGCTCGGTTCACGTCGGCTGGGGGCGTCCGGTCGCGCTCGGTTCACGTCGGCTGGGGGCATCCGGCCGCGCTCGGTTCACGTCGACTGGGGGCGTCCGGTCGCGCTCGGTTCACGTCGGCTGGGGGCATCCGGCCGCGCTCGGTTCACGTCGATTGGGGGCGTCCGGTCGCGCCCGGCGTTGAAGCTCTGTTCGTGCGAGGCTGTGGAGAAGGCGGCGTCTTCTACGTGCACGGTTGTTTTCGGCGTCGTGAATAAACATCTTTTTCCTAAAAATTATTTAGTTTTGAACGATTGTGATGTTCGTGAGCCATATAGCAAGAAAGAAACAGTAACTACACCAAAATAGAATCGACAGGAGTAAATGCCCTTTTTATGACCTTTTTGCTGTTACGCTACTTAGCACTTTAGCCTTGACTCGGTACTTTGAGATGCCAATGCACTGAAGCTATGCTAAAATTGAACAAGTTTTTCGCCAGGTGATATGCATAAAGGGTATCACAAAATAACAGTATGCCTCCTTTATTCGTTTCAACATTTATCCGATGTCATATACGAGGAACCCAATAGGTACTGAGGACACTGCACTGTAGGACAAGGCACTTGTGTCTTTTGGTATGAATGTAATGCGGCTGATACATATTGTCATGGACTGGTAGTAACCCGTCATTTATCAAACACCACATTTCTGGTTTTGAGTCGACTCCGATTCCCATTCAGAGAAATAAGTATCAATCATACGACGAATTTCCAAGGCCACTCAGCGCCTGGCCCAGGGGCACCGCCAGCGGAAGATGAGGTGGCGAAAGTCCCTTCCCGTCTGGGGCCTTATTTGGGCCTGGCGGCAGCAACAGTCCTATTCCGTGGCTTCTGGACCACCGGACCATCGGCTGGCCGGCGCAGGCATGATGTCCTGGTTACGTCCCTGAACTGGCCTGGCCTGGCTTTGGCGATAGCGCCCGGCCGTTGGGTGACGTCCCGGCGTCGCTCCCGCCGCAGCCTCGTCCCAGCAGCGCTACACGGCCGTCCTCGCCGGCTCGCGCGGCAGCAGCAGCCCGCCGCAGAGCAGGACGCCCAGCGCGACGTGCCCGGCGAAGTGGAGCGAGCCCCAGAAGGCCATGACCTTTCCGCCCCGCTGCAGCAACGCAGCCACCATCGTGTAGTGGATCAGCGAGACGCCCAAGAGCCAGGCGACCGCGCTGTACACGGTCGAAGCCTGGAACGCAGAGCGGCGCCGACTGTAGCGGGCGGATTCGTTGGTGGCAGCAGCGACGTGCGGGGCGTCCGCAGCCCCGCTGGTGGTCGACAGAACGTGGGGGCCAGGCTGGTGGGGCTAGAAGCACGGATCTATGACATTCGAAGTGGGAAAATGGGCTCATTATCACTTTTCGTGGAAGGCAGTCATTTTGTTAAGTTTAACTTTGCTCGTAAAGATGTTAGCATGCACACCGCGGACCACAATCGGCCCAGAGACGACCCCGTGCTGTCTGGTCAGTGAGATATTGCCTCTCGGGTTGCCAACAAACGCCAAGGGTTCGTGAGACCGACCTTTCCTGTAAGACGGGGTCGCAGCCGCCGCTCCCAGAGCCGCTCCGCCACCAGCGCGAGCGGCGGGATGATGGCCTGGTGCAGGAAGCCTGGCCAGAGTCCGTGCCAGAGCGCCGACACGAGCATTGTGAGCGCGACGCGGCCCCAGCGCGGCCCGCCGGCCCGCCGGTACACTGCCCAGTGCAGCCAGTGCTGCACCTGCATGTTCCAGCAGCGCGCCGTCGCCGACAGCGTTACCGCTCGCCAAAAGGTACGCACGCGCACGGTGCGCACCGCCTCGAAGTCGCACGGCGCCTGCCGCAGGGCGGCCGGGTCGGCCTGCATGTGCAGCAGCGCCTGGTAACGTGTGGGTCCGGCGCCTGCGCGCGCGCCGGCCGCCGTCGGGTAGGCGCCCATCCCAGCGGCGATCTGGCCCACCTCCTGGCCGAGCAGGGCGACCGACACGATCAGGAAGAACTGGCCCGCTTCGATGTGCATGCGCAACAGCTGTGGCCAGAACGGGCCGGTCAGGTGGAGCGTCTTGTAAGGCCAGAGCGTGCGCAACACCAGCCATGCGGTGGCGAGCAGCGGCATCAGACGAGCTCGCCACAGAGCCGCACGCACGCAGGCGACGTGCTGCCAGAACGTGCCGCGAACGGCGTCGCGGTACGTCAGGTACGACACGTAGTGGCAGCCGACCGTCAGGTAGCTGAAGGTGTAGTGAAAAATGTCGCCGGCCGATGGCACCACCTCCGTCACGGCTAGCTGCGCGCGCATCTCCGCCATTCTATCTTGCTCTGGGTTGGCGTTTCTGGCCGCGCCATCGGCGCTGGCTGGGTCTCGATAATCTCTGTCTCGCTGTAGATCGTCCGAACCACGTTCCGGCTCACTGTCGCCCCGTCCCAGATCGGCACCACCCTCCTCCAAATCGGCGCCGCCTTGGTCAAGATCGACGCCGCCCTGCTCCAGATCGGCGCCGCCCTGCTCCGGATCGGCGCCAATGCCGTCCGGCTCGCCGTCTGCCGGTGCGAGCGGAGCACCGTCGAGCTGCGGACGGCCGGCGAGCCGCGCCAGCTCGGAGCGCAGCCGCCAGCCGGTGTGCACCTCCAGGCTGACGCCGATCAACTTCAGGCAGACGGCCATCTGCAGCAGCGTGAACGGCAGTGGCAGGCCATTGCACGCCACGGCGAGCGCGTGCACCAGCAGCAGCTGGCCGAAGGTCACCACGGCGCTGACGACGTGGACCCACCTGGAACACGGGCTCAGGCGGGTTAGCCAATACCGCCGCCTCGTCCGGCACCGGCGCCAGCGGGGGCTCCTGTGGCCTGCGTTCGCGCTGCAGAAAAAGACTGAAGCACTGAGATAACGCCTCCCCAGGGAAAAAAGGCTTGATTGAGCAAACCCAGGATCCTACGGGCGTTTCGTCGTCTCGTGAGACCTGTACACAAGCGGACTGGGATGTTCTGCTAAGTGGTGCTGTGCTTGCACGGTGGTGCTCTCTCTACTCCTGTGTTAGGCCTAGATGTTCTGTGCGCTCTGATGTGGACTCACCACCGATGAAGCAGACATCACGGAGCCGACGACATACTCGCCTAGGACCCGGGCTGGCCCAGTCAACTCTCGCTTGCTGGGTAGCCGAAGAGGAGGTAAATCAGCGCATCACAATTTTGACAGCTCAGATGCTTGGTCTGCTCAAAAGCAGGCAGTGACGGAAGACGTCATGGCATCACTGGAAGCCTGAAACTGAACGCTTGGCACACAACTAAGCTGTGAAGCTGTTCAACTGCTGCTGCAGTACATGATGTAGAGTGTGTGTATGCGCGTGGGGGGGAGGGGGGAGAGGGGGGAGGCATAAGGGGAGACCGGAGGTCGCAGAGCTCGGTACCTGACCGGCCACTGACCTGTGGCTGACCCAGCGGTGGATGGCCATGTTGGCCAGGCAGACCAGCAGCGGGAGCAGCAGGAGGCGGCCGCAGAACAGCGCCGCTCCGGTCAGACCCAGCGCCGTGGCGGTCCACTGGCGCGCGCCGGCCGAAGCCCAGCCGGCGGAACAGCACGCCAGCGACCAGCAGTGGCGCCACGGCCAGCACCCGGCTCAGCGCGTTGAGCGGCGCCGATAACGACGGCAGCATCGCGCGGCGGGACGGGGAGCACGCGAGCACTCTGTGCGGCGCGAGCCGAGCCGGCGCCGCCGCCGGCGCCGCCGCCGCTGGGTGAGATAGGGCACACGCCGAGTGCGGGCCTTGGCTCGCCGCCGCCCATCACGCAGGCTCGTAGCCAGAATTTTACCCAGGAGGGAGAGCGGAGGGGGGGGGGGGCGAATGTTCATTGTTGCGAACTCCTGCAAATTTGGACCGAATTCCTGCGAAATCGCTCAGTATCTAGTGTAAGCATCTTGGTTTGTGAGAAGGGGGCCCCAACCTCCTCTGGCTGCATACCTGGTGTCACGCGCTGGGCGTTGGAACAATGGAACCCTTTCACCGTCGCCAGGCAGCTGGACCCCGTTCCCACATGTATTTTGTCCGACCCGCACTCCCGTCGCGTCAACGCAAACATGGAGAACACGCATACGCACGCACACCGAGTGGCAAACGCACTGGTCATGCACAGATTCCTGCGGCGGAGGTGGGGAGCACGCCGGCACCTCGGCGGGCCCGGACCGCGGGCGGCATACATCGGCCGGGCACGTCGTGGGGTCCCGCCGGCCGCTGCCGCCGGCTCGGGGGACAGAGGCAGTGACGGACGATCGTGAGCGGTCAGCGGCGCCGCCGCAGCTCGCGCCATCACCGGGACGGGCGGCAGGCCCGGCCCCCACACGTGAGACGTGCCGTGCGGCGCTTCCTGCGACGGGTGGCGCAGGACGTGGCGGCACAAGTCACGGGGTCGACCGAGTCTGTTTGAGGGTGGTCTGACGGTCTTGAAGCTGGGTCAGACAAGACATCGAGCAACACAGGATCAGGTCAGATCAGGCTGGGTCAGACAAGACATCGAGTTACATAGGATGAATGCGGCTGCACTGGCGTCACCAAATCTTCTATGGCACAAAGCCGGTGTTCTTATCGCTTTTGCCTTTGCGCAGATTTACAACATGGATTTCTTTCTTTCAACGGGGCTCAGTGACAAACAACTGCGTAAAATGAAACACCTCTAGAAAGTTACATGTTAGACAACATTGTCATAGCCGCAGATTGGTAGGGAAAGCGAGCACAAGTGGTGCAGTCGTCGCCGGCTTGAATTAGATTTTCTATGTGCGCCCGGACAAGGCTGCGTATCGCCACGAGTGAAGGCCAGCGAGATGCGCAGCATCAATTATTCATGCTCATCCAATAAATCAAGTTCATGGGCTAGCCGCCACCGTGGAGAATAAGATGAGACAAATTTTCTCAGCTTTCTGGAGGTTTTGCATGGAGCTCATGGAAACGTGGCGTGGAATGAATTCGCCTACAAGAGGGCCGATTCATCCCTATCTGGGGTCCGTGGTGGTCGGCGCGGCTGGACAGGACCGTCTTCACGCAGATCTCTGTTTCAAGAAAAACGTATAGGAGCGCCGCTCTCCTTGTTCACAGAAGCGGCTCAATTTTCAGGTTTAAAATCCTACTATAATTGCTTATTCGTATTCTGTAATTGCTTCCATTCGTCGGAAAATGTAGAGCGCATTGTTTTGTAGCACGTTTTTCTTGTGATATTCCTACCCAGAAATCGTTTATCTCTACCTCGAAATCTGATGGATCAGCGTCATGGGCTATCTGCCAACGCAGAGTAGTGCCGGAGCTCCTCCACCTTCTCCGTTACTTGCCTCTCTCGAGCGTCAACTTGACACTGACCGCTTTTCCAGTTTCAATTTTTGGAAGGGTGCCTAGCTGTCAACCCACTTATGTCTTTGAGGGTCAGAAATACGTGCTCGCAAAACTGCTGATTGGCTGGAACATGTAAAAGTGGTACAGTTTATCATTAGGCCGGTTTGACCTGACAACCTTTTAAACGTAGGTCAATGCCGTGTATGGGTACCACCTGCTGAGGTCGACACCGGCTGGATCAAACGATAAATTATGGGTTAATCTATGAATTTCACAGAACTAGATTGCATTATTTTCCTTCAAAAGGCACGAATAAAAAATTCACCAGAATCCAAATTTGCCTTGCCCACACATGGGAACAAACTGAAGCTTCGAACACTTATTTATGAATCTCTTTATAATTGCCTTCATATGAGCTAGTTTTGCCTCTTTAGGGATTTTGAATTGGGCTGAAAAATTATAACGCTTTAATATCGTTAATAAGGGAGCATTTTAGTTATGCTATTGCGTATTGGACTCGACATGATGTGCCGTTTATGAAATGAGGTTAACGATTTTTGGATTTTTCGGGCGCGTCGACTGCCGCGGCCGTTTTGCTGTCATTTATGAAAAGGTGTTGTTACGCATGGCTTATATTTCATATCTACGTCCTGGATTGGACCTGCGAATTTGATCCATGAATGGCTCTATCGCCAGCACACAACATAATTTATGTGACGCCGCAACAAAGGAGACACCGGATTTATGTGACCACACAACTGGCATTGGACAAGCATGACAAAGCGCGTGGCCGGAGTTCCAGCACCTGCATCCCTCCTCAAACAGCTGCAGGCGGTGCTGTTTCGCAGGAACTGACTCCGCTCGAAGGCCGGGGCGCCGCAGTGACGTCATCTCCGGTCCAGCCACCGTGACCAGATTCCCAGCACGGTCCGGCGGCCGGCAGCTGTTCGCGATTCGCTGTGTCGGACGCTCGGCTGCGCCCAACAGCTTGTATTCTGGACTGTGCAGCAAGCTGATCGCAGCTGAAACTCGACGTGTCGAGTGCATTTCAATTAATTATCTACGTTTTATTTCATTCAACGATGTGATTTTCAGTTATTTCATTTATTCCGCATTCCACTGTCCCACGCTGTAATAATCGCACGGGCAGTGCGTTCATAGTTCCCCCAACTTGTGTTGCGCTCCCCACACATGCCGCAGCTGAAAAATCTGCACGGCGGCATGTTTGATTCATACGAACGATGTTAGAGAGCCTAGCATTCGCCTGGACATGATTTCGCACGTGCCTCGGTCGCGAGCTGAGGTCGGGAAGGAGCACTTCAGCCGCTGTAAGACCGCCCTGCTCAACACGCGGGACGAGCGGGGCGCAGTGCTGACCCGGGGAATATTTTTAGAAATTTGATCTGAACCCTTTGAATGGATGAATTTCTGGGATCAACGCTCACGCTAAGCAGTGCTTGTTGTGTGAGCCCTGACCCCTACCATCCGATCGCGCAATCCCAGGCAACGGCAGAATTTGGTGGCGAAAGCTTAACGTGCCGCAATGCTCGGCACGGTCCGTCCTGCCCCCCGACATCAACTGACCTTTAGCGCAACCGCTGCCACCGGCCGCAGGCCACACCTGTCAAGGGCAAATAGCGAGCGCTTGAAGCGACCCGAACCCACCCCGCCGCGGGTGGGTGAGTCGGGAGGCAGGCGCTCTAACCAACTGAGCCGCCGAGACGGGAATTGGCCTGGGTTGTAAAGTAATGAATGGTAGATGCGATAACAGGCCAGGTCTAGTTAAGGATTCACTCCTTACGTCAGCGTTCGCAGGGCTGTCGAAGTTGGCCCGAGCGTACACTTGGCAGCTGATGGTGTGTTTTAACATGTTGTGCACATGATAAAGGGCCCAACAGCCGCAGGTCTTGCATCATGAGAACCTTACGATAGCAAATCCAAATTCGAATTTAAACTAATGTGCGTTTTTCTCTTCTAGGACGTGACACGCAACCATGCAGATCAAAAATGGCAACGTATCGCAAGCTCTCCAGCAAACCGAGGTAAGAGTTTTAACACCGGAGAGGAAATGGCGTGCAGGTACGCCCGACCACGTCAGCCCTGTAGCTGGCGGTCGGTGTTGTAGTGGCAGTACGCCAGACCACGTCGGCCCTGTAACTGGTGGTCAGTGTTGTAGTGGTAGTACGCCAGACCACGCAGTCCCGTAGCTGGTCGGTGTTGTAGTGGCAGTACGGCCCGACCACGTCAGCCCGTAAGTGGTCGGTTGTGTGTAGTACGCCAGACCACGTCAGTCCCGTAGCCAGTGGTCAGTGTTGTAGTGGCAGTACGCCCCACCCGTCAGCCGTGCCGGTGGTCAGTGTTGTAGTGGCAGTACGCCGACCGCGTCACCCTGTAGCCAGTGGCGTGTTGTAGTGGCAGTACGCCAGACCACGTCAGCCCTGTAGCCACTGGTGGTCAGTGTTGTAGTGGTTACGCCAGACCGCGTCAGCCCTGTAAGTGGTTGTCGTGTTTAGTGGCAGTACGCCCGACCACGTCAGCCCGTAGCTGGTGTCGTGTCGTACTGGGCAGTACGGCCGACCGCGTCAGCCCGTAACTGTGGTGTCGTGTTGTATGGCAGTACGCCACCGCGTCACCCTGTAAGGGTGGTCGGTGTTGTAGTGGCAGTACGCCCGACCGCGTCAGCTGTAACTGGTGGTCGTGTGTTGATGTCATTACGCCCACCGCGTCAGCCCTGTACTGGTGGTCGGTGTTGTAGTGGCAGTACGCCCGACCCGCGTCACCCGGCTAACTGGTGTTCGGTGTTGTAGTGGCAGTACGCCCGACCACGTCAGTGTCCGTAGCCAGTGGTCAGTGCTGTAGTGGTATAGACGCCAGACCACGTTCAGTCCCCTAGCTGGTGGTCGGTGTTGTAGTGGCAGTACGCCACCACTCAGTGTCCTAGCCATGGTCAGTGTTGTAGTGGTAGTACGCCCAGACCACGTCAGTCCCGTAGCGGTCGGTGTTGTAGTGGTATACGCCAGACCACGTCAGTCCCGTAGCCAGTGGTCAGTGCTGTAGTGGTAGTACGCCTACACGTCAGTCCCCGTAGCCAGTGGTCAGTGCTGTAGTGGTAGTACGCCAGACCACGTCAGTCCCGTAGCCAGTGACGGTGTGTAGTGGTAGTACGCCAGACCACGTCATCTCCGTAGCCAGCGGTCAGTGCTGTAGTGGTAGTACGCCAGACCACGTCAGTCCCGTAGCCAGTGGTCAGTGCTGTAGTGGCAGTACGCCCGACCACGTCAGCCCTGTAGCCAGTGGTCAGTGTTGTAATAGCAGTACGCCAGACCACGTCAGCCCCTGTAAGCCAGTGGTCGGTGTTGTAGTGGCAGTGCGCCAGACCACGTCAGGCCCTGTAGCCAGTTGTCAGTGTTGCAGTAGCAGTACGCCAGACCACGTCAGTCCCAGTAGCCAACAGTCAGGATCAGTGTTGTAATAGCAGTACGCCAGACCGCGTCAGTTCTTGTAGCCAGTTGTCAGTGTTGTATTAGCAGTACGCCAGACCGCGTCAGTCCTTAAAGCCAGTGGTCAGTGCTGTATTAGCAGGACTTAGACACGTCTCATTTGGAAATACAAGGACAGCCAGATCTCACCACTCATATCCCATACTTTTTGCGGGGGCACAAATTCTTGTTCGCCCTGAGGTGCCCTTGTACGAACTAAACATCGGACTGTCGGTGGATTTGTTCCGAACTGGCTACCTTTTTAGACACAAATAGTTCGTCGTGACATTTCAGACCCTGTGCAAAAAATGGTCCAGAACGTTGATTGCTGGATCGATAATGTCACCTTCCGCACCAACTAACATCGTATATCGAATAGATCTACATTTTCCCGAATCTTGTGGGAGACATATCTCTTGCTGAACATGGCAACTCTGCGCTAAAAACACCTGTCCAACCCCGACGAGACCCGCTCTGACGTCATCCGCCCGCTCGGCCTGCCAGGCGGACGTTCACGTGGCGGCGGGGTCGGCTGGGGAGGAGCTGCAGGAGGTGCCGCCGCTGCCACCGCGGCTCCGGCTGCGACCCCAGCCGGTGCCGCAGACACCGCCCAAAAGCGCCGCCCACCACCGGCCAGGTGAGTTCGCTGCGGAGGTCTGACGCCCTCCAGCGCGGCCTCTGAGGTTTAAACGGTCGATTTGGTGTTAGACAAGCATGACATAAGGACCGGACTTGCCTGATCTGGTTCATGAGTTGCCCTCATTTTCCGACCGTATATTCAGTTTGTAATGCCCCAGTAGTCGCACACATTGCGATTCCAGTCTAAACGGTAGGAAGAAAACCTCCGATCCATCGTCCTGCCCTTCCAATCATTCGACCCAAATGGCTACCGTCCCTGGCTAGTGTCCCTGGCTACTGTCCCTAGCTGGTGCGTCTAGCTGGTTAATCCTAAGAATTGGCTCCGAGCTGGTCCAATACAAATCCCCGAACCAAAAGCAGGGGCACGTTTTGGCCGATTTCCCCCTCCGCTTGACGTTCTTCTCAATGACACTGCGCAGTCCACAGAGAAGGCGCTCGGGCAAGCAGTCAGCTGACTGTGAAAGCTGCTGTCGGGCCGCGCCCTGCCCCACCCCGCCCTGGCCCGTTCCGTCCTGTCTTGTTTACCTCAACCCGACCGCCATCCGCAGACTCGACACTCGGGTCTCGGGCCGTGCAGTCTGTCCCGCTGTATCGGCATCTCCGCCGACGGAGGAGCAGCAACAGTCCAGCGCTCGAGCTGCTCAGTGGCGAGCCCTGACACGGGCGGGCCGGTGGATTTTATCGCCACCAGAGGGCAGGCGTCGGGATCAAGGCCGGCGCCAGCGGCCGGCCACGCGCCCGGGCCGCGCGCGGGAGGCGTCCGCCGGCCGCGTGACCCCGGAAGGTGCGTGGCGAGGCACCGCCGCACGACAGGGCGTCGCTGAGTGATAGGCCGGACGGCGGGAGAGGCGGCGGCCGGCCGCGAGGCGCGCCGCGGTCCTGGGGCGCGCCTGGACGGCAGAGAGAGCCGTGCGGCGGGTGTGGGTGGAGGTGTGCGTGCGGGGAGCTCGTCTCCAGACCGCGGTCTGCCTTCGTCTGCGTCACCTCTGCCTTCCCTCGCAGGTATGCAAATTTCTGACCTGAACACTGGCCCGCTTTCGTGTTCAAGGGTTTGACCCCAACAGAAGTGTTCTCAGACTGTGTTTTTGATTAGGGAGAAAACTATTGATTCCAAAAAGCGGCCTTTACACGCCAGCAACCTCAGCATGACAGTAGTATTGACAGCTTTGCCCTTCTTGCTTCGACTCGCTGCAAGCAGCCCTGTCACCTAAGGGACTCCGCAAATCTGGCACCGCTATGATGCAGGCAACGCGTACGTGGGGTGGGAACATGAAGAAATGTTGCCCCACCTGTGCTCGTGTCCTACCCGTGGCAGCTGCACACCGTGGACGTCGGAAACGCCGTGGAAAGTGCGACGGTGCATAATCGGCCAATATTTATACCACAAATTACCAAGGTCAGTCACAGCAGCACACCAAGTCACATGACGCGAATCAAAGAAAAAGAAAACACGTCAGAGTCCGTAGAGGTTGCTTCCTAGACGATTCCTGCTCCTAATGCTACTCCCAGTTGGTAATCATGTCGGGCCTTCAGGATTAGTCCCCTTACGTGTCCTGTGTGCACGAACCAGTGCCTTCCCTCGGATAAAAATATGCTCCGTAGAAAGTGGCAGTATTTTCTCTCTCTGGATTCCGTCAGCATATTTCTACTGCGAATGTGTTCCTCACCCTGCAATAGCTGCGGGAAAGCTGGCCTCAACACGGCGCCTAGTGTAGGTGAGTGACACAATGGTAATTTCGAGTCGCGTTACCACGTCAGACAAAGCGCAAAGTGGTCCCGTTTGATCTGTTCGGGATTTGTAGGGCTGGAAAACCGTTTCTTGGAATCCTGAGTCTCAGTTTGCCTAGGGAGATAGATCGAAGCTGTTTTGGGTCTACCCGATCCATATTGCAGTGGGATATCCCAGCGCAAACGCATTGCAATAGGTATTTTGAACATTAAATGCAAAGATTGCAGGGTAAAGAATGAATTATAGCAAAAGGAAGTTTGAAGCATCATGTGGATCAGGGGAGATAGCAGAAAGTTCTAAATAAGCAGCTATGCAGCAAAACATCATTTGTTGGTGAGGACCCAACCGATTTGACGACCTCCTCATCCGCTGGATTTCGCTTACGACGCATATTAAAGAAGGGAGGGCAGTTGGGTGCCCGTTGTCAGAATCTGTTGAAACTATCCAGACGTTTTTGATCTAAAACAAAAGCTTACAATCTGAACTACGTTTTCATTATACTTTATGAAAAACGTGAGCAGTACACTCAGCAGGGAACAATATACAATATCTGACCTACTTGCGTGAGGTGGTATCAGTCCGTATGCTGATCTAACCGACCTGCAATGTCCAAACATTCAAACCGGCTGCGCCCCCTTGCATTCGGCTTTGTAATTCACGTGAATTAATACGTTTTTGCGAGCTATTTGCAGGCTAGCTGGTTCTCAGCAGCGGATGGGGAGTTCTAAAGATGAGCAGGTAGAACATGAGATGTTGATAAGATGAAGATGTTGATCAAACCATTACAGTGCAGCCAACTGCGCTTGACTGTCCAGTCCATATTGCGTCCATCTAGTTGGTATTGTTGCCTGATCAGGTAACCGTTTAAGTAATAGTCTACCGGGGTTATCAACACTCACGGATGTTCTCATGATATATAGCTTGCAAAGGATAAAGGCAATGCACACTGTTGCACATTGTACATCGAAGCGCAGCGAATGACAGTGTCGTCGTTGCCAGACGCGTAAGTTGGGAGAACCGCGGTTTTTTGTCGAAGCAAAGTGTCTTACAAATTTAAAGAATTTTGAAGGCCTCTCAGTGACAGAATCAGATTATTCGTGACGCACACGGTACTCCATGTGTTTTTGTAAACACGAAATACGCCATTGCAACTGGCCGGATTCAAAGTCACGCTTTTCATTGGCGGTGACGGCATATCAGTAATTGCGTACCAATGCATGAAATGTTTTTTACTCAAATACCACAAAATTTTAACACAAAGCCTGTGAAGGGACGCAGATGTACCGTTTGTGTCGATTCTTTTTATGTGTCAATATGGTGTTAATATGAAAGCCAGCAAGAATGTGAATTTTGCCCCCTGAGCCCTTACGTTCACCCCATTGCTTGCAATGCATACCGTAAAAAAGGAATGACTGGAGCCAATTAAAAGCCTTACGCCGTTATTGAACTTGAAAAGAACGCCGCGTTGATCCACAGGTCAACCTGATCTTGGTGTGCTGTGTTCAAGTCGTACTGGTTTTCCATCAAACCTAGGGCTGGTCTCATTTTTCGAAGATGGCGGCCGACTACTTGAATTTTACTTACAAACGAAAGCACGGCACTGCGGGTGAGAGCATACTACATCACGTCCATGTTCCATTAATCATGGTTTCGTATTTCACGCGTACCATACAATGCAGCGATTTATGGTATCTCTTCATTTCTGGCTCCTGTGAGATCTGAGCTTTGTGAAATATTTTGGGTTTTACGCCATCAGTTCGTTGCTCTCAATCACGATGGATCACTCGATCATTTTACTTTTTGTCAGATGTTTAGCCTGCTTTTGATGCCTATTTTTCTACAGCTGGCTGTTTAAATGACCTTTCTACGATACACTACTACCACGCCATTGGTGCCCACAGAGCGTTGGTTTCATTATTTGCAAAGCGCATTTGGAACACTGATTTCATTCGCGGTTTGCATAAAAAGATACAAATTTATTGCTTGCTGGCATTTTTGAAAATCAGCCCGCATACCGAGACCTGTCGCATCAGAATCATAAAAAGTCGACTGGGCGTTCCTCCGTTTCGCTCTATGCGTCTTAAACGCCGATTCAAATGCCTGACGCATAACAAGAGACGAGGCGTTGTCAAGGGACGGCGCTGAATAGCTGGGCCGATACTGATCGCAGCGACTACCATATGCGTCATGGGACGACAATTTCAAGTCATTGTCCGCCAATTTTCGGCCATGTTTCGCCACAATCTGATGAGCGGCAAAGTGGAGTCGCTTAGGAATGTGCTCTGCCGTAGGTCTTGTCCAGTCGCTTGTGGCGTTGATCAGAATGCGTGGATTCCTGCGGCCTCCTTCGTCCAGCGGCTTACTCAAGCGCGTATCCACCGCAAGCATGTGATGGCATGTCCACGGAATTTCCACATGCTTTCGGCTGTCAGTCAGGATCAGTGTTATATTCAGCGGACACGCGCACAAGCAACGACCTCATAGCTACTTGAAAACGTGTCAATACTCTCTGTCCGTTCTCCTCGCAGTCGCCGGCTTGAGTCATCGGAGGCGTGCCAGAGAACGGTCTGTGCTGTAATTATGATAACTGACGAGTGGCTTGGTTTCTTGATGACTATCGCGATCGATCGCTGGGAGGAATCGGGGTGAAATGGATAGTCTCCGGCTGTGAAGACGTAACGTAGGAAGCCGCGGGCGCCAGGCAGCTTGGGGCGACGCTGGCTGTCGTAACGGTTCACTCTCATGTGATGGAGCTTCGTCACCGCGTGGGGTGATATGCCATATATATATATATATATATATATATATATATATATATATATATATATATATACAGAGACACACTTAACATCCTCAGCAATGCCAGTCGATGACATGAGGTATTTGTTGTACTATCCTGTTCTTGAAGATATTTATGGCAAATGCTAGGCGTGTTTGTTGCTAGCAGTTCTCCCTTTGTCAGATTCCATGCGAGAAAATTTGTGGTCGCGCCACGGTGTGAATGACAGCCAGGTGGAACCTTTGTCTAAGTTGATTGCGCTTCTAGGCCAGCTCACAAACATCCTCCCGAATGTTTTTTCAAGTCTGGGATGAATTGAACAATGACATTTTGTCAAGAACATTGCAACCAGTGAGTTTTTATCAGATGAAATGAGTGTGTAGTCTCTTGCCCGCTTTAGCCATCAACAGCTGTTTGCCTTTCCTTGAAAGATGGATTGCTTGTGGCATACGAGCACGTGTTTTGGTCGAAAAGGCTCGTTCCAGAGTGATCTGAAGATGTTCAGTGACTGTTTTGTCGGTTACTGCTGTGTTAGTGACATGTCCGAAGTTCAGAGTTTACATGCTTGAGAGAAAAAAAAAACTACGAGCAGAATTGCGCACGGCTCACCCCAGGTACCTGACTTGACGTTCGAGATGCAGACTGTTATACAGATATGGGTGTAACCACGTTTTTGACATTTGGGAGGGGATCAAGTTTTGTTCGGTCGGACTGGAACCTTGGGGGGCAATCTGATATGAAAATGACATTTTGATATGAAGGGCCTGAAAAACGTGTGTTTTAGGGACCAAATTGGGACGTCAAAACGCCATGTCGGGCGATTGGGGGACGTTCTCTCAGCCCTACCCCCCTCCCCCCCCCCCTCCTCCAGTAGTTACACCCACTACAACCGATGTCTACCAATGCTTGAACCCAGCACTCTAGTGGCTGGATCCCAACTCAAGGATGGTCAAAACAACCACTCTGGCGGCCGTAGGTGAACTAATATTTCTGCCTTACCCGGTAGAGGGCACCTGTTGTTCGAGCCGTCGATCCCGGGAAACCTTCCCCGCCGGGTTGGATTTGGACCAGTCAGAACGCTCTTGGCTAAAAAGTTGGGAGCAGTGGCAACTGAACTGTGGCGATCTGTTGCAAGTTACGCAGCCTGTAACGAAGGTCATAGGTGGACCGGCGGCTAGCCGCACGCGGGGCCGCACGGATGCCGCTATGC
Source organism: Pollicipes pollicipes (assembly GCF_011947565.3). Classification (NCBI taxonomy): domain Eukaryota; kingdom Metazoa; phylum Arthropoda; class Thecostraca; order Pollicipedomorpha; family Pollicipedidae; genus Pollicipes; species Pollicipes pollicipes. Next base: position 32,317,456 of record NW_023596420.1, read on the forward strand.
GTATTGTTTTACAAAACAAACTATACTGCTTGTTTAGATGAAGGTGTTCTCAAACTGATTCCTGGTGCTTTTTACATGATTTGGAGTTATTACCATCTGGCTGCTTTTTCCAATGCCGATCGAGGGGCTGAGAGCTGTGGGATGTTGTAAAGGTGGCTGGCCGGCCGCGGTACATTAACAGTGTCTCACGCAAAGATATGACACGACTTATTGAAATGTCACGAACTGTGTGTAAATATTTGGATCAACACCTCGAAATTACAATGAATGATATCTCCGACTCGATTAAAGATAACCTGAATGTAATCTGTACATAATGCAGTGTTGCTTTTATGCGGCGAATTTTACTCACATTCCATGCGTGGCAGGAACAGAAGCTTTTGCACCGATTTGGCTTGCCATGTCTCGGACGAAAGCTTTTGGCCGAGCGAGCGTTTCATCTTGACGAACATTTTGTCCGACGTAAGAAAAAAGACCAGAGGTGAAAGGTACGGGACCTTGATGTTTGCAGGAAATACAAATATATTTCATATTGGGCGAAAGGCACATTGCAAACTGCCCCAAACTCCGCCTTGTGATATTTTTGTCCGCCTCGTATCATGTCTCAGATCAGTGACAGGTGTAGTATATACGAATTGTGCCGTAGAAAATTGTGTTTGATGCAGCGATAAGTGTCGTACAAATCACAACTTCCGACTATATCCATATTTCGGTACCTGGCACCACACTTGCAACTTGGTGCATCCGTCTTTACAAACATAAACCCCGCTGGAATGTCGCGACCTCTGCTGCCAATAACCAGCACGTTTGAAACCGCGCAAATTCATGTCGTTCCCCTCCCCTCATATCCACTTTCGGACTCCGCCTCTGCTGCCTCTTGTAACCGCCTCTGCAGCATGTGCACATTAAGTATCGAGTACACGGCCAACAATAGGCTTATAATAGCTGTTACATGGGAAAACTGCCTCTGATTTCCGGACCGCAACCAACTTTGAATCACCGTAGCATACACTATACACAATCAGTACATCTCCCACATACGCTTATACCAATCCAAGGTCTTTCACAGACATCACAAATGATTACCCACCAACGATGTATGTGATGGTCGGACGACTCGTGTCTGTCAGTCAGCGGCTGTCATCATTACGCATATCTGTGACGGCCCATCTGCCAATACGGGCAGTACTGACGGTCAGCCAGTCACCAATCAGCTGTGACAGCCAGGGTCGGCACAATCTGCCAATACGACCAGTGCTGATGGCGAGCCAGTCACCAATCAGCTGTGACGGCCAGGGTCGGCACAATCTGCCAATACGGCCAGTGCTGACGGCCAGCCAGTCACCAGTCAGTGTTGACGGTCAGCTAGTCACCAGTCAGTGGTGACAGCCAGCCGTCACCAATCAGTGGTGACGGTCAGCCTGTCACCAGTCAGTGGTGACAGCCAGCCGTCGCCAGTCAGCGCTGACGGTCAGCCTGCCACCAGTCAGTGGTGGCAGCGAGCGCAAGCCCAACCGGGCTGAGGTGACTCACTCTGTGCTGGCCGGCATACCCGTGACCATGAGCAGAGTGACTGTGGGCAGAGCGGCGGAGCAGAGGGAGCACTGCGTCTGACTGACACCAACTTTAGAGGCTTCAAAATAGAGCCGTGAGCCCAGTGACAAGAGTGCCTTCTAGAGCGCCGACTGACAAACTCAGGCGTGATCTTGGGTCGAACTCTCTTGGCACAAGACGCAGCACACACAGGCTTACCTGCATTTAAAGCTTCGAGACCCACTGCCACACTTCCAAAATGACGTCACGACATTCACCGTCCCGGCCACACCACAGCACAACTCTTGCCGCAAACTTGCACATTGCAAACACCCGATCAAAACCACTTAACTGTCTCATTTCATTTCAACGCTCCTTCATGCCTGCCACAATAAACTAGGGAATCAGCCCCTCTACACATCCAGACAATTATACGGAGACGGTCTGGATGGTGGGGAGAACTGTAGGGTGATCTGCATGGTGGGAAGAGCTGTACGGCGGTCTGGATGGTGGAGAGAGCTGTACGGCGGTCTGGATGGTGGAGAGAGCTGTACGGCGGTCTGGATGGTGGAGAGAGCTGTACGGCGGTCTGGATGGTGGAGAGAGCTGTACGGCGGTCTGGATGGTGGAGAGAGCTGTACGGCGGTCTGGATGGTGGGGAGAACTGTAGGGTGATCTGGATGGTGGAGAGAGCTGTACGGCGGTCTGGATGGTGGGGAGAGCTGTACGGCGGTCTGGATGGTTGGAGAGAGCTGTACGGCGGTCTGGATGGTGGAGAGAGCTGTACGGCGGTCTGGATGGTGGAGAGAGCTGTACGGCGGTCTGGATGGTGGAGAGAGCTGTACGGCGGTCTGGATGGTGGAGAGAGCTGTACGGCGGTCTGGATGGTGGGGAGAGCTGTACGGCGGTCTGGATGGTGGAGAGAGCTGTACGGCGGTCTGGATGGTGGGGAGAACTGTAGGGTGATCTGCATGGTGGGAAGAGCTGTACGGCGGTCTGGATGGTGGAGAGAGCTGTACGGCGGTCTGGATGGTGGAGAGAGCTGTACGGCGGTCTGGATGGTGGAGAGAGCTGTACGGCGGTCTGGATGGTGGAGAGAGCTGTACGGCGGTCTGGATGGTGGGGAGAGCTGTACGGCGGTCTGGATGGTGGAGAGAGCTGTACGGCGGTCTGGATGGTGGGGAGAACTGTAGGGTGATCTGCATGGTGGGAAGAGCTGTACGGCGGTCTGGATGGTGGAGAGAGCTGTACGGCGGTCTGGATGGTGGAGAGAGCTGTACGGCGGTCTGGATGGTGGAGAGAGCTGTACGGCGGTCTGGATGGTGGAGAGAGCTGTACGGCGGTCTGGATGGTGGGGAGAGCTGTACGGCGGTCTGGATGGTGGAGAGAGCTGTACGGCGGTCTGGATGGTGGGGAGAGCTGTACGGCGGTCTGGATGGTGGAGAGAGCTGTACGGCGGTCTGGATGGTGGAGAGAGCTGTACGGCGGTCTGGATGGTGGAGAGAGCTGTACGGCGGTCTGGATGGTGGGGAGAGCTGTACGGCGGTCTGGATGGTGGAGAGAGCTGTACGGCGGTCTGGATGGTGGAGAGAGCTGTACGGCGGTCTGGATGGTGGAGAGAGCTGTACGGCGGTCTGGATGGTGGGGAGAGCTGTACGGCGGTCTGGATGGTGGAGAGAGCTGTACGGCGGTCTGGATGGTGGAGAGAGCTGTACGGCGGTCTGGATGGTGGAGAGAGCTGTACGGCGGTCTGGATGGTGGAGAGAGCTGTACGGCGGTCTGGATGGTGGAGAGAGCTGTACGGCGGTCTGGATGGTGGAGAGAGCTGTACGGCGGTCTGGATGGTGGAGAGAGCTGTACGGCGGTCTGGATGGTGGAGAGAGCTGTACGGCGGTCTGGATGGTGGGGAGAGCTGTACGGCGGTCTGGATGGTGGAGAGAGCTGTACGGCGGTCTGGATGGTGGGGAGAGCTGTACGGCGGTCTGGATGGTGGAGAGAGCTGTACGGCGGTCTGGATGGTGGAGAGAGCTGTACGGCGGTCTGGATGGTGGAGAGAGCTGTACGGCGGTCTGGATGGTGGAGAGAGCTGTACGGCGGTCTGGATGGTGGGGAGAGCTGTACGGCGGTCTGGATGGTGGAGAGAGCTGTACGGCGGTCTGGATGGTGGAGAGAGCTGTACGGAGGTCTGGATGGTGGGGAGAGCTGTACGGCGGTCTGGATGGTGGAGAGAGCTGTACGGCGGTCTGGATGGTGGAGAGAGCTGTACGGCGGTCTGGATGGTGGGGAGAGCTGTACGGCGGTCTGGATGGTGGAGAGAGCTGTACGGCGGTCTGGATGGTGGGGAGAGCTGTACGGAGGTCTGGATGGTGGGGAGAGCTGTACGGCGGTCTGGATGGTGGAGAGAGCTGTACGGCGGTCTGGATGGTGGGGAGAGCTGTACGGAGGTCTGGATGGTGGGGAGAGCTGTACGGCGGTCTGGATGGTGGAGAGAGCTGTACGGCGGTCTGGATGACGTGGAGAGCTGTCCGGGTATCTGGATGGTTGGGAGAGCTTTACGGCGGTTCTAGATGGTGGGAAGAGCTGTACCGTTATCTGGATGGTGGGGAGAGCTGTACAGCGGTCTGGATGACGCGGAGAGCTGTACGGTGATCTGGATGGTGGGGAGAGCTGTCCGGGTATCTGGATGGTGGGGAAAGCTGTACTGTGGTTCACGGCTTCTAGAATCACTTACTGAGCTCAGAAATACATGAGGCACACATCAGCGCGCAGGCCACCCGCCGTATCAACGACGCTCAAAACTCGATTTTGACCACGTCTGCGGCGGTGACCAGACAACTGTCAAGTTTGGATTACTCAAGTAGATAGGTGCCTCGTATCAAGCGAATTCGACTCTAACTCCAACAAATCCTCAATATGCATGTTTTCTAAGGAACTACATCTGATATTACTGCATTGCCGCAATCGCAGAATGTGATGGGGGGAGGGGGCGGGGGCACAAGTGCGAGCGTGACGACCTTCCATGCCGTTGGCTCTGTCAACTGTGACGGCCGGAACGCTACCAGCCCCAGGTTAAATGCACATTACTGGTGTAAAAGGCGGGTTCACGCACCGACTTTTGCGTTGTTTACAAGATGGTGTTGTCGTTACCTCACCTGCTCATCATTTCAAATGGCCGCAGGAATGTTTTCTGATTTGTTAAATTTTGTCTCGAGTTTGTCTCGGAGATGTTTTATCGAAAGTCTAATCTTCTTACGTTTATCACTCTGCCATCGATTCACACTAGCAGTATCTAAGATGGGTGGCAGCGCTTCTCGAAGGCCTAGGTGTATCAACGCACAGCCTCGCTCAAAGCTCCCCATCAAACTGCGCAGGCCCGCACCCGAGAATTTTGCCGATGCGAGCTGAATGAAGTAAGCGAATTCCACCAAACTGGAGTGTGTGGCAAACTTCCTATAGCTTCCACCTGCGCAAGCAGTTTGCACAGACAGCTCACCTCACCTTTGAAGACCAGTCATCCATGGAAAATCTTACACCTACACCATCTGTCTGCTGCTTCTTGGCACGGTGTGCGGCGAAGACACCCACCCGGTGGCGTTGGCAGCGACGGCGGCAGTGGCGGCGGCGGCGGCGGCGGCGGGTCTCGGTCCGCCGCCGCCGCGGCCACCGCGACCGCCGCAGTCAACGCGGCGCCAGCGCGCCGGTCGGCCGAAGTGTGCGCGCTCTGGCGGTACCGCACCCACGTTCTCGCAGTCCACGGCCAGGACAACAGCGTGTCGCGAGTGGAGTGTTGGTGGCGCGGTGAGAAAGAGAAGGGCGCTGCTAGATCAGAGAGAGAGAGAGAGAGAGAGAGAGAGAGAGAGAGAGAGAGAGAGAGAGAGAGAGAGAGAGAGAGAGAGAGAGAGAGAGAGAGAGACGGTTGAGAAATGTGAGGCTAGGCCTGCCGGGCTGCTGTGGAAAAGGCGGTGGAGGAAGGAAGAAACGAGCGCCTGGCTGGTCGCGGGTTCGTTACGGGCCTATGCCATTGCGGGTGTGTGAGTGGTCTGGCGAGCTCTCTCGGAAAAAAATTAGTGTGTGGCCACACATATCGAAGACGTCAGCACAGTGACCATGCAAGCTGGTGACTTCCCACACGCTTGGGTCCAAGTGGCACCAGCCTAATTTATGGTGCAGTCTGAAGTGGAAAGGCGCAATGGACGTCGTTGGCAAACCGGTCTGAACTTCTGGCATCTTTCTCCTTCGAATTCCTCCTCCTGCGAAGGACGAAGCAGAGAAAGACGAGTCAGCTGGGTACAGGACAGCGCAGACAGCCCATGAGACGTTACCGTGCGTCGGCAGTCCGTTTCTCTGACCGTGAGCACGGCCCGACTGAGGGTGCCGCCGGCGAGTCCCCCCGCCAAGATCAGCTCCCTCGATCCCACCAGTCACCCGTCACCAGCGATAGCCAACAGACGCCTGAACACTAAGCCGTGTCTCCACCGCGGGCCTTTCCCAGCCCTTCTTACGGGGCGCGACACACCCAGCGGCGTTCGGATCCTCCCACCCCGCCTCCTCCCGCCGGGCTCCAGTGAGAGGTCGCCGCCGGCCAGCGAGCCCACCTGACATCTGGCGGTGACATGGCAAGCGCCCGGAGAATGCGGCAGGTCAGGCTCCGTCGCTGCCAGAGCCTGCAGCCCATCCACAGCCTCGTGCTGACAGGCAAGTGATCAGGAATCCCAGCTGTCGCATCACGAGGCAACTGTGTGATAAGTATGTCTCTGGACCAATTGTCAAACCACTCGAGTACCAATCGAGGCCGAGGTTCCCAACGCGAGATTGGGGCGAGAGAGGTAAGAGGCAAGAGGTGGGAGAATGGTGAGGCCTCAGGGAAATTGCCGTTTAACCAAATCATGTCCGAATCAGCAAATATTATCTGCCTTCTAGAGGGTGAGGTTGACACATGCATTGCCATGCGCCACGTGCACTGAGCCCAAAATATTAGCTAAAGTAGCCAGAAACAGGAGCAGTGTTTCCATCGCCCTGGGGTGTTCGCGCACGAGAAAGACAGGAGTTTAATTTTGTGATTTTATTCGTGTTGTCCAAATATAATTGTTGTGTAAAACACTTTTATGGACCTTACATGATCCGACCAGTCGCTTACACGATCAGACCAGCCGCTTAATGATCAGACCAACCGCTTACATGATCAGACAAACCACTTGCATGATCAGACCAGTCGCTTACACGGTCAGACCAGCCACTTAATGATCAGACCAGCCGCTTACATGATCAGACCAGCCGCTTATATGATCAGATCAATCACTTATATGATCCGACCAGCCGCTTACATGATCCTGTTCACAAGAAGAGGTAAGATACACAAGACCTACACTAACTGAGGTTGTTATCCAGTTTGGGGAAATAATAATTTGATCCCTCCTCAAGAGTCCGACGCATGTAAAAAGGTTGAAAAACACTGATTTAGGAGACCCTTTTGTGTGGTGTGCGGTGACTTTAATGATGTAGGGCTTGGAAGGTGTTGTTACAACATCGCCTAAAGCATGAATGGAGCAAGCGACTTTCATAAGAAAAACCGAACTACGACCCATGTAATAACTGTCCAATCAACCAGCAACCTCTATCCCTTATAATAAACAATACAACTTGATGTTTTCGCTTAGTATGACACAAAACAACATGGCGAAGTTATCGCGGGAGCCGCGATAAAGAATACGAGACACACACATCTCGTGGATTTGGATGACGCTCGATGGCTATAACACATCACGGTTTTCTTTGAAATATCAGGAATGCGATTTCGCACCGTACCTTGTAATACGCAGACGCTACGTATGGTGCAGATAAACTGTTCCAAAGAAACGAAATCAGTTGCAACGCGTTACAAGATGAGGGCAATCTCCATGACATTACAGGAGAGCAAGTTAGTTCATGGCATGTACGCCTCCTAAAAATGCTCGTGGACGATACATTATCAACGCATTGGTTTTAAAGGGGCCCATGAACGCTTTTATCCAAGTCAGTATACAGCTGCGACATCCTTTCCCATTCGCCGGTAGGCCTCAGTAGTACCGATGTCTCTGCTCAGTACTCGTATCATAGCGGTACGAAAAAGTCCGCCGATATGCACACTGTGCAAGTGACAATAGATAGCGACCCCTTAGTCATTTTCACGCTAGTTCTCATTCGTCTCGTGGATAATTTGGTCACACCGCCTACCACAGATTATTTATTTGAGATGCACGGAAAGTAGGAAAAAGAGACGAAACTCATTTTTATCACGTATTTATGATATAGATATGATATGGTATGATATGATGTGGAATTTATGATATGATGTGGTATGATATAGCCGGTACCCTTTCTCTTGGAAGCGTTTTTGTTTCATCGTTTTCCGTTTCATCATCTTACCTCTGCATATTGAGCCCCATGTGACCACATCACCAAGCACCACAAGCGGGAAATGGCGAACAGGTACGTGATGGAAATACAAACTAAATCCTGAGTTTAAGATTAGTGCTATTCTGAGAGCCCTGATCACTCAAGTTGTCATGCTCCTCTTGATCATGTTTTCCAAGTCGTTCAGATTTGGCACGAAAGCAGATCCCTGTGTAGTGAGGCTCGCGTTTAAGGGGTTGCTGTGACCCTTTTTCTTTCAGGTGGAAGAGTTCTTATAATTACAGACTTCCTCTCGTTTTAGAGACAATGCAATGCAAAAGAATTGGGCGACGTAACGTCTGTTAGTCAGAGACGATGACAGCGAATCAGCATGTTTCCTCTCGATCCTATAGACAATGGTGCCACACCAAAACAATGATAACATGCTGGCTATCACCTGGTATCTCTCCTGGGAAAAATGGATGTTGGGAAATGATGATTCACTTTGCTAGAATCTTCTCTGTACATCATCAAGTTCCCTTGTCGTTACAAAAGACATGAAAAGAACACCATGAAAATAAACAAAGCTTACAACAACGGATGAAATCCTTCCTCCATTCTCTCATGACCCAGTCGGTGCTGGAAGGAGACGATATATTTATGTTCTACGCCGCAGTCTCCAGATACCGTGGAGCCCGACGTTGCAGTTTCCGCGTGATCATTTCACCCTGGGCCTCATTGGTACGCGCGACTGCCAACGGATAGAAATGCTGGTGAGTGGGCTCGATAGCGCTCTCGCCAGGCTGGCATGTTTTCTCTGCTGAACACCATGAAATCAATCAGCCGTTCGACGTGGAGGTCACGTCTTCATTAGCCTCTGATCGGGCGTCACCTTTCCCGATGGACCGTGAGCCGTGCCTGAGCGGCGCGTGGGACCACTCCTCTGCATGACACTGCCCCTCGGTCATTACCTCATCTCCAGTCCGGCGATGCCTTCCCGGTCAGTGCTTTCACCTGACAATGCCGCGTTTTAGCGATAAAGCTTTCTCCTGACGGCATGGCCTTGTCCCGTCTATGACGCTTCGCGGTGTTGGCGTCAATCCCCGACGACGGAGCCTGTCTGTTTCGGTGACGCCGTCATCTGATGCTGACAGGTGCCACGCTCAACCGCGCCCCCTCCTGCTCACCCTTGCTCACAGGCTCCCGCAGCGCTCTCACGCACTGGCACGGTCGCACGGCGGTGCCGGCGGGGCGCCGGCCGGCCGGAACAGGCGGCTAGGAGCCCCGCTGGGGCTGTTGTCGCAGCGTCGCCCTCCCCCGGCGCCGCGCGGTCCCACCCCGCCCGCGCCTCACCGGACCTCGTCCAAGTTCCGCCCCGCCCGCCGCGCGCGGTCCCACCCCGCCCCTGTCGGATAGCGCTCGATGGACCGGCCGCAGGCTGGACGGACTGAGAAGACAACGACGTGAGCTCGCGTGGCTTTGTTCATTGTGACCTTTCCAGAAGGTTTTCAGCAGGTTTTGTTGTGTGGTGCACGGTGGAGGCTCGTTCTGGAGAACACGTGTCTGCACATAAAACTTTCACTGCGTGCCGTGTTATGTCATGCATCAGCCAAAAAATGCGTTTCGGATATACTTCTTTACCAAAAAAGAGATAGCAATTATAACATGAGTTTACACATGTGTCCATTAATCTATAGTCTCTTCCCGCAATCGCACTTGCATCTTCTGTGGTAGATTTGGAGGCTTTGAGCTAAGACATGAAGTTCAGACCAATAAATGATAACAATGTACGTCAGCCAAATCAAGTCATCCTTTTTGTTTGTTAGTGACTTATCTTTCCGGGCTTTTAATCACGAAATCATGCGACAGTTTTTGTGGTGCAGAGGAGGCCGATGTTACATGGGACGTGATGGCCTTCGAAATATACTGACTTTTTGTCACTGAGCTCACCATGTGACTGTCCTGTTCGGTTTCTTTTGAGCCTGGTTTAGCTCGCCTCCAGGCTCCAACGAGATCCTTTACGTCACGTGGCTGCTATAAATCGCGGGCAATATAATAATCGCGGGCAATATCTAAATTCCTAGAGCGATTCGTTGTAGCGCGTTTCAGTCACAATTTATACCAATATCACAGAAACCCATAGTTATCATTAGATGTACACTAAGTGCTGGTCTGTTTGGGGCTTGCTGCTAATCCAGCACTTTTCTTTTGATGCTAATGAGTTAACGAAAACAAGTCGTTTTGGATTCCCTATTGGACACTTTCAAAATATAGTTGTATAGATGCTGTGAATTTGAAGCGCAAAATTTCATTTGATTTTCGGATGGGAATGTTCTTATAGGTGAATAGAAACGTTTGATATTGTTTGCCATTGTGACATGGATTTGAATTCGAATGCGATCATACCAGTCAAGAAATGTCTGCATACGTTGTCCATCAAGTTGCGGATGGATAACAAAAAACTCACCGTCGAGGGCCAGCTCGAGAAATCCAACTATTGCACCTTACCATTTTGTTCATCACAGAGTCAGGAAGGGGGTTATACGTACTAGAAGTAATATTTACGGAGTTTGTGTCTAAAAATGGATAGATTCTTCAAGCAGGTTCTTCGCTCTGTCAGCGCTCTGCCTTTACCCTGTCAGGTTTAGTCTCGAACACATATTCTGTGAAGAGCCAGTGCACCATTAGTACAGAAGCATTGTGGTGCAGCAGTTATGCCACGGGACTACGGTGTATGAAGTGCAACTGAAGCTTACGATGCTCAGAGGATAAGTTATCAGCTATCTTGCAGTGAGAGCTGAAATAATGCGCTGTGAAATTTAACATATTGCTTCTCATTACTTTCTTATCATGCTGCTCTTCCCCATCCTTGTTTGTAAATCAAGATAGCAAAAATTGTTTTGGCACATCTTGTACCATTTCAACCCAAAAAAAGTTTCTAAAATATCGGTTACTGCTTGGGCTCTGGCGGATATATCACATCTCCTAAATATTCGTCTGCTGGCTTTGTTTGACATACCCGCTGCTCCTCTGGGTCAGCTAATATATTTCCGTTTTACCTACGCATCTCCAACTGTTCCCTACCGGCTACCCACAGGAGGCGCGTCATGGGCGTTGTCAGCCACCTTCACGGGTTCATCGCTGGAAATCACCGATGTCTGCCACAAACACGTCGCGTTCAGACCGAGTAATCTGGTGGTCATAACCCAAGTGTCGACTTAAACAACGAAAAGCTGACAGCGATCGCTCAACCACCAAAACTAATAGCCTTGGTGGCCGTCGAAATTGGCCCTAAAATCTTAATTATACCGCCGAGCACCCTTTGGTCCGGTGGCTGCTTCTCCGACGCGGGTTCACCTCACTAGCGAGCACTCCATCCTGGACCGGCACCCTCGGGGCGGAGCGCATCACTCGCCTCGACGCCGCCGCGGGGTCACTCCCGTCATCACTGCCGGGCCGCGCCGGCGGGTCTCACCGGCCGACCCGACGGCGACCCGCCGGCCGCCGGCGGCGTCGCGCGCGACGTGGTGCCACCCGTCGTCGTCCAGGGGTTAATGGCGTGCGGAGGCCGCCCCGCCGCCGGCGCCCATCCGTTAACACTCATTGTCGGCGGGCGGCGCGGCCCGCCCTCGCGTAATCGCGGCCCGCGCGGTGCGGTCCGCCGGCGCGCCCGGAGACGGAGGCTGTGGCGGCACGGTCAGGCCGGAGACGGAGGCTGTGGCGGCACGGTCAGGCCGGAGACGGGGACTGTGGCGGTACGGCCGGGACGCAACTGAGGTGACTCAGCTCAGGGCCGATCCTGGGATGCGTCGTAATGCAGACTGATTTTTGCTCGATGGTTGATTGATGTAAATCAGCAAACAAAAACGGATGTCCAGCTTGCAAGACATGCTCAATAGTAAATGGACGATACGCAGCTATCTACATGGTCCCATAATCCTACCATGGGTCCCAGAACTGTGATGGCGCGCTGCTCTTTTGAGCTGCGCCTCAGAACGAGTGCATCGACTGGGCTGCGGTTTGTAGCAGATGGTGCTGCGGTCCGCCTCAACACCGCAGTATGACGCATGGGGACCCTTGGGCAGCAAGCACTCAGGACACCATCTGGCAACGGAATGAGCACGAGTCCAACCCGGAGAAGTAACTGTGTTACTCTGCACTTGGCTATGGGAACACTTAAAGGGAGTGTTCCACATCTGTATCGGATTTTGAACTGAAATAGTCGACTTGAATATCATTCGGTGCAGTCCACAGCCCTTCTTGCTTAAGCCCTGCCCTTCCTGAGACCTACAACCCTCTACTTTCTGAGCTGCATGCTCGCGAAGATGTGCAGACTATTTCGCGTAGACTATCTCAAGGTCACACAGGCATTCATGGCGCCGTAATAATGCATTCAAATCCATCTATTCTATTGGCCATGCGGCGATCAAGGCCAAGACAAATATTATTATTGAGTCGCTCATATCTGGCGTTCGTGAGCACGATTTTTAGATATAACAGCCGTCAATTCACACTCAATGTGCAAGGTGCGATGACGCAATCAAGCAATGACGTTCGAGGAGAATATATACACGGTAGGGAAATCGTGTTGTCCAAAGCAGTCTTTTCCACTTAAAATTTTACCATTAGCTATAATTGCGCTTACTCTGTCGTATCTGATCCTTGCTTCAATATCTTCAAACGTGGCGTATTCCCTTTAAGCTCTGGATATCATGTTGCATATTCCGGGCTTGCACATCGGCTCCACTGACGAATCTTCAAAAAACGGGTGGCTGGAAGGTCATTCCATTCCATCTATCAGCCCCTTGGGGACTTAAGAGCCAAAGTGCTGACAGCAAAATATAACGAATAATATATATATATATATATATATATATATATATATATATATACATGTGTGTGTGTGTGTGTGTGTGTGCGCGTGCGTGCGTGCGTGCGTGCGTGCGCGCGTGCGCGCGTGTGTGCGTGCGTGCGTGCGTGCGCGCGTGCGTGCGTGTGTGTGTATGCATATATCAGTGTATCTAGCGTGTCAGTTCCTGCCGCCGCACTTTTCAAAATGCAAGCACAGGTACCTGGGCATTTATATCATTTGTGATTGTCATACGCTTTCCCTTTTGCTCCGCCTGTTCAGTTCACTCGCCTGCCAACGTGTAGCCGTGGGCGAGTAAGCTGAACAGTTTTGCACCAATCGCATGCGACGGCAAGACCATAGAGCATGTGAAAGGAACTCATGACGTCAACCACACACAAGCCTGGCGTATCTCATCGGGTCCTTCTCAACAGTCGCGCTTGCTTACCTGGCGCCGTAATCTCCGTGCTAATATGTTGCGCATCACCAGGTGAGAGCTGTCGGGGTGACGCGGGTGAGGGTTTAAGATATTGGTGTTCAAGATATTCGCAAACAGCTGTTCCGATTAACGTCATGTGAATGAGAAACGGAAGTAGGTTTGCTTAACTAACCGTAGTCGATGTCACCAATTTCCTTATTCTTGTTCACCTCACGTTGTTATTAGTGAGACTCGGTGTACCTAGTTGGGAGCATGGATTCATGGACAGCAAAGCTCCAAACTTAACGCCGATTCACTCGAATTTATCGTAAAATCTGTGGAGCTCCCTTCACGTTATTGGCTTCATTGTGTTCATAAGTAGTGTGCGGTTCGATTGGCCATGATTAATGATGTGAGAATTAGTCATCATCACGTCAAGCTCGTAAAATATGATTTTCCTCAGAGTCAGATTCGATGGCATTTAAATTAATGGACGAGGGAGGAGTGTTTCCCCAGATATAGATCTGTGGAGTGAATAAAATTACTGCCGACCTGTAAGATATGTGCATTTTGTGCATACTCCACTCCATCTGCGCTCTATCTCGTCTCCGTTATATAATAAGCGTTTACGTCTAAGCCTCATCAATAACGATGCAAGTATCTTTACGTTAAGATGCTTAACAAACGTACATACATTGTGCTGCACTGAAATATGTTTTAGGTCACGAACCCACTAGTCTGTTCAGATCCACTGAGGTTAAGATTTGCCTTTCGCCATGAGCGTCGTGGGACCGCCGGGTCGGAGAGGTCAGGACCCCAGTCTCGCCGACCCTCCCGGATCGAGACTGGCCCGAGGCAGCACTCGCGGCGGCATTCCCGTTCCTCACCCGTCCAAATAAACCAATTTGGTGTAATTGCACGTGACTGCGCGAGGGCGGGCTCGGCGCCGAGTGGGTGGGCGGCCGCCGCCGCGGTGGGCTCCGCCTCTTCCGGGTCCGCGCTGACGGTGGAGCGGTGCTCCAGGCCAGCTGACGGTGGAGCGGTGCTCCAGGCCGGGCTGACGGTGGAGCGGTGCTCCAGGCCGGGCTGACGGTGGAGCGATGCTCCAGGCCGGGCTGACGGTGGAGCGATGCTCCAGGCCAGCTGACGGTGGAGCGGTGCTCCAGGCCGACGGACTGTGCAGCGGTGCTCCAGGCTAGCTGAGTGTGGAGCGGTGCTCCAGGCCGGTCTGACGGTGGAGCGGTAGGTCGGACTGATGGTGGAGCGGTGCTCCAGGCCGGGCTGACGGTGGAGCGGTGCTCCAGGCCGGTCTGACGGTGGAGTGGTCCTCCAGGCCGGTCTGACGGTGGAGTGGTCCTCCAGACCGGGCTGACAGTGGAGCAGTTCTCCAGGCCGGGCTGACGGTGGAGTGGTCCTCCAGGTCGGGCTGACGGTGGAGCGGTGCTCCAGGTCGGGCTGACGGTGAAGTGGTGCTCCAGGCCGGGCTGACGGTGGAGTGGTGCTCCAGGTCGGGCTGACGGTGGAGTGGTCCTCCAGGCCGGGCTGACGGTGAAGTGGTGCTCCAGGTCGGGCTGACGGTGGAGCAATGCTCCAGGCCGGGCTCACCGCTCGGCGATTGACGTCAGGGAGCGACTAGGTATTCTAGTTCGACGCGGTGCTCAGGTTCTTTGCGATCTCAAAGACAGGGATGGTAACTCGGCATAACGTTTTGAAATGCATCGAAGCTATGAAGGCTCGTGATGGTTGTGGATTCCGATTCCATGCAGTAAGCACGCCTTGCAGGATCTGCCAAGGTCCCATCATCCTTGAGATCCCAGTGGGTGGAGCCGGGGCGAGGGGCAGAGATTCTCGTAACCGTCCTGTTAGAGATTTGTGCCCCCGGCGGCTGCTGACGGCTCCGCCCTTATCGTACGTCGAGCACGACAATCAACACCACCTGCCCCGCGGGCAGTGGTGGAAAATGGAGGAAGAATGTGAGGGATGCGCAGAATGTGCCCCAAGACGAATGCCAACGTAATTTCCCATGGAATAGTCACACGGATACTTGTTGAATGCTTTTCCGAGATCCACTTCCAGTAAACCCTCACCATGGTTCAGGCCGATGTCAGTTAAACACCACATAAATATGTGGAAGAGCAGAGGCTCCGAAGGTGCATTTTTACACGAAAGCTATGTGCGAAGCCCTGTAAATTAACTGACTGACACGCGATGAAATACTTAACATGCTTTTTCCAAACCAATGACGTCAATTCTCGTTGTTTTACAAGTATGATGGTCACAAAACCCTCTCCCCGTATCTAACCTTCATTTCGCGATCACCATCCAGATTAAGGGAACTTCTCTCCGGTTTCCTAGAGAAAAGCAAAAGTACCGCAACGCTTGACCCTGCAGTGTTAGGGGCATGGAAGGCACGAGCGCGTCTAACGCGGCGACGTGTGATCTCATGATGGAGTGCGTCTGTCGTTTCACCTCACCGCCTCCAGCGACGCAGTGACGCAGTGAAGTGACGGGCCGTGTCTGGCCGTGGCTCTCGGCCGTAGATGACAGATGGGACGACACGGGGCGACGGGTCACTCCGCTGTGGAATGCAATCTCCCCGCCCGAGTCTGTCGTTAACGATTTCACGCGTCGGTCGACCGCCGCCCTCCCGGCGGCAGCCTCCGCGCCGCCGTTTCTGGAACCTTCCACTCGACTAGGACGGTTTGTTGGTATGGAGTGGGAACGCCAGCCCGAGAGAATGCATCGTTCTGGATATCGCTGGAGGCATGCCAGGGGGCAGAGGTCATGGTCCCAAGGCGATGGCAATTCAACTTTTACTGTTCATATTTAATTTTCGTGTCATGAATACCAGGTGCGCCACAAGCCTGGTCCCTCCCCAAATTCGCTGCTGGGTCTGGTTTTGTGGGGCGTGTAGCCCCAAACTGGGCGTACAGCATGTCATTGTCATTGTCATAGCCTACAGCGCAGTGTCACCTCCAAAATACTCCATGGCGCCTCCATACAACCGTCTGGTATTGCGCGGAGGTGAAGAGATCAAGGACCCACAAGCGCCCTTCCTCTCCTTTTGATGTTCTAGATTCCTCGGTCGTGTACGGACCTGAATTGAGCCTGGTCGCTTAGCATGGTAGCATGTTAGCATGTAAGCGTGGACGAAGCTGAAGTTTGGTTGACTAATGACGCCTACGCTTATGTCACAGAGCCTGCAATCTAACCAAGTCGTCATCGCGACTTTACGACACAATCAACTGCTGAAGCTATCTGGTGTTGCCTGTCTCTCACCCTGGAGGGAAGGGCGGGCACCGCAGTGAATCAAACTCTGTGCCTCTGGTTTCCCCACACGCGCAGTCTAAACACTACATTCCTGGTACCCGCAGTCTAACCACCCAGCCAACAGATGCTGCAAGCTGAAGGTGAAATTCGCTTGTTTCTTGAGAGGGGGACCACAGGTAAAGCCGGTCGGGGACCGTGAAGACATCAGACGCAGCTCTGATCTGTGGCGCCCACGGCCTCTTTCTACTCCACCCAATAATTATCTTTACGACTCACGAGAACTCTTTGGTTTTGTCCAAAGTTGTCTTTGTGTTGGTGAAAGGGTGGCCTTGCCGTTCAAGACAGCCTGAAGCTGCCACGGTTGTTGGCAGCCAGAACGGTGCCAAGGTGGCGCGCTGAACAGCTGGAATGCGTTCATAATACACCCTCCCAGTGTGGGCGTACAAATTCGAAGTGACGGGCATGATAGACTGAAAACCGAACAAGCCAATGATTGCAAACGCTGTCTTTAGGTCTTGGTGGCACTGATAGTGCCTGCCATGGAGGCTGGGTTCTTGATAACAAAAAATGATTCAGCTGCTGGATTTTCGACCCCATGAGCTCTTATGTTGGAATTAGTTTACTTTCAACGTGCAAGCAGGCGTAGGTTAATAGACATCATCAGGCAATGAGTGGTATATAAAATGGGAAAGTTCATAAGAAGTCCGATGATCGATAAATGATGTGGTTTAAACAGTACCTCTTGGCATATTCAGTGTCGGTTATATCCGATATAAAAGTTTGTGATGAAATTGGGTGCCCCATCGCAGTGACAACGTGTCGTCTCAGGGCTTTGGGGACAGGACGAGTAATACTTTTTGCCTTGTTTGACTTCGTGTCACGCCATGAGGTAAATGTTTACGCTTTCCGGGGCTGAAGACTGTCCCGCTGCACCTTTCCACTTTTGCCGTCCATGTCCCTCGTTTCCGAATTTTACACTTTTCAACGCTTATGGTGTAACCTCCACTTGAAAGGTGTGCTTTCTTCCGCACACTGCCGTCACCCCCTTCGCGTGCTCACCTTGACGGCGTACCCTACAACTCCGCGTGCTCACCTGGACAGCTTACCCTGAACCTCCGGGTGCTCACCTGGACGGCGTACCCTGCACCTTCGCGTGCTCATCTGGACGGCGTACCCTGCACCTCCGCGTGCTCACCTGGACGGCGTACCCTACAACTCCGCGTGCTCACCTGGACTGCGTACCCTGCACCTCTACCAGCCTGCTGATCACAGCCAACGACTCGAGCGTTTCCGCCTTTGGAACACAGGCTCTGTGTGTTGCAGACGGCGAGCTGGGCGTGTACAAGTCGGTACCGCCGCCGCGGGACCTGGGCGTTACGGGCGTCACAGGCGGCCCGCCGCTGCCCGGCCGGCTGACGGACCGGCCGCTGTCGGGCAGCGACCCGGCGCTGGCTAACCTCGGCGGTCGTCTGCTCCCCGCACAGGTCACGGTGAGGTCCTGCGGTCACGAGGAGGTCACGGGGTGGGCGTGCGTAGGGATACGGCGACTTTACGAAAATGGTAAGGAGATTGTGGTGAGGTGCAAAGGGGAGGGAAGTCACAAGAAGTGTCATATGATGACATAAAGGGTGGTAGGGACATAGTGTCACAAGAGGGTCACAGCAGACATAACCGCATAAATGCTGCAGGAGGTCAGAAACATGATCAAGGGGGCGCGTAAGAAGATCACGAAGGTTGCAGGAAAGGTCGCAGGGCCACAGGAGTGTCGCGAAGGGTCCACTGTGCGACTGATTCAATTCGTTAAGTACTACAGACGCTTTGACTCTGGTCGCACAGGTTATTCCGGAGTTTCAATGTGCAGCCTATGCTCGTGCATTGGATATCGCAGTGACGGTGAGCATTCAGTTTTTTGTGAATTCTAGCTGCGGACCGAGGCTGCCGTCACACGTGTAATTTTTCAATTATTTCATCGTTGTCACTGGCACTTTACGACGCACTCAGCTGCTGACCCTATATAATGTCGTCTGTATCTCATGTTGGCGGGCAGGATTGACACCACGAGAATGAGGTGTCGGGTTCAGGGGAGGTCACGGGATGGGCGTGAGTGGGGTCACAACAACTTCACGGAGAGGGCAGGGAGGTTGTGGCGAGGTGCAAAGTAGAGGGTGCAAAGCAACCCCGTACCAACGGCTTCCCAGACGAGCACCTCAACCACTACACTATCCGCACTAATTGTATGACTTCAAACAAAAATGCAACTTTTACAAGGTGGTGAGCTATGAGCGATGAAAAAGGCGCACTGTTAGCGCCATTTATATCTGACTTCGCCATGTTATTATGTTTAGTGAATATTCGGTATAAATTTTGTACAAATAGATAGTTTTAGATTTCTAAATTATGCACGCCTCTGAGTTTGAAAATTGTGGATTCAGAACGTAAGACAAATGGCACCGGGCTATATGCGCTGAAAGTCGCGCGTCTATATCCTGCGTAAATACATGTTCCTGCTCTCCGTTTCCTCCAGACTAGGCTTATTCACGGAAATACCGGGTGTGTAATCAGCCGCACCCAATCTCAGGACGAGCCCCCGAAGATTCTCTCTTCAGCTCATATCGCGCGGCTGACTTTAGGTCTGGACCTGTCCGCTGCTCCGCGTACTGTGCAGCTGGCGCCAGACCCGGACCTGCCCGCTGCTCCGCACACTATGTGGCTTGCGCCAGGCCCGGACCTGTCCGCTGCTCCGCACACTATGTGGCTTGCGCCAGGTCCGAGCCTGTCCGCTACTCTGTGTAATGTGCGGCTGGCGCCAGACCCGGACCTGTCCGCTGCTCCGCGTACCTCGGTGGCTCTCAAGCGTGATAAATCGAATGACAGAAACTGCGGGTTCGTTTCAATGGGACGCTGGCGGCGCCGCGCGTAACGCCAACCACTGTCAGTGATTCACGCGGAACAATATTAATGGTGCGGGAGATTAGGCAGGAATGCTCGCTATACCGCTGATCGAATTACATTCCTCGGCGCATCCTTGGCTTCGAGGTGATAGCTGGAAGTGGCTCGAATGCCGAGGGGAAGAGCAGAGAAAGAAACAAATATCTTACAGTTGTAGCTTAATGGCAGTTTCAGTCTTCGCTCAGCATTGTGCTGCGCTGTCCAGTAGATCTACAGCCGTTGTCAGTTTGGTTCTCTTGGAGAACACTCATGCGGCATGAGTGCACGTCTCATACAACCTGTGCGCCTTTGAAGGCTGCCGCGCCGTTGGGTGTTAATTATCGATGCGTGTTACAGTCAACCACGCCGTAACCACTCGCGGCAGTTGCAATTTGTCCAATAAAACATTTGACGTGGTGCGCAATTAAAATCGTCGCATCTCATGCCCAAGTGTGACGCATTGCCGGCCGTGCTCCCAAAGCGGGGATGCAGCTGAATTATTAAGACATCTCGATTGCGCTGCAGCTGGCGCGCGGTCTAAGCTGCGCGGGCCTCATTTAGTTTCCGTGACCAAAGAGAGGCGAACTGAGCTCGCAAACCAGCGCCGCTTGTGGGCCGATTCATGACCCGACACCGCATGGACGGAACCCACAGACAGCTCCATCCGACGCCTTATCTACGAGAACATCTGACTAGGTCAGGTTCCCAGAGGCGGTTGGGAGTTCGACATCGTTTCACTGACCCGTGGGGCGGGCTGCAGCCTTGTGATCGCCTCATCAGCGCGGTACCCTTCCCTGCCACGGAGCTGCACACAGCCATGCACGCTGGTCCGTTACAGGCGATAGCTGTTGCTTTGCATCGACCCCCCCCCCCCCCCCCATAGCTGCAGTCGGTCTGCAGCACACCGTGTGTGTGAAAAAAAAACACTGCCGGAGCAGAAGACAACCATGATCCGTCTAACTCTTAAGGACAGTTGGTGGAACTAGGTGATTTCGGGGCTCGACTGCTTGACCTAGTCATTCGTCCGCGGTTTAGCTCTGGTTGCATGTTTGTTGCGCGGCAGCCAAGGGCGGGATACCACATTGCAGGTCCATGGGGCTAGCCTACATCGATGTCGTGTGATGCATTCAAAACCCCCCCCCCCCAAAAAAAAATGGTACCGTCTCTCCCTTCCTCCAGAAAACAAGGGTTCGGACCACTCCAACCCCAGTGCTGGTTACGCCATGGTGAGGGTGGGTATATTAATACAGGCACATGGCAAAGAACGCGTGGCCGTCGGTTGATTTACAGCCACGATGTTAGAGTGTGCAGTTGATTTCTTCGCATCGGTAGAAGCTTCGCGATTTACTCTGCGTTGGTTTCAGTGTTTGTCTGAATTCCCTCAATATCTGGCTATGCGTGCATAGTCGTTGGAAACCTTTCATGTATGGGGGGGGGGAGGGAGAGGGGAGGTAGACAGCGTAACGTTAGGGGGAGGAGGGGGGCTAGACAGCGCAACGTTCGGGGGAGGAGGGGTAGGTAGACAGCATAACGGTAAGCTCTGGTGCGGTTGCAAGTAAGCCTATTAAAATATGCTTTAAAATCTTAGAGCCGTATATCATTGGCCTCCTCTCATGACAAACATCACGCCCCTTTTGTTTCGCCCTTAAGCACGTTTAGCGGACAAACTCACCACACCTGCTTAGCCCAACATAGCGTTATCAGTGGAGAGGGGTCATCACCCAGGGTAGCCAGTGCGTACTGAGTAGGGAGGGAAATTGAAAATAATCAAAATTTCGTAACGCGATTTATGGGCGGCCCCTTGCCGTACAATCTATATGCTATACAGAATGTAGTTTGTCATGGTGCCGTGGATGCAAGAAAAGTTGCAGATTCAATAAGTCAACATTAGGTGTACAAAGTAAGATATGAAAGCTCATTGATCCGCCAAATTCGTGTTCAGCCAACAATAAATCAATTAAAACAAAAACTGTCCGGCTTCTCCGGAGCTGATCCCGTCCAGGTTCATTGCAATTAATGAGTGGAAAAACAATGGGAACTTTATCCATGTCCAGTTTATGTCAATCTTTGAGCAAAACTGCTCGCCTAATCGGCATTCAACCCAGCGGATGAGATGTCAAAGTAAGATGCACTCAATAAGCTTGTTTTGGCGGCTAGCTCGTAGCAGTAAAAACTAGATGATAACATTTTTCTCACGGGTGCACGATAGGATTAAAATAGCGGTAATTTTTCTTATCAAGGCGGATGAGACGAGCTCAACAGCAGACCAATCCGCATGGTTCCCAGGGATGGCAATGACACCTACTCTGAGAACTGATCTGGCCCTGAGTGATCTTGTCAGCAACTCTGAGCTGCTTTCGGAAGTCACGGATTCGCTACCGTGGTGAGGATAGCTTAGGGAACCGTTACACAGGGTTGAAGCCAAAATGTCTTTAAACTACTGCAAATTGAAAACAGGTTATTGCCGCAAAAACAGCTGGTTCCAGGATCGTCACGTGAGTTATTGGCAGACATGGCCTTAAAGCTTTTGCATGAAACGCGGACAACGTATAAAGCTGCTTATTTTGTGCGGGCGTTTTAGGTATGATTGCTATAAGACCTGGCAAAACATGCGAACAGTGAGGCGAAAAACGAAAGCAAGCGGAATTATTTAACAAACCCTTTACAGCATTGGCCGTCTGCACCCGTCGATACACAACGAAATGTATTCTCATCGGTTGGCAGGCGTGATACCGATTATCATTTATTTGCTATATGTCGAATTATTGAACACTTTTTAGAAAACCAAAAATATGCACAACACGTTAGTTGGGGTAAGTTAGGGCTAGGGCACTAATAAATTTTGCGTGTCCGATTTCAGTTCAGTATCAATGAAATGCACATCCATTTTAAAAGAGGGGGGGGGGGCGAAGCATTACTTCTGTTCCGCATGTCATGTGGGCCATATCTCGCCATCCAAAACCACAAACGGCTTAGAATATGCTGTTATTAAACTTTGCACCAATGGGTGCTATTTAAATTTAACATTTTGATGTCTTCTCTTGCAGTAACACGTTGACTGCCTCCGGAAATGTGCGTAACGGCTGTTGAGGTTTTTAGTGGGACTCATTTCCTCTTGAATTTAGATTTGTTTCCTTATGGAGCGTCTTCAACAATGTCCTCATTCTATCATTTTTAGTCCGATCTTTACGTCACATGTTACAATCGATGCTTTGCTATTCGATCATATCCACTTCGACATTTATTCCTGTTGGCATTTAAGGCATATATATTTTTTGTCCGATCATTAGCCATCCGATTTATGGTCATGAAAGCGTTTGTAATACACATTTTAACATATGTTTAAGAACGCTTGTGAACACTTATGGTGTATTCAATCGAAATGCACCGACAGCATCCAGTACTTCGGGCGTCAATGTTTTGAAATATCACTACACCAGTTTCAGAAGGGCATTTGTTTTCCAGGGTCTACCGATCCCACGCGCCTGGCAGGAGAGCAATGGAGTGAGCCAGTCGATGTTCGACGTGGCCAACGCCGCCCCAGATCGGACGACGAACGGCGTGCTCACGAAGAGGTACCACCACATCAAGGACATGCTGTCCAACCGCTTCAGCAGAGTCGGACCTGACGACGAGGGCAGGGCGATTCCGCTGCTTCCGAACGATCACGGCGGCGTGGCGGGGCTGAACGGCCACGCGCCGCCGGCCGCCGGCAGCCGGGGCGCGCCCCAGCGGAGCAGCCCGCGTTCGCTGGCGGCGGAGGCTGGCGCGCCTGGAGACCGGACGCCCTGGCCGGCGGAGGCTGCCGCGCGGGGCCGGGCGGCGCGCTACGGCGAGTACGGCGAGTACGGCGAGTACGGCGGCCCGGGCGGCGGGCCTGGCTCCCCGCAGCTGCTCCGTCCACTGACCAACGGTCTCACCTCTGATGGCCAGTACCACGGCAGCCAGGGCTACATCAACGGTGGCCACGAGTTTTCCCCGCCGGTGGCCGGGTACCACGAGGCGCACAGCTACTCGCGCACGTCCGCCCCTGGTCCACAGGGCGGCGGCGGGTACGGCGCGCACGCACAGAGGCCCGGCGACGCCCGGCCGCAGCGGCCGCCGCCGGCGCAGGCGTACCCCGGCAGCCCGCGAGCACCGCCGCCGAGCGGGTTCTCTCCGCACCAGCCGCGGCCGCCGCCGCCCGCGTACGGCACCCGCCTCCCGCCGCCCGGACACTACCTGAGCCGCCAGGGCAGCCAGAGCCGGCTGCCGACGGACGGCGGGTACGGCCAGGCGCCGCGCGGCCCGGCGGGCGCATCGGCTCCGAGGCATGCCGCGCCGCAAGGCCCGCCGGTGTCCTCTCACCTGGACCTGACGCCGCGACAGGAGCAGGCGGGCCAGGAGCAGACCGGCGCCGACAGAAGCCGGCCGGGGGAGGCGCTGCGCAGCCAGACGCCGGGCCCGGCGCACGGCGGCGCTCACCAGGCGGCGCCGCCGGCGCAGCTTGACTCCAGCCTGGACTCGGACGGACGCCCGCGGAAGCAGCCGTCCGGCCAGCGCGGCGGCCACGCGGGTACGAGCTGGATAAGACCTGCACCCAGAAAAGGGCGTTACTTTGTAGGCTTTCGTAGGGGAAGGACGTCTGAGCCCACAATGACGAGCCCCCTGAGTGCTCTTCTGAGCCCCCCCCCCCCCCCCCCTCCCCTCTACCAGTGCTTGTGATCAAAAGGAGATGCAATGCAGAGATGCAGATCAGCGATACAGCAAGCGTCCCTGAGCTGCTGGTACAGTAGTTATGTAAACACATAGCTATCGATAAATCATCATCGTATACCATCATCGCTATTACTTTGGCTTCAAATAGGAAGTCATTCCTCGACATCAAAACAAGTTTCAAACCTATCAAATACTTTTAAAGTAAAATTCCAGCAACTGGGGTACAAATCAAACGGGCCGAAATCAAGGGGAAGAAATCAGGATTAAGGTGCAGGTTAGGTCAACCTTGTTGGCCCAGCCTTCCCCAAACGATTTTAGAAAGTGACACCCCAGACTGGCAGGAATGGCAACACGTCATGTTATGCAGCTGTTTGGTTATGCTTGATTCCGGAATAGCTTCGGCAGTCCACGCAACTCTATTGCGTCATGAGACTGATCCAGTTGAAATATCAGCGAACTTGAAGTGAAGTGATTCATGTTGGGTGGTGTGGACAACTAGTCGACTAAAAAGCACATATATGGACCGTAGCGCTTGATCAGCTGTTCGTAAACGAAACAAGGTTGGGGATGTTCGAGCATTTCCAGTAAGAAAGGTTCTACATCACGTCCCCACGTTGCCCTTTCCAGGCATGGAGCCCGAATGGCAAGACCGCGTGGCAGAGACGGAGCTGCGTCAGATCCTGGAACCCCATTCTCGCCGACCCGA
The DNA here is from genome assembly GCF_011947565.3 of Pollicipes pollicipes. NCBI lineage: Eukaryota > Metazoa > Arthropoda > Thecostraca > Pollicipedomorpha > Pollicipedidae > Pollicipes > Pollicipes pollicipes. The sequence continues at coordinate 32,342,230 of NW_023596420.1, forward strand.
GGTCACCGCGCCGCCCTCGGGGACCGGCGGCGGCGCCACGCCCCCACTGCCGGCCTTGGATGGCTCACCGCCCCGGTCCCCCGTCACCACCCCCCACCTGTCCTCCAGACCGGGCGGCGGGCAGGCCCAGCCGGCCGCCGTCGGCTCCAGTCAGCCCGACCTCCTGGAGGACGCCGCAGCGCCCGGCGCCGGCCCATTCCCCGGTGGCAGGGTAGGCTCTGGCTCGGCGACGCGGCGAACGCCCGGCGCAAGCCAGGGCCGCGGCTGGGCGCCCCGGAACAGCAAGGAGTCTCCAGTGATGACCCGAGAGCAGCGAGCCCGGCAGCGAGGCGCCACAGGCAATCGAACCGGAACGTCAGGTCAGCGCCCCGCTGAAACCTGACCCGATCAGCCCCGGACGCAGATATTTCCGTGGAAGCAGGTCGTGACCGTACTTGGAAAGCTTCGGTCACCCGGGTCAAGGTTGCACTCAGGGACAGTCAGTGCAGCAGGTGTAGGTCATGCACGGGGAATGTTGCTTGACCATGCTTAACATGTATATCAAAATGCCCGGCCCTGCTCGGGAGAAGTCGTCCAAGTTGAATGCGTGTAGTCATCAAGACTTTTTGTTGATGCTGCATCACCATGGCTTTGACAGAGACGCGCTCAAACCATGCTGGTTGTTGCTTGTTCCACGCTCTCCCCGCGCCCGCCCCACAGCTGTACCCCTGGACAACAGCTGCATCGCAGCCCTCCGTCTAGCAACGCCGCGGTGCGGAGACCCTCACCACTCTGCCGTCGGGCAGGTTGGCTGGGCGGCGACCTGGCCTCGCTGACCACCGGCCGGGAACTGGAGTCGGCGCAAGACCAGACCACAGACCAGACCACCGACGACGAATCGACCGTGCTGGAGGCTGGACTCGACGGGCCCACGGTCCGCAAGCAGCTGCAGAGCTTGGGCACCATGTATTCCGAGGTGGGACGGGACGGGACGGGACGGGACGGGACGGGACGGGACGGGACGCATTGACGTCATTTGTCTCCTCTAACCGCGCTGCTGCGTTTGCGTCATCGCAGTATAGTACTCGCAATGTCTGTACACAAACCTCGGATTACGCCGTGTCGCTGTCAGCGTTGTTATCAACGTTGCACAACTACCGATTGATTCGAAATTTGTGAAACACAGGCCGTTTTAGTTGGCCTCCCTGCCTTCTCCAGCAATATTTTACCTCACATTATGCGACATCATCTCCGCACGCTAGGTGTTGCCTTTTTTCGGCCCGTTGTGCCACACTATTTCGCCACAGACAAACACCGCCGCCACCGACATTAGCTTGGCGTAGGCTGACGGCGGCTGGCCGACCACAGGTGCTGCGGCTGCTGGGCGGCCAGGGGCGGAGCCCGACGGCGCCGCGGCCGGCCAGGGGCGGCACCAGTCGTCCGCGGCCAGGCGGCGGCAGCGTCTCCTCGCTGCCCTCCTCGATCGGCGGCCGGCCCGCGCGCGACCGCCGCCGCGACGACCGCAGGCAGCTCAGAGACGCCAAGGTGAGGCGCCCGACACCTGGCCTGGGGTGCGGGGGAGATGGCTGAGCGTAAAGCAGACTCGGCCGGCGGTGACTGACGGCGGGCTCCGGGACACCCGGCTTGGGGTGCGCGGGAGGTGCCTGAGCGTAAAGCAGACTCGGCCGGCGGTGAATGACGGCGGGATCCGGGACACCCGGCTTGAGGTGCGCGGGAGGTGGCTGAGCGTAAAGCAGACTCGGCCGGCGTTGACTGACGGCAGGCCCCGGGACATTTTGGGATGATAGGCGCAGAGCTTGTGTATTCCAAGATGACAACCCGCAAACAGCTCAAGCCACCATTTTGTGTCTGCTCCAGGACTGGCTGCATATCGAAAGAAGGTGGTCTAGAGTTGCTGGACAGGTGTGCTAGATATCTCTGCTGACAACATATCCTGACTGGAAATATACCGTTCTGTGGCTATCTCTGAATGCCTGTCAGTGTGTTTGCGCTCTCTGGTAGAACAGAAGTGGTCTGATGAATCACGACATATATCGAGACAGGACTGCGTCGGAGCAACGTTTTAAAATGTTCTTGCAGCCAATAACGAACATTTAACGTGGTGTAAATGCATGCAAGCGTATGTATGTGGCAACGCTGTGTGACCACATGAATCCTCGCTCGTTCTCTAGGGGATCAACAAGCGGTTCCAGCGGCTGGAGAGTCACGTGGTGACTCTGGCCAGGAGCGTGGCCCACCTCTCCTCTGAGATGCGGACCCAGCACCTCATGTTCCAGGTCAGTGGTCACGTGGCGCCAGGCGGGGGCCGATGATCGGTCAATGCCAAAGTCAGCTGGAACTTAAATTAGCTAAAAGCGGTCTCGCCCACCCGCTGCGGACTCGCTGCGACGATCATTGACCATACCTTAAGATATATTTGCCCTGTGATAAATGAGTGCCTTCCGGTTACCCTTCTGTAGCCATGCCGTGAGGCAGGTCGAGCGTTACTGACTGGGGACCGCTACTGACCGCTTCTGACCGCTACTGATCGCTGCCGGACCGCTACTGACCGCTGCTGACCGCTACTGACAGCTGCCGGACCGCTGCCGATTGCTGCTGACCGCTGCTGACCGGCGCCTTGACCACCGCCGCAGGAGATGGAGTCGATCCGTAGTGAGCTGGCCCAGCTGCGGCAGGTCCCTGGCGGCGGTGCGCGGCCCGGCGCCAACTGGGGCCTGCTCAGTAGCGGCGCCGCCTCGCTCACGCAGCCGGCGCGTGTGCGCAAACTGACGCGCTTCTTCGGCGACGAGCCGCCCCTGCTGCGGCTCTTCCTCAACAAGCTAGGATACGAGGTGTGTGGGCCAGATAGCATCCTGGATGAACTGGTGGTTTGGGCCACGAGATAAACTGCCGTCCTGGGATGCAGAGTGAGCTGATGGTCTTGGATGCGGAAGTGGACTGCTGGTCTGGTGCGTAGTGGACCTTTGGTGTGGGATGCAGTCTGATTGATGGACCTCTGGTATGGAATGCAATTTGATTGGTGAACCTTTGATAGGGAACGCAATCTAGTTTGGGATACAGGTGCAAGGCGATCCATCATGGGATGAGTAAAAGGTGAGCCGGTTGTCTGGGACACAAAGTCAGCGTGCGTGTACCGATGAGGACGCACCGCGCCTTTTTCCGGCAGAAATACGCCACCCTGTTCGAGCGGGAACGTATCGGGATGCTCGAGCTGCCCTACATGACGGAGGAGCGACTGCAGAAGCTGGGCGTGCCCATCGGACCGCGGCTGCGCATCCTGCACGAGGCCCAGGTCTCGCTGCGCAACGACAACCTCAACGTTTACATACTCTGAAGGGCAGCTGTCAAGCCCAGGCGGCCACCCGCCCCGGACATGCCTGCAGGCTCGGGGTCCGCGGTCGCGGAGCGTCGCTCCAGCCTCGCTACCTTGACTCTGGCGTGCGGGCACGCCCAGCGCGCGCAGCCGCACTGAGAGCAGCCTCGCCTTCCGTACCGAACATGTACTCCGCCATGGACGCCCGTCTATAGACTCCAAAGCCTCGAAAGTTTTGCTCTCGTTCTCTTTCTTTTTCCTTCCCTCTCTCTCTCCCTCTCACCAGGGATTTAGACCGTCACGGCGACGTGGAGTGGCCGGCCCGTAGGGCAGGGCACCGCAGACACGTGGCGAGTTTGTGGCTTTGTACAGCTGAAACCGATGTGCGGTTCACTGGATGCAAGCTGCTGGAGACCTTGTTTGTTACACACGCGACCGTCATATTACTGTGGGCTCTAGCGGGCTGCTGCGTTTAAGAAGCGGCTGCCCCAACCGACGGCGCGCTGCTCTCGCTCCGCGTGAGACGGTGATGAGCATTTGCTGGGTGATGTGCGTTGAAGCGGTGGACATTTCTGCCGCGGCTTCCTTCAGATGTGTTGTCGAGATTGTGGAGGGGAATGTCTAGCTTGCTAAGAGTTGGACACTATCGATGAGAAAATTGTGATTGATAAAGCAGTGGTTATAGGATGGTCCGGTATTAGTTAAGCGCGTGTAAGCGGGCTATCAGATGAATACATGAGATAAAATCATCCACGAAAAGGCAGCCTCTAGCACCTTCTGGCCATACTGCAACTCCCGGTCTACACACATTTACTTTTTTGGAAGCACCTGACATGTAATGCAGGATAACCTTCATTTGTTGGAACCTAGTTGTCTGCTACTTCAGTTTGGCTGCTGTAGTGAACCCAGTGTTAGAGGCTTATGCGAGCAACAGAACTCGCTGTCGGCTATCATACGACCGTAATTATATTTCACATGATTGCACAAAAACAACTCGAGCTGTCGTAAATGTCTGGACGCAGGAGCTTTTCTTGTTGACGTCATTTACAGCTGGCGCACAATCGGCGCCCACAATGTGCAAAAGCTGTACCCAGGGCATGTATTGCAGCTTGGTAACCTCTACAATCGTGACCGCTATGCTTACAATGCTCCCAAATCTCATCCAGATCGCAGATGATGCCCCATCGCCAGAACAGCAGCACCGAGCCCTGTGGACGAGCTGGCTCACGCGCAAACACTCACCAACACTTTGTCATGATTCACACAACGCGACTGTTTTCCTGAACATGCGACGAAAATCCCTCTCCTCTCCTAAAAAGCGGCATTGTCAGATAAACGAAACGGCATTGTCACCGCAAGTAATTTTTAAGGTGACAAATGTGTCATTCTTCCAGACAAAACGAGCCTGTCCGCGCCACTAGTGAGATGGGTGTCAACAAACGCGGTGCGCTATACAGTCAAGCATTTTACAGTGATGTCATCAAAACAACATGTCTCCTCAAAAGTCCGACGTCACGTCGAAGCGTTTCCGAAACGCAGCATTGTCCCAACATAGCCTAGCACAATACCACACCATCAACATCGTCCGCACACGGCGAACACGAATCAACCTACTGCTTATCCCGCCCTCAGCTGGGCTTCGTCAGCGTGGGCGACACGTTCTTCTCGAAGACTGATTTGGGCACGAATGTCCTGTCCTTGAGCGAGCCGACGGCTGCAGCGGCGTCCTCCAGGCGGCGCTCCTCGCGCGAGTCCTTGACGCCCTCTAGCGGCGCCGGAGTGCTCCGGTCGAACAGACTCTCCAGGTTGTAGCCGACGAAGCCGACCAGCGCAGCGACGGGCAGCGTGATCACCGGCGCGTACGTCCGCAGCACAACCATCAGCGCCGGCAGCATGGCGGCGTCCGGCAGCTGGCTGGGCAGGCAGGGGTGACGGTGAGGTGGCAATGCTAACAACGAACAGGGCGGCCGTGAGGTGTCAATGCTAACAACGGACTGCTCCACTTTTACTTCACTGAAATGCAAAATAAAACAAAAATGCATCTCTTGCAAGCTGCAAGCAGCCACAGCTTATTCTGCAATGTTTGCTGTAATACTGCTTCTGATGATAATTGGCAATCTGCTGTTAAGTGTTCAATCTTCTTCTTGCAGGTAAGATGCATATATTTTGAGCAGATGAATTACGAACCTACAACTAAAAAAAAATGTCCCAGCCCAATACCTGGCTCCTGTATACATGTGACACAAGCATGCACAAATAACTGCCATGTTTGCTTCAACCTCATTTTTATAGTCATTATTGGCATGACTGACAGGAAAAATAAACCACCTCTCATTTGTCAAGAAATATTTTGATTACTGCCTGGCATAGCTGTTCTGAAAGTCATCCCCATCTGATGTGCTAGTATGCACACAATGTTTCAAATAGTTAAATAGTTTCAATTAGTTGTCCTCAGTTCACTCAGCAGAAGCAGCCTAGGATCATAAGCAGAAGACTCCAGTTTGAACACCGGCAATTCCAAGGAGACAATTCAGGTTGTGACATATACATGGCTCACAGCCAAACACCATCCAGTGCTAATCAGGACTGACCAGCACCTGGTAACAGCCAGGATAATCAACTGGCCGAAACATGAGTAAATTCTAAGATGCCACAGAGAATGGTAGTCTAAACACCTTCCATCTGTAATAATAATATGCCATCTCAATCCTTCTGTAGAGCTTTGAAGTGGTGTTGGCATGCAGCAATTCAGCTTGATGGGTACCATGTGCATTGGCATCAGGTTGGCATTTGACTGCTGGCATTTAACAGCAGATTATGAGTCAATTAGCTCAACTGGCCATTATTGCTTATATCAATTTCAAAGCATTAACTTTGCTGCTGTCTGTTTGGCATTTCACTGTGGAAATCATGAAAACTGGTTTAAGGAAAGGTTCATGAAATTAAACATGACCAGGAGCTTTCACTCACCAGCTCTTTTTCAGAATTAAGATCATATCATAATGGAAAAGATGGCATCTATAGGTGTGGATAGAATATGACATGACATTTAATATGATAGAAAATGACATTTAATAACAGCTGACACGTATAGTCATATGACAGATAAGTCATGACATCTTGACTGTATAACTTAGCGTTTTAGCAGATAAATGATAGGATTAGTGCACATTTCCTTATACAATATATCCCTATCCTCTTACATCCAACAAGACACTCTATTTCAACACCTGTGTGATATACACATGAAAAAATATATAGCACAGTAGTGAGTAGAGATAACACCCTCAACATAATTTAAGTGCTACAAAATATCCTGAACTAATTATTTTGAAATGATTTACATCAATCAAGCATGGTATGCAAGAAATCTCACATGCATGCAATCAGCTGCTGCCAGCTGGCATTGTGAAACAACCAGGTTGAGACCATAATATTCAGCAGTCAAACCTAGTGCAAAATGCTTGAAGCAGTTCTTTCTAAGATTCACTATCCATCCCATACCTCAGAGGTCAGGCAGCAAAAAATATGTTTGCTGCTTAAAAGGTATGCCATAAATCTGAGCCTCCTCCCCAGTTCCATGCAATGACATCAACAATATCAGTGCATAAAGAGCAAATGTTACAACAAATCATGTTGCTAAAAAAGGTAAACATCTACACAATGTGGTATGGCCTGAGTTCAGCAACAGCCTGCAATACAACTACCTGCTGGTTAATCCTTACAATTAATTGGTGCCCTCAGGCTGGGGCTAGTGTGAAACTAAGCGAAGGCTCTCTATATGCTTGAATTGATTGAAGCCTCACACTAAGCCCAGCCTCCCATAGCTAGACATGTCCAGCCTTGTTTACCTCAACACATTTTTGACAGGCTGAATTTAATGTACATACTCCAGTTCAGGGCATGACATGAGGCATCCAGAGCAGTGGGTGGATTTCTTTACACTGGTAGGTAGCTTACATTTTGAGTAATTCATATATTGCATTGGTTATTTTAAACAAGCATGCCCAGTACTTTTTAAAAACAACTAATTGAAAATTTGGTGCAATTTGACATGGCCACAGTATGGCAGAAGAGTGTACTGGCATCAAAGCGCTGAAGGCACCACAGTCACGTAAGAGTCTGGTGCAATGGATGCATTTTTTGTCGACTAGCCCAGTAGAATTTACGGGACAGCTCAGGACCAATCCATCAAGCACAATAGCTCCTCAACCGGGACATTGACAGAATGACCAGTCATTTGACCCGTCGCAAACAAATTACCAACCTTCTCTGCGATTCTCTTCTCACAAATACGAACGACCACACTCCGTCCGAGCCCACCAAAGTCCCCGCGAAGTCGATCCCCTTCGGTGATTTCGCGGCTACATTACCATTGACGGAAACCCACAGGATTTGTATTAGTTGCGCCAGACAGTGTGACATCTCTATATGGATATCGGTGGCCAAATTGAGCGAATGTCTTAACTCGTTTCAGAGTAGAGAAAATATAGGGCACGGGCAAACTCTTACGGAGATGCTAATTTAGTGTTTGTGTGTGTTTTCTCAGTGTTTCCTCTTTGGAATACCATCTGTTTGATACAAACCCTCACCAAATTTGCAGTTCTACGAGATTCGCAGGTACATATGCTCGATGCATACATATTCCGCGTATGCAGAACAATGCGATGAATCATGAACGTGTTTTGTCATCCAGCAAAAAAAGCGTGATGAGATGTCGCGAAACAAGCAAAGTACTGTTTTCCTCAGCCTTGAGCCATATGTGTGGTGCCACTCTGCCCCAAAGGCTAAAATGACCAAGCAATGAACAAGACCTCCACATCTTGCATTGGTCCTTGCATGTACTTCAGTCCAGAGGATCCGGAGGATGGGGGAGGGGGGGGGGGGGGGCACGGAGCCATGCACCCTTCGGGCCGCAGGGGCACAAATAGATCATGGCGAAGGGACACCAATATCCTCACTTCTTATCCACATAACCTTTGATTTCAAGAGACACCTAATTTCAGGGGCACCATAAATGGCCCCTAATCTTCATTTTCGTCATGCACTTAAGTCCATCAGCAACACCATGGACCCAAACCTCGATTCTCAAGCGGCACCAAGTTCCAGGTGGCACCACAATGAAGCGTTGCCCTCCCTTGTTATAATCCTGGATCCGCCCCTGATTCCAACACGTATGACACACACCGCGTCTGTGTGCTCACCTTGATGGACATCAATCCATGTGTTTAACCTCGCGCCTAACCCGATGCGGAAATCCATTACCTATACCTCCCACTGCGCAGACAGCCATGGCATTTTTGATTGGGGCTCGTAGTACAGCACCTCAGTGTTAAGTATTTCATCCACTACGATATGGACTCTTACTGTGCCGCCTGCACGCCGAGCCGGCCGGCCGATACGTGGGGGTCGTCTCCTCAGCTCTGCCTGGCGGGAGAGGCGCGGGGGACGTGTGCAAGGAGGTGCCGGTAATGTTTTAAATACAGTCAGCCGCGCTCTTCTTTGTTTCGTTATCTTACACACACCATTCACGGCTGGCGTTGAGCGCGTAAGTGGCAAGGAACGCGGGTGCAGCCCCCCATCCGTCGCGGGCCCGGTCGCCTCCGAGACCCCGCGGTGGTTGGTTCGGAGGCCTGTCGCCAGGTGGTCGTCACCCGAACTGTCGGCTACGCCGGCACTGGAGCCGCGCCCGGCCGCTAGGTGGCGGAAGCAGTCGTTCCAAGTACCCCAGGTGCGACAGCCGAGTTGTGAGCATGCGCGAGGAGGCAAACGTCTCGTCCCAGCGCGCGCGTTATGTGGGACATGATGGACGGTCTCTCGGGGCGCTCCGCACCGGGGCCTCTCTGGGGTGGGTCACTGGAGACGAACTACAGAGGGTGGGACCCTGCGGCCTTTAAGGAGGGGGAGGAGGGGAGGCTCTCTCATGTGTCTCTAAGTGTCTGCACTCTGTGCCAAGGTTCGTATAAGATATGCTTTCATAATTGTTTGATGGTGAAACAAATTCTAAGGCGAGTATCAGTGTTTGAAGTATAAAGTAACTGGTTCAATTCGAGTTTTGTGTGTAAGAAACAAGCGCAGTGAGATTGTGTTTCCCTTCCCGGTGGCTGGTGCGCTATGCCAGGTTTGCTCTGCAGTGAACACTGAACAAAGCATTTCGGGCCCGCCCGCCTATACCGGTTGGCAAGCGGAGCAAGTACGTAATTAATCTGAGCCACAATACATTAATATCGCAACTGGTGCAATGTCATATTCCGCGGTAACGGCTAGCGCGGCGCGCTGGCCAACGACGCGAGAATATAACAGCAGCATGCTTCCATGAGCTCTATTAAAGTAGAGCACCAATCCGATAACAGTTCTCTGCACGGGACGACAATATGTACGGTATGCCAAAACCGTGGCTTCCGTCACAGAAAAGGGTATGCAGTGGTAGGCTCCCAACTCTGCGAAATTAACATCTCGCTTAATAAATAAACTCGACGATGTAGACGCTGCATAGAAAAAATGAAGCAAATAAAGGCCTCTGGTGCCTCGCCCCTCCACCTCCATAATGTGAGCCGAGGCGGAGCCGATGTGCAGCCGACGAAACTGACAAACGACTAGCCCGACGTTCCACATCAAGTCGCCGTTAAAAATCGAGCGTTTATTGACAGTACTCAACGGCAAAGCGACGACGCGGTGAGCTCGTAAAGTGACTAGCAGGACCACCGCCCCAGAACATCGCTTCTCGATGTCCCCTGCGCTGGCCCCCTCCGGCATCCGCCGCGCGGACCCTCCCACGTCATCGCACGCGCAAGGCTGACGTCCGCCAGTGTCTTACACGCCGACATCCAGCCGTCCACAATCACAAGGGAATTATTGCGCCGGCGTACTGCCCTGCACAATCGACGTATACATTATCACAGCCTGAACGTGCACCAGTTTGGCGGAACACCTACAACACGGCTGTAGGGGCGAGATGGGTGCCCTGGAGGAACCCACGAACGGCATTGGGCACATCCCACGCGCGTGTACAGAGTACGGAGCGGTGCGGTTCGTCGGGGATATGGCGGGTGCACGCGAGAGTGGCTCAAACGACAGCGGCACATTCACTTTCCCTAACGGAGAAACGTGAGCTCCGCGTTCTTCGCGCATAGGTTCTGCTCCGAAAACATCGCCATGCAAATGATACACTTCAGATAAGGGTACTTGGTGACACGGTCTGTCATTCGCAGGTTCAGGTCACAGGGGACAGCTTCGTGTCACAAATACGGCTTCCTCAACCCGCGGCACGCATGACCTGAATGTCACAATCGTATTGGGGAGACAATTTTCATCGGGTAATGTGATTAAACGCGACCAATTGATTAGATAAAAAATCTCGCAAACGAAATCACTGATGCTGCATTGCACGGTATATAGCATCAAAACGCGCATCAGTGCAAGGCAGTGTGTATGTCGGACCTATGGAAGATAACTGAAAAGGGTTACGCCTTCAAAATCCATCTCTCAAACATGGGGGCCACCAAAAGCCTATTGCCTAGCTTTGTTCAGTGTGGTGCGTATATGACACGGGGTGGGTGTGGAACCACAAAACTATTGCTATAAAAGTAAGAAAGCGGTTACTATAACAAAATGGCATAGCTCAGAGTTCGATGGTTAACCAGGTGGAGACACTGAAGCATACGGATCACATTGTCAACTAGAACTCGCCACCTCCAAACACGAACAGTGGCACAAGTACTCTCAGCTTACTCGACGTCTGACTCTAAACCACGGCTCAGCACTGCAGTCGCGTTGACTCCACCAAGCTGCGCATCGGAGTCCACAGAGTTCAACGGTCCGCAATGCCCACGATGTGGCGTCCCTCCACGACGCGCCTGGGAGCTGTGTGACCGCTCACAATGCACCATTGGCGAGAAGCGGCCCGTTCTCCCCGGTGTTTCTCTCCTCAGGGAGACGAGCCTGGGAGCTGTGTGGGCGTTCACAATGCGCCATTGGCGAGAAGTGGCCCGTTCTCCCCGATGTTTCGCTCCTCAGGGATCCGGTAGCCACGCTGGTTGAAGTCGTTCGGATGGAAGGACTCCATGTTCGAGCCTGTGAAGTGGTTCTCAGATGAAGAACGAGCCTAGAGATAAAAATTCACGAGTATAGATCTAAGGCGAGTGCAACTTTGTGACTCGTTCGCAAGTTTCTCCGAATGACTCGGGGTGTTTGAAAACGCTGTTTGCCGAGCGGACGAGAGCTGCCACTCTCGGTCAGTCGGAGTCACCCCAGCCACCAACTCAGAGAAATCGGAATGCATCAACCGATATGCCATATTACGACACGTGATTTCAAAAAACTTTTGGCCAGTGTGGGCAGACTGCTGTCGTTTCTTTGAGCCAACTCACAATATATGGACGTCACCAAAGCTATCTCAGACCCGTACTCAACACTCTGTACGCATCACGCACGGTCCAGACCGACAACGTACCGGGTCCGGACGGTCGGTCCAGCGTATTGGCCGTCGGATGTCCCCGCTTGCGGTACGGCCGCGGCGGACGCGGCTGTGCACTGTACGCACTGTCCGTGGAGTAGGGTGAAGCGCGCCGGCGGCCGGCCGACCGGCCCCCGTTCACCGTCATGCCCGCCTGCTGAGCGGCGCGCGACACCGACTCGCCGAAATCGTCCGGCCCGCCGGCGGCGGCGCTGGCGTCGTCGCTGCCCTCGTCACAGCTGGTCGGCTCCCAGCTGCCGCCCGTCTCGCCGTTGACGGACGACTCGGGGCTGGGTCCGCGGTCGGAGAACTCGGACTCGTCCGGGGCGCCGTACAGCTGCAGCTGCGGCGCGCCCGGCCGCTCCTGCAGCTGGAGGCGCGGCTCGCCGGCGCGGCCGCGCCGCCGTCCCACAAGCAGCGCCGCCTCGTACTCGTAGGCGGCCTCCTCCGCCGGCCGGCCGCCGCGTGACTCGCCGCTCACGTTGTACAGCGGTTGGCGGCCGCACGCCGAGCGGCCCGACCGCGAACTGCCGGTTCCCGAGCTGACCGCTGGGCGGCGCTGCGCGTGCGGCGAACCGATCCCGCGCACGGACGGCGCCGAGCCGCCGTGCGGGAGGTGCGGGAAGTGCGAGGCGCGCGTACTGTTCGTCAGGTCCGGCGGCGGGAACTGCGGTGGTGGCGGCGCAAACTCGCTGAAGTCGAGCATCGGGTGTCCACCGGGGTGGCCGTCGAAACATGGAGTCCTCGAACCTGCAACCCGTGAACGGATGAAGTGCGTGTACACTCGGGCTGGATGCTTCTACTCTTGCACTTATCAATGGTTGGTTGTTTCCTTAAGCGCCCAGCGAGATGATGCGGCGAAATGCCGGCTGTGCTGAGTTTAATCGATATCATAATGATCTTGTGGGCTTAAATGTAAGCTTGTGTCAGGCCAACTCTCACCTCCCCGCCCATTCTCTCCGCTACCCGCCCCAGCCTCGCCTCTGCGCCAACTCCCCCGCTGACAGCCCCAGCCTCGCCTCTGCGCCAACTCTCCCTGCTGCCAGCCTCAGCCTCGCCTCTGTGCCGGCTCCCCCGCTGCCAGCCCCAGCCTCACCTCGTTGCAGGCTACCTCCGCTGCCCGCCCCAACCTCACCTCTGCGCCGGCTCCTTCCGCTGCCAGCCCCAGCCTCACCTCGGTGCCAGTTACCTCCGCTGCCAGCCGCAGTCTCACCTCTGCGCCAGCTCCTTCCGCTGCCTACCCCAGCCTCACTTTGGTGCCGGCTTCCCTCGCTGCCTGCCCCAGCCTCACCTCTGTGTCCGCTCCCACCGGAGCCGGAGCTGCCCGGTGGCGCGCCGAAATCGGAGCCGGACCTCTTGACGCCGCTGGACTCATCTGACCCTGATCGCCGGACTCCGGGCTCCTCGGAGCCGGAGCCACGCGCTGCCGGACGCCGGCCCGCCCCACCCAGCAGCATAGTGGTGGCGTACGGAGCTGGCTCATCCTGCTGCACACAGACATTGTGTTATGACAATGGTAGCTGCTTGTCAGTGCCATCTGCATATTAAAGCTGGGACAGTGTACAGGTGACGCAAAGCGGGCTGTGGAGAAATATCTGTTTTCTAAAAAACAATCTTTTTCTGCTAGGGAAAGACGCGCTGCCGATACTGCGGCAGTGCGGCAGGTTACCTAATCACAATAAGAGCTGAAACACGTAAGGCCCAAGCCCACCCCAGGGGCAATTTTCCTCGATGTCTCGACCACGCAATAAGAAGAATAAACCCACTTTATGAGAGCGGCTTTGATCTGCACCGTCATGCCCGTCCCCAGCTGGCTAAAAACTGACGTTATGCGACGAGCCTCACCTGTCCCGGCCGGTACGAGCCGTGAGGGGCGCCGTAGAACGTGCTGACGTTTCGCTGGTCGAGCTCGGCGTACTCAGCGGCCACCATTGGCGCAACGTCGCAGTTCAGCAGCTTCGTCTCCGGCTCCTTCTGAAACTGGCCTCGCCAGCCGCGGTCGAACGACGCCTCCACCCAGGGGGCGCCACGTTCGCCGTGCATCGGCAGCAGCGAAATGTCATCCGGCTTCCCTGACGTCACTGACGGGGAGGAAGCGGCTGGTCAGAGCGCTCCAGCGGCGCGTTGTCGCACCGGGGCGTGCCACGACGCGTGACTATACTGACACCACGGGTGGCTCGTGTGGTCAGTGGTCGAGGGCCGGTTGCGGCTTGTACGCTAATGTCGCTCGGAGCTTTGCCGAGGAGACTCTGGGACACTAAACCCGGGAGAAGGCTTCATGATCTTGGTAGCTGCGGTCTCAATCATTAAAATCCTAGCGCTGAGGCGCCTGATTATCGTTCAACTATGCACAGCTAGCCAGTTTCTTTGGTTGTCATGGGCGTGTCTCGTCCGACGCCCTCTCTACCCCCCCCCCCCCGCACACTGTTCGCCTCCTCCGCGGCTCAGCTCCCCCTTCCGCACACTGTCCGCCTCCTCTGCGGCTTGGCTCCCCCCCCCCCCGCACACTGTCCGCCTCCTCCGCGGCTCGGCTCCCCCCCGCACACTGTCCGCCTCCTCCGCGGCTCGGCTCCCCCCCCCCCGCACACTGTCCGCCTCCTCCGCGGATCGGCTCCCCCCCCGCACACTGTCCGCCTCCTCCGCGGCTCGGCTCCCCCCCCCCCCGCACACTGTCCGCCTCCTCCGCGGCTCGGCTCACCTGTCAGGTTTCCGAGCGCCTTCTTCTCGCGGCGCCGCCTCCAGTAGACCACGGCCACGAACACGCCCAGCGCCAGCAGAACCAGCGCGCCGATGGTGGCGATGAACCACACCTCGCTCACAACGTTCTTCACGGGCGAGGCGAGCCGCGGGTCGGCAGCGCCGCCGCCAGGGGCGTCACCGTCGGCCGTGCGGAAGCTGACTGGCTCCGAGAGCGGTCCTGTGCCCTTGCGGTTGACGGCCGCCGTGCGGATCAGGTAGCCGGCGCCGGCCGTCAGGTTCTTCAGGATCACCTGCGTGGTGCTGGCGTTTACGGTGACGTTGAAGCGGAAGGTGCCCCCCTGCTGGCTGAGGTGTAGCAGGTAGCCGCTGGTGATGCCGTTGCGGTCCGCCTCGGCCGCGGGCAGCCATGAGATGGCGGCGGCCGTCGCGTTGATGGGACGAACGGTCAGGTTCAGTGGAGGACCGCTGGGTGCTGTCGGAGGTGGAGAGGCGCGTCAGCATAACGGAAGACGCTCCTCACTACTGCAACCTTACACACCGCCGTCAGTTTATCATGTTCAGTTGAGGTTCAGCTCCTGCGCTTTTTCTATCTGACATCCCCATTTCCATTAACGGTAATGAGTTGGCATGTTAACATCAAGCTCAGCAGTGAAATCAAATCCAGGGTTCCATAAAACAAGCCATATATATATATATATATATATATATATATATATATATATATATATATATATATATACCCTCTCTCTCACTCTCGCTTTCTCTCTTTCTCTCGCTCTCTCTCAGGTGCATGCGATGCCCCGTCGAAGTCCGAGTGTCGACGGACTCGCCACTCACCGTCTTCCATCGTGCGGACCGCAACCATGTTGGACGGCCTGCCCATCACCATCTTGTAGAAGGGCACCAGGAAGAATTGGTAGTTGGTGAACTTTCTGAGCTTGGCCACGATGTAGGCGCTGCCGCCCGAGTTGTGGATGCTCAGCACGTCGTAGCGCCCGCTCGACAGGTCGCGGTAGCGGATCAAAAATCCATCGATAAAGTCGGCATTGGTCAAAATCTGAAACAGAGGGAACAAAGAGCTGTCCACTTGCAAAACTCATGAAGGCAATGACACGCGAGGAGCATGCATCCACTGCTTGAGAGTAAATAGCCAACCGTAATCGCACGCAACACTGCCAAAGGTCATAGTAAATTTCGCAGCATTTCGGTAAAACTTGTCTCCAGCTTAGTACTCCAGACATATTTTCGAATTCAAATAGGAGCCAAAACGCACAGACAATGACGAAGTACACTTGATCGATACGCTCGCACACAACCAACTCCTCCGAAACCAACCTCCTCGACGCACTTTGTCTCCCCCCCCCCGCCCCAGCCACTCACTTCCCCCCCCCCCCCATCCCGCTCGCCTCCGCATCGTTGCAACACACACCTTCCAGCTGAGTTTGACGGCGTCGGAGGAGATGGCACGCGCCGTCTTCAGGCGAACGGTGAAGCTCTCCAGCCTGCGGGCGGCCTCCGCCAGGCGGCGCCCTGTCGCGCCCTCCGGCACCGCCGCCAGCGTGTGCACCGGCGCCGTGAGCTCCGACAGCGGCGACAGGCCCTGGCCGTTCTCCGCGCGCACGCCGAACACGTACGTGGTGTCCGCGCGCAGACCGCCGACGGTGGCGGTCTCGGCGGCCACGCGGCGCGCTGCCGTCACCCAGCCGCGCTCCGTGTCCGGACTGTAGTACTCGACCGTGTAGCCCCGCAGCGCCGACGCGCCCATCTGCTGACCGGGCCGCCAGGCGAGCGTCACCGAGCTGGCGTTGCGGGCGGCGACGCGGGGCCGCTGCGGCGCCGACGGGTACGTGCCCGGCTCGGCCAGCCGGTGGAAGTTGACGTTGGGGTTGGTGGGGTTGGCCACGGTCAGCCGCGCCGACGCCGAGGTCACGCCGGCCGCAGAGGTCACCGTGCAGGTGTAGGTGCCGCTGTCCGAGGTGAGAAGATCTGCGACACCAGGTGGCACATGAAGCTTCCGGAGGAACGACATGGCAGCAGGTGGTACATGTAGCTTCCGGAGGAACGACATGGCAGCAGGTGGCACATGTAGCTTCCGGGGGGACGACATGGCAGCAGGTGGCACATGTAGCTTCCGGAGGGACGACGTGACACCAGGTGGCACATGTAGCTTCCGGGGGGACGACATGGCAGCAGGTGGCACATGTAGCTTCCGGAGGGACGACGTGACACCAGGTGGCACATGTAGCTTCCGGGAGGACGACATGGCAGCAGGTGGCACATGTAGCTTCCGAGGGGACGACGTGACACCAGGTGGCACATGTAGCTTCCGAGGGGACGACGTGGCAGCAGGTGGCACATGTAGCTTCCGAGGGGACGACGTGACACCAGGTGGCACATGTAGCTTCCGGGGGGACGACGTGGCAGCAGGTGGTACATGTAGCTTCCGGGGGGACGACGTGACACCAGGTGGCACATGTAGCTTCCGGGGGGACGACGTGGCAGCAGGTGGCACATGTAGCTTCCGGGGGGACGACGTGGCAGCAGGTGGCACATGTAGCTTCCGGGGGGAAGACATGGCAGCAGGTGGCACATGTAGCTTCCGGGGGGACGACATGGGAGCAGGTGGGCACATGTAGCTTCCGGGGGGACGACATGGCAGCAGGTGGCACATGTAGCTTCCGAGGGGACGAAGTGGCAGCAGGTGGGCACATGAAGCTTCCAGGAAACGACATCACAGTGGTGGTCAGAATCTTTGATTGCCTTGGTCATTCTGTTTGCTGACGAATGACGAGTGATAGACAGCAAATGAGCTAAATAATGGACCTGAAAACAAAATATCATGAAAACGATGTTTGCTTAACCGTTGGTAAGTTTTTCAATGTTCACCTCCTAATGTCAGTCCTCACTCACGCTCCCTGTCCACTCCCACTCCCTGTCCACTCCCGCTCCCTGTCCACCTCCGCCCCCGTCCACTCCCGCTGCCTGTCCACTCCCACTCCCTGTCCACTCCCGCTCCGTGTCCACTCCCGCTCCCTGTCCACTCACCGTCCACCTTGAGCGAGCCGTCGTCGGGATCGACCTGCGTGCGCGGGTTGTCGCGCCGGATCGGCTGGCCGTCCTTCTCCCAGCCGACGCTGCCGCCGGCGCCGTCCGCCGGCCGGCACGGTAGCAGCGCCAGCGACTTGAGTGGCAGCGTCTGGTTGCCGGGCAGCACAGCCAGCACGGGCGGCGGCCGCACGCGGCCCTGCTCGGCCACCTCCAGGTGCGCGCGCACCGACCTCCGAGCCCACCGCGTTCAGCGCCGTGCAGGCGTAGTAGCCGCGGTCGGCGCGACGCGCCTCGTCGATCCGCAGGCTGCCGTCGATGCCGACGCTGAAGCGGCCCCGCTGCTCGCCGGCGAAGAGCGTGTCGCCGCTGCCGTCGGCCGTCCAGTAGACGGTGGGTGTCGGGTGGCCGGCGGCGCCGCACTCCAGGGTGACACTCTCGCCGCGCGCCACACGCCGGTCGCTCGGGGCTCGGTCGAACGACGGATGCGCTGTCGGCGGACGGCAGAGGGTGAGAGGAGGGGCAGCGCGTTGAGGGATAGAGCCATGTACGAAATGGGTGGAAGAGTGCAGAGCTGCTATGAGAGGAGGGAAGGTAAATGTAGAGGCGGAAAAAGGTGGTGTTAAACGCGGACGTTATAGCAACGACTCGATGTTGGCACGCGCAGCGAAGAACTTTGAATGGGCGGGAGCTCGACAAACTTCGCTAGCAAGGTGCAGCTTAATATCATAATCATCGCTTAATCATGGGTCATCACTTTTCCAAATTCAATACCTCCCAGGTCATCCACGCCTGCAGCCCTGGCGGAAGCGTCGGTAAACATTAAGTTTCTGCGGAGAAGTTTGAGCTGCTTTCGCGATGTTATTCAAGGTGACGTCACCAGCTCCGCTACTTAGGGCTACAGGCAGCTTCAAGTAACGTTGCGCTCCAAAAAAGGTGAGCGGAACTACAAGCAGGAGCTGCTAGTGAAGTGAAACTGATATGATACGGCGGAAACACATTGTTTGAAATATCGCAGGGTTGAGGCAATGCTACCAAGCACGCTCCCAACCAACCACAGCGAGAAAAATTGCACAAGTTTTCTACACGTCGGAAAATGCAATTATTTCTGCAATCGTATCTGCTGTGCACGACCCACGGGATTATCAAAGAAAACCAGTGTTCATGTCATCCATTACATTTGAATTATAAGTGTACGAGTTGTTTCGGTTTTCAATAAATACGGAGGGAAACAAACATGTAAAAGATGTTGAACATCAATCACTTTTTGCCCTCGCCTTCCGTTATGGAGAAGTTGTCAACTAGGTTCAAAGAAACAATGCGAGGTGGATCGAGCAATGTCCGCTTCGTTGTCGACAATTGTTGCAACAATCCCAGCTTTGAACAATTCTGAGCACGTAGAGCCATCTCTAAAACAAAAAAAGAAGCTATTCTTCACCTTCTCCAGTTATTTTGAACAATGACATACTTCATGTTGCAACTTAGTTTTCATGGTCAAACCCCAAACAGCTACTTCAAACATCCCCGTCGGTTGCAGAACGAGACATTTGCATTCTGACATTTCTTTCCCAGTCCCACTGGTGATTTCCTTTAGTGGTCACCTCATCTTTATCGCAGAAACATTTTCTGAACTGGCGAGTGCCAATGAATCCATCGAAGTGCGCCTCGTTTCTGCGTCCGAACCGTCAGCTGCGACGACCAACCAATCAGATCGGAAAGAATTCGGTGGCGCCTTTAACCCAACTGAGCTGTGCCGTTAAACCAACACCGAGAAAATGTCCTCCGTTTAAGCGTAATGTATCCCCGACCCGGCTCGTAAATTACACAAAACGTTCTGGCGCCGGCCAAAGCTGCGACGCCGGGCGAAAGAAGAACCAGTTTCCACCCAGCCTCTCCTCCGCCGATTTAATTAAACGCATAAAACAACTGCGAGCATCGCAGTGAAAAGTTGCAGCATCTGAATCTAACGGCCGGACATCGAGATGAGTTAGAGAGCGGCATGTGGACCGAATGGCCCTGGGCTCCTCCCGAGCCGCTCAGATTTCCATGGAGCGCAGCTGCGGACGGCTGAGCCGCGCCAATGTCGGCGATGGCGCGCCGGCGCCGGTGAGCTCGTGATCCAGCTCCAAGCCAGAGCCGCTGCCGGAATCTCTACCGCCAGCGGACTTCAGCATCAATGAAGAATGCAGGGAGTGTCCAGTGGAAATTCTCGGCGCTCCCTTTCGATTGTTTTCGATGTATTTGGTGGATTTATCTCAATGGCAGACGGCGAGCGTATTGTGTGCTTGTCACGTCCGTCGGAAGCCCATCAAGATGGACCGATTCCCAAAGCCGTCGGCTACCGCAAAAGGACGGGAGAAGCCTGGACGCATTAATCGTGTTCTGATGTGTTAGTTAACACCACATCAACGGCGTACAGGAACACCTTGAGCAAACCGGTATTCCAAAGCGGTTTAAGTTCAGCAAACCGGCACCATATAGATTGTCAAGCTCATACGGGAGCATGGTTATTCGTAATCCTAATACTCCGCTTCTGTAAATCTGATACCGTCCTAAGTAGGCACTGCGATATTTCTTATGTTATTCTGGGAATGAACGCACAGCGTTGGTATAAGGGCATCCGTCGATCACGCGGAATTAATAATCCTGCGATCGCGGATATGGTTGTGCGCCACAGTTATTCGCTGAACGCCGAAAATAATAAGGGAACTGAGCAGCTGCTATACATCACTGCATACGATGCTGATCCGGTAAATGAACAAAACACCCGTCAGATAATCACGTAATAGATCATAACAACTTAACATGTTCTGATCCTTAGTGATAACGCGCACCCGACAAAATAAGCATCAATCGGCTGTGGCCAGTGGCCTGGTCATGCGAAGCGTCAGAAAATTATACCGACCATTGGTTCTATCCGGCGGAAGGGCAGCACAATTTACATCACATATCTTTTGCATTGTCCCCACTCGGAGCGTTCACTCGAGCGAAAAACAACTATGCAACAGCGTATCTCTACGCAACACATCAGAACACACAAACAGGAACGCATTCAAACGCGATGCAGCAATCAACACAACCCTCAGTGCGACAGTCGACTGCGGAAGGCGGTGTTGTGAGAGAACAGCACCTTCAACCAAACAGCAAAACAGGCTGGACGCGGCGAGGTGCAGCGCTTTCCCGGCGTCTGCCGCCCCGTCTGCCGCGTCCCCATACTCACAGTGTACGGTGACGGTGGCCGAGGCGGTGACGCTGCCCACGCGGTTGTCGGCCTCGCAGACGTAGGTGCCCTCGTCTTGCGGCCGCACCTGCTCGATGCGCAGCGTCTTGTCCTGCAGCACGTTGATACGGTCGACGGGCATGCGGGCGTCCTGACGGCGCCAGTAGACGGAGGGCGGCGGGTCGCCGGCCACCTGACAGGCCAGGTCGACCGAGTCGCCCACCAGCACCGTCGCGTCCGTCGGGGCGCGCAGTAGATGCGGACGCACTGAAACGGACGGCGGAGCGGGTCAGGTCCCGGCGGTCCCGGCGGCGGAGCGTGTCAGGTCCTGGTGGTTCCAGCGGCGGAGCGGGTCAGGTCCCGGAGGTCCCGGCGGCGGAGCGGGTCAGGTCCTGGTGGTCCCAGCGGCGGAGCGGGTCAGGTCTCGGCGGTCTTAGCGGCGGAGTGGGTGCGGTCCCGGCGTCTGAGAGCGTGAGCGACGGGCCTCAGACGACGATAGGTGCGAGGAGTTTGTCCTTGTGGATGCTGCAGGATGATGCCGCGCCAGTTGGCCTGTGGCATTAGCAAGGCTCAGTCGCGGCCCCATTCGGTGTAAGGTACGGGGGCAGATTGGGGTACAGTCTTCGACTCGCGGTCCGTCTACGAAGCTCCGGCCGAGGAGTCAGTAGATCTGTAGCTTGCGCTGACGCGCAGGTCCGGGGAGTTCGATCCGACTACCCGGCGACATATCGCTACCAGGTGCAGAGGCGGATCCAGAAAAAGTGATCGGGGGAGGTATCCCGATTTTTGCGAGTAGGAAACGGTCTGTGCAAGTGAAAATATATAAATTTCACACCACTGCTCCGAGTGATCGGAGGAAGGGCCACATGTTCCCGCATCTCTCCTCTGTATCTGCCCGTGACTGGGTGCAAAAACAGTGCATGCTCGACCTATGCGTCCAACATTGCCGAATGGCTGTTCGAATGACCAAACATGCAAAAGATGTCCTTAATGAACACTGCTCTTAGTTGTGGACGATCCACAAAATTAAGGCACTCACGAGAACTTTCCATTATTTAAACTTGACCGGGCTTTTCAACTAATGCGGTGTTAACAGCTAAAACAAACCAACAGCTAAAGCAAATGGAACCAGAGGGAAAGTTGGCACGCAATTTCCCTATCTCTTACACAGTGACAGGGATCTGGACCCCTGGAAAAGGTGGAGTAAGACACCCGTGGGATGTCTTCCTACATTCTAGGGTATCCCAAAAGAACCAAATATCTTCGGGAAAGCTTCAAGACCGCGGAGGGTTAGAGTTTTACGTTACAAGCAAGGCAAAAACTGTTCAAATATTCAGATCAGGCAACTTCATCCGAAGTTCAGATCAAAGCAAATTTTGAAGGAACAGCCCACTTTATCTGCCCCTTGGACGACGGTGCATGGTGCAGCATGCAATGACTAGCAACTCGCAGATTCCGTCTCAGTATCTGACCGGACGATGACCCGACGCAAAAGCCATCTTCCACTTGGTCGCAACAAAGTCGTCCAACTGCCCAACCGCTCCAAAACTCCTGTGCCAAAACCCATCCGTCTTCCTTACAGGCCCGCAATATTTTTCCGCGCTAAAGACGAATGGCGGGTGTCTCCGGGCAAAGGATCTGTCGCCGACAGAAAATGAAAACGATAAAAAGCAGGGGCCAATCTGCGAGGCTGCAAAATGTTGGTGTGGCAGCACCCGAGCCGGCTCGGCGTCTGCCGTCTGAGTGCCCTGACATCTGCCGTCTGGGTGTCCAGGCGGGTGCCGTCTGGGTACCCGGGCGTCTGCCGTCTGGGTGTCCGGCGTCTGCCGTCTGGGTGTCCGGGCGTCTGCCGTCTGGGTGCCCGGGCGAATGGCGAACTAATGCGTCTCGGATTCGTTCTCCAAATGCTGACAGTGCCATGGCGACACGACTTACTGTCCACCAGAATGCCTGCCGCTGACGTGTAAGCCAGCACGGTGCATAAGGACCGCTCTGTGCAGTGAGTGCGCCATGAAATGGCGGCGTCTGCTTAGGCAGGTCAGGCCAGGTAATAAGTATGCCGACATGTAAAATCTTCGTGAATGTGAGTCGGGTTTTTAGCTCACCGTGCGCAGCAACTAAACGATCTGCACATGACCGTGTGGAGTTAAGGGCATATTTAGTAAACAACTGTTTAGGGTTTTCCATGTAGTTCAGCACGTCACAAGGAAAAACCCAGTCTCGTGTAACTATTTGGAGTGCACCACGGAAAAGACGGGAATTAGCCTTGTTAAACAAAGCCCAGATGGCTTTAACGAATCGTTTTAGATCGTCGCGTCCTTCCCGCCAATATTCTCTGCATTCATCCAAATCATGTTACTGAAATACTAGGCGTTCCAAACCGGAGACGACGCAGGAGAGGTGGATGCCAACAGACGGCCAGCCAGACCCGCCGCTGGCCAACAAAGCGGCTGCTCTGCGGCCGCCATATTCCGCGGGATGTCAACACTTTCGGTCGACCTTAACGACCTGTCTTCTTCCAGAGCCAACCCCAGACAAAGGGCCTCCTCACTCCTGGCCCCGTGCTCAGCCGACCAGAGCCCAGCCAGACGAAAACAGCCGGCACGAAACCCCGTCTGGATGGCCCCCAGCGCGCTCGTAAAACCCGCCTCGGGCACTTCTGCCGCCGCCAGCAACAGTCCGGCATATCTAGCGCCGCCGGAAGACGCGCAGATATCAGAGACAATGTAAACCGCAGCGTTGTCGCGTTGGTTACCGCCACAAATGTCGTCGACGCCGAGGGACCAAAGGCCGGGCGCCGTGCTGAATGATTATCTATAATGCACTCGTCGCCAGGCCTTTGAGTAGCAGGCGCGACTGTTTATCACAAGGCTTCAGACTAAGTAGTAGAAATATCGACCCGCGTCAACAGTTTGAAGTGGTAATTTAGCCGACTGGCACCCGTTAACCGAGCGGCCAATTAAGGGAGCAATCATGGCGCGTGGAGACGGTGGTTGGCGCACTGACGCATAGCTCTGCCTGCCGCAGACGCCGGCGCCGTCACGCGACCGTCGTGACAGCCCCGAGTCCGTTATGTCTCGCAGCTAATCTGGCGCGATCAGGATATGGAAGTTTCTGGTAAAGAGGAACGCCTTCCGACATTTCACGGAGGGTTTATCGTCTGCATGGAGCTCTGCATTCATAATGACTTTTTGCAGTGACTAGATGACGGGTTATGAAAACCGCAGGGTACCTACACATCAAACTTGTGTCTCATGCAACCAGGCATCTTGCAGGCAAATCTGTGACGTGAATGAATCACAGCCGGCGGACGGAACTCGGCTGCCATATACCGCGTGGACCAATTCCCTTTACAAGGACAGTGTATTGAATTGCACTGCCACAACTTCGACACGTCTATCAATTTATGACGTTATCGGTATGAACGCCGCGCGTCGGACGCGTCGCCTCGTCGCTGGCGGCGAGCTCGTACCGTGGACGGAGAGCGTCACAGCCGGCGTTTCTCGGTGCATGCCCGCGTAGTTGTGAGCCTCGCAGGCGTACTCGCCGGCGTCCTCGGCGGTGGCGCCATCTATGATCAGGTCACCCTCGCCGCCGATCTGGAGCCTGCAGGCAGAGCGGGTCAGGTCAGGGGTGGGTTCAGAAACGCCGTCACGGCGGTGACGACGACGGCAACGGCATTATTTTAAGAGACACTGCAAACACTCGTGCTTTTCAGAACAACACTGGTTCCGCATAACATTTCGGATTATTATAATTGCCTTTGCATCCTGAACGATAGACACTAGTCCAATAACATGGACATGAACATAACAGTAAAAGCGAATGAGCTAAACAAGAGATATGATTCCAATAGGATTGGTAGGCGGGAAATTCGGCCAGATTCTGGTGAGGAAGCAATTGAGTTTAACCATTGCCAATCGCCCGATTTTATTCAGTCGCAATATATGAGAGTTCATTTTGACGCAGTCCAGCTAGGTCAACACACATTTCGATATTTCCGGAGTGCTGCATCAAAATGAGAGAAGGCGAAGTATTTCACAAAAACGTCATTGAAAACGGATTTTATGGTCCGACATATGGAGTGCGAAGGATATTATCCCACGTCGCCAGCCAGCACACTGTGGAATGGCGCAGCCATAAATCATAGTCGCTATACCGCATTGTGCTAAAACTAAACCAGATATTTAGTTGCCTTCATTGAGCAAAGAGCGGCCAACTTCACAGCTGAGAACAGAGATACCACAGGTTTTGTACGCAGCGCTCCGCGCTCTGTGCGGCCGCTGGCCGCTGGCTTCTCCGCTGCCGCCCGAGGAAAAACCTCGTGTTGACGGTCGGCCGGCGTGCTCGCTGCCCTCCGAGCTTCGACGCCTGGCAAACACGGTCGACATCGCAGGCATTGCAATGAGCGTTGGCGGCCGGCCAGCGCGGCGCTGCGAGCCGCTCTCCCGCTGCGACTGGGCCCGCGGGGGCACGCTCTGACCCAGATGGCTGCTCCGGGGCGCGGAGGCCGACGGCAGGGGCGGGTCCAGTGGAGCCGCGTGAGTGAATTAACTTGGATTTATTGCGTAGTGGACAGAAAAAACGCGCGCGACTTATCACTTAAGCTTGAGCCTTAATGAATATTTGGGACCAGTACACTCTTCTGGATTCTAAGCGGGCCCTTGCGCACTGCCTGCCGGGCATCGCGCGCGTTTCATGCCTCCGCCAGAGACGGGGTAATAATGCCAGTGGTGCGTGTCTCGAGGGTGCAGCAGCGGGGGTTGACAACCCCTCCGAGGGGGCTGGAGAATCGGCGGACTGTTGACCGCGCGAAGCATTGTGCTCGCTCCGCCCGGCAGGAGAGCTCTGATTCATGGCCGGAGAAGGCGGGCCGACCGGACGGCGAACGGCACGGCCGGGCTGACGACTGCAGGAAGCAAGGGGGCCGCTCCCCGCTGACGCCGACGAACAGAGTGGGGCGTTGCGCTCCCGTCGTGAAAGCAGAATCATTTGTTACAGCGGCGTTGTGTGCCTGCTGGCAAAGCCTCGCACACGCCCTGGGGAGTTCACAAACTAACTCTTAATCCCTTTCAAGACAGAGCCAGACTGTCCCGCTTCCGGAAGTAATTGGGCAACTTAAAACAAGGCGGAAGTCGCGGATCGTGTTTGCAGAGCGGACTTCGTGTTCAGAAAACATTGGCGCTTCAGTATCCGGCTGGGTGGCCGTAAAAAGGCTATCCCGGAGCGGGGACTCCCACCGACGACCGCGGCCGACGCCAGAGGCGCCACACAAGCTGCGTCTGCGGCGGCAAGCCAGTCCCCCCCCCCCCCCCCGTAGATTGACGTCGCGGCAGTGCAGTTCACCGGCCGGCTGTGCTGCGTGGTGGGTCGTCTCACAGCGCGTGCATTAGGGGGGGGGGGGGCGGTGAGTACGTTACGCCGCGACGCTACTCCAGAGATGGTCACAGAGACGCCACGAGAGGAGGACATGGCAGGCACGTGCGGTTGGTTACCTGACAGAGGCGTCGTTTCGCTAAACCTCGGCCTACCGACAACATGTCGACCGGCGACGACACCCAGCACGGAGTCTCGAGCTGCAGCACACATGATATACCCCCATGGCGGTCAGCATGAACCTAAGACAGCCTCATCCCATCACCGCTTAGGCGCGAAACATGACAATCCCAACGTCGGACAGGCTCCGCCGAGTGGTTACCCCCTCCTCCCCCGAGCCGGTCCCGGGCCCCGGACGGCTGGGTCACCTGTCTGTGGTGGACACGTCCACAGTGCGTCCGTTGAGCCGCCAGCGGACGGTAGGCGGCGGGTCGCCCTTGGGTGGAGCACACTCCAACACCGCTCTTTCGCCGACCGCCACCTCCGTGTTCTTCGGGATCGTCTTGAATTCGTCCAGAATCACTGCGGGGGATGCAAACGGCCGGGTTAGATCATGTCGGCCTAAAACGGCGACATCGGATCCGCTCGACCGGTTCGAGATGCGTCGAAATCGATATCGATTTGTGAAGGGACACTGGTCATGGTGGGTAGCGGGTGCCGCGCTGTCCACGTGATGACGTCCCGTCATCAAAACGTGTGACAGTCCATCAACAGGAAGCGAAATAACGCTGACTCTGTCAACACTCTATACACGGACAGTTGTAAACGAAACATTCACATACGACGTGCACTCGGTTTCAAGAATCTTTAGCACACCCTTTGCGTTGTGGCCACGCGGCCGACGAGGCCAGGTGAAACAGACAAGCCATCACACATGCACTATCACGTTGAGCACCGGCGCATCAGGCTGGCTACTATTTCACCGATGACGCCGCGTCAGATCGGGCAAGTGACAGTGTCACCAGTCAGCTGACGGACGTGTGTCGCCGTGTGAGGCTACGACACTATCGCGCCGCCCCGTCGCGCGGGGGTCACACCGTCTCGTATCGCGTCATCATAACATCGGTGCCACTACAGCAGGCCAGCGGACCATCGCCGACTTTGACAAGCGTTGTGATGCCCCGTCCGCAGGTTGGCCAGTTCCCTCCGCTGACATGCGGAAGTGAGGGCTCAAGATGAAACATGCTACCGAGCAAGCGGCGGGAGCTGTCGGCCCTCCCAGCGTTGTTGTTTAGCGGCTTTTTTCGTAGTTCGTTAAGTTTGGAGAACATGGCTCGCTGGGATCAGGAAATATGTGAAACGCTGCTCCACGGCTGTGCGAAACACTTCGCCTTCTCACATCTAGCAGGAGACGCGATATAAGTGGTACGCATGCGCCGGCAACGAGATATCACTTGCAGCTGCAGACACGATGCATTTCATCCAACCTGCCTCCCACCGCAAGATTCATGACCCTGTCCAGAAATGCAAAGGTAACGTGTTTCTGTGCCATCTGGGTAAGTACGACAGTAAACACAACAGCGCGACTAATGGGATCGTTCCTGCACGGTTAGAATGAATGGGTTTATTCCATAATCATCTGGTCATCAGCGATTACGTGGGCACGAAGCAGCTGGAAATCACAAACAGACTTGTGCCTATGCATGATGAAATGTTTTCATAAGCATAAATCAGTAGCACGATGGCGTTCGCGTGACTGTAAATCAACGAAATTGATTTGCTGTATCTGACGTGGTCAGGGTGTAATTGTTATTGCAATGATCTGATCCGTCGGAGGAGCGGCTAATGCAAGTATTCGATCGCTGCACTGGGTTCCCTCGCCGGATCGACAAAACGTGCCGGGGCATTCCACAAGAGCAGCGAGCACACCCCACAAACAAAACAGCTCCCACTTGAGGCTTTTCGTTTGAATTTTCCTCACACTCCGCGCGCCGCCGCCTGGGATAAATGATATTCAACGCAGCAAAAACAGAGCGCCATCTACATATCCGGAGCGGTTTGAGCGCGCCGGCCGCGCCGAAAACAATACCTCAGCCGGCCGCGGTCGCCCGGCCACCGCCGCTCAGCGCCCCGGCGGGCCGATTTTCCAGGAGCGCCGTAAATCAC
Source organism: Pollicipes pollicipes (assembly GCF_011947565.3). Lineage (NCBI taxonomy): Eukaryota > Metazoa > Arthropoda > Thecostraca > Pollicipedomorpha > Pollicipedidae > Pollicipes > Pollicipes pollicipes. Next base: position 32,370,445 of record NW_023596420.1, read on the forward strand.
GCTTTATCGCGCGTAATATTGGCGCGGTGAGCGGGACCGTCCAGGCCGTGTCGTGTTCCAGGCGCCGCCGCCGCCGCCGCCTCCGGCGAATGAAGCCATCAGGCGGTCTGCTCATGGCCGCCGCCGCCGCCGCCACCCGCTCGCCAGCCTCTGACCGCGAGGCGGGGTGGCGCGGGGGGGGGGGGGGAGGGAGGACTGTGGTCGAGGCGGCACGGCGGCGGAAGTGCCGCAGGTTATGTCGGGGGAGGTGCCGCGGCCGAGGCGAAGTGCGCCGTGCACGTCGCTTTACGAGACGGCCGGCCGACAGCTGGAACGGGGTGTAAACGTGTCCTGCTGGGCAGGGGAGGGGGGGGGGGGGGGAGTTGCGGCTCTAGGCGACGGAAGGCCTGGCAGCGGATGCAGGCTGACGGCAGTGTGACGGCGGGGCGGAAGACAGGCTGTCTCCTCGCCCCGGTGTCCACGGAGAGCTGCCCAATCGACTGGAAATTACAGCGGCCAGCCAGCGCATCCACACATTCTAGTCACTGTCAATGCAAATCTGGTGATGCATGAATAAAGCCGGGAAATGGGATTATACGCACTGGAAAGGACTTTGCAACGAGAGCAATTCCATTGTGAGTCGTCTGCTGATGTAACAATATTTTTCCATTCTGTTTTGTGGATAAGCACTGTTACGCTACCTTCTGTATCTATTTTTTTTGCCCTCGAGCTATCTCATTATCTTCCCTCGCCCTCTTGGATGAGTTCTGCACCGCAACAGTCGTTACGTCAGGGGAAGGGGGCAATCAAACGTTAAGATCACAACCAAAATGTTTCAGATATGTAGACGTCGCAGACAGGGTGAGGTACACCAAAAAATATAAATGCATCTTCGGAAATATGCTGGCAAAAAGCCCTTCGAAAAAGGTACACGCAACGGAGAGGTATCGACGGTGTTGGAACGTTCTCCACGGAGATGAGAGGAGATTGTTGATTGGCATTAGCCGGCGGGGGTGATTTGCTCTGCCTAGGGGTTCTCTGTGCGCACTTGAGTCGTTTTATGGCAAAATAACCATTTTATGCTTCCTCATAACCCAGCCTTTCCAAGCTTTACGACGCCTTTGTTTCAGCCGAAGGGCTGTAAATAAAAATTAACTTAGTCAGCAAAACGGACGTCCGTGATAATGAGTGCCGTTTGAGTGCGCCGTTTAAATTAAACCAAGATATATAAATTGTTCGTTGAAAAAGATCCCCAATTTCGTGTCAATCACGGTCTCAAACTGGACGAATCCTCTCGTGACTTGGGCGTCCTGGTTGTGTCGATAAATTTTGCGTACATAATATGAAGTTTACTTTGCACTGATCCAATTCTAGGCCACATAAAAACGTCAAAATGCAACAACGGCACAATTAACGCTTATTTGAAGACCTTCGTGCATCATGCACCCGTAAGCGTTAGCCCGCGCTTGCTCACCTCTGTGCTATTCTGGGAGGAAATTAGGCATTGATTCCACACACACAACTTCCAGCATAGATACTGATCGTCTACATGCACGTTTAATAAGTGATGACACTCAAAACCATAAGCAGACCGAAGTTTTCATATTTCGGTCGGTTAAGCCCATGTTTGGCAAAGCGTACCACTGGAAGCCCACCAATGCCGAGAGCACCAGCAGTCATGATCGGATCTCACTCGCGCCCCACTAAACCATGCATCCAACTGGCCCGAACCAACGAAGAAAAGGCGGCTCGTGGACAGCCGGCGGAGCGGGCTCTCCGTTTGGGCCGTTACCCGACATCGATTTACGGTGCGACGCGCGGCGCTTGATTGTAGAGAGCGGCTCGATCACGGCAGCGATGAAATTAACTCGTCACTCGGGACGCCATCCAATGATTACGCACCTACTTACAGGGCCCCTGCCAGAGCAGAGCATGTGCGAAACACGCCGCTTCGCCGTGAGAGGGAACCGACCAGCTGGGCGACGGAGCTAACGCACGCGTTACGGCACCCGCCACAGAAGGGGACATATCCCCACGTCAAATGAAGTCGGTCGAGACCGAGAGCAACATCCTCGCGTCCATAAAGACAGCGGCGGCTGGGGATGTGCGTCCCGGCCCGCATTCCGAACACGACAGCAGTGACGCCGTCTGCCCGCCTCGGGTGTCGTCCAGGCCGGGCGCGGCTAATCCCGTTCAATGGGGCGCGTCGGGGACGGGGGCGCCGGTTCCCACGGGCCCGCTGACTGACCTCCCCCCGTGGAAGCCGAGAAGCCAGGGGGGGGGGGGGGTCGTGCGTGGGTGGCGGGCACGGCCGGTCGATGGTGTGCGTCTGGCGCGCGACGTCGGTCGCGCAGGGCACGCAGTCGTAAAGCGCTAACAGAGGTGGCAGTTATAGCCGTCGTAAGATGTTACAGAAATGTCCGGCCGACTTTACGGCGTCGTAACTCGACGTCCCCCAGATGACGTATCCGGGCAGGGCGGGAGTCGCCGACCCTGCCATGGCTGACGCCGCTGACGTCAGCCTGCGCGCCCAGCTTCGGTGCGGTTCCGCCACACTCAGCTGTGATGTGTCATGGAATGGGGAAGTGGGTGTATTACTGCCGCGGAGATGGAACCGAGTCACCTAAGCACTTACAGCGCCGATGAATTGCCAAACTTTTAACACACCCTAGTGTCCATATATTTCGGGACCCGTAACCTGTTTGTCTGTTCACTTGGCTCTTCACCTGATGGCTGACACATCAGTTCCCAAAAAGGCACAGGTCCTGACTCCGGAGGCCATCCGCATCAATGCTCAAACCGTCGCAGCCGTGTGTCCTCCGACCGAGACGCGGAGACACCGCAGCCCGCCGGCCGGGCTCCCGACGCTCTCAGTGCGGTGGCCGCGGTCGGAGCCGGCCGCCGATACCGATCAAGGCGGCCGGCGCCGGCCGGCTGCAGCGCCGCCCTCAGACGGGGGCCGGACCGGCTGTCAAGCCGCTGCACGGGGGCGGGCCGGGCCGGGCGCGGCCTCAGCGGGGCACCGCCGCCGCCCCGACCGCGACCCCGCCCGGCCCGGCCCGGCCGCGCGACACGCCGCCGCGCGCCGGCCGGTTGGCGCGCTTTTTACGCGCGCGCGCGCGCCGCTGGAGATCAATCTGGCGCGTTTGGGTTGGCGCCGCGCGCCGGCCGGCCGCAGCGGGACTCGTCCGAATCGCACCGGCCCCCGCGGTCGGCTAATTGAGCGCGGCCGTGTTTGGACCATATCCGGCGGCACAGATGCGCGTCGCGATAGCCGGCCACGCGCCGCCAGCGCCGCCGTAAAACGACGGATAAATAAACTCCCGGGGCGCGGCGTTTTTCTGCGTGGCGCGGCTAACGCGGCGCGGCTGACGCGGACGCGACGCGGGCGGCTGCGGGACGCGCCGCCAATTTGCCGGCCAGATATGACTGCTATTCAGACTAATTATCGGCGGTCGCTCTCTAATGGCGGCGGGTGTGCGCGCATGTGTCAGTGCGCGTCTCGCGGGCGGAGGAGGAGACGGCGGACGGATGGGAGCAGCTGCCTCCCCCGCGCAACAGCAGCAGTCCGGGCGGACGCGGCGAACACTCGTGATTTACGCGATGTGCAACAACATGGCGTCAAGCCGGGCTTGCGAGGGCGCGGGGCAGCCGGGCTTACGGGGCCAGGGATGTAGCGCGTGTCCGGGCGAGGGTTAAAGTGGCCCTCCCGGAGAGTCGAGTGGGGTGGAGCTCGTGCTACCGCCTTTCTCGCGGCTACCGCACTCAGCAGTCTACAGATGAGCCTGCTGCGTCAACAGTGGTAAGCATCGCGGACGAGAACCACGACCGAGAATGTTGCAAGCCGAGAACCTCACGGCGCGCGCTGAATCAGGGCGCCGTGAGAAATTCCTCGCCGGTCATACTGCGGTCACCTCGCTAAGCGGACGCATGGTGCAACAAACGCACTCCCTTCCATCTTCCGCACGCATGCCATTTCGGACACCACCTGTCCCGGAGCCCCGGCGTGTCCCGGAGCCCCGGCGTGTCCCGGAGCCCCGGCGTGTCCCGGAGCCCCGGCGTGTCCCGGAGCAAAGGGCCCTGGGCCGAGCCGGCGGCCCTTTGTTTCCGGCGTGACCGCGTGTGAGCCATGGCGCCGGCGCCGGCCAAATCCCGGCGTCTTACGGCCGACGGCTCGCGGCAAGCCGCGTCGGCTCCGACGGCGGGTGGGTGACCTGCGAACGCCCTCGGGCAGCAGGTCAACGCCGGCTGACGGAGGAGGGCACCGTCGCCACGTGGCCGGGGAGGGGTTGACGCCTCGGTGGAATTTCGCGGAGGCTTAGCAGCCATGTCTGGACAGGTGGGACGGGATCGTGCAGAGGTAAGCCGGTAGGAGCAGCTCGAGGTGGGCTTTTTTAGACAAGGGTGTTGCACGTGTTAGAGATTTGGCAGATTCCAGACCGGATGGGCCAGATTCCCGACCGGGCTGGGTCCCCATACAATTCTGAAATCACGACATGGGTTGGAGTTTGCAATTTCGGGCCCAACTTGTCTCATAAATCGCGGCAATGATATCTGGGTTGTATACTAGCCAGAGCCATTACTGCATAAGACGTATGTCAACCAGCTCAGACAAAGAAGCCTTCCAAAGTGCATTAAAGACATCACACAAAATATTTCAGCCGGCAGATCACATGCTTAAGAAGCTGACTTAACTGTCTTGCATTTGAAACGAACCAAGCTTGCAAACGTGTGCAATGACCACACTTATAAGCAACACCTGATCAAGTTCTTGAGCACTTCCCGCGAGGTGTCTGCTATCAAAGCACACGTGCGTCGCACAACAAATAGACAAGATGGTTTTACATTCCTTGCACCTTAGCAGCCCAAGTCGACAACAGTCTGCAACCATACAATCCGAATGACCTTACAATTTCAACTTGACGACGCTAGAACACGATGCAGCAGTCCACGCCATCTGGGTGTATTGAGAACGGTCCACACCGGACCACGATGGCACACGCCCGTGCGCGTGCCTCATTCAGAACTGCAGCTGCTGCCCGCGATACGGGGGACGACTTTGGATCTCAGCCAGACGACTTTTCTAAACTCCCCGCGCCGCAGCTAGTCTTGATCCCAGGTTCTGGGAACGTCACTGACACAAGTCTCGCCCGTTCAAATCTGCGGCGAACTTTTGCTTAAGCCCTCCCAAGAGCGGTGCGACGAAGCCGAGCCGCGCCGACCAGGCCGCTAATCCCATAAATCACCATAATTATCATCTTCCCCGGCCGGCGACGCAGCGCCGCCTCCGCCGTTGCATCGTTTATCGCAATTACCGGGCTTCGGCCGGGTTGGGCCGGCTTACGGCAGATTTTCAGGCATTTCCCGCCTTGCCGGTGACCGTTTTCGGGCGGCTGAGAGACCACGGTTCCACTGTGAAACCACAGGCCGCGCCGAGGCGAAGATGGCGCTCTTCACGCCGCGGACGGCGGGCGGCGGCGATGGTGGCGCGGATGTAGCGGTGTCAGCGTCTGACTGCCGCGGCATTGATCGGGATCAATCAATGATGAGCGCCGCCCAATCATCATATATCACGGGTGGGCGTCACCTAATTTTCTGAGCTGGCCGCCCGGGAGGGCGACTAGGGGTGCAGCGGAGAGGGAGGGGGGGGGGGGGGCGGAGGGTGGGGAGGGACGAATAAGAGGTGGGGGAGAAAGGGGAGAGGGGGGGGGTCGGAGCTGGGAGCTCCCGTTCCGCGAAACCCGGACGAGCCGTCGCCTGCTTCTGCAATAGCCGCTCACATTGTGACACAAGGCCCCGAGACATGGTGCTCGTTTGACGAGATGGCATCAGACCGAGTCGGTACTTAATCTGACAAGTTCTGGGATATTCCGAGAGCCGGCCGTCTCCTAAGATGGCATGACTGGGTCTGTTATCTCGCGGCCGTTCAGACTGAATTCATTGGACATCTCCGATCAAACCGACCTCCAACACGAGGTCTCGCCCAGAGTGCCGCCGTCTATCTCGCCGGCACCGCCCACCGCCCCCCGCGCCCTGCCGACACCTTCCTTTACGACCGACCAATCAGGCAAGAATGCCAGACGGCATCCTCGCCGCGGAGATACGCGAAAAGCCAATCCAGTGAAACACCACCGCCCTCCGAATACAAAGGGGAGCGCGCGGGCACGCGAGAGCCAGACGATCGCCCTCCCGCACGCCGATGATTCACCGCATCTAATGGCCGAGAGCGGCATTAATTTGGTTAAAGACCCCTCCGATCGTAATGGGACGGCGATGCGGGCGTCGTCGTCGGCTCCGCCTCGCGCCGCGCGCCGTCCGCCCAGCCCGCCGCGACGCGCCGTCGCCGCCGCCGCCGCTGTCGCCACCCCGGTCGGGTGATATCACGGCCGGAGTGCGCCCCGGCCCGCCGTCGCAGGCAGTGCACACCCTCGCGGCCACCGGACGTTAGCGAGCTGGGCGGTCAGGACACGCGACGGTCAACAGTCTGGGCGGCGCGGAGCGCCAACGCGCTATGCCGACGCGATAGGCCGATAGCCGTGTTTGCGCGCGACGCGAGAGGGTGAGGCTGAGATTGCCTGGCTCGCCCACGCGATGCGTCTGCTCGTCATGCACGGTGGCGGCTCCCGCCGCCGCGACAACGTTACGCAGATAAGGGGACATGGTTGGAATGTTGACCGCATTCTATCATAATTTGGTCATTTTTACAGTTGTTTGTAACTTTTTTTCCAAATTGGGCGGCATGCGACTACTAAGCTCTTGCTCCCAACGCTTTCTTTGCCTTCTCCGCTCTGTCCTGTGGCCCGTTCGGCGACGCCGCCGTGCAGGCACGGCATTCCTAGCGCGGCCGTACCGTTGCGGTAGTCCCGGCGTGGCCGCCCCGCCGCGGCAGTGCTCCCGCGTCAGTCCTGACGCAGCGGTCCTGCCGCGGCGACCCCGCCGCGGCGCCGCGCCGCCGGCGGGCTGGTGGAATGCGGCCGGCCCCGCGCCAGTCACGGCCCATATCGTCGCCGCCGACGGCGCCAGCCGTGCGCCACGTCGGCCTCGACGGGAGCGCGTCGGCCGGGCGTAGCGCCCTAATGCGGCGAGGACAGTCTGTCGGATTTATGACGGGTGCGCGCGGCCGCAAAAAGGCGCCCATGTGGCCGCCGTCCGCGGCAAATGGTGCGCGGCGGCGAGCTCACGTTTCTGCGCTGGGCGACGCGCCCCGGGCGAGGCCCGAGCGCTGGTCGGCGGCGGAGGCCGCCCGATCCCACCGGACCCGTCCGCTGATGGGACGGCGCGCTGTGACGACGTAGTTCGGGTGTAACGGGATGGCGCACGTGATGTAGATTCGGCGGAGCGGACTCGGCACGCTCCGGCGGGCGTTGTAACGCCGTGAACTGCGAAACTTTTAAGTTCGCTGGATGACTTCGGATGGGAAGTCGGCCCCGCGGGGCTGCTTTCTTGTTGAGGTACGCTTGCAGGTGAGACATTTGATGTGTGGTAACGCGACGCGAAGCACGTACGCGGCCGGCGACGAATTTAGTCCGAGTCGCGGAACTTGACGGAGCCCCGTCCGCAGCCAGCCCGCGCGTGTGCTGGCGTCGACATCAGCTCGCCCGGACACGTCCGTTCGACGCCAGCTGTCAGCCGCGCACGGCAAAAACGCTTCCGCCTCTCGGTCTCAGTAAACGCGCAACGAGTTTAGCGTTCATTAACAATTATTAATGATGGCCTGGTGAAGGATGTCGGATGCGATCGGCGATTGGGGCTTGTCATCGCTCAGGGTGACGCGACCGACCCGATAAGTGCAAAAACGCCGCCAGACAAGAATGAGAACGAAGTCCGCGGAGCACATTGAGCGCTGCCGGCCTTTTTGCTCGACCAATTGATGAACGGCTTGGCCGATGGTCGTCGCTCATTGGCGGACGCCGTCCGTCGGTGAAACGCGATCGGTCGCCGGCAGATGCGGCGGCGCGCTTTGATCTCGGCCCGGCGCGTGACGCGTGACTCCCGCCGGTCACGTGACTCGGCCGGCGACCACGGCCGCGCCGGAAGTGGCGACGGCCGCACGAGCGGCGCCGCCATTGTCTCGCCGTTCCCACCGTGGGGGTCTCGTCGGCGGACTTACCGCCGCGCGACTTCAGCGGCGCAAAACCACGCGGCGACCGAGTGGTCTGCATCTCAGAAGTGCACGGGCTTTGAAGCGGCGACTGCGGCGCTCGCTGCGACCTGGCCGCGACCTAACGACGTCCGGCGTTGTCCCGATATAGCCGGCGTTGGCCGAGCCCTCCCACCGAGCCGCTCCGGCCGGACAGCGCGGAGATCGCCCCAATATAGCCGGGAGGAGCGGCCCGCGCACTCCGTCTCTCCCTCATAGCGCGGCAGCGGCCAGCGGACAGCTGCCGGCACGAGCCCGGACCGTCGCGCCGTGTTGACACGGCAAACATGGCTCTGTTGGACCGGAGGCGGACGCTGCCAACCGCGGCCGCCCGGCCGGGGGAGGTGGACACCCGCCCACCTCTATTGCGGGGCAGCAATGAGCCCTTCAGCACAAACAGTGACTTTGTACAAAAACTGCTACGTGAACTTATCTACGGAATGCGAGCGGTCATGGCGGTGCACTGGAACGGTGGGGGGGGGGGGGAGGCGGATGGCCCCAAACCAAAATCACGGAGTCTGGCCGTCCATGGCCGGCTCAAATAACCCCCTGGCGCCACAGTGTCAGGACGGCGCGCACCACCGCAACGTACCTGCCACTTTAAGCGTCGCGTTGTGGCTGCGGGCGCGGCCAACCTCGTTCCGCGCCACGCACCAGTAGACGCCCGCGTCGTTCTCCTTCTTGTTCTGCTGCACGGTGAGGAAGAAGAGCGCACCCTCGGGCAGCGTGACCCGGTGCGCCGAGCCGGGCTTCAGTTCGCGGCCATCCTTGTACCACGAGATGTCGGGCTGCGGCCGACCCTGCGCCTTGCAGTTGAGGGTGACCGGGTCGTTGCGCGGCACGATCGTGTCGGAAGGGTGCTCCGTGATGCGTGGGGAACGGCTCTGACCTGCGGGCGGAGGCACGGGCGTGAGACGGTCTGTCGTCGGCGGCGGGCAGGTCGGGTGGTGATTTTGGCGGTGCCAGGTGCGCGCGCTGACAAACGTGACACATGCGGTGTTGTAATGGACACTTGCCCCGCCAGCGTTACCATCACGTCCTTATTAGCACACATCACTGTCCAGCAGTAAATTAGCTTAACAAACATTCGTGCAGAATCCCTCAGTGTCGATCTCGTTCTGCTTCGTTGGGAGTCAACCACCGAAACTCGTGCCATAAAGAACCATGTCGGTGCAATAACAGTCAAATGAAAAAGCCGCCCCACTGCTTGCACCCAGTCACGCACCGGCAATCTCCACAAACAGGGAAAAAGTCATGTTCTCCACGCACACACACACACACACACACACACACGCACACATACACACACACACACACACACACACACACACACACACACACACACACACACACACACACACACACACACACACACACACACACACACACACACACACACACACACAAAACGAGTCCTCCCTCATCCAACACATGACAGAAGTTCTTCAGACGTTTATGCTGCCACCCTCGTTGTTCACGTATCCCCACGTGAGGCAGATCGGGACCAACACGGGACGAGGGGGCCTGCTGTCGGTCAGGCCCTCCCCTCCTCTCCCGAAACGGCGCCGCCGTCGAGTTTTTGCATAGTTTACCCGGGATTGATAGGAAATCTGCGGCGTGCAGAAGCAATCGCAGCTCTGTTTGTTAGAGATATGGGCGCCACCAGGACTAATTGAGGCTACTTGAAACGCGTACTGCCGCTGTGGAAGCCGCTTATCAAACGTAAACGGGCCGCCCCGACAGCGGGTGTCGGGTGTTGTGTCACCGGCCGTCCTGACAGCGGATGTCGGGTGCTGGGTCACCGGCTGTCCCGACAGCGGGTGTCGGGTGCTGTGTCACCGGCTGTCCTGACAGCGGATGTCGGGTGCTGGGTCACCGGCCGTCCTGACAGCGGATGTCGGGTGCCGGGCCACCCCGACAGCGGGTGTCAAGTGCTGGGCCACACCGGCAGCAGGTATCGGGTGCCAGGCCGCCACGCCCCGGGAGCGGGTGTCGGTATTGGGTGCTGGGCCGCGTCGACAGCGGGTGTCGGGTGCTGGGCCACCGGCCGCCCCGACAGCGGGTGTTGGGTGCCGGGCTGCCTCAACAGCGGGTGTCGGGTGCCGGGCCGTCTCGGCAGCGGGTGTCGGGTGCCAGGCCGGCTGGACTGCGATGTAGAGCGGTGGGAATGCCAGCCGTTGGGCTCAAATGGCCGGCTCAGATGGAGAAGGGTGCTCTACCTCCTGACAGGTCCTTTTAGGTTGATCGGAAGCCGTAACAAAAGGTGAAAGTGCCCGAGCATTTGGTTCATAATAGCGGAGGCGGAACAGGCTAATGGGCTGGAGGCCCTGAGGAAGCTCGCATGGCACGACATGGCCTTCAGACCAGGGCAGAAGGGACACTTTGATTTCGAGCAGAAAATGGTACTGCACGCCCTCGGATTGGCGCCCGGCCAAAATCGCTAAGAAATTCGTGCGACGCAGGCCCACGAATCGAAGTGGCATCAACGACAACAAAAACAGGGAGCGACATCCCGACCGTTCACAGCTTTCACAGCATCACCCGTTCGTCCCATCAAACCTGCCGTATACAAACACGGTGAGCTGCGCGGCGCCGCCAAGAGCCGCTGCATCCTGCAGCGCCGGCGACGGGGGACAGCTGCACGGCCGATCGCCGCTATCTTTGGCAAACAGCGGTCGGCGCGGCCCGCGACGCCCGTGGCGCGAGGGCGACACTTCCACTCGTCACGTGCCCGCCCCACCTGCCCCTGGGCCGCCGCCGCCAAACACGCTATCTCCGACCGGGCAAACAGCGCGCCGCCGGGGGCGACACCCGGGCCGGCTGGAGCGGGGACGGACTCGACCCCGGGGACGCCGGCCTGCCCGGACGCCCTCCAGGCACGAGGACGGTGTCAGCCGCTATGCCGCACTGAGATCGAGTGAGGTGAGGTGTCGCCCGATGGGCGGTGAGAACCTCGCGATAGAAACATCGCGGTCGGCTGCCGGGTTCCGTAACCTTGCCGAGACGCGAGGCAGACATGAGCTCGGCGGGAGACGCCGCTCCTGGCTCTGTGTGTTGTTCGAAGCGGAGCTCGGCAACAAGCCCTGCTGTGAGAAGAGCACGCCTCCGGCAGGGAGCCGCGCTAACGGGCCTCTCCGCCCGCCAGCCGTGTTTGGACTGATCATGATGCCACAGGTCGCCCCAGGGCAACAGCAAGCCGCGAAAACGGTCCCGATTCGCGAGCCTTTGGTGTGGCGACTGCAATGCCGATGTATATTTTGTGATGTGTTTCATCCTGGCAGCTTTCAAACACACATTGCGAACAAAGCCGCACGATGCACCATACACGATGTACAAAGACTCCTGATTTAGGCGAAGGCAGTGACACCCTGCACAAACACCGGCTTCCAGCAGTCACTGACGTCGCCCAAACCGCCAGAGGCCACCCGGCTCGCTGCCCGATCCGATCGGCTCAGCTCCTCCTTCTCCTCCTCCTCCTCCTCCTCCTCCTCCTCCTCGTTCTCCTCCTCGTTCTCGTTCTCGTTCTCGTTCTCGTTCTCGTTCTCGTTCTCGGTCTCCTCCTCCTCTACCTCGTCCTCGTCCTCCTCGTCCTTATCCTCTCCTCGTCCTCCTCCTCCTGCTCCTCCTCCTTTGGCCGCCGCCAGTGTTTGGCACCGATGGCCAGGCCTGAGCCGGGCGTACCAATATCCGGCCCACGCCGAGGACGGCGGCAATCTCCCGCTTCCGGCCGGCTGAAAAAGCTGGCGACGGCGCCGTAAAACGCCGGCCGAAGCGCACACGGGGCGGCAGAGCGGCCTCAACGCGAACAGGCTGGCTGGGAAGACCTGCTACTCCAGGTTAGTGCGCTGCTGTTCCACGCTAACGTCTGCGCATGCTTTTCGCTTTATACATCCTTTGAATGTGCCATACTTGTCTTGCATTCAGGATCATTTTCTCCCCATGCTGCTCTTCTAAAGTGTACTGCCAACAAAATTGGTCAAGTTGCTATCGATGCTATTTTCCATCCAATAGGTTTATATTGGACGGCTAGTCTGTCCTGACGTCACCAGGGATCTGACTCTTGCGAGACGATGTCAGTGAGACGATGAGCTGCCACAGGGGGTTTTCTACGCGCCCTCCTTCCGCCGTCAGCTCCGGACCAGCGCGGCCTTGATGTCTGTACATGATGTCTGTGCGACGTCCTCGCCTCCACGACAGCGTGCGGCATTCCCCGGGCGCCGGAGCCTTCCTCGCCAGTCGGGCCAGCTCGCAGCCCGACGGAGGGTGCGGGGGCCGCCAGTGCGCGCGTCCAGCACGCACGCCGATGGCTCAAACGTGTCACCGCACGCGGGGGCACACGCTCGCGGCGGGCCCGCACCGAACCATCAGGCACGCGGACATGTCGGCGGGGAGGACTGCGTGCGAGGTACAGTGGCCAGCCGCACGATCTGGTGCAGGCGGGTCGGCTATTCAGCGGACTGTGTCACGTATTGACCGCCGGCAGCAGGATGCCGGGCTGCGAAACACTGCAGTGATCGCTTTATCTGATTTTGATGGCTGAGTAGACCGTGGAAACCCGGCTAGAGTCACATCTTCATACCGACTGGTCAGTGAAAGACGGCGTTGCTTCGCCTGAAATGCTGCCGGATATCTCAAGCTGTCCGAACGCCAGGTAAGTGTGTTCCATATCACAAGAAGGCAGATGACTGTCGCTAAGCACGCTCTGATGAAGCCTTCGACAGAGAAACGAGCTGGCGTTTGGAGTCTCGAATGCAGCAGCCCCGCCAGATGGCGAGATATGCAGGACGGGCTCCGCGCTGTCATTGCACGGACGCCGGCCGTTGCCAAAGCCGTGCGTGGCTCCACCGGCGCCGGCGTCACAGCGCTGACACGGCGCAACACCCGTCCGACTGCCAGCTAAGCCTTTGACTCAATACGCAAAGTGCGGGCGCGCCGCCGCAAGGACGGCAGGTGCGTTATCAAAACGATCGCACCGGGCCAGGAGAAAGTGCATCGCGGCGCACACGGTGTCCAAACCGTCGCCGGAGGCGGTTTTCGGCATTAATCCACGGTGGTGCGCGGCGGTGGATTGTGAAGACGTGTCTTCAGGACATGTCGTGCCGCGTGGGCCTCCGGCGCGGTGCTGGCCGGCTGCAGCGTCAGCTGGGCGGTGCGCGCCTGCAGACGATTCCGGCAGATGGCGTGTTCTCCGTCAGTGTTCCCTCAGCCAGGTGAAGGATAACACAGGCGAGCGACGCATTAATTCGCCGCCTCAATTCAGACTGGCCTCTGCCATTGCCTGGCGCCGAGCAGGGTCTGGCGCCCTGCCAAAAACGGCCAGCGGTCCTTCCGCTTTGTGAAAGGCGCTCAACCGGAAGCGGGCCCCAAGCTGCGATGCGTCTTGTCGAGTTACATCCATCTCAAAAGACGGAGAGCCACACAGAAAGCGTCGATGCTTTGAGGCGGTCTCTTTGGTATTTTTCTCGCTTCGATTTTCCCGATCAAGGTCACAAACAAAGTGATTTCACGTGTCCAGCAGCTGTAAACACGGCGTGAACCTGAATGCTTCATCAGAGCGGCCGTAAATCAGAGAACTTCACCCACTTCTTCGATGGTTATCACGGCTGGCCGGATGAAATGTGGATGGTGCCCATCAATACCTGCCTCATCGAATAAAACGCAGCCACTGATGGCGATCCTTATCACGGCTCGCCAAGGGTCCCGCGCCATAACTCAGGCGTTTATAACTGGGTGGTCGGCGCCCCGGAAAGACCACTCCTTTCATACCGCCGTAATCGATGATCTCATTCGAACGACGGCGTCTTGTCGCGCTCTTTGCCCGATAGCAGTAGGAATTTCGAGCGGACAACAGCTGCCAAGGCCAGCGAGCATCGACCGCAGCGGCCGCCGCCGGCACAGCAGCCGCCATCCTCCCACGCCAGCCGAGCCCGCCGCACTCCCAGCCTTCCGAGCCCGCCGCGCTCCCAGCCAGCCGGGCCCGCGCTCCCAGCCAGCCGAGCCCGCGCTCCCAGCCAGCCGAGCCCGCCGCGCTCCCAGCCAGCCGAGCCCGCCGCGCTCCCAGCCAGCCGAGCCCGCCGCGCTCCCAGCCAGCCGAGCCCGCGCTCCCAGCCAGCCGAGCCCGCCGCGCTCCCAGCCAGCCGAGCCCGCCGCGCTCCCAGCCAGCCGAGCCCGCCGCGCTCCCAGCCAGCCGAGCCCGCGCTCCCAGCCAGCCGGGCCCGCGCTCCCAGCCAGCCGAGCCCGCGCTCCCAGCCAACCGGGCCCACGCCAGCAGTTGCGTGCGGGAACGCGTGGAAATTGGCCGCGCTCAGAGCGCCCGCCGTCGCGAACCTGGCCGCCACACCGGCCGGCCGGAGTGTCGCTGCCGCGCGAACAAACGCCGCCTGGCACCGCCGGGCCGCCGGAGACCCGCGACGGACAGGCCGGCGGAGTGCCAGCACCTATTTCGGCCCGCATTGCACGCAACGAGCCGCGCTGCAGCCACTTAGAGGGGCGGCCGCCGCCGCGAGCGGCTTGGTTGCGAAATGGCGCCGGCGGCGCCGGCCGGCCGGGAGCTGACGGCCAGGTTTTGACGTGGAGGTCGGCCCGACGAAGCTGCGCCGTGTTTCGGTGGGGGCGCGGGGCGGGCGCGATCGGGGCGCGGTCTGGGTGCGGTCGGGGTGCGGTCGGGCTGTGTGCACAGTCTGTGATCGGAGTGGCGCCAGCGACGCTCCCGTCCCGGTGGCGTGACCGCGGCGGTGGCGGGCGGCCGCGCCGTTTAATGTTTATCCAGCGATTACCCCGCTATCTGGTCGGCGTGTTTACTCCCGGCTCCGGTGATGGATCCCGGATGTGGTGTCTGTCGGTCTGGGGAGTGACTCCTGCCAGGGAGCAGTGTGTCTGCACACAGAGGACGGTGCTGGTTCATAAAGTTTGGGTTAAGTGGTGAAACCTACGACGAAGGAACGGCGGAAGGTGTTTTCGACACTCTCCCATGGGGATCCAATTGAAAACGTTCGTTGACACTCCTGGGGAACAGCGAAATGTTGTTTAATCACTCAGGCCAAAATCGTCGTTCCTAGATCGTCAACTGATGACTGTTTATGGGCTTGAACCCCTGAGCTCTTTGGTTATCTACATTTTCTATAGATAGCCGGGGGCGTAGCGGAGTCAGCAGTCGTTGCCCGACAGTTTGCGTTCGCCCGCCACAGCCGTCAGCCACCCAAGTCTCAACAATCTTAGCCTCTGGCCCAACCGTTGATGATCGTCGGCGGTCTCGAACGTCAGCGTTGTCTGCGCCGACTGTCGACAGTCATTGCGCCGTATATTTGTCCGAGCCGTCGTCGGCCGAGCCCGCAACCGTCCGTGGTCAGCAGACGACGGCCACCGGCTTCGACAGCCTTTGGCCACCGCTCCGCACGCTTGGCATCCCAAGCCGGTGGCCAGCGGCGGCCGGCAGCCACAGAGCCGGCCAGCATCGAAGTCGACGGCCAGCTATCGTCGAAGCCGACGGCCGGCCAGCGTCGGAATCGACACCGCGCCAGCGTCGACGGACGCGCCGACAATGCGGCGCGGGCACGGCGGGCGGCCATCGCTCCCGCCGGCGTCCACATGCATCTCCCCGGCTGACAGGCCGTCGGGCCGACATGCCGGCAGGATGGCTCTGTTCGAGGCGGCCGGACGACGACGAGGCCCGGCCCGCCGGAGCAGACCGCCAGACGTCCGACTGCCGCAGCCGATCCGCGCCCGGCCTCCGGGCCGGCCCGGCGGGCTTCTCTCAGATGAAAACTTTCGCCAGCGCGGCTTTCCGAGGAAAAGCGCGTCCTGATTACGAGGCTCTTCCGGGAAAGCATCGCACGCTGTATGCTGTGGCCAGCGTGTTAATCTTATGCTATGAATGTGGGGACCGCATGGTCCACGTTACAGAATCCAATATTGAGTAGCCCACGTGCGGACACGAAAACACGAATGCATATAGACACGGCAATTTCGTCCAGCAAATAGCCCCAGTTCAAAGCCGGTGAGCAGGCATCGCTTCTGCAACCACACAGTAATAATTTAAAAACGGCCTGACCGCCAATGACCTCAAGCAAATGCTTAACAACGTGCCAGGGAGGCACAGATGGCGTTCACTGCCCAGTCCGACTGGCGCCGGGTGCGCAGCTCACAGCCATCGAGTGGCTGAGTCGCTGCAGCAGCGTCCCGTCGTAAGCCCCGACGCCGGTATGCGCTCATCGCGCCGCATTAGGCACTGCCGCGCCGCATTACACGTCGCTGCGCCGCGGCTGACATCGCGGCGACGCAGGCACGCAGACGATCTCTGGTCGCTCAGCCGGGGTGCAGGCGACCCGCCGGCGGCTCCCGGCTCGGAAGGGACTCCAGACCGCTGGTACCTCCCGACTAGGAGGGGACTCCAGATCCGGTGGCGGCTCCCGGCTAGGAGGGGACTCCAGACCCGCCGGTGACTCCCGACACAGAGGGGACGCATATAGTAGCTCTCGATTCGGAGAGGACTCAAGACCCTCCAGTAACTCCCTTCTTAGAGGTGACTCCCGACTCGGAGGGCTTCCCAAGTCGGAGGTGACTCCCGTCTCGAATCCCTGTTGACTCCCGACTCGGAGGCAGCGCGGGTGAGATGCAGTGCACCTGCCCCCAGCGAAAGCCCAGCGACAGGTCGCGGCTCCTCACCGGCGCCACGTCGCGCTGCGTGGCCGGCCGAGCGTCGCCCAGATCCCCCGGGGAGATATGACGAGCAGCCCGGACCGGCCATCAGATGAGTCGGAGAGGGGGCTGCTGCACCATTCGTCAAAGGAAGTGGGTTAGCGGCCGGCCGGGCGGCGGCGCCCGTTGCCGGGGTGATCGCGCCATTGATCGGGGGCCGTCGACTGATTCGCCCACGTGCGGCCGGGTTTGGGGTGACAGTTGACGGTGGGTGAGCGGGCGATCAATCAGCGCCACGATTGAGACCTCGCCCAGCAAGCGGCCGCCGACGAAAGCGGGCCGAGGTCGACACCGCGCATGGCGTGGGTGTGAATGCCGTGGTGGGACCGCGGGCGGCTGGGAGCGTTCGGCTGGGAGGGCGGTGCGAATGGCGGCAACACGCATGATACTGGCACGGGAAGACTACCAGAGTGGACAACACGCATCATACTGACAAGGGAGGACAATCAGAGTGAGCAACACGCATGATACTGGCACGGGAAGACTACCAGAGTGGACAACACGCATCATACTGACAAGGGAGGACATCCAGAGTGGAGAACACGCATGATACTGGCACGGGAAGACTACCATGGTGCTATGCTCGAAAGGGAAGCCCTGACAATTCCACTTCAACGGCCGCGTGAATCGCAAACGGCTTTGGTTAGAAAAGGCGAACATCCAAACCTCTAAATACATTCTGGGTTACAGCTGGAAGAGAGTGTCAGGTGTGATGGAATAGGTACCTCCTGGTAGTAAATAACAGCGATCGACTGGCAAACCTCCCTGAGACTAGCGATACGCAAATTTCATAAGTGGCGAGCATGGTGGTTCGTGAAATTCCTGTGCTGGGGACATTTGACGACGATGAGTTACACACAGGATATTCTACGCTTCTTTTCCCTTTATGCGGCAAACCACGCCTGCTGTTCTAACAACCAGCGCGGGAGCCAACGTCATAAGATTTTGTTTTCCACAAGGCTGTCATTCCCAGCTATGAGGAGGAACAGTGTGTGAGGTCAGCACCGCAACAAGGAGGATCGTGCCGTGGATGTCTGACACTACTTAGACGTTTGCACTACTTTGATCGCTGTTTTTTCTTCACGATCGTTAAGAAATCATGAAATGAAAAATGAAACAGCTAAAACTAAACAAAGAGAGCAGCTGCGCCCGGATAAGATCGCAGCAAGAGGCCAAATAAAACGGACAAGACGCCGGGTATTGCCAGTGATATGACACCCACAAGTCTGTGATTTCTGCGGGCCGAGTGTTCCACCGAAACGTGGTCCGCAGCTGGGTAGGTGAGCGGTCATTAGCGAAAAGCGCTGTCCCAGCGGGGCGGCGGGCGAGGGGGGGGGGAGGGGCAATGTTTTATACTTAGCTCAGCCGTTCTCACATGCAATGTTCTCTAAATAAGTGCCTCTGGGAGTTTTGGTCGCAGGGGTCATTCGCGAATGTGATTCAAACGATGAGCTTTTACGGCAAGTCATCAGGTAAACAAATGGCCGCAATACCGGAGTCGCTATCGACGTCGGATTTTACCGGCCGACTTGCAGCAAGAAGCAATGAACCACAAAGTTAGACACAGACGGTCAATGAGACGTATTCACACACACAGTTCAGGAACGGTCCTCGTTTTAACTTTAGGATTTACCATCAACTGTCCCAGACACATACCTAATTGCAGAGCTGAACTCCTGAACTTCCTGGGTGAAAAGGTCGCAGTAATGGTACGATAAATATAGCTACACATAAGTTATAATACGATAATGCCCAGGCCAAAGCGGTTAAAAGCACACCAGTGACGGGCTTTCTCATGCAGTTACGGCAATCACTGCAGCATAAACTTACCGCGGCGACCATTGGCAGCTGCCCCGGCATTAAATATGTGTGCACAATGCATCTGTCACCTCGCCGCCACTAAATTAGCTGCGGGGTGCCGGCAGAACAGCTCGAGAGCATGCGATACCGCCTCGACCATCGACCCTGGTCACAACAAGTCCGCGTACCTTCGACGTTCGATGCGTGCCGATGGTGAACGGCTGCAGGAGGAGGGGGGGGGGGGAGGGGGGCAGTGCGGCTGGCACTGGTGCAGATGCTGACAGAAAATTGTTCTTCTAAGCCGGGCCGCCAGAGGGTAGCAGATAGCTATATTTGGGGCCACGCGTGTTAGCATAAGCGACCCAGATTACATTTAGTAACTATTAGTAACACTCCAGTGCGAAGTAAGCACTGGAGACTTGGCCTCTGGAATGCAGTAACGAGAACATACAACATTTGCTGTGACCCGCTGAATTCCACGGACGTTTTGACGTGCAGGGCTCGTGCATGAGAATGGATTCCCTACGTAGCACGCCCACGACTGCAAGGCATGCCGCCTCCCACGGCGTGCGACGTGCCGGAGAACTGCAATATTATTCTAGACAGGAAACAATGTCCTCGAGACGCCTGGACACGGGCGGTTTCACCGATTTGTCCCAGAATTGCAGCGCGGGAAGGGAGAGAGTGCACTTCCTGCGCTCTCCGCCAGCCGCGCGCATATGCCCATCTGTCAAGCACGTGCGTGTGCCAGCGCTGGAGCCAGTGCTCCAACCATAATTGATGAGGGCCGATGAGACCTTCGACGTCGTACCATTTGGGTTGGTTTCGTTTTCATTCAACGCTATTTTTCTTTGAAATTGTTGGAAAGGTTTACGCAGCACACACTCCTTGAGTGTGTCGCCATCAAACCATTCAAAGATCGTGACAGGAGCTGATATACATGTCTGCAGATCATATAACCACGAGCACTAGAGGACGGACAAAGGAGGAACAAGACGCAGCACATCAAGCCTCTTAGCAGTGCCCTAAATCGCCAGAAAAACCCATCCCACGAATAAATTGATGTCTCTGCCCGGCTCCCATGTGCCACTGCATAAACATCAAGCAAAAACGCCGTGAACACTGAGGACAGTACAGGTTTTTTGCCGGCGCGCCGGCCCGGCCCAGGGTCATGTCAGCACTGGACACTAACCAGCGCCGTGGCAGCGTCGCTGCATCACATCGGCCAGAGGTAGCCGGCGCAGGCGCGCGGTCGCCGCGTGATCCATCACGCCGCCGCCGGGCCGTCGGGGCCGGGCCGCGCGGAGGACCGCCGAAGCGTCGCGCGGCTCGTCGTCACGGCCCACCGGCCGCCAATGGACGCCTTTCCGCGCGCGTCGCGTCAACGCGTCGCACAATGCCGCCCGGCCGGTCGCGCCGAGTTTCGCCAATCAATCACGACCCGGGAATATTCCCCAAAGCGTGCGCGTCGCGACGGTGGCGACCGCCGAGCCGGGCGGCGGCGCGGCGCGCTATTTCTGGCGGGAGCCGTCGCCGGCTGGGCGGCGTGCACGCGGGTGACGTGCGCGTCGCCCGTCACGCGGCCCGTCACGTCCGCGGCGGCCGGCGTTTGGTCAGTTTCAGCCGTCGGGCTGAGTGACGGGCTCGGACCGCCTGTCGGCGGCACGGTCCGGACCGCGTCACGAGACGTCCGAGTCGAGCACCGATGCGGTGTCGGGCGGCGGCGCCGAGGCTCCGGGCGGAGACGGTCTGCCCTGCCCAGCAGGCTGGTCGATCCTCAGGCTGACGGGGTGCGGACCGAGCACGTGGACCGGCCGCACTGCCGCGGATCAAGAGCTCGCCTGTGCAGGACATCGCCGCTCTGGGCAGAGACGGATGATTGGCGATGTTACCAGGGAGAGGTGCCCGCACCAACTCGACGTTGGAAGCGTCCTCGCCATCACTGCGTTATAATGCATGGTTGTCTGCATTACATAGGTTAAACACGTCTGGCTCATCTGTTAAACTAAGCCATGCGCTGCATGTAAACCTAGCTTACTGGGGCGGCAAGCAGTGCTGGTGGGTTCGAATTGCAGTCTGTGTATAATTGCTTAATCCGTCTAGCTCTCGTATGAACGCAATTGTAAACATTCTACTACAGCTTTATCTTCTTGGGTGCAGAGGTCGCAAACGCCGGCATAAAAACACCACAATTCCCGAGAACGACGCGCAATAACGACCTCAGCAGTGCTTCGCATCTCGTTCTTGCAAGAACGAGATGCATCAAAATTGCTATTCCAAGCAGCGCCCGGATACTACAGGATCCGCTTGCTTATGCTGAATACGGCACGCAGGCCCTGTCTTTAACCGGACCTCGAGCCACGACACGAGACCGAACCGCCCTCGACTCATTCAGGGCCTATCTGTCGCACCTATGACGTCACAATCAACCTGACACCGTGACACCCAACGGAAACGTAAGTTAGCCCACGCTCGGGGGCCGATAAACATTTTGGCTGGCTTATTGCAGGCAACGTCCATGGGGCCGACAACGAGTTTTTAGAACGTTGGAGGGACGGAAGGCTCAGAATCTACGCCAGGCTGGATTACGCGCCCTACGTGACATCAGTCGCTGATATATCAACATCTTAATCAATCGCTATCATCAGGCTCTGTAACCAAGGCTTGACGCCAGCTTGGCGGGCCTCATCCAGTTTCATAGCAATGCCTCCAAAGCGCGGTGCACTGCAGCTATCCTTATCGCCGGAGCTGACGACACCCCTACACCAAAGGAACGCGACCCACCGCCGCCTGAGCGGCCGGCGCCACCCACAGACGTCGTCACCGCCGGGGCTTGCCCGACAGAGCCTGCCTATGCCGGGCGCGCCGAGCCCCGGCGGCGGTCCGGCACGGAGCGCGACGGTCAGCGCACGGGCCGCCGCCAAACACGCCTCGGCGCGGCCGCAACACATGTCGTCAGCAGTCCGAGCAGACCTCCAAACGACGCCGACGACAGCCATGCATGCGAATCGTCCGGTGGCGCCCCCCCCCCCCCCCCCCCCGCCCAGCGCGGGGGCACGGCCGCAGGAGAAATAAACAAAGCCTGCCGGGCGCGGTAGCCGCGGCGGTCCGGCTGTGAAGCTGCCACAAAGCGCCCGACGAGCGTCGCTTTCGATAATGCAACGCGGCGGGTGCATAAACGGGCGGCGTTTTTCGCGCCCGCGCCGCTGCGATAAGCCTGCAGCGGCGCCAGAGCCAATCGCAGCCGGTAGTCACACGCGCGGCAGCGTCGGCTATCGTGCACACGTGTAGCCGCCCCCGGCCGGCGGCGAACAGGCGCTAGGTCGGCGGAGCGACGACAGACCGCCGCGGCGTAAGGTGACGGATCGGCCGCGCCGCGCCGACGCCCTTCAATCGGCGGCCGCCGGGCTCGCCGCGTCGCGAAACACCACGCCCGCGAGTTGCTCAACTCCCCCGGCGATGGAGGTCATCAGCCGGCCGAGGTTGCGCCGCGCCGCTTTTGTCGCGGCGCGCCGCGCTCGTCGGCAGCGTTTCGCGCGTGTCGTCGGAGACGCGCCGCCGACTTGTTCCGATGTTGATTTTCGGCGGCGGCCGAACTCCCCGCACAGCATATCAATGGGGGCTGAGTCAACACCGCCGCGCGCGGCGGGCGGGCGCCGCTTCTCGAGAGAGCGAAAGAGGCGGAAATCAAGTGGCTGCCGGTCGAGCTCGCTCTGCGGGCTTCAAGGGGTTCGGGGTCGACGATAAACACGTGGGGCGCCAGCGGCAGCCACATCCGCGCAGCTGCAGTCGGGCGCGCGGTCCGGGCCGCGAGAGACTCGTGCGACGGTGACGCACCGCCAGACCGCCGCCCGGCACCGGGAGAGGGGCCGTCCGCCGGCGCGGGCACGGCAGGAGGCCGTCGGCAGCGGTGACTCACAGTTCAGGGCTGAGAGGCGCTGGTCAGCAGAGCGAAGGAAGGCCAGAGAGTACGTCTGCACGTGCCATATTTGGTCTGTCGTTGAGTTGCTACAATCGTGGTGACCGTGCAAATACATTCGCTTATGTCTATGCAATCCTTACTTACTTACGGTCAGAGCATATTCGTGTCAGCCTATTGGTCGTTTGTTCGGCACATTGGATTTGCGGTTGCACTGGGCTCGGTAGGTCGTAAATCAAGTCTCAAAGAGCTGTCATCAGATTCACTGTGAGTCGTACATAGCTCAGCTACATAATGTTTTAAACATGACAGTTAAATTTTCCC
Source organism: Pollicipes pollicipes (assembly GCF_011947565.3). NCBI lineage: Eukaryota > Metazoa > Arthropoda > Thecostraca > Pollicipedomorpha > Pollicipedidae > Pollicipes > Pollicipes pollicipes. The sequence goes on from NW_023596420.1 coordinate 32,393,304, forward strand.
GCAAACACCATTGGAAGTAATGAGCTGAATGGCACGGACAATGCACTTGAAGCTACTTCCTTCCACTTTTAGACACTACAAAAATGGACAGACACGCCGTCGGCTTGTTCTGCTGTTGCTTTTGGTTTTGGCCGAGTTTTATGCGTGTTTTATCAATGAAGCTGAATCAACAGCACAAAACACTAAACGTGTAATAATTCTGAATAATTATTGCATTAGAGAGAAGCTGCTTTCAAAGTCTACCAACATAAAGAAAAGGCGTGTGTGTGCATATTAATGCACGCATGAGTCACATCAACGGACAAAGGCAGCGCACCAAGAAGCACACCGCAGCGCTTAGGAGAGACAAAGGACGGCGCCTGGTGGTGACAGATGAGTTTGTGCTGAGTTTTCTGGACGACAGTGGGCGGTGACCTTTGTCGCATTTATCAACTTGAGACGATCAGACGGCGCGTAAACGTGCAAAGAAGCCGACGACGACGGTCGGCTTCTGTCAAAGTGAAAGGCTATCGACGGTGGGCATCTGACGGTGTTGATAGCCGATACCCATCATTCACCGTGTGAAAAATCACACTGGCCATTGACACATACGATTGACTGATGCGCGCGTGTGATGGCAGAATCGTGTTGGACCAATTTCAGCCGTGCAAAAAAAAACTCAGCCGCGCTCTTGCTCGGCTCACGCGGCAGAGCTCATCCGCCTGCCTGGCGCCTGGCGGCCAGGCGCAGCAGGCGCCCGCCAGGCGGCGGCCAGGCGCCGGCCGGGCGTTACGGTCTGGCTCAAACTCAGCCTGACGGTCTTCCGTGATCCTCGTGGCCTTGCGCCCACGTGCAACTGCTGCTGTCTCGACACTAGCGGCACGGGGCCGGCCTGGGGGCAAGCCACCCGTCCGTATCCCGACGTGTGCAGTCCGGCGGCAGCTGAATCCCATCGCAGACGGGCTCTCGGCCTCCCACGGAGGCCGAGAGAGGCCAACATGTGCTAACGGGCTCAAACAGGGTGCTGAGCTGACCCCAGATGTGGCTGATGTCCCTCCGGTAGCCGTCTTCTGCACGCTAAGAGGGGCGTGGAAGGGACGTCGCCCGTACCGCGCGTCGACAGGCTGCACCCCCACTTTGAAGGCGGTGCTAGCGAGATGGGGGCGCGGCGTCCCGCAATCACTTCATCGAAGTGCCCGTCACTTCCCATTTCCATTAAGCCTCCGCTGCGAGCAATGGACAGCACCCCCGCCGGCGCCCGCCGCTGCTGCCAGCAGGGGGCGGCGGGACGCCGGCGTCCAGCCACCGTCGCTGCTGCCAGCCCGCCGCTGCCGCCAGCAGGGGGCGCCGGGAGGCCGGCGGGACGGCGTGACGCAGCCCGCTGTCCCTCACGGCGCGTGATAGCACGAGTCGCGGCCCGCTCACGCCAATTAGCTGGCGGTCCGTGTTCTGCCAGTCGCACAATGGCCCGCCGTCGCTTGGGTTGCGGCGCACACCCGCGCACACATCGCATTCAGGCCCAGTGACGAGGCCATAATTAGTGGCGGTCTTTTTGTCTGGTCCTGACGCCGTGGCCGATACCGCTGACCCAAATTGCACTCTGACCGTGACAGACAGCAGGGGCGTATTTGGGGGCGGGGGGATACGCATTGAGCACACCTGCTCCCTTATTGCCATCAGAATTTCACCCACGTATCTTGCCTGTGTATAAAATTTTGCAGCACTTTGATTGTTCGGAAGCTGTTTAGTCGACACGACTTCAGAATGTCCCCCTCCCCTCCTACACGACCACCCTGTGTGCACCCCTGCCGGACGGTCTCACAGCAGTTCTGTTTTGCTGCTGCCGGGCGTCAAAGCGGCGGGCGCGGGCCGTGGCGGCGGCGGGCGGCAGGTCACCTGATTAATAACGGCCGCTTTGAGAGCGGACGCGGATTGTGAGTCAGACCGAGCTCCAGACAACGCGGCTCTCATCGCGCCGCTGGTGTGACTGATGCGCCGGCCGGGGCGGCTGCGCCACAGAGCCGCGTTATCCGGCGCTGGCCGCGGGCCCCGACGGCTGGCGCTGCTGCTCGCATGCCAGCAGCGGGCAGTCCTTCGTCATCCGTGCTCTCTGTAGTGACAGCTCACAGGCTCACACGGCTGCGGAATATCGATAGCTTTCTCTGGTAGAGATCGCGTCACAAGTGTGACGCAGGTGTGCTGTATCTGGAACACGCGACATTCGGCGGGGCCCGCGCGGCTCATTATGTACTCATTTAGACCTTGTCGGAGTTGAGTGCGCCTCTCCGGGTTCGAGCTGATATGCACGGCGCCTTACCTGAAAACAAACGGATTATTTTTAGTCAACCGGTCAGCTACAGTGACATGCAACACGATCAGGAGAAGCAAATTAATTGTCTGCCCCTAAAACAGAAAGCCCTTGGGCCATTTGTGAGTGCAGCAAATCAAGGTCATATATCACTGTTAATGGACACGAATGGACCATTACAACGGGCGACATCACTGGCCCAGTTCACGACAAAAGGAGCGCCCATCGCCAGATTCGGTCCGATAGCCACTAGTTCGACGACAATTTCAAACCAATCAGTTGTGGGTCATTTGGTCAGTTCTTCCATAACGACAAAATAACCGCCCCGAAAAATCACAGCGCGTTGGGCAGCAATCTGAGAGCCACTTTCTGTCAGCTCTCCCCCCCCCCCCCCCTCTCTCCCGCTTTCCCGGCGTACATAAAGGCGACTGTGGCAGACCCGGCGCGCGGCGGCATTTGCCGGCACAATCCTGGCGCACAGCCGGTACCGCGCGCCCCACTCAAATTACAGCCGTGTGCCACTCGCCCCGCCGCGCATTCCTGCGCCGCATTCGTCGTCGTCTGTCATCGGAGCGCCGCGATCGCCGCCCGTCGACAGAGACGACGCCGAGGGCGAGGCGCAGTGTTTGCCGAGGGTGCGGTCGACGATTATGGCGCGCATTCCTGGCATCGTCGCGGCCGGATCGATGATATAGCGACCGTGGACCATCGCATCGCGACGGGGGGGGGAGGGGGGGGGGACAGCTCACTTCACAGTATACAGGTCGCGAGCCGTTCTCCTGAACCTTAGAGTGCCGACGAGGAATTGGAGCCTTGGGATTGGCCATCCATTTTCGCCATTTGTATGGAAATGTCAGGCCAGTGTGAGGTTCTCATAACAACAGTGGATAAAGCAAAGGTTCGGTTTGGATATGCGAAGCGGCTTTTGCAAACGAGATATCCCGCGGCCTTACTACGGACGTTAACCTCAAGTTGAGGCGTGCGAGCATTAAATCTTATTGGAAAATTCTCAAGATGCATAGAAAACTTCACTCCAGGGTAGGGAGCACTGGCACAAAGTCTCTATTCAGCAGGTTCCCATTGAACATCACCTTTGTCCGTCTTCTGAAGTAGCCGTCTGGGTACGCTCAAATCCAGCTTGAGCCTCTCCTCCGGAGAGGCGAACGCATACAATGCTGAGCTATGAGGTATCGCGGAGAAGCAGCCATAAGCCTATCCCCATCCAGGCAGCATATAGGACCATTACCACAGACTGGCTGTTCGGTCCTTTGTCAGCTGTGTGGTGGGCGCCCTCGAACAGGGCTAATCACAGCTCTTTCAATCAAGCCCAGAGCCGCGCCGCAAAGTAAACCGCCGACGCGTTCATGATCGGCCGATCCCAGCCCCAGGGACACGGCTAATCGGGCACAGATCCCGCGCCGCCATTGTCGACGACAAGCCTGTCGAATTGCGGCCGCATCGGCGGACATAAGACAATGGCCTGTGCCAGATGGTCCAATAATGGCGCAGCGGGGTCCGGCCGCGCCGGCGCATATGGCACCTGTCCTCGCTCGCGGCCGGCTCTCTTTCAGACCGCGTCGCCGGCGACGACACCCGTCATGGCGGCACCCTCTCACTCAGACTGACGTCACAGCTGCCGGGGGGAGGGGGGCACGTGACCCGACCGCAGAACGCTACCAAAATGGCAGCTCTGCTGAGCGGGGCGACGTCGCGTGCGTGCTTTTTGCGGCCAGACACACTTTCTGGGCGCGCGCGCGCGTGCGGCGGCGCGCTCGCCGCGTTCAGTGGCCGGTTCGGCAGTCGGGAACACCCTGTATTCGACGTCCCTCCCCCCCTTCCCCAGGATGTCGTCTCATCGTTGATCGGTCGTCGGAGAGATACAGCCACAGGCGGCCGTGCGTCTTTTCCGAGCGATCAATGGTACTCTCCAACGGGCCATTTGCTGATTGCTCGCTGTGGCAACTGGGCAATGCGTTCCAGAAGTCGGCTGGCTTGTGCGTGTAAGTGCTCCGTATCTTTTGATGGGGTTGAAACTGCAAGTCGCCAAGCTCCGATTTGACAAAGGAGCTCCACTTGTAGAATACTCCAGTCGGTGGCTGAGCAATTTTGCTTGGGATACGCCCAGAGATCCGTTGCACGGAAAAAGGTTCACGGAAAAAGGCAGCCCGGGTTCGACAGCCTGGCGCCTGGCACGTCAGGACCACCTGTCACCCCACTGACAGGTGTCATCACACTGACGACATGACACTGTGCACACAGACGCAATCAACTCCCGCAAGGCCAGCCACGTGACGCGTCACACCTGCGAACGGTACCGTTGCCGGACCGCCACCTCGTCGCAGCACCTTTCTGACGATAAACCGACCGTCGCTCGAGCGGGGTGCCGGCCCGGGCTACACACCCGCTCCAGCGACGGCGGCGCAGACACACCTGTGCGGCACGGGCCGACGCCGCGTGCCAATCAGCCCCGATCGACCGTCGAGGAGGCTGACAGTAATTCGCGGCCCTCCCCCGCCTCGTGACGCACCCCTGCCATTACTGGCCGGCCGAAGCGTTAGTGAGACCAACGCCGCGGCGCGGCGGCGGCGGCGGCGGCGGGCCGTCGATCGACCCCGGAGAGCCGCCGCGGGACGGGGCCGGCCGGCACCGGGCCTGATTGCTCCAATCCAGCCAATGGAGTGGTGTATCGATTGTCAGGCGGCTGAAATGGCGGCCAAAGAGGTCGCGCCTCGCGCGGACACCGCGCTGTTTAGCACACAAAGGCGAACTGGGGCTGCACGGCTGCGGAGCGTCGGACAACGCCGCACAGCTGGTAGCGGGTACACGGCAGGTGCCTGCTTACATACGGCGAGTCCTTTGCTCGGCCTGTGGAAGCCTGTGCCAGCGCACGGGCGAAGCAGAGAGCAGAGAGGAGAGCTGTGTGATTGGCTCTCATACGACGAATGGCTTGCATCTAATTCGAATATTGAAATTAGCCTCCTGTGTTTCTGGCATCTTACTGCTTTTTCTTTTGTGTCCATGCTCATTGCTGCGTTTTTGCCAGAATGTCGGCCGTCTCGACAAAGCCTGGCCCGAGCGACGGCACAGACCAATCTGTCCTCTGCGCATCTCCCTCATCGTCCCGGCGCTGGAACGAGTCGTTTGCTCCGCCTTGTCCCCGCCCGGACACAACGCCCCCATCGCCGTGTCCCCCGCCCGGGCACGCTGCTCCCACCGCAGCGACGCTCCGAGATGATCTCCCGCGCCGCCGCGATGGTCCCCACATTCCGCGGCAGGGCGGCGGGCAGCGGTCATTTGCGACGGTCTGTCTGTCGCGACGGGAGACGAGGAACCGGGCGCCCCGCCGGCTCGTCCGGGCGGGGGGACCGGGCGCCCCGCCGGCTCGTCCGGACGGGGGGACCGGGCGCGTCACGCGCCGTCCCCGGCCTTCCGATGTGGCCCGTGGACGGGCGGACCGGAAGCGGACGGGAACAGCCGTCAGGACGCAGGCGAATAACAGGATGAGGGGACATCACCCGGAGGCGGCGGTCATCGGCTCCACCGCCGCCGCTCTGACCGAGCGGGAGATGGAGCGAAGGCGCTGTGGTCCGCACTGACGGCCAGGAAGAGGTGGAGGGAGTGTGCCCGTACTTGCCAAGGACCGGCGGCCAGCTGGCTCGAACCCTGGGTGGCTGTGTTGTGTTGGAGGGTCGTGGCGGGACACCATGTAACACGCCATGAAATGGTATGGCTTGTTATGACGCAGCCTTTCAAAACCTGATGTAGAGAAACATTGTGTCGTGTTAAGATGCAAACAACGCAAGGATTTCACACGCTTGATCGTTTATCTTTCTAGGCGAGGAAGGTATTTCAGGCCGTTCGAGTGACAGTCTCTCTAGTCAGTTTGTGCGAGTGCGACGAACTCCAGACCAATTCAGAATTAAAAGTCGGGACGTACAACAAACAGAGAGGATAACAAACACCCCGACCGACTAGACCAGCGATAAACAGCGCGTGATCTGACAGCCAGATGGAGGGATGCGGCGCCGCCGAAGAGAGGCGGGCGGTGGACCGGAGCCCTCGCGTGAGCCCGCCGAATTGGGAGGCGGTGCCAGCCAGGCTCGGCTTTTTCTCAACACTGTTTATCTCACCCCAAGGCTGCCCAATTCATTTGTGCCATTCCGCCCCAGTAACGCAGGACCACTGAGCGGAATGAGAAAGAGTGGGAGAAAGAGGAGAATGGTGAAGGGAGAGAGAGAGAGAAAGAGAGAGAGGGAGAGAAACCGACAGAGGATGGATGGTGCGAGTGGCGAGGGGGGTTCTTGCACTCTGATAAAATGCTGATGTGGCAGTCCACAAAGTGCTCTCATCTCGCCGCTTCCATCTCTTCCAAACAGGGCTATTGTTCTCGCTGCAGATTTGTCCGGGGTATTCAGCGCAGGGAGAGGGGGCCGCGTGGGGAGATACGGGGTAGGGGGACGCCGACACGACGCAAAAATAATGACGCGGCTCCTGCCGTCACGTTCGACGGCCTGTGATGGATGGCGTCACTCAAACCTCGATGAGCCTGGGAGTACGTCGGGTCGTACGCGATCAAATCTATATCCCATCCCACGTTCTGCTCAGCTGGTGATGCCAGTGCAGTGGACGAAGAGATGATCGAACAGATAACAACCTGAAAACCGTACGTAAACGGCCACCACGCCGGCCCCCATTTCCCACACCTCCGCTTCGCACCCAGTGGAGCGTTTCCCCAAAGCGGTCACGTCAACATCACGGCGGCGACGCAATTTGCTGCCGGACACGGGACTTTGCACCTACCCCGACGCGCGGCGTGAAGCGCCGTAGTCAGAGCGGAGCCTGGACCGGAACGTGCTGCCCCGCCCCGAATCTGACAGCGGCGCCGGCCGGTGAGCTCGCCCGCGCGCCCTAATCATGCGTCCAGCCGCGCCCGGCGAGTGAGACTAATGATCGATTCCGGCTGTCCTGCAATTACGTCATAATTCAATGACGTGGCGTCCACGCACGGCCGCGTCGTGGCCTGAGAAAGCGCGGCAAAAGCGGCGTCGGTCGGCTTCCGCCTCTGATCTGTATGCTGGCACGGCCGCCCCGGCCAATCAGAGACGGGTCGCAATCAGCCGCGCCGCTGACCGCCGCGCGCGCCGCTGCTCGCCACACGCGCGCCGGCGCCACCACCGCCCACGACAGCCGTGCCTCGGACAGTCACCTGGGACAACAGGGGATCGGCCGGCCGACCGGCGGCACACGACCAATTTGTAAGGTGGTGTGGCGAGTCATCCGAGTGTGGCCTCTGGCCCGGCGGTCGTCAGCGAGCTCCTCCGCCGGGCACCGCCGTCCAGCAGCGCCGCATTCCTGCCAGATCACGGTCGCTCGGCGCCTCCCACAGACAGCCAGGAGTCCCATCGACAGAGTATCGACACCCCCTCTCCCTCCCGCGGTCAGGCCGGCGTACCAACCACTCGATCCTCCGCGTCTTTGTCCTGGGCAGATTACCTGGGGTCTGGCGCTCTCGACCCGCGTCACTCCCGCTCTCCTGGACCATCTCTCAACGGCGCCATTGTCTGCGGCCCCGCCCGAAGCCGCGCCACTCGGGCTGCGGCCGCCAGCTCCAGCCGCTCGCCGGCTGCGGCGACCGCCGCCGCCGTCGGACCGGCGGTTTTTGCCCGCGAGCCTCGCGCCCCGCGGGCGGGAGGAGAGGAGAGAGGTGGTGGTGGTGGGGAGGGAGGACTGGCTCCCGGGCTCAGCGCTGGGATGAGCGCATACGCGGCGCCGCTGGGCAGCTTACCGACGCAGTGTGACTGAACAGACCGAGACAAGGTTGCCTCCTCAATCTCCGCACGCAGGGCGTCAATGGGGACGAAATACGGACTTGAAGGGATCGGGAATCAAGCACCGAGCGTCAGCCCTGACCGCTGCATCTCCTCGGAAACGACTGCTCTGGAGCACTTCGGCCACGGTGCGCCACGCAAAACGTGACTAATTTCGAGTTTACATTCGCTCGATGATTAGCGCGCGAACATCAGACAGTAAACCTTACCGGATTAAAATGCACACAAATAATAGACACAATGCACAAGTGCCAGCCGCCCACCAGTTGGTCCAGCCAGTGCGCCGAGTCGTCATCCACACCGCCGACGTCCGCTCACACACAAGCGGCTCACACCGAGCCGCCCGCCATGCGGCGTCGGCACCGCCTGTACCCCTCTGAGTCGACCACTCGGGCGCCGGTGACGGCCGGCTCTGGGAGGAGGGGCGGGCTACGGCGGCGGCCGGCCGGCGCGCAGAAGATGGCCCGCCGCCGTGTGGTAATATAATTACAGGGCGCCGAGATTGAGGCCCGCTATTGCAGCGCCCGGCCGCCCGCGGCGGCGGCAGGGGTGTTCGGCGGCCGTTTTTGTGGGGACGTGTTCTTGTGGTGGTCCTTCACCGAACCGGCTAGAGGCCAGCGCCTGAGAGGGAAGAACGGAAAGAGACCGCGGCTGTACGGGCAAGACGTGCAGGATGGGAGGAACAGATGCCACGCAGGCGGAAGGAAAATCGAAGGCGCAAAGTGAAAAGGAAAAGGAAACAAATAACAAAAAACAGAAATAGTTATTCAAATTTGCGATTATATAAATACTGACAGATGACAAGCAAACAGGCGTGATTTAAGCTGAATGAAGTTGTGTCTTCGATGTCAATCTAAAAATAGACCAAAGCAACCAAGAGCAATTATTTTGACGACAGGGAACGCATATGCGGGCTGACACCCACAAAGCAAGACAAACAGACAAACTGTCCGGCCAGCTACACTCAGACAAACATACAAGCAGTCGGACTGTTTTCGCAAAGTCTTTGGAAACATCTACAGCGTCGACCTACTGCACCAGCCCCCGTCCAACGCAGAGGGAGGAAGGTGGGAGGGGCCAGAATCATCAGCGGCGGGGGCGGTGACCTTCCCACGCCTGCCCCCCGCGGCCTACCCATTACGCGGCCTCAATGCGTCCATTACCGGCTGGGATGCCATTAGGGGCGACAGCAGCACGGGCAGCGCCATCCGAACTGCTGCGGACGTCCGCTCTCTCCTGCCGGGCGGGGCGCCCCCGGACCGGACCGGGATCAGAGGGCCGAGGCGTTCTCAGACCGGATCAGAGGTTAGGGTGCCCCCCGAATCGGACCGGGATCAGAAGGTCGGGGCGTCCTCAGACCGGATCAGAGGGCCGGAGCGTCTCTGGACTGGGATTAGAGGGCCGAGGTGTCCTCAGTCCGGATCAGAGGGTCGGAGCGCCCCCGAACCGGATCGGGATCAGACGGTCGGGACGTTCTCAGACCGGATCAGAAGATCAGGGGGTCCCCGGACCGGGATCCGAGGGACGAGGCGTCGCTGGACCTGGATCAAAGAGATCAGGCTTCCTCGAACCTGCACAAAATCCTAAAGGCACTCCAATGAGGCATCACCCGTTACGTCTCACACCGTTCCCATCATACTCCATCCGTTCCATATTTATCGCTCTCACCAAGGAGAACGAGGTAACTAAGGGGGTAATCAAAGGTTCACAGGACGAGACAGCCTATCCTTTCTGATATTCTTCTCACACATATCTCATATCCTTTCAGAGACATTTTGACCACGCGAAGACGAGGCAACGACGGGCGAAAGGTACTCCAGACACGGTGAAATCGAAAGAATCTCTAAGCGTGTGCCATCAGCCAACGCGGCACCCTCTCGGCGTAGTGCATACCCGATTACATGCACGGCCGGTCTACGCCGTTTTCAAAAGAAGCCCTCAGGGATATTTAACGGTTTTGGACGTTTGATCAAGACATCATTTTTGTTGTATGACTGCCGAGGAGCGACTGGTGACGATATTATGTGCATGCTACGCCTCATTATTTGCAACAGACGGACAGTGGTACAATGTGCTGTGCGAAACAGACTGACAGCGGTCCAGTATGTTGTGTTGGCTAAAGATCGCCAGCTGTCTGGTAGGCTGGATGTTGGCTAAAGATCGCCAGCTGTCTGGTAAGCTGGATGTTGGTTAAAGATCGCCAGCTGTCTGGCATCCTCTTTGACCTCTTAAAGCGCACATCACATCACACCTTTGACTTCTTATAGCGCACATGTCATCGGACTATTTGACTTCTTATAGCGCACATCACATCAGACTTTTTTGGATAGTTGTGCGTTTGCCATTGTGCCGTCACGACCGACCACTGCTAAGCCAGGCTTGCCCCAACACGTTGACTGCCGTCGTTGTTTTGTAAGCTTGTTCCAGACGCCATCGAAGGTAAACGCGGATTACGTATGCGTGTAAACACGGTACTGTGAGACGATTGGCGGGCATCAGGCTCTCAGACAGGCGCTGGTATATACCAAGCGTCTAACCAGCCCAGAATTATTGAAATGAAATTGTTTTTCGTTGAAAAAGTTAACTGAAGATAATGTCTGGATTTCTGGGATTACTTCGCTCAATTTAAGAGCTCTAAGTCATGCTCAACGTGAGATGCGAAGGAAATTGGCTGCCTGAAAGTTGCTTCTCTAAAACTCTGTCAACATAAGACAAGTCAATGCTAAACCGAAACGTGCGATGCGAAATAAAAAGAACATTAGCGTGTTGACATTATCCCAAACTCCTCTACTCCATGCCTCTTTCAAGGATAATTGCAATTGGGACTCAAGGAACTGTGCCGCGCACTCCTCACAGCAATCCCGCACACACGCCTGCTCCTTCTCCCTTAAGTCATGTCACCCCGCTCCCTCGCTCGTCCCGCTCCTCCCCCACACCGCTGTGAGAGGCAGTCGGCAGCCGTCGACAGCGCCGCATTGGCCGCCAACGTCCCCGCGAAGTCCGTCCAGTTCGCCGCGCGACACCATCAGCCGGCCAACGGGGCTGATTCAAATGCGGCGCACATGACGCCTGCGGCGGCGCACGTGCCTTTACAGCCGGCTGGCACCGGCGGTGGAGAATGTGGCACCATTACCCCGGCGAGGCGTGCCGGCGGCGCGTCTCACCGGCTCCCCACGCGGTGCACGAGTGCAAAGTTCGCCCAAGCTCGACGCCGGGGCGCCTCTGCCGGCTGTAGCCGGGCGAGGCGTTGCGGAGAAGGGGGTGGCGTTACGTGATGCTACGTTATGTCGCTGTCTACAGTGATGATCGGGGGTGCGAAGTGTGGGCATGTAAGTTCCACTTGGGAATGGGGGAGGAGGTTTGGGGGAGGTATGTGTGGGGGGGGGGAGGGACTGGCGGATGTTCAGCTCACAGGCAGGGGCTTGTTTATGGCGAGCGCTTATCAACCCCGGGCTTACAACAAGCCCGGCCTTCCAGGAAACATAGCGTCGATCGTGGTTCGATCGATCGCAAGCAGCTGGATTCATTTTCCAGCTACGATGCGGTCTAGATAAGTCAGCTACCGGTGGACGACGGGACGTGACCAGCGATCGTCCACCCACCGACCTGAGCACCTGACCGGCACCGCTGGCCACCTGGACGAGCGTCCACCCGCCGACCTGAGCACCTGACCGGCACCGCTGGCCACCTGGACGAGCGTCCACCCACCGACCTGAGCACCTGACCGGCACCGCCGGCCACCTGGACGAGCGTCCACCCGCCGACCTGAGCACCTGACCGGCACCGCTGGCCACCTGGACGAGCGTCCACCCGCCGACATGGACACCTGACCTGGACGCCTGGCCGGCGCCGCTGGCCACTTGGCACTGCACCGCGTACGGAACACTTCCGCCTCAGGCATCGACCCGCTCCCAAGTTTTCACATTCTGCTCCCTTAGTGACACAAACATAGCTCTAAATTGCAGCGACCACCGCGGCAGAATGTGAACGTCACCGGAGCACGTACACCGTACGAGCCGCGCGCCGCCCGGGGAGCCCTCACCACTTGGCACGCAGAGAGAAGAACCCGCATGAATGTGCCCACTGTTGAGGTTTCGCGGCTTCAATTTCGAAGCAAGAACGAGGAGACGAAAAAGCGGCTGACGTTCGCGGGGCTGCTATGACGTTTCAGATGGCGCTAGAGGATCGCGCTTTGAGAGAGGATCACAGCACTGACGACGGGGGTAGCCGCGCTGAACGTACTCGGCCCCAGCCGGCACTCGCTGCGCGCATCCAATCGCCGCTTCCATTTCCGGCTGCGGCGGAGAGTCCGCGGGGAGCGATTCGCCCGTCGCGTTTTTGCCGCAGAGCCTCGAAGCGCCCACACAGGCCTGCTCTGGGTAGTCACGAGGCTCCTCCCGCAAACAGGAAACGGTCGGAGCGGTGCTTCCGAGCCGTGTTGTGACTCCCCGCGGACCGATGTTTCACGGGCCGCTCAAGAAATCAGACCGGCGCGGCCACAACACTTGTTACGTGCGGCCGAAGCAACGTGATGACGTCAGCAGCCCGTCGTCCGACGCTGCCTCCAGCAGGCCTCGCCGCCGCCGGCACGCCGCCAGTTCCCAGCACACTAGCGAGCCGTTACACCAGACCTCGCCGGCCGCTCCGGCGCCCCGCGACTTCCGAGCATCGCGGCGGCTCGCCGCGACGAGTGCAGGTCACCGGCGGCCGGCACCGGCGCCGCCGACCCGACCCGACACCGCCGCGGGGCGCGGTCGGGTCACGGTGCCGCCACGCCGCCGCGGAGCGAGTAATGAAGTCCCGCCGCCGTCATCGCAGGCGCGCCGCTCGTCCGTCAGCGTCGGCGGCAGCCTCCTCCCAGAGCGCGCCGCCTTTGTCTCTGAGGCAGCGGCGCCATTGTCCCCGAGCTGGATGAGCGCCGGAAGTCCTCGCCGGGATCGGATGAGCGGGAGGTGCGCGGGATGGAGGGCCTTCGAAGCGCCAACCGTACGGACTGCTGCCGCTTTGTTGTGTTGTGTCTGGACCCGAGGCAATCTCGGGGCTGACGGGCTGGAATGGGACGCTCTCAAAACTTTAAGCTCTTGTTTTGAGCGGCCGGCAGCCAAGCTCGAGTTTGCAACGTGACTGGCTGACGGTGGGACCCGGGATCACGAAGTTCGCGGCGTAGCTCAGGGCCTTAGAATAGCGCTGTCCGTGGCTGGCGTCCGTAAACCATCAGTAAGTCAAGTGGGCGTCCTCTAAGCGCCATCGAGACGTCATCAGGGCGTCATCAGAGCGTCGCCGGCGGCGCGGGCCGCCTCTAATCGACCGTCCGGCATTTGCCGAGCCTCGCGGCAGCACCGGCCGACTGGCCTCCAGAGACCACTGCGCCCGCCGCCCAGAAGCATGAATTTTCGAAGATGTTTCAAATTACGACCTGGGCCGGTGCGTGTGTCGGGTGGGTGGGGATAGATTGGGGGGGGGGGGGGGGCGCCTCCACCTCGAGCTGTAGACGGGCGCCACCCCGTCCCGACGCCCACGTGGGCGCCACAAGTGCCGTTCCTACGGCGGGGCGGCGGCTGCATTCACTGTACAGCAGCAAATCCAATATTGGCTCGGCCTCCCTTAATCATGCAACGGCAAACACCGGCGCGCTGGCGGCATTGCGCGAGGCTCGCGGCATGACGAGGGCGTGATACAGTCGTCAGGGTGCATCGAGCACCGGGGCACCTGTGGGCGCCGAGTGGAGGGCGCACATGGCCAGCTTCAATTTGGCACTACTACCTGCAAGTTCTATTCTGCCTGTTCTGCTATTCCAAAGTGCAAATTGTATTTGCGTTTGGGAACTACGTGCAATCTTCTAAGCCCGGAAACAGGCTTTACTGCTATTCTTTTACTATATTTTCCTTTCGCATTGGGGAGATACGGCACGCGTGGCTTTCATGGAGGGAAAGGGGAGAGGCTTTTCCAATTCGAAGCTTCGCTGGCATTGTTAGCTTAGCTGGGGGTCCTGCATGGAAGACGACTTGTCGCGATGAGAGTAAGGTGGAGGGCGGGTAGAGGAAGGTGAGATGGAGGACGGGTGGACGGGAGTGAGGTGAAGGACAGGTGGACGGGATTGAGTTGGAGGGCGGGTGGACGGGGTAAGATGGAGGACAGGTGGACGAGTGTGAGGTGGAGGACGGGTGGACCGGGGTAAGATGGAGGACAGGTGGACGAGGGTAAGGTGGAGGACGGGTGGACGAAGGTAAGCTAGAGGACAGGTGGACGGGTGTGAGGTGGAGGACGGGTGGAAGGGAGTAAAGTGAAGAACGGTCAGAAGGGGGTTGAGGGAATGGGTTGAGGTCGAATGAACGGGGTAAGGTGGAGAGCGAGCCGAGGAGGGTCAGGGCCGAGATGGAGGGCCGGTGAAACGCGACGAATGACACGTGACACCTCGCCGTCAGTAGATGCGGACGGTCGGTCGCGGCCGAGTCTTACTGCGTCTGGCCGGGCAGCGCCTCGTCTTGGTCTGTGTCCTACTGACGAGCGGAGGATCGCCGACGGCGAGCAGAGCGCGCCGCCCGCCCGCTGCTGCCGAGGAAAGGCTGGCCGGCCCGGCCGACGCCGCCGGACTGACCCAGCGGGAACTGGCCCGACCTTGACTGGAGCCCGGACGATTGAGTATATATCTTACTGGCCCAAATGATGTTGAATGGCTTGGTGAAGGATATTACAACTCACCAAAACACTGATCGGAGTTTGATCGATTCGTGACAAAACCTTATCACGGGATGTAAAGTGGTCTAACCCTTGGAACATCACAACTGGAAATGAAGTGGCGTGATGCATTCCAAAGTATTTCGTTTCATCGATCTTTCTCACATGTACCCCTGCCCTTCGTATTGTGCCATCAATTTGCCCCTGTCATCTATTCTGTCCGTTTGTCTTTTTTTGTCTCGCCTGCCATTGTGGTACCAGTGAGGACTGGGCCACATTTACGCAGCCGCCTTGATCACAATGAGCCTCATTGGACAAGAAATGAGATACGTGAAATACTAATTTTGTGGCATTAGCTCCAAATATCGCGCACCAGTGCCAGTATTTTCCAGTCTTTACCGGACGTGATAAAATACAGGATAGCTGAGCTACCGCAGGTAGCCACTGCCCCAAGTACTAACTGATGTAGGGACCAGCTGACCCAAGTGTGCCTTGCGAACGTACCTTGTCGCCGCCGCGCAGCCAGACAACTGACAACAGACCATCAGACCGACGGACTACCAAGCAAGACGAGTCCTTCGCCGGTAACCAACGGCGAACAAGCACCACGACTGACGGCTGACGAGCCTGACAGACGGCTGACAGACGGCTGACAGACGGCTGACACAGCGGCCCCTGTCGCGGCTGACGGTCGGGCCGCCGGCCAGCTGGGCCCGGCCCGGCGCCTGACCTCAGCGCCGACCCGGGGGCCGGGGTCGCGACGGCGCGTGGGCGGCTGGCCCCAGCCGCCGCTGCGAGTCAGGGCCGCCTGCCGGCGATTGTATGGAGATCCGTCACCACCCGCCGCGCCGCCGGCCGCGGCGGCCGCGCCGAGACGCGCTACGGCCACGGCGCGCGCACCGGGCCCGGGTACGGGCAGACCCGCCGGCGGGCACGTGCCGGCACGGCCGAAGAGCGACACACCGATCCCGGCGCGGCGCGACGGGTGAGGTGTCGTCAGAGGAGACACCGCCGGCCCGAGGAGAGCGGTGGAAAGCGGTGTTGATTACGCGGCGGTTTGAGGCCGTGGTCGGGTAGAGTGGAGAGGCTGCGCTGCGGTCTGTATGATCGGGGGACCGCAGGACGGAGCGGGACGACTGACCCGGTCTCGAGCAGCGCGCTGAGGCCCGCGCAGGGCACGGCCGGGCGGTCACGGCAGGCCACGGTGTGTGGCCTAATGAGGTCGATATGGATGGGGCAAGAATATCAACTTCCTTTGGAAGACCCGATGCCATTGGTGACGAACAGCCCGAAGAGGCCAGATGTTGGCTCGTTGACTGGTAGCAGCGTGCTTACGGTTACGAACTATCGACCTGAGCTGGTGTATATTCGAAGGGTGCAATATGCCCTAATGACATAGCTTTCGTCGTCACTCAACTGATCAGTGTAATAGCTCCCAGACCAAGCTAATTGCAGAATAAGTACTGCTGTTGGCTTCATTTCCCATCAATGATTGCCGGCTACAGCAATGTTCCCAGCGTTTTGTATTCACTGCCGCCAGCCAGATCGTGTGGAGGGGATCACAGCGACGGCGGCCGAGGCCCGCGTGCTGCGAAAGCCCGGCGACACACCACACTCCACCCCGCACTCCGCCTGCACGCTTTCCACATACCGGGGGCAGCCGAGCGTACACAGGGCCGCCGCTGGGCCCGGCTTAGCCCGGCCCGGGCCGGCCCGGAGCGGCGACGCAGCAGCGTCTGAGCTGGGATTTGGCCGCGGGACCGGGCCGCCCTGTCGCCAGGAGGAAGCCCACGGCGGCAGCGGCGGCTGCGGCGAGCGCGGCCGGTTGTGCGGTGGCGCCTGTGCGGACCAAGCATAGGCAGGGCAAGAGGCGAACCGGGTTTGAGAAGTGCGAGTAGGGGTAGTGGATCAGTTCACTGCAGACAGATGGGAAGTAGTCCATGAGCCTGTGAAACACGCTTGCAAGAGACTGTGGAAAGACGGGAGGCCATGGTTCAGTATGCTCTTCTGTTCCTCTGTTTCCGAAACGTCAGGCGCTTCCCATCCCCTCTGTCCGTGGCATGAGTTGAACTCTTACCATTTCCCGCGCTGGTCCAAGACCCACCTCAGCCGGCCATTCAGTGGGAGACAGGGCCGAATTCCGGCGCACCGCTAAGCCACTCGCTCGCGATTCAGCACCGGCGGCCTGCCCCGCGCGGCTTGACTCGCCGTTCCGGTTCAATAAGCAAACTGAAACGGCAGCCACTCAGATCCACTCACACACCAGGCTGCTAGAAGCCAAACAGATAATGGGGCACGGGCCCCGGAATGTCACTGGTGCGCTGGGTATGGAAAGTGCGGCGTTAGGATGAGGAGAGGTGGAATGAAGAGCGAGCCTGTGGATGTCGACGCGTTGGTCGCAGCGACTGACGTAATCGGAGAAGTTGGCAGCTCAACGCAATCCGGAGAAGATTCGGGCCTGCTCCATGCAAGACATGCCAGATACCATCTTTCTCAGAGTGTTTCACATAAGCTATCCTTTTCCGAGCTAAGCCGATTAGAAGCGTGGGCAGGCTTCCGGAGGACACACCAGCAATGCTGTCTGCTTTTGTTGCACTCGAGCCCCTTTTTCTGTGTGGTCGGGAGTCTACCGAAATCCCCATCTCTATTTATTCCAGAGAGCGATGCATTAGTGTGTCCAACGACGCGCATGATCTAATATTTCGCTGATGACTAAATGGGAAGAGAACGGCGTACGAGCCCATGCAGCCCAGCTCCATGACACATTCGTCGGTAAAAAGTGATAAACTCACGCTACCGTGTCAAACCCACCAACGCCAACGAGCCACGCCGAATTCCACTCAGCGTCGCCCCCTCCCTCTCCTCCAGCGACATGAGCCGTGCACAACGCGACCCGACGCCGGGCCGCCGCCTGGGCTTTTTTCGCGCCTTTTTCTCGGGGGGCTTTTCCGTGCCGGCGCGTCGTGAGCGTCCCGAGCGGGCCGCCGGCGCCACAGACGGCCTGTTATCGGCTTGTTCTGATCATTAGGTGGGAGGGGGCCTCAGCTGCCGTCATCCCGTCACCGCCATAGGGGAGCCGCGGGAGGCTGACGTGGCTGGGGAGATGGCGGCGATGGGGAGGCGGGGAGGCGGGGAGCAAGGGAGCGACACGCGCCGGCCCGGCATTAAATGGCCCGGAAAAAGGCGACGACGCTAGTTAAAACAGAGCGCTGTAACAGGAGCTAACGAGCCGCAGCTGCCGTAGTTCGTATCGCCTGATTACGGCCAATGTACACAGGATATCACTTAACGGCGGCCGGCCGGCGGCCGCTGTCGGCCGAGGCGGCGCGGCGCGGCAGATGCGGCGCCCTGCAGCGAGCCTGCGTGCGCCGCGCACATGGCCGCTGCCGCTGCGGCCAGCAGCTGGCCGACTGCGGCAGCGGCGGCCGGTCGGCGGACTGCTCGGAGACGCTGCCGCAGCTGGCGCACCGCCAGGCTCCCGCTGACTGGCCGCTGAGCAGTGTCGCTGCCGCTGGTCAGCGGACCGGCCGCTGACAGCGCTATATTCCTGTCGCCCAACGTGTGGATGATGAGGAAAAAAGCTGACGTGGCGAGGTTGCCGGAACAAGGATCTGTGCATGGCAGAATGCCAAAGCTGCGTTCACTTCCATGAAACGTAGTGTGGCCGCTGCCACGTGTGCCATGCCGCATTCTCCACGCATGTTTGTCCCATGTATGGAGGGAGGCACTTGTGGTGCAACACTGCACAAAGGTATGGATTAGACGACCGAGTCATTGTGGCTTGTGCTTTTGCGAGAACGTTTTTAGCGCAGTGGCACATGCCTGAATGCAGTGTTCATGATCGCAGGGGCATAAATTGCAGTGAGGGAGAACGTTTGCGATAAATTCAGTCACTAAATGCAAACGACACAGTACACAACATGACAAATCGAAAACTGCGGTCTACAAACAGCTTGAGCAGAAACTTGGTGGCTGTTGCCAGAGCTGCCACTTGGAACACTTGCCAGCGGGCGTGTCAACATGTCAGCCTTTTAATGCGACGCCCACAGTCCCATCGCCGCATGAAACAGACACGTCGACAAGAAAAACGCCTCTGCGGTTTTCTGCACAGTGCAGAATCAACTAAAAGCTGTGCAAGTTTATTCCGGGTCGCCGATTTTCCGTGCTAGTCCGGCATCCCAACCGTTATAAATCGGCGTGCTCAGCCGGTAGTCTGCACAATGCCCACTGCTCACTGCACAGTGCACAGTGCACAGTGCACGGAAGCACGCCATGCCGACGGGCGGAGCGCGTGCCGGACCAGCCCACGCATGCTGATCCGAGGCCGCACCGGCGGCGGCGGCCGGCGCGCGACCACCGTGTAGATGCACCGGATAGGCCGCCGATGCGCCGAGATCGCCGCTCCCGCAGCTGCCCGGCCGGTGACTCAGCCCCCCCCCCCCCGAGCGCGTGCACGCAGCGCGGTCGGAGCGCCGTTCGGCCAGCCGCCAGACAGCTGACCGTCCCCTGTGCGTCGGGCCGCGCCGCGCGGCCGGCTGTCCGCGCCGCGCAGTCGCTCCCCCGAGCGGAGAACGGCGGCTCCGGGCGGCGGCGTTACAACACGGCTGCATTTCGGCGGTGGCGTACGAGGAAAGGCCCGCGGCGGGCCGGTAGCGCGAACGCCGCCACCGTGGTCAGCGCAAGGCGCCGTCCATCACGACGTTTGCCGGCAGGTCGGTTGCGGCAAACGCGGCGATTACTATCAGCGAGCGGGCGCGCCACGCCGAACCCGCGGCAGAATCGCGGCCGCCGCACCGTTCAATTTGGCGCAACTGGGCCGGGCGGGCGTCCTGGCCGGCGGCCGGCCGTCTCTCACGTAGTGGAGTAACAGCGCCCCGACCGCTTGCATCGATCGCGCGCACGACGACCGGCGGCGTGGAGCGGCGCCGGGGCGGGGTCCACCCGGCCGTCACCTGGGCGCACGACCCGCCCGACCGGGCGCGACCCGCCGGCGCCGCCCGGGGCTCCGGAGCGGGCCAGGCGGCGGACACGAGCGCGGCGTGTCCTCTGGGGCAGGACATCAAGTGTCGTGTCAACTGACACGAGCCGGCCCGGCCGGCCGGCAGGCGCGGCCACCGGTGACCGGCGCGGCGCTGTTTACATTCCATCAGCGCGTGTGTATTTTGAATCCGCGCCGCCTCAACACGGCATGATGAATGCCCGGAGATGAAGCGGTGACTCGCAGGCCAGGCGCCGCTGGGAGCCGGGTCCGCGCGCGCGGCTCCGGCCTCCCCTGGCCTGCTGGTCCGGAGGCGCTCGGTCCGATGGCCACTAGCCGTTGTATTCACTGGTCAGCGATCTGGGCGACACTGCACACAGCTGCCGCCGGCGGAATAGCGCGCCCACGCGTCGGCGGGCGCGCCCGCTCGTCTCCGCGCCGACCGGCACGCCGTCGCCGCTCGCCGGTCGGGGTCTCGGCGCCCCTACATCCCGGCCCGCGGGGATGCTGGGGGAGCCCCGCCGCCGCCGCCGCCGCCCGGCGACAAAATCAATACCGGCACGGAGAGCGCGCCCGCTGCTGCTGTTTAACTTCAATTAGGTTAGCTAAACAGCACGGATACAAGCGGCCGGCCGGTTATGACTGGCGGCGCTTGTTCGACAGCAGGCGGGGGCCCAGCGTTTTTGAGAGCCGCCGACTGCAAATAAACTCCTGTCGGATAAATCATAAAACACGGCGCGCGTGCGGCGTTCGCGTGCCCCCCGCGGCGATGGATCACGTATTTTGAGACGCTGTAACTTCTGTGTTTTGGTTGCGTCGCGGCCGTCTGAAGCGCCCGGCCGACTGACGGCATGTCAAACAGCGCGCCGCCGTCCGTGCCTGCTCCTCAATCAATGCCGGTCAGGGCGCTCGCCTGTCCGCGGCGGCCCCAGCTGGCCGAGCTGCAGAATTCGGGCGCAGGCCGGCGGCCGGGAATTCCCGCAGCTCGGCCGGCGCGCGGGCGCGGCCGAGACGCCGTCACGGCCTGTCAGGACAGCAACAGGCATGTCGTCCGATGACGGCCGCGGTCGGCGCGGACACGACTGATGTCGAGCCGGTGACGCGTGTGGTCGGCTGGAGGCGAACGGCGGCCCGCGGTCGGCACGCCAGGCTCGAGCCGATCACATGACTAAGGCCGAGCCGCGGAGGCTGTGACTTCATATCGCGTGATGGAAGGCCAGCACTGTGTTATGGATTGAGCGTTAGATACAAGGAACATGGTCGAAAGGCACGACATAAGCCGAACTGATCACTAGGTAAACAGGGAAAACAAGCCCGATGATGGAGTAGAAGGACTGACAAGGATACATGCCAGCTGGCAATACCGGCTACGGTAAGTGACGGCACTTTGAGTAAACACAGCCCCTTGCACCCAAAGCGCAGCAGCACGTGCGATGTCGCCTTCCACCGCCGCAGCCAGGACGAGGCGAGCCGGCGCGGAGCTGGCAGGCAGGCCGGGCACGTGCGACGACCGGGTTTCCTGCTGACTCAGCCGCGCCAGCCGGACCGCGCTGGATCGTCCAGAGCGCCGCTGGTCGCCAGCTGAGCTCGTCAGCTGGACTCGTCAGCTATGACGACTTTGATCTTCTCGGTGCCGGGCGAAATTCGAGGACGTGCTGACTTCAAACGCAGCTGCGCGGCGGCGGCGGCGGCGGCGGCGGCACGCCGGCTGGCAGCCGGTCCAGGAGTGGGCCGGCCCGTCAAATATTTATGCACGTCGGGAGGAGCACGTCAACAGCAGCGCCGTGTGAGAGACGCGCGCCGCAGATCAGACCGTGTGCGTGCGTCAGGGTGAGCCGCTGACTGCGAGCAGAAGTGGGCCGGCCTCTCTCTATCGAAGAGGGACTGCCCGACACCTGAGTTTCAGGTGCCGATATGGTGTGTAGTTTAGGATCGTCAGAGCTGTGAATTGGGTACTCTGAGGGGAGATTTCTTTTGTCTCTGGGACATTTGGGTTAAACGTAGGGTTCAACAGAACCCTCAAAAAGCCAGCTGCACCTATAAACCTTGTCTGGAGAGCGACGTGAATAGAAATCCTCTTCCGACGTAAACGCATGGTTCAGAGATATTAGGAGCACCCATAACACCATCCTAGAGCTAGACCAGACTGACCGGGGCTGAAACTTCTCCCCATCTACGTGGGCGACATGACATACTTATGAATGATGTGCTGCGAACAGGAGCAGAAAAATGTAAGTACAGTTATGCTACTCCCAGTTTCTAACACATGGCACCAAAGTTCTCAGCCTAAGCGTTCAATCACCAGGTATGCCTGGACCCTCTCCAGCTTTGAAGCCAAAATGCCAGGGATGCTTTCACGCAACCGGGCACCGACATGAGCCACAACCCCTAAGAACCGCCAAGTACCATCCGCAAACGTGCCGCTCGCTGTGCTCCGCCGCTCGCTGTGCTCTTTTATCACCGTAGCGCCGGGCGGCAGGTGCCGATCGCTGTGTTCTGCCGCTCGCTGTGTTCTGCCGCTCGCTGTGCTCCGCCGCTCGCTGTGCTCCTTTTATCACCATAGCGCCGGGCGGCAGGTGCCGCTCGCTGTGCTCTGCCGCTCGCTGTGTTCTGCCGCTCGCTGTGCTCCGCCGCTCGCTGTGCTCCTTTTATCACCGTAGCGCCGGGCGGCAGGTGCCGATCGCTGTGCTCTGCCGCTCGCTGTGCTCTGCCGCTCGCTGTGCTCCGCCGCTCGCTGTGCTCCTTTTATCACCGTAGCGCCGGGCGGCAGGTGCCGATCGAAGGCGATACAGCCGCTGCTGTCCGGCGGCCGTAGCAAAAATGTGCGCTGCTGTGATGTATGTCGGCGCCGCACGCCAGCCAGATCTGACGTTCTCACCGAAAACATCCCCGCGGCAAACGACGGACCATCACGGAGGATGCATGCGTGCTTAGGTTAATTCAATTTGCAATGAGCCTGCATATCTCATTTGCAAGAGCCGGCGTTTGCATTCCACGGTTTCGGCCTAATTTACTGACGCGCCGGCGATTCCAGATGCAATTAAGGGAGACGAGGCATATCGTGCCGGCGCGCATGCGCACAAGAACAGCAGCACACGCGCAAAAAAAATGCAACATGCAGGCAGGGGCGACTATTTGTGCAAACTATTGCAGGTCCGAACCGAGGGTCCAACAACATAACCCTTATTTAAATGCGCATCTCTGAAAAGATATAGCCCACTGGATCTTGACCAACGGCAATTCGCAAGTTGTATTCTTGCACCATTTTCCCAGCAGTCCTTTACTACAGCAGCAAAGTGGTAAGAGCGTCAAACATTCCCAAAGAAAGTAAAGGTCACGTGATGCTGAACTTCCCTTGAGCTTTTATAACACTCCAGCAAATACATGAAGGGCAAACCAACAACGGGAGGGGGCCTCAGAAAACACACAGCCCGACACGGCCAAATGCAGGCACACCAACTGGCGCGTGCAGAAACACGTCTGCCTTTCGTGAGCGCACGCACCACTTGACGGGGATAAACAGCGCGAAGCTGACGGCGCGTCGGCAGATAAGCTGAAGAAGTTTCGCACCGCCGGCACAATCTCTGCTCCTGGTGTAGCGTGATTTCAGGTTTTAGCCCATCTTCCTGGCTACTCTTGGCAACTCGCGATCTCAGGTGTGGTACATGCTTATCTTCTCACGTGTTTGCTTTGCGAAGGCGGGTAAACATTTTGAGAACGTTGGATGAGAGACGAAGACAGTCTGGGATATGAAACACCTTAATTTGGACCGTTTGGGACCGCCGAAGCTGCTTCATCATCTGCTTTAAATTTGTAATGCGATGTAAAGTTTGCAATGAACGTCATTTATCGGTTAAAGGGCACTACATTCTACCTAAACTTTCTCAGTTTACAAAGAACGCATAACTCAGACTTCGAGACTGATTGTTTTGAAAGGTGTACGCGTCACAAACTGTGCGATTTCCGGGCTCATTGCATGCAAACTCAAGGCAAGGCTCTGGCATCACAGAGACAATGAAAAACCGGCACCTGGCTGCGGTGTGACATTTTCAGATGCCATAATAATGTTTCCAGTCTGCTCATTGAAATGCTCAGAAGTTTTCGGTCGCTCGCTGGACTGCAGCCAACGAAGTTTTGTCTCTGATAACCCTCTGATAACCCTCTGATAACCCACTGATAACCCTCTGATCTCTGCCAACCGTTGCTCGCTCCACCAAGCATCAGCGGACACCGTTGGCGCTCGTCTGAAGCCCGCCTGGGGCGGCTCTAGCGCCGCACGAGCTCCCGACTGCCGCCCGTCCGTTGCTCACCTCGAGTGAGACCTCCCAGGCTGAGCAGTAGACCGGCAGCCACCAGCAGGCGGCCGACTGTGGGCGCAGCGTGCTGTCCTCCCATCGCGACACTGTCTACGTCTGCACCATCACCGTGCGAGCGACGGTAGTCCGGGGCACGAGGCCCGCCTCGTCCGGCTCGCTCCGCCTCACCCTCGCACTGTCAGAGGCCGGAGAGGCGCTCGCCGCACGCTGTGAGACGGCCGCCCACCCCTGCCGCGGCTGAAGCACTGAACGCCGCCGACGCCGCCGACCCAGCGACCGGCGGCCGCGCGACACCAGCGCCGCGTGGCGGCAAGTTCAGAGCTACTCAAACGTTGGGATACGACATGATCGAGTGACATCGAGGACCGGGACCGCCAAGCAAGCGGCGATGCATTTGTTCCTCGAGTTGCCGCCCAGGTGTGCTCTATGACGAATGACGCTTGGGCAGCAGGATGGCGACGCTGACAGAAACGCCAGTCGGTGCGCGGCGACGTTGACCTCGTGGGTGGCGCCGAGACCTGAAGTCTGGAACGAAATTCGCAAACCACTTTAACCTTATCAGGTCAGCATGAATAGCTGACACCGAGCCAGTATTTCGCAGCAGTGGAGCCTATCGAATGAAGATGAATGGGCGTGGGTTCTGAGGCTGCTGCTATCAAGCTGCACAGCTATCGGGCTAATCGGGACTCAAGTGGTTTGTTCCAAAAGCACAGTATCAGTGCAATCAGCTTTTGATTCACATCCGCTCCTGTGCAACCGTAGGACCAGGGCATACGCCCAGGGTTGGCAGGAATTCTGTCTTTGAGGTTTGGAGGATGTCATGCATCCGTTTTGTATGATTTTGGGAAATTACATTTACTGTCCATTCTCGGCTCGTGTCCATGGCAGTTTTATACGATGCACTAGGCCGTAGCCAGCGGAGGACCATACGAACGTGTAACACATTTCTGACGCACGACTGACGCAAAACTCATTTCCCCGCCGTAACGCATACATGAATAGCACGAGTCAATCTCTCCCGTCAACGACCAAAACAGCCCTGATCAACGGTAAACGCACCGTTAGGAGAAACATGGAACGCGTGATTGACGAGGCCGTGTTAACCTAGTGAAAGCCCTTTCCCATCACCGATCGGCTCACGCGTCTGAGCAGGGCTATCTCCCATCAGCGCTGCCAGATCTCGGCCCGGCCCAGTGCAGGTCCACCGACCTCTGGGGCACGGACTGACCGGAGCTCTCTCACCTGGGCGAGGTGAGAGCCGGGGTGTTAGCTCCCCGGCGCGGGCCGCCCGAGGTGGCCTTCACACCCGGCCACCCGGCCACCCGGCGCCAGGTGCAGGTGCAGGCGCCACCTGGTGGAAGCAGTCATAGGCCGCCGCGGGCTCGCATCACGCCGCGACCACAGGTGAGCCCATGGACGCACCCAGGCTGCGACTGCAAGGGAGGGGAGGAAATATGCCGACTTCTTGGAAATGTGCTGGTTGATTGGGGGCACTTTGATGTCTTCGATCAAGCTCAATGATCAGTGATTCAGTTCCTCCTTGTTTCTTCTTGCACTGCGGCCAGTAAAACGCGCATTGCCTCGAGTTATCATGAAACCGTGCCTGCAGCCTTGCTTTGTAGGTTTCCAACGACGAGGGCTATCACCGACTCGGCATCCACCGGAACGAACAGACAACGACTGAGATGGAGTACATAGTGCAAGAACGTACAAACATTTATACTTTGTCTTGATCCAACAAGCCGTTGTTGAGTCAAATGCCATGCCATGGCACGGGCCGACTCGAGCATCATGGGTCACTCTTAATAGCTACCTGGGAGGTTGAGCGGTACGGTGTGCACAGGACTGCTCTCAGCGGGTCCGTGACCTCTGCTGACCTCCAGCGATTCAGGTCGCACGGCCGCCGCGGCCGCCCCTCACCCTACCCGGTGACCACACCGCCGCGAAAAACTCCGCTAATTAAGCGCAGATGACCACCATTAATTAGGTTTTTGCCGGGTGCGAGCGAGCACCTGGACTCACGCCTTCATCTCGGCTATCGCGTGTCGGTTGTCGGCACGAGCTATTAACCCGCCGCGGTCACGCCGCGTGCACACACGCGCGGCCCCGCACGCACACGCCCGATCCAATCGACAAAACAACGGTAATTGCGAGCGGTCGGCGTTCGCACCCTGCCTCTGCGTCGGATCGGGCGCGGGTGGGGCAGGTCATGGGCGGCGACGATGGGGTAATGGCTCGCCGCATAGGGCGCTAATGGTGGCGGTAGCACGTGCCGGAAGGGGTGCCAACGAGCGGATGGGGCGGACTCGTGCAGAGGGGTGACAAACTGGGGGATGAATGAAGTAATGGGCGTGTAGTGGCGGGATAATGATCGGTCAACAACAGTATCAGTCACTCCGGCCATGGTCATTCATGAACAACAAGCGACCAGCCGTAATTTATTCGGGCCCAAGGGCGTGGCAATGGTCCAGTTTTGTACGGTGTGCATGAAAGCACTCATCCATCACGCGGCCAGACAAAGGCGCACATTTGTTGCTTGAATATGAAAATTATAGCATTTAGCTTGGCTGGCAGGTGGACTGTCATGAGACATTAAGCACCGGGACAATAAAGCACCCGCTCGGAACACCAATGGACGCGGGAAATCGTCTATATGATAAAGCGGCGTGTGTATTTCCCCATGTGAAGTCTGAGCCCGCCGGGCACCGGCCACTGACAGACGTCATTAAGCCGTGAGGCGTACGCCGTGAGTGTGTCTTCTGGACCCCGGCTGCCACTTCGCCCCCCCCCCCCCCCCTGCAGTGCCACGGCGAAGTCTCCCCATCGCGGCCGTGGCCCGTGCCCGGCGGCTTATTGCAGAAGTTTGGCACTGAGTCGCCAGACGCCCCTCCCCGCCCTCTGTCGGCAGCTAGACGCGCTCAGGAGGGCAGCCCGCCCGAGCCGCCGGTGGTGGGAAGTTGGCGAGACGTGCGGGCCCTCCAGTAGCACGGCAGGGCGGCGGTGCTACCGAGGGCAGTGGTGCTGGGCAAGGGCTGGGTCGGTGAAACAAACGGGCGTGGCTGTAACCAAAGCTGGAAAATTAGCAGGTCGCTTGTGGTAGGCTCTCCGGGGTCTTAGTTTGCTGTTGTGCCATGCGTATTTTCTTCAGTATCAAACCCAGCTGAGACTGCTTGATGGCAAACACGATGCATGGTGCCTTACTTCGCATAGCACAAACGGCGCTGGAATGCAATTTTGTGGCAATTGCAGGCCGTCAAATGTGTATATCCTTTTTGTAATTAAGCTCAAAACAATTGTCAAGGTTAGGGAAGATGCAATCATCGAGCTATTTCCTGTATGCTATCTTGACCCCTCGCATTTTCTGTGCAGGTACAGTAATATCCCGGTAAGCCCTGTCGCATCGGAATTTATTGAAAACGTGAAAACCCTATTGACATCAGACAATGACCACTGCGTGGTGTTACTTCACGTCTGTCAAATTAGTCTGAGGAAACTGGAGCACACGGCTTCCAGCATTCCAACACGGGCATAAACGGTAAGGCCATCCCACCATCCCCTGATCTGAACAGCTGGACAGGCTGCTCGGCCTGCCGCATGCATGCCTCAGTTGCCATGTGTATCGTACTATACTGTATCGTGTTGTTGCTGTAGCAACGTAGGTGCAAACATCGTCTCATTCTCATTATGGGGAGCTGAGACAGGTCGGCAAGCTGTCAGTTCACATCTTTATCAATCACGGGTCAGGAGGTCACGACAGAGTATCGAGCTCGGACTACCACACGTCTTTCTGGGACGCTTCGTCGGTTCCAACTGACTGAGACCAGGAAATGATATCTGAGCAACCATTCATCAACCGCCAATACGACGTTGGTCGGTGTCTGTGATGCAGTATGAGGCTAACTTTGAATGCTTGCACAAACTCCCTGCTCGAATGGTGTGTAGTGCACAGTTTGCAATCTTCTCGCACCGCGGAGCGCAACAGATCACCGCTTAGTTTTTGATGTTCACGCCATTGCGGGGAAACGCACATTGTGGCAGACTCACGAGCATAATTATGACGTAAACCTACACACCATGACACACACACCCCGCTTCAAAGCCTCGAGGCAGGTGGCCAGGCAGGCGGGCCGTCGCACGGCCGCACAAAGAGCGCCCTTTCCTGCCGCCGCCCCCCGTGCGTCTACTTTCTCGCCACCAGGCATCGTCCTCCTGGCGCAGCGGTCTCGCCTAACACCCGACGAAGATCGCTATCGAATTAAGCAGGTCCGTGGCCCGCAGCAGGGCTGCACGGCATCACCTGCAACGTGCGATGATTGCAGCAGGGGTAGAGCCGCATTTTTGCGCCGACAGCAAATGCTTGAGATGGCTGAACGGGACGCCACCCCGGCCCGGGGTCATAGGTCAGCTCGCGAGCCGCCGCCGGCGGTCTGGGTGGAGTCGCTCGCCGTGCCCTCGGGCGTTTCTTCGCGGAGGTCCACGATTGGCCCGATATTTCGCAAGTCGGCATAGCTGATTGGGTGATAGTGCGCTGCTAGCGTTGTGCGTTATCGGGGTCGCAGAATGGAGGCTTTTAATTGAGCTGATACCATCGACGCGGGTCCTGCAGGTAATTACCGGGTTCAGAGCGCGTGAAACGATAAAAGAACAAAAGCCGTATCAGATGACGCCCCTTATAGGCGTCGTTGGAAGACGCCTGGTTTGATCACCGTGCCGCCAAATCGAGCATTATTGGGCAGTTTACTTTCGACAGATATCTGTCTGCGTAGGCGCATGTGTTTGCTCAGATTAGCGCAGTGTCCACGATGACTTCAATCGAGTGGAATTTACGGGCACAGACTGCAGAGCTCTAGACAATAGGATTATTTAGTCGATTGTAGCTCAGTCTTGAGAGTTAACATCACTCGGTAGCTTCCAGACAGTACCCGGATTGTAAAGATCGGTATGATGCATTTCAGCTGCTGAATATGTGGAAATGTCAGTGGTGACTTACAAGGAGTTAGGAGTAGATACCGCCGAGTAGATACGTTTGAAACGTTTATCTACACGAGTTTACGTTTTTCGCCTGCTTCACTGATGCTCAGTGATACTTTTGTGTTAAAATAACCAATTAATAACTATGCACACATGCAAACTTACCTCAAAACATTGCTGTATTCTACAGTCTTTTTAAAGCTGTGACCGGATTGTCACCATGACTACAATCCCAGCAGAACAATGCCATAGAGCGAGTTTGTCCTGAAATCCCGCAGACATGTCAAACAGACTCATCCGCCGACGAGCACGTGGTCTCAGTTCACCCACAATACACACAGCTGACAGCACCAGCTTTGGTTCTCAACGGCGGTATTCAGCGGGAGAACAATGCCGTCTTCAATCCCGCACCCCCTCCCGGATGGCACCGCGCGCCGCTGAGTCGGGACGAACGCGCGCTGTCGGTGCGTGTTCCCCGTTTTGGCGACGCAAAACCACATGAAAGTCAACCTGATGAGTTATGAGGGGCCAGCCCGCGGCGCCGGCAAAAACCGCCGCTGCGAGCTCCAGGTCCGACGAAATGAATGACTCTGAGGATAGATAGGAAACCGCCCTCGGGTTGCTCAAGCTGAACGGCTTATTCAGCTCCGTCGAGTCGACCAAATAAATGCCATCGACGAATGCTGAAAGGTGAACACGGCGTCGAAAGGCTTTTTGCTCGAAACCGCCTCCGAGCGTTTTTCGCGCAGGATCGATAGGGGCCGCCGCGGTGCCAGGGTCCCCCCTATCGGCCTAATTGGATGTTTGTTTCCGGGGATTGATGTTCATAGGGAGAGGCGAGTCGAAAAGAGAACGGCGCTTAATTAGATGTGTCCAAATGGCGCGATGGCAGCAGAGTGTCCTCGAGTTCGTTTCGGTACATCGAATATGTAAATATGGTGTGATGAGCAGACTATGAAATAAATTCCCATAACAGCTGGGGCGCGCGTCTCATTCATGCCCCTGGTTAACACGCTGTTATTCTCCCGTTGGCAGTACACGTTGTTATTCTGACAGGTCTACAGCAGCTGAAACCCTAACCACAACTGTGGCATTATTCGATACCACTTCTCTCCCCAGCACTCGTTATTGCCAACGGGTCCGGCGCCTGCGGAGGACTCAGCCATCCGTCTGAGTGGGAGCACCGCCAGACGGCACGCCACATTCGCCACCGTACCTCCCGCCGGGATTTACGGCCCGGCCTGGTCCTCGAGCCGTCTCCGCGGCGGCCGGCCGGCGCCGTCGACCCCGGTGCCGTCTCCCCAGCGTAAATCACGCGCAGGCGCGCCGCTTTGTGCGCGGCGGCGGCGCATTCAGCGCGTCGCGACGAGGCCGGCGCATGGACCGCGTGAAAGGCGACGGCCGTGTCGGGACTCAATCACACTGAATGGCCTTTGAGAGCGGCGCTGAGCCGCTGGTGGAGTGTGTCGACCGGCGGCGGGCGACCACCTGCCCAGCTGGCGGCGACGGCGACCCCCGCCGCGTCTGATTCCGGGTTCCGGTGCTTCCGGCAGCGCTGTTGTCGCCCGCCGCGGCCGCCGCTCAGCGCCGACGCCGCGCGCCGATAGCCGCGCCGGTTTTTGCGCCGCGGCGAACGCGGCGCCTTGCAGAAACCTGGCTCGTTAACGCCGCCGGCGGCACGCATAAACTGTCATTGAGTGTCAATTAGCGCCGATGCTGTGTCGCCGCGGGCGCTGCGCCTGCCGCGCCACGTCCGCCGCCGCCGCGCCGCCGGCTCGTAGCCTGGGCCGGCTGTCCACCGCGAGGAGGGCGTCCGCGCCGCCTGAAATAGCTCGCTCGCGCCGCATCTGGCGGCCAGTCCGGCTGCTTCGCGCACGCTGTGGCCGCGGGCAGCTCGGCGTGCAGTGCCCGGCGGCTGCCAGCCGTGCCGACCGGCCCTCCGCTGAGGGGGAGGGGGGAGGGGGGGGGGGCTGTCACCTCGGGGCACGGCGTTGGAGACGGTGAGGTCGGTCGGCATGAAGCGGACGCGACAGGTTGTCGTGCGGGGTGCGCGAAGTGACAAGTCGGAGGGTGAGGGAGCGGCAGTTTGCAGGGTAAGGGATAAAGGGGGGAGGAGGGGGAAAGGCAAGGCAGTTCTCAGGATGACGGAACAGCAGGCAGCAGGATAAGGGAGTGACAGGTCACATAATGAGGAAGTGGCAGTTGGCAAGATGAGGGAGTAGCAGTTCGCAGGGTGAGGGTGTGACAGGTTTCAGGGTGAGGGAGTGGCAGGTCGCAGGATGGGTGAGCGACTCGACCTTGCAGGTCAGCGTGTGACATTCTGACCGACCTGGCAGGTCATCGCGCATGACATACCACTCTGATCGGAGGGATCGGCTCCGGCTGTGCTCTGCTGTTTCCACCGCTGCCCCGAGTGAGTTGATAACAGAGTGGCGCCCGCCTGATATGCTGCATCAGGTGCGTTCGTTCGCCTGCCCGTGCATGTACTTTGGCGGAAGCACCTCGCTTCCGAGTGAAGGGGCGTGAAGCACGCGCGCTGCAGCGGCGCTACAAGTGCTCGCACAGGGGGATCCAGCACCCAGATACGCCTATTCTTACACCCAGGCGGCGGAAGCACCTGCTTCAGGGCGTTCAGGGCCCGATGCCGCGCAGCCGTGTCAGGGAGGTAAGGAGACGAAGGAACAGGCCAGGCCATCTTCACCGCACGCCTGTGTAGGCTACGTGCAGGTGGGATGGAAGTCAACTTCTGTGAGGGCTGTCCAAGGCCCATTCAAGATTTTCGTGCATTACCTGTGGGCGTGGTCGCACCAAGGCCCGCAGTGCCAGATCGAGCTGTGTTGTCGAGACCGGGAACGCTCACATCTGACAACCCAACCTACGCAAATTAAATTAAAAGTAAAGAGTACAGTTGTAAGTATGCAGCGTGCCGAGAATGTTTATTCCTCAAACCCAGCGAAAAAAGCGGCACAAAACCCTTCGGAAGCATTTGGCAGCTAAAACTGAGTTCAATTCTGCGCCATTTTGTTCGCAGCCGTCATGTTTGTTTCTTGCTGAGGAAGCAGGAAGCAGTGGCTGAAACATCGCTTTGTTTTTGCCAGGCCTAATAACATGATAAATTGAGCGTCGCAGCAATCTGCGGCCCGGGTGGCCTTTGCTAACGGTCCAGTTAGGCCCGCGAGTAAAACATGGGTGTAGTCATTCATGTTTAGAGCGTTGACAATGAAGCCCGGCAAAAACTGGCCGAGTCTGGTGTCAGAAACCAGTCCGAGCAGCAGACAAGATGGAAACAAAGCTGAGTTCACACCAAGGGTGTCCGGTTGGAAACATAGAGCCTTTCCAACCCGAAACATTTCTTTTCATACCAGCTCTAATAACGTAGATTCTGGGATAAATAGCCAGCATCTAGCAGCGTGTAAAGAAAATTACCGGGGTGATGAGGACAGGGCCGGCCATATGCTCGTCCACGGCGGACCACCGCCGCGCCCAGTGACGAGCCCAGGCTAAGGCACACTCCATTCCGCCAGGCAGCGGCAGGCCCTGGCGCTTCTCTGGCTGACGGAGACAGCCAGGCCGGCCGGCCAGCGGAGGTGCGACACTTCCCGTCCGGCGTTGGCGGCGGCTCGTGCGGGTTTTTACGAGCGCGCGACGCCGCCCGCCGCTAATTAACCGAGCGGCTAGAGCCGAGCGATACCATCTCGTCGGCCAAACGGCCCTTAATTGGCGATCATCCGTGTCCATCACGGCCGTGTCTGTCGTGTCGAACTGGGCGCCGCGGTGCGAGCCTGCTTTGTCACGGGCACACTCCACCCAGAGCGGCCGGGGTCAGCGGCGGGTGAGGAGAGGACACGCCGCGGTCACTGGAGGTCACTGCACGGACACGCGGAAGGGGCACAACGCACAACAAGAGCCACAGCACGGCCACGAGAAGGTCACTGTGGGGTGATGTGGTGAGGACGCAGTGAGGACTCACGTAGGCGTCACTGGGGAGTCAGCCACCCGAGGGCCAGTGAGGGTCAGGTCACCCGGTGGGGGTGCAAAGAAAGTGCCAAAGAGGTCGCGCATGACGCTTCGGGGTGACAGCGGCTACTTACCAGGGACATGCATGACCGCGGGACTAAAGCTGAAGTAGTAAACGATCATTTGGCGGTTGCGCAACGGGGCCGCAGCGGGGCACGGTGGATCTGCTGCCAGATCCAGTGGGCTAAGTGCTTGTCACAGCAGATAGCAGTAGAGACCACGGCGCTGCAGTCAAGAGCAGGCCCAGACCACACCGGGCAGGGGACGCAGCTGGGTGATGGCTTTGCTTGGAGGAGGAATCGGTCACATCTGCGTACTGCGTTAGACCAGGGTGAGGTGCGGGAGCTTTGTCCAAGTAATGCGCTGGATAACGTCGATGCTTGATCCCACAATTAGGTTCAAGACCTATCACCGCATGGTTGATCGGCAGCAAGGTCGAGGCTGTAAGTTGCCGGATCTTAGCCAAAGCTGACTCTCATTGGTATGAGATTTGAGTCTTATCGGGCTCAAGGTCGGACAGTTGTAGCCCGTCTCACTCAACGGGATAGCTGGGTGTCTGGGTGGCCTTTCCGTAGTCGGTTTAATAATGCGCCGCACAACTGTGATGCGATTCTTTTACAAGGTAACCGACAGCACGTTTTCAAGCTGTCATGTAATTGCGAGTTCAAAACGTCCAATTAAACCACGGCCTGCAGCGACCGCCGGACCGTCGGGCAGTTTGTATCGCAATGACTAAGGAATTGAATGCGCGTGGCTATTGTTGCTTCACGAGCTATTGACATTTCGGTCATTACCAGGACCTATTTCTGAAGTTCAATGGCACACTACCAAAACGGCGCTCCATAGGACCGCCCTTTCAAACAATAGCACGGCAGGACTGTCCGAACCCGACGCAATCCATGCCGGCTTTGTGACGCCGAATTCCAGAGCGGGGCTGAACGGACACAATGAACCGCGCGGAGCACCTCCCACGCGGCGCGCGCCCGGACCTCCAAACGCGGTGGCGCGTCCACGGAGGCATGCGCGCAGCCGCCGCCCCGTGTCCACCGTTCGCACTAAGTCATTCCCGGCGGTGCCCCTGTCTCCTCAGCCTTCCAGCAGCGCGGGCGCGATCCAGACCTGCGATACGCCGGGCGTGCGCCGGCTCGCGACGTCGCTTATCCGAATGCATCACCCCATTCTCGGTGGCGTATTTCAGGCGGACAGTCGGCGCGTTCCGCATGCTTTGCCGTTCATACGGCTTGCCTGGCTCCGACCTCGCGCTCTGCGCACGCCTCCGAGGTGATGCCCACGCCAGTAGGCTGCGGCGGAGGGCGGGAGACGGAGGGGGGGGGGGGGGGGGCGACGATAGACCGGCACCCACTGCGGGAGGTGGTTTAACGGAGGCTGGAGTCACGCCGCGACGGTCAACTAAGATTATCCACCCCATCGGACGTGCGGATCTCGCACGCATAAAATCAGCGTAAAGTATCGGCGCTGGCCGCGAACTAGCACAAATCCAGGTGCACCGCTCCAAATACTAACGACGGCTGGACAATTTAGTGGGCCGTAAATTGTCGCTATCGGAAGTCCCTGGGCGGCTTCCAGGCTTCGATTTGGGCCGCGGGCTGTTCTGTGCCAGCTGGTGTCACCCGCCAGTGACGCAGCGACTCTGCTGCACCCATCGCGTGTGCCGCTGCCGCACGACGTGACGCCCGAGAAGTACGGACGCTTCCGCGAAAGTGATGCGGCGGCGGGTCCAAATAAGGTTGGCTGTGTGGAGGAGTCGTGGCTCATGAGTCAATGGCGGGAGGACACCGGACAACACGCAAGCGCCGGGGATATCTGATGTCGTTCCAGTGCCAGGGGTGATATCATGGTAGTCATGGTCCCAACAGTCTGACTTCTGCGAGAGGGAGTTCGTTTCATGGGGTTCGGCGTCGAACGCACGGGGTGTGACGAAGGAATTGGAAGGCTCCTGACCAGGCGCGGAACAGACCGCTTAGGAAGTTAAAAACCCGGACTCGGTGGAACTTCTAAATGAAGACTGACGCAATGTTGCTTGATCGTCTTCACTGGGACTTCACGAGCCGCTCAGCACGGAGGGCACACGTCATCGCCTACCTCTCACATCAGGCACGATAAGGGACCCCAACGAGGAATCCAACACCGTGCCTCCGGTGTCAGACTCTCCAACTGAATCGCTACCCAACCGACATCCTGAGGTACGCGTGCTGGACACGATACCCTCGCGCCATGCGTGCTTGTGCATTGACCAAAAACCTTTGCGCCTAACAACATGGATAAAGAGAATCACTCGCACGCTATGACACCAGAGCCCTGGAGCCGTAATGACATTCCTTCCAGGACGAACCAGCCAACATTAGCATGGCCTGCAACCGGAGCCGCCGGCGGTGACGGAAACGCACACCGAAGCCGGTAAGTGGCGTCGGCTCTCGCCACACCGGATTTCTCCGCTCACATCCTGTGCCTGCGTATTCAGTACTCGGTCGCGCCAAGTCACCATCACCACCAGCCGTCCAAAATGCGGCTTCACTCCTCGCCGCGTGACTCTGTCATCGGGCCTTGACATGCAGGCTCACACTGCAAACATCAGCGGCTGCGTGGGTGCGCCCACAGCTCTCACCACGTCATGTTTGAGTGCAGGGATCAAACGTTGGCCGGCTGGGAGGGTATGGGCTGGAATCGGAGGCCATTTTCCGGGAGAAGGCATGACCCAACGTTTCCAGCTGTCGTGATGGAAAGTGTAAACAGAGATCCAGCCCACCTTCTGTTCCTGTAATCGATACCGAAATAAAGCATTCAGACGTACGCAACTTTATGGGAAGAGGGTCCAGTACTCGTATGTGCACTTAAACACATTTTAAGTAATACATGTTTCGTTCTCCCAACGGCGGTTAAGGCCAGAGCTCATATGTTCCTTTCATGTTTTCGTACCTGTTTTTGCGTGCGCTATCTGTTTTATTTCCGTATCCTGGCTGTGTACGTCCACATTGTGCAGGTGCGTTCCAGGTAACTGATATTGTTCGTCTTATGGGACCTGGAAACATGAATCTCACATCAAGGGATCGGAGCTCGAACATTTTGATGGCACGTTTGATGCTGCAGCATCGGTGTCTGTATGATTCTCATCTGTTTTAATTTTCTGCAGAAACATACATAATGAAAAGAGAACTTCAAAATCTGCTTAAACACTTTGACTCCTTATGGCCCAAACTTTCACACGGAGAATATCGCCGCCCGCGTGTACCCAGCCATTGCTGGTACTGGACTGGCAGCCTCGCCGAATCAAGATGGCAGGCCTGCTTTTGCCTCAATGCATTTGTCAAGGTATGTATGTAGTGCGCTGGCAATGCAATGACTGCTGCAACAACAACAACAATGGCCTGGACAAGTTGCAAATGTATATTGCTTGCAGCCAGCTGCGGATTTAGATATGAACTGATGCTTCCATGTGAGGAGTTTCGGAGCTGCAGCCGAATAGCTAGCTCCAAAAAGTATGTTTGTCACCGGGCTGACACAGTTCTTCATCGCCATTGTTCAGCACGGTCCACGACGATGCACAATACAATACCGGAGAACCAGTTCACTCTTCGCCACCACCAACACTTTTTCTGATCCTGATCTCCCTAAGCTTTACGTACACCCCAAAACTTCCAGTTCAGATGCCAGGAAAGCTGCAGGTTTTTTTCTGCTCGGCGCGCCTCTTCGGGAGAAAGCGGCCGGCCGACAACTTGCCCTGATCCCGACTGGGGCTGTCCCCATCATCCGCCGACGGGTACCTCACGGCGCGCGCCGCTGGAGACAACCAAGTCACGAAAATAAACGCGGCTCGCGGTAAAAAGGCCGTATCCACAGCGCCTTCGCGGAGCAGGGCCGGCTGTTTGCCCGGCGCGCGGTGCGCGGTGACGATGTTTGCCGGCACTTCCGGTCCAGCGGCGCCTTTGATCTGCCGTCAGACCGGATGAGCGGTCACGTCAGGTCACGTCGTTCCCGATATGACAGCGCGCGGGATTGATCGTCGCTGGGAGCCGTGTGACAGCAGTCGTCTTGGTTTCAGAGAAGCCTGGGGCCGTCGTCGGCTTCACACGGAGCATAGCATTGCTTCGATCAGGGCACGGCAATCCGTGTGATTAGTCAGAGGTAACAACTTTCGGAAGCAGCGTAGGCCCGCCGTTGCTGGTGTATCTTGTGCGGTTCAGTAACGCTGGTCCGGAGTGTCGCTGGTCGGAAGTCATCATGTCATGATCATGACATTGCTGTGAGGCTGCTTCCGGCATCCGACTAGGCAGCATGATGATGCTGGAAAGGGAGAGAGGCGTAGTCACGACGGTGAAATTCTAATGGTGTTAAAGAGAAAATCGCACTGTCATCTTGTCCAAACGCCATGATGAGGGGGCCAATCGACAACGGATATCATCCATGGGCTACAAAGGCGTCAAAACCTCTTGTACAATAATATAAAACCGGAAAAATAGGCATATAGGCTGTTTTATTTTGTATCGATTGCTGTCAACAAGCGTGTATAGCCTAAATAGCAATTTTGAACACCATTTCATTATTAGGGGATAGCAGGGAGAGTTGCATCAGCTTTTGCTCTGAGCTCCCTCCTGCCATAACTTGTGAGAATAGGACTAAGATTCTTATATCTCCAGACAGCTATAACCTTCAGCTTCATATGTGACGGCAAAGTTTTGGAGACCACGTCTTCATTCTTTTAGTCGACGACTTCTGAACGACCTCCTCTCAAATGAGACAACTTGCTCCACCCTGGGGTTAATTGTATCACGTGGTCGGGGAAATTGCACTTATGCTTTTTTGTCATGGGGTAAGTTGCATCGCCAGCAAACTAAATGCGTTACGGCATGTAGGCCAAATGCGCACGTCTGGGCTATTTCGCAATCCGTCGTGATTGCGACGTGACAAATTTTGTCCTTTTTATCGATCGGTGTTTACTTTACGACCGCTGCCACCTCGGTTTCGGTCACTCGCGCACAATTCATGAGTCTGCATGGGTCTCGGCAATCGTGCTATTGAATCATTGACAGTGAGTCAGTCATGATAAATGGTCGATCCATTGTATCACTGATACAACATGCCCCATGCACAACTGATACATGTAACGCCCGATGTCTTGGAAGAATATTCGCGGCTCCCAGAAGTCCTTGGCAAGCAGACGCCAAATGTTTTACAGTATATGCGATACATGTAATTTGCCACCACACAGTGCAACATTCAGATTGGTCCACTTATGCCATAAACCCTTGTCATGGCATCTTATCATTGACAGTGAGCCAATCAATGACATATGGACGATATGCCATAAGCCCTTAGGCACAATTTACACCGATTGCTATAGCTCTCAACGATGTACAGAACAATCAGAATTACACTGAAAGGTGGTGGGAGCTGCTGTACATCAGCGGAGTGACTCAAGACTGCTACCCATCAAAAATATTTGAAATACATCACTCTGCTACTATTTTGGACATGACACAACTCACCCCAGTTCGCCCCTATGGACTTTTCAATGACTTCAGTCACCACTTTTTGCCGTTCCCTACCCCATATAATTTTATGCTTTCTTGCATATACCTGGTACATGCATACACGCTCACACGCGTGTGTTTATTTAACATCATCACAACCTCTCTCTCTCTCTCTCTCTCTCTCTCCTCCTCTCTTCCTCTCTCTCTCTCTCTCTCTCTCTCTCTCTCTGCTCTCTCTCTCTCTCTCTCCCTCTCTCTCTCCTCTCTCTCTCTCTCTCTCTCTCTCCTCTCTCCTCTCTCTCTCTCTCTCTCTCTCTCTCTCGCTTATGACCGGGAAGAATGATGTGTATTGAACTGCCCTGTCACTCCACAACCACCTGACAATCGGTCTACCGCCACTTCCGCCCACATCATAGCACGTCTGAGCATCGTCAACCCGGTGCTTCCAGGACAGGCAACACAGCTGGTTCTCAAAGGGCGCTGTGAGCACCAGCCAGGCCCAGACCGGTTCAGTTCCGTGCCACGGTACTGGACCTCAGTCCCGACGCACACAGATAACGTCTACCGCTTCAGAACTGCCCCGTTACGCATCAAAACCCGCTGTTACCAAATTCAACAGTGCCGCCGCAGTCCGAAAGACACCGGATCGGTGGAAAGTTGCCGAGTGCAGGGATCGAGCCCAGACCTCCCCCGGCGTGTTCCTCGCGCGTCTCTCTCCCACACGACCGGGCGGCGCCAAAACAATCATGACTCAGTGTCACCGTATCTGTGCGGCGCGCTCTCATTACCTGCTCATTAGTCGGCGGGTCGGCGGCGGGTCGGGCGCCGCCGGCACCGGCCGCCGCCTCTCGCCCGCGTGTTACGACCGATCACGTCCGATAGCTGCGCGCGACGGCGGCCGGCGCGCGGCGGGCCGCGCCACTGCCGCCGCTCGCAGGGCTATCGCGGCGCATCAATCGCCGCGGCCGACGCGCGTGTGGGAGGTGGCCCCACGATGCTGCACCTGCGCTGCGGGGTCACCACGGGAGAGGCGTGGGGCGGCCCTGGATGGGTCATGGGGAGGACGGGCGGCGGGCGGTGTGGTCTGATCCGAATAACTCTTGCCGGCCGAAGTGAAATCCCACAGCGTCACGACGCGGTGATGAGTGTGTGTGATAAGTGAAGATTTGCCGGAAGTCATAAGTGGTGTCTGAGCTTGTCAGAAAGACCGATGCCAAACGCAATGAGGCGTCTTTATCATCATTGCCAGTGAAATAAAGACTGGTGAATGAAGCAGGGAAGCTTTCGAGGTTCTGCATTCATAGCTGACCAACTGAGTGGCTTTGAACCCACTGAACGGGAAGAAAATATGTTCATGCATATTGGATGCATGAGATAAGGTTGCAGCCAAATGCTCATTTTACAAACACGTGTGCTGCGTTATCTACGAGAAGAGATGAGAGCTAATGAGGTCTGTTTGTACCCATAAACTTGACAAGCTGTCAGCTGTCCCCTCAGCGTTCCTAAGCGGATAAGCACGATACGACGGGCCCACGGACACTGAGACAACTTTCACAGCCACTACCCAGATATACCTGCTCGGTAATTCCAGTCTGATCCTCCTCTCGGTCCCTCTTTTGCCAAACTGGCACTACTGACACGTCCCATTAATTACGTCACAGCCAACGGCACAGGGGCGCAGTCAGGGTAGAGGAGGCATTCCCTTAGGCCTAGAGTGTTTTATTTTTTGCCATGGATGGTTCAGGATAGAGGGCTAAAGGTAGGCATAACGTGTACTCACTGCATCCCCCCATCAAGAGAGCCCTGGCTGCGCCCCTCTACCAGGACAATTCAAGCCCAGGCAGGTGTGTCACGCCAAACCTGACCTTCCGTGTCACGCACAACCCCACAGCCCCGCATGTGACGCCAAACCAAACCTTCCGTGTCACTCCAAACCCCACTGTCCCGCGTGTGACGCCAAACCCGACCTTCCGTGTCACGCCAAACCCCACAGCGCCGCGTGTGGCGCCAAACCCGACCTTCTGTGTCACGCCAAAGACGGGCTGACGTGTCCGTCACCAAACCCAGCCGCCTGTAGGGCCCCAAAGCCCGCGGGCTCGTCCATCGTGCCAACCCCAGCCTCCCACCTGCCGCCAAGCCAGCCACCTCCTCCTCCGGGCCGTATCTCACGGCAGACCCAGCTGCCTACATCAGGCCCGATCGATGGCCCGAAGCTGCGGCGGGGACTCCTGACGGAGTTATCGGCGCCGATCCTGGCGTGGCCAGCCTCGGCCGGGGCGACTCCCGTCTGGAGGCTCCCGGCCGGTCGCGTCGCGCCTGCATATTGATACTCCCCTCCGGCTCACCCGCTGACGATCCATGGGCCCCCTCCCCGTTCCAGAGGCGTGTGGGAGCAGCCGGCGAAGGGGTGGCGTCTGGGAGTGTTTTAAGTCGCCCGTCCAGGTGTTAATCCCGCGCGGACACAGCGCCGCGTCGTCTGACGTGACGGAAAGTGACGCATTAAACCGCCGCCGCCGCTCATTTGTCAAGACCTGCCACGCCTCTGCAGCGTTCGAGGCCTGGGCGGAGGTCTAAATCGCGCCAGGGACGGGCCGGACCGCCAGCCGGGCCACCCAGCGCGGGAAGCCATGTTCGAACCGACCAACCGTGCGAACGTGGCTACGTGGCCCGGTGACGCCGCCTCTGCAGCGACCGGCGCGCGGCGTCGGGTCAGCCCGGCTGCGGAAGCGCGCTGCGGCGCCGGGGCGCCGGGGCTGGGCGGCGCGGCGGGGAACGGGCGAGTGGTTTTCGGCATAATCCTGCGGGCGGCCATCAGCCAGGTGACCACAGGCTGCAGCGGCAGGCCGGAGTCACCTGGCGGAGGAGGGAGGAATTGTCGCACATACGGGCGGGACACTGAGACGTCAGCTTTGCGCTCTTCCCATCCCTTGCAGATTCCTATCTTCTGTGAGCCTTAGCTACCTCGTGCTCTGCAGCACTCTCGTTTGTATTACCCGCTGTGCATATTGTACATTTTGCACGGTTTAGCAAACAAGTGTCATCATAACATTATCCAGCATT
The DNA here is from genome assembly GCF_011947565.3 of Pollicipes pollicipes. Lineage (NCBI taxonomy): Eukaryota > Metazoa > Arthropoda > Thecostraca > Pollicipedomorpha > Pollicipedidae > Pollicipes > Pollicipes pollicipes. The sequence goes on from NW_023596420.1 coordinate 32,434,928, forward strand.
CTTCCCGTATGGTTACTTTAAGTTGATCATTCATTATAAATGCTGCAAGGATTGCAGACCAAAAGCAATTTTGATCACACGAAACGATCATATCCATTACCTAAGCAATTCGTTAACAAACATCTCATCTGCGTGCAAAATATGATCCAAAATATAATCACAATGCCAGCGTATTGCACTTCGCTCGGAACCCACACACTTACACGAAGAAATGGAACGAAATCTAAAGCAATCCATATATCATAACACATTGCCTTCCATGCCTATGTTGGCATGTCTGTAAACCATAAACGTATCTGCTTTTTATCTTTGCGTCCTCCCGCTCTCTCTCTCTCTCACTCTCACTCCTCCTCATTCTCTCTGTCTCACACACCCTCTTCCATTCTCAAAGGTTTTTGGGGTTTATCTTGCCGCCACTATTCACCAATGCATGTCACGGTCGCACTTACTCTTAATTGTCTCTTCCTTGCTTTCTTCCTTATCTCAATTACGTTTAATCTCCGATGTAC
>NW_023596420.1:32436436-32635793 GCF_011947565.3 Pollicipes pollicipes
TGCCAGTATTCCGTGCGTCCGACTGATCACGGGTGTCGAACATGGCAACAGAACTGTAAATAAGCATATTTACACTTTTAATATGGTTCCGATTCCAAACCACTACAGCGAAAGGCGACAATCACTTTCATCCATGAGCTGGGGTAGCTGTAGGCCCACGCATCTGAGATAAAATGGCCATCCGCGAAGTAATGGGTTAGAGAAGTACAACTCAGCAGCAGGAAAAGACAGTAATTATTGCAAGCCGCATCTTGGTGGATGCATATAAATTTTACACACGTGTGCATGTCACCCCAATAACGTGTAACGATAACGAGAACCGATTGGATAATATTACGGGGCTATCAGATAGTGCAGCTGGCACAGGACAGACCTCAGTCATTCCGTTGTTTGCATTTTGATACTACGGCTTATTACTCATCTCAATTCCAATATCAATCCTGCAGCCAGCGTTGAAACTCTAGGGATGTGTTCGCAGCTTTACAGCGTTTTACGACATCATCATGGCAATCATACGCCCAACCCGTCTGTCCCGCACTGATAGTACAGTTTGGTTTCTTTCACAACCAGCCAAGTTCCAACACTTTGCGACGAAAACCTTTGGGGTGGATAGAGCAGCGACGAAATAAAAAGCATCGGTAGAGATATTTCGAAACCACCTGTTACATTCTTACTTCGGATTTTAATTGCTGATTTTTCCAACAATCTTTTCGCTATCGTGATTTTTCGTCTGGCCCAGATGATTTCAATGTCATTAGTGTCGTAACTGCAAGCAACAACCACCAAATTCTTTATATTACTTTTGCACTGGTTACAGACTGGTGTAAAACATAACAAAACCCGAGTTTTGTGGGTCAGCTCTCCAAACAATACATTACTGTAAAAGCCTATGAAGGTATCCTTTAAACTTGGGTGGTGTAAAACGGCTATCGAAAATTAACTGAAGGTGCACAAAAAGCAACCAATCACGCTATTCCCACCAAACCCCTACAATCCGAATTTTGAAGGTCATGTCCGCTGCTGGCGATTCCTGGGTCTGTCGCTAAACATAACCCGTGCCATTCGGTCAAACACCCCACACCACCCACAGACATTTGAGGACTTTGATGAATGAGGCGGGCGAGGCCGGTGACACGATCCAGAACCCTCCACCCACTCCGTATTTCTGTCCAATTTCGCCCTGGCCGCGTGGGATCTGCAGCTGACCCTCTGACCAGCGCGCCCCCTGGCGAGCTGACGTCTGGCGACGCGAGGCGTCTGTCCCAACAGAAAGGCTCACCAGACGAACCTGTCGCCAGAGCAGAAGAGGCAGCGGTGTGGACGCGTGCCGGCACACAGCGCAGATCTCAGCCGTCAAGTCGGCCACGTCAACACGGCGCTCAGGCTGATCGAACTGACATCATGCCCCGGCTGGCCAATTGCATGACAAATATGCGTGACCAGTGCATGCAGCTCCGTAATTGTCATTAACGAAACAAAGCAACAGAACATTGATCACAAGCCAGTCATGGAAATGCGCGGCGGCGAAGACAAATGTTGTGCGACTTTTTAATTTCGCCACCAGTACGCAAGAACAAATGAAAACAAATAGCTAAGGTCCCAACATCTGGGGCCGTCGGTATGGGAACAGCACGGAAGCCACGCGACGGTTTCCGATCTTCCGCAGATGGCCAAGACGTACCAGTCCCATTTGGATATTGGCGTCGCATCAAGCACGGGTGTACGAGCACGGACGTTTGTTACGTGATCTCCTGCCCGCTGAACCATCCCATCCATTAGTGCCAGCGAAAACCATAATGGCCCAGAGTGCATGGGAGCAGAGCACGAGAAGCGATAGGCTTCGACTACCATGATTTGTTTGTTGGACATCCGTGGGAGAAGCCCGTGGGTGAATGGCCTTGCCTTGCGTCCGGGCTTTGTATTTTTGATGTGGGGAAGAGTAGTAGTGTATTGGCAAATGCTGTCAAATACGGAATCAGTTTGCTAGTCAGAGGAGCCCACATTGTGAACACACGGTTCGTGCTTCAGGTACAAATAACGAAACCACTGCGTCTTCGGATCAATGGACAATTAATTAGCAATGTGTTCTTGAGTATTTCAATCATATAAGCCAAACAACGACTGATTGACTGGTTTCGCAGCACCAACTTTTTGCGACAGCAGAATCGCGGTGGACGCTCGTAAGGTGCTGCGGCTTTCACAGCAGAATCTCATTTAAACGGATCGCGCGGCTTATAACCAATCGTTCATCACCGCACAAAGTCGAGGCTTCTTTACTTGTCTCGTTTGCTGTCTGCCGAACCTAGAGAAGACTCTGATTCTTGCTTTCTCCGCAGCAAACAATTCCAGCAATACCGGGAAAGTGAGCGGAGCAGACCTTGATTCGCTCATCTATCATTTGCCCCTGCGATACCTCGACAGACAAAGGCTGTGTATTCCGAATTAGGAGCGCAAATCTGACACTGACAAGAGCTTGACTTCACGGCGAGCCACAGCAGTCTAATCGGTCTGCCCACCAGAACGGGCTGAATCACACGGACCGGACGTGTTGACCCTGCTTAGGGGATAACGCACGGCAGGACTCCAGCACCCTGCTGACCTTGGACCAGTCATGCGACGTTGCCAACAGGGCAGTCTAGGCGACTTGTGCACCATATCGAGGATCTCTTGTTAGCAGCCGCTACTGCCCGGCCTTTTATGCGAACGTCGTACGCATTCACAACCAGAACATTCCGCAGCGGTCTCGAATGGTTTTAGATTTTCGGCACTGTTCACACACGATTGCTGCATCCTCCCTGCAAAAGCTCGTTCACTGTAACATTGCTAGCATGTTCAAGAGTTTTGTTTTCGGTTTTGATCGGCGCCGTGAGCAATTCCAGGCAAACTTGAGATTCTCTCAAGCAAGTTACACCACATTGATCGCCTTTCGTGCCAAGCAAAGCACAGGGGCCCTGTGTTGTGGCATCTGCCAAGCACAGCGGCGAAGCGGAGTCAGTCGCCTTTGTTGGGCACACAGGCTGCAGGGACCCGATAACGGGTGCGTCATCTGTGACGGGGACTATTCGGGACGGGGAAGTACACAGATGGGCTTGTCAAGGCGTATCACGTGGAGTCAGGGCGCCGTATCATGCCCCATTGATAGTTGATGCGCATGCGTTTTTTTTGTAGATGCTTAGAAAGTGAGAATTTGACATGTACGTTAAGCTATCGCGTCGCAACACATGGTTCCCACAGCACGCACTCCGGTAGGCTGTAGCAAGTATAGGCGCATCACGTTCGCACTGAGCTGTACACACAACATACCTGCTCCGCAACACTTCCGCGGGTGTCTCTTCAAGGTGTAACCTATTTTGAAAGGAGTAAGACAAGGACCACTAACATCTCATGCCACAGAATGGTGTGCTGCAAACACAAAGCCCTGCCCCCTTTACGCCAGGATCCATTGCCAGCACATCTCACTACATAACTACACGGCATACGATTTAGCAATGGCCGAACGGCTGAACTAGTTAAGCGTCGTAAACCACCGCTCGCTGACTTGGTACTAAAGTCCTCATGCCCTTCGAGTAGCTGCCAGTCTTCGTAGCTTCCTCAGTGTTGGTTCACAATGTCCTGCTGTTACAGGTGTCTGAGATAGTCAGCACATGCCAGAGATATGTTAAGGATTAACATTCCCCGTCCTCTCGTCCTGTTGCTGGCCATGAATGAGACTGAACGTCAGGGCCGTCAGAAAAGAAGTTGAAGCGTCCAAAAATTATCGTCAGATAAACCCCATGTTAGATTGTTGTGGAGAGACAGCCAGTCGTGTCGTTTGTCAGCGTATCAGCATCTGTGCTGCTGCAGCATTCTTTCGAGACTAATATCTTCCCTGCTTGGTCACAGCACCGACACGTATAAAAGCGTCAGTGGGGCCTGCCACGTATGCAGGCAACCGATGAACAAGCCGGGCGCAACGCTTACATGAGCTTGCGCATCACCTCATAAAAGTAATCCCCAGCACTTTATTTTTGAATATCGTTTTAACTTTCCAACATTCCAGATTGAAGTGGCAAACCCGGGTCCGGGTGGGCGGTCTCAGCTCCTCCCGACGGTCACGCAGGGGCCGGGCCCCAACCTCCGCTGGCGGACAGCTCACGCAGAGCCGTGACGTCCCTCGCCGACCGGCGCCGCCGATAAGGCCTCTGTGTCGGCCGCTGACCGATGGGGCGTCGGTGGGCAGCACGTCACCTGGCCGGCCTGACGCGGACAGCCGCCGGTGCCGGCCCGGCCCGCGAGCCACCCGCCGCCGTCCGCGGCCCCCGATCCTTGTTAATGGCTGCCGCGTGTGGAGCCCCACCGCCGTCGCAGGTGACGTCTGTCACGGAGATGCATTGCGGCTTACTGGAAGCGGCGCCGGTGAAGAACTGTGACGGGACTTCGACGAGGCTGCGCCGCTTTTGGGACGTGGCGCCACGGACGGGGCGTAAGGGCTGTTCGTGGGGCATGCTGGTGAGTGTTGCTTGCGGTACTGACTCAGCCGAGGCACTAACGCCGGTACTAACGGTGCTAACGCCGAGGACCAGATCTCAGCATTATCATAAGATGTCCACGGTTCGATTGCCTCATGCACGTACAACAGGGGAATGTCCACAAGCAGGAATAGCATGACTTACCTTGTACCATTTTTATGTTTTACAGATCTTGTCCTAAACCATTATGGCAAACTCGAATGACAGTGCGAGCAAATCTCTTATGTAAGCAGCTTTTTCCAGTCAGCATTCCCGACTGAATCGCAGGTAACGTCTCATGCTCGGCAACATTCCCAGCCGGGGCTATGCCTTCCAAAACATGCTCGCCTTTGGGTGCGCCGGCGCCCCTGACCCAGCCAGCGCTGCGCCGTGTGCGTGTGCCCCTTCGCCCGGCTGGCCCCTCCGCCTGACGCGGCCGGGCCGTCGTGACGGGTTGTTATCACCATCAGCCGCTAATGGCCAATACTGGCCTGATTCGGGGTAAACAGCGGCCGCCGGCGGAGACGGGTGCGGCGCCGGTGGGAGACGCAGCGGCGCCGCGCGTCAACAAACAGGCGTCGGCGGCGGCGACATGGGCTGACTGGGTGCTCTGTCCCGCGCGGCCGGCGCCCCCCGGACCGGGCGTCGGCAGCTGTCGGCGCGAGACGGCCGCCCCTCGGCTCCTCCAGCCGGCGCCGGCGCCACGGCCGGTCACGTCACAACAGTCGGCGCACGCCGCCGGCGCCGACCCCGGCCCCCTCTGGGGCTGCAGCTGCGGCGTGCCTCAGCGCGGCTGACGCGGCTCGCCGGTGTCAGGCGCCATCATAACAGGAGTCACGTCACGGCCTCTGCTCGGCTAGGGCCGCGTTCGCCATTACCAAATTCCGTCCGTAATTTGCAGCATATGACGTCAGAGATGAGTGCGTCACAACTGTTCCTACGACTTGAAGATAGTCGCTTGTGTATGAAGAAGGCGCTTGTGACGTCATAGGTGGCAGCTCAGGGCCCAGTCCCTCATTAACTTATGACCCGAGCTCCGCCCCAAGAGGTGGCATCATAGATACATGCCAGTGGGGAACGCCTTTGTTCAAAATATGGCCACAAGTAGAATCAGCTGATCCAACTCCGTGGATACCTAAAGCGCGCAGGAATTGCGCACCTGAACATTCTTCGAATAACGGTTATTGGCAGGTGACCTGTAGCTAAAAACATCCTTATCGATCACCCTTTCCTCATAAGATCGAGACCTGCCTGTTTGTCGGACAGACAAGACTGTAAACAGCGCATTGGCCGTCGCCATGTGATGCTAGTACATCACCGACAACTTACTTGTTAACAAACGCACTTACTTCGCCTTTCGGCCAAGTAGGGTTTGGAACGTGACGTTAAAGGTAATGAATGGGCTTACCTTGATGTAAGGAAGAGACTTCCATTTGTTTATGAAGAACGGGGCTCAGGTAGGTACTCTGCCAGTGGGGAACGCGGCCCTGGGCAGATCCAGATAAGCGCTAGTTGGGAGTATGTGGGGAGTGGGAACGCAGCCCAAGGAGGAGCCCGGTGTCCACAACCCCTCCAGACAGATAATTACAAATGGGCGTGATGCGTGCCCACCAAGCTTGAGTCACTCCCCCAAGAAAACCCTGGCTGCGCCTCTGGCGAGGAGGACGAGAGGTGCGGTGCAGACAGAAGTGTGTGCTCTGTGCCACCTCATGCCTGCTGAGCTAGATTAACATCAATCTGGGGCGGCGAGAGATATAATGTCGGGACACATGGTTCTGAAACGGAACACAGTATGCTAAATTCGCTGCGTGGACTTAATGCTAACTGAGAGCGTAGCGTATAGTGGGGTCGTAGACCATAATCATCATCATAATTTACTTACAAATCTACACAGTAGTTTGTGTCATTGATATCCCCGAGTCAGCGCCAGTTGCCTCGATGCAAGACGTTCTTGAAATTGTAGCGAATGAAAATGAGACCATGGTCGTTTGAAATCACACGCCGGCATTCTTTAATATTTCTTTATCTCTGGCATTCATTGGAACGGTCTAAACTGAATCGAGTTCTTAATGCAACACCGCTCAACCGCAGAAAACAAAATGCGTGCTTATCGTTGACCAAATGCATTACTTTAGAGATCCACTCAGCACCGCCGTGGCCTCATAACAGCACAGGAAAACGAAAGCATGGGACACTGTCGGTGGTGTTTCACAATGCTGCCCATATTTTGCAAGCCGTTGACTACTTCGGCAGCGGAGTACGAGCACGACTTCTATTCAAGCAAATCAGCTTCGACGGCGAACATGCAAACGGCAGGGAGCGCTATGGTGCTGGATGGTGATCGTGGTGTTTGTTTCTGGGAAAATCTGATAAATAATCAGTTACCCGCGGAAAGCTCGCCGAGAGCCCGACCCCCTGATCATGCAGGGTCAGAGATCATGCATACATTTGCAATGTGTCTTCATAACCTTTTAGATAATCGTCGAAGGGGAAGCGCTCCGTTTCACGAGAGCGAGGCGCATTAAAGGCGGCTGACTTTGCGTGGCAACTGCCGTTAATGCGAGCCCTAATATTCACCAGCACCAGACGGGGCATGCATGGCATGAGGCTGACTCAGTGGGGGACACCCGACCGCAGCCAGGGGACCGCTGCCTGGACCGGCAGTGGGTCGTGCAGGGCGGCTCCCGCGGCGCGCCGGCCGCGCGGGACCGGCCAGACCGGACCGCGGGACCGCCCAGACCGGACCGCGGGACCGCCCAGACCGGACCGCGGGGCCAGCGGACGCTGCTGGTCCTGTTGGAACGTGCAGCCCGGAGTGGGTGAGCCATCTGCTCTGATTTCGCGTATCTCAGAAGGCGTAATAATTAGAACGTGGTTTGCTTGTGGTCATAATTACAACATACTATGAATGCGCTAGTGCTCGTAGGATGAGTGCACTTCCCCGGGCATTCTGATGCAAGTTTCTTACATACCTATTGATAAAAGCCGCGTTTAGTATACAACAGAGCGGATGCACTCCATAGCAAACCGATCTCTCGCATTTCACACACTCACGGATCAACTACCACCGAGTAGCCCTGGCGCATTTCAGTTGCAGCTGCAGTTGCACTTTTCACGCATTCAACACAACAGCGTACCATACAATACCTGCTTACGTACGCATATAAATTACACAGCATGCGAGGCGACAGCACTCTGGAAGTGCCGGCAGCATGCTAGCCCTGGTATCCCTGCCGCAAGTAACGCCACACCCATGCATCTGGTGCAATTGATATGATCGGCGACTTCGCTTCAGGCAGTCCTTCGGATATGGTCGAGCAGAATCCATTCCAGTCGTAAAAAAGGGCGCTCAAATGTAGATGCCAGCACATGATATCCAACTGGGTAATTTGTCGGACATCACAGAAAAACGCATACACGTAAAACTAGCTGTGCGGGCTGTGGTCACAGCGTCTGCATTCGTAGCCGGATTACAGACGCCAGATGGCGCAGCCTGAGCGTCGGATGCAAGCCATCCCATGACGAGCCGGAACAGGATCTCAAATGGCCCCTGGTTATCTCGATATCGGCCCCAGGCTGGGAATAACGGTGTACGGTGGCCAGCATCTCACCGGCCCCCCGGGAATGTCGTGAGCCTGCGCATTACACACCTGCGTGAGCGTGCGCACCCAGGAGACCAGGGGCACAGCTCGCACGCAGACGGGTGTGAGTCGAAAGCTGGGTGCTCGGGGAGCTCAGCGCGCTGACGAAGCGGCGCTTTCAACCAGACAAAGATGAACTCTGAGCAACGCACTTTGCGGGCTATTTCCAGTCAATTGGGCATTGCACTACAAAGTAATTTCTGATTCACCCTCGTAATCGTGTTTTCATGCCACGCTATGAAGATCACACAGACCCCAAGTGGTCGGCGCATATCACACGGTTCACCTGGCACATGAACACAGGCAAAAGACCGATGAGCTGCCCTTTCGACCTCGGAGCCTCTCAGAACCGCGTCTGAGCCTATGTCCGAGCAATTATGACACCTTTCTTCAGGCCCAGCTGCCTGGGTCCGTGACTCCAGCTGCGGAATCATCAAAGCACGGCCGACCCGGGCGGGCTCACCGCAGGCTCAGCTCTGCATTAGATGCGCCGCCGCTGTCTCCAGCGATCAGCGCTCATCTGGAGACGGCCCACGACTGCCAGCAGCGCAGCTCTCCCAGCCTGCTACGGCTCTCCTGACTGCGCAGCTCTCCTGCCTGCGCAGCTCTCCTGACCTCGCAGCATCCCTGAATGCCCGGCTCTCCTGACTGCGAAGCTCTCCTGACTACGCAGTTCCCGTGACTGCGGAACTCTCCTGACTGCGCAGCTCTCCCGGCTGCGCATCTCTCCTGATTGTGCAGCTCTCCCGGCTGCGCAGTTCTCCTGACTGCGCGGCTCTCCTGACTGCGCAGTCCTAGGGGTGCCGGTAGTGTAGTGGTTAACGCGTCTGCGTTAACCACTGCGCATCTGGGAAACCAGAGGTACGGGGTTCGATTCCCCGCGGTGCCCGCCCTTCCTGCCAGGGTGAGAGGCAGGCGACGCCATATAGCCTCAGCAGCTGAGTGCGTGCGTGCGTAAAACCCCAATGACGTGACGTGCGCAGCCTCCTAGCTGCGCATCTCTCCTGACTGCACAGCTCTCCTGACTGCGCAGCTCTCTTAATTGCATAGCTCTCCTGATTGCACAGCTCTCCTGACTGCGCTCCTCTCCTGACGGCGCAGCTCCCTTGACTGCACAGTTCTCCTGACTGCGCATCTCTCCTGACGGCGCAGCTCCCTTGATTGCACAGTTCTCCTGACTGCGCAGCTCTCCTGACTGCGCAGCTCTCCTGACTCGCTCGTAAGGACCCGGAAGAGCGCCTTCGGTCGGCCGCCTGGCCGGCTGCTGATGTTTGTCCGCTCATGGGTGTTCGTTTTCCCGACGGACCGTGACCATGCGTAGGAATGCACAGCAAGATGACCACAGGGGAAATGCATTGCCATCGCTTATTTTGTTTGTTGCATCAAATTATCTAGGCTCAGGCTTTTCGGCTTTGGTCTGCTAACACAAGAAAAATCCGGGCGCCGCGCCTTAGCGAACCGCCAACACTTGGGTTCATTTTAGGCCAGCGTGTTGTCCTGCACATGCGGGCACCGCGCCTTAGCGAACCGCCAACACTTGGGTTCATTTTAGGCCAGCATGTTGTCCTGCACATGTAACAATGATAAATCCCGCATATCTAACAATGACACATCTTGGAATGCCACAACGTCAAATCTAGCAAATCTAGCAAATAAATGCGATGTTCTACTCTTATCAGTATGATCTCGGACTGCGATCGAGGGGGAGGGGGCACTAACCGGGATGGGGACCATTACGTCATCGCGTCAGCAGCAGTGGTCTGACCAATGATAAGCACGGAAGAAACCGCAATATCTTCCACGCCTGGTTGTTCACTGTTGGCGCACAGACAGCAATCACCGACCAGCAGCTGAGTCAGCGCAGGTAAGCGGCTTGCTGCCGGCCTCAGAAGCTTACCCATATCGTCCGACCGGGGCGATAACTGGCTGAGTCCGACCACACCGCCCAGCGCGGCGCCGGGGGAGCCCACAGAGGCGGACAGGCAGCTGCTGAGCTCTCTGGGGACGCGGTGCCTCTCCACGTCAGATGACCTGTTTCTGTTTGGAGTCGATGTGCTGGCTGTGCCGACGCCTGGTACAAGGGCTGCTGGGACAGCGTAGCTGCTGGTCTCTTCAGAGTGGTGTCTATGGTCGTCATTTATCTAGCAATCGTCATGGTGGTGTAAGTGACATTATCGTCTCGTCTCAAACAGATTACAGCTTCCGAAATCAGCCAGATGAAACTTACAAACATTACCACCGCCGCAACTTCAGTGAAGTATGACGCTTTACAGCAGCTGCGCACCATAGAACCACACGCGTTGCCAGTTGGTTGCCACAAGGCCTTAGCGACCACACATTATACACCACCACACAGTGTGCCGATGCATCACGCACATCAGTACACACATCATACACAATACACCGCGCACGCTGAAATGACCACCAGGTAGTCATCAGCAGGGCCACACCGCTGACAGCAGCAGCTCAGCACGGGACCGCGCCGCGACCGCCGGCGGCCCGCACCGGACGCCGCTGACCTGCTGATGCTGAGATAACCAACGCGCAGCGCGTCCCAGCCCGACGTTAATTTGTCGGCCGATTTACGACGAGTTCTGGGCGGCAATAAACGGGTCCACTCAAGTCAAACCCATTGAATCGCGGCCGATCGCGGTGCCCTCGAACAGGGTGGTGAGATGGACATCGACGTTGGCCGAACAGTGATGGATGCAGCGGGAGATCAGGACATAAAAGGGGTGGGAGGGAGGGTGCGGGACATCACCTCCAAACCATGCACAGACTGCACGCGGTAACGCTCGAAGATGGGCCGATATGTGCGCGGATAAGGAGGCTAATTATGCGTAGCAAAGGCACGCCCTGAGAAAGGCGTGCACATCGCCAGATTTATTAGCGCGCCGCGGCCATCATATCCCCTTTATGGAGCCCGGTCGGACCACCGGCGCAAAAACTCACATAATTACCGCAGGCGTCAGATGGCTGTTTGATAGGCGCAAACCGGTGTGGGGAGCACAGACGCCGCGATCAGGATTTAGTCGTCCCGGTAAGACAAGCCCGCCGCCCGCTGCGCGCTCCGAGAGGCGCTAGCTGCGCCGCTAAGCCGTCCCCCGCCGCCTGCGAAAGCCGGCCGAACCGGCGCCAGTGCACGCTTGACGCAGCCGGGCCGGCTCGGCCAGGTGTCCGGCTCTTGTTCCAGCGGGGCCAGGGTGTCAGCAGGGAGGGACGCGGAGGTGTCGGGCAGGCGGGAACATGTCGGCGAGTCTTCGGGGTTGTGTAATTACACCTTGGCTACGCTCAGCGCCCATTGCACATCATGTGACATCACTCTGACCCGGCTGCGCGCCACTCAGCACCATTTGCGGTGTCTAATGGGTTAATGAAGGAACGAACGGGACATGGCGACGTCTTATGAACGCCATTCACCACGTGACGTCGAAAGAGTCATGCCAAATAAACGGTTCCGGTTCCAGAACGGTTGGAATGGGCAATGCCGCGCAAAGCTGATTGCGCACGGAACAACAGAGTTGTTAAGGAATACCATTAATGCCAATTATGCAAAACAGCGGGAAGTGGAATGATTACAGATGTGCCCATCGCTTAATCATTTAAAAGTGTCTCATACCCGGCTGTTATCGTGCAGATTGCCGTGCAGACCTACGGCTCGGCACGGCCTTGCCGACGTACCCACGACTCGATGCATTCAAATGGACAGGTCGAAGACCGTGCTAACGGACCGTCATCAATATCCGCGCCCGTTCTGATCATATTCCCTGCACATCAACCATGCGACGACGGTTACTAAACCACGGAACGGACATGCACTTGAAACAAACAAACATTTAGGGTTCGCGATCCAGATCTCGTCATCAGAATGTCCTTGGGGTCTGATACATGCGGCCTAGGGATAAAGACTCACAAATGCCATCAGTGACTGCCATAAATGTCACCATGCCACACTCTGACATAGTTTTAGGCCTGGCCAAAACCGCAACGTACACTGTGCGGTGCGGTGAAGTCAAGGCAGTCGACTAGCGCCCGTCGAAGGCGTCCCTGCCGCTGCCTGTCCCGCATCCCAGCGGCTGTATCGAGCGGCGCGTGTGTACTCGCCCCAGGCGTCACGGCGGCGCGCTCCCAAACGTGCCCGACCGGCGCCATCCAGACCACGCCGAGACCCCGCACCCGCCGCCCGAGGGCGAGCTGACGTCCCGCAGGCAGGGAGGGGCCGGCCGCTAATGAGGACGTCTCATCGGGAGTGTCCACTCCACGGCGGCCCTCCGGCCATCGATTGCTGGGAGGGTGGAGCTGGGCAGGGCGCCCGGCGGCGGCCGCCTGTGAACAGTGCGGTCCGGCTCGGCCGCGGCCACCTGGAGGCGGACCTGGGTCCGCGCGGGGGTCCGTCATCTTGACAGCGCTTTGCATCTGCGTCCAAAACAAACGTAATGTCAGCCGAAGTGCTCGGCGATCATAGTGACGTTAGACAGCTCGTGCAGGTTTAACGATTGAACGACGATTCCACTGGGATTTTTTTTTAACGTGCTCTCGTTCGCTTTCAGTCAGCATATTGTGAATCGCAGTTCTTCTATAGCCAGGCGGAGTTGCACAAGTGTTCCGAAAAATCACCGGTTACACTGTTCCTACACCTATCACTTTATCTACCACCATGCAAATCCACTCTGTGTTAACTGAGTTTCGTATCTCTGTCCGGGTACTCTGGCGCCTGATGTTTGGCACGATCCCTTCTCTCCTCTATGTGACAGACCAAATCACCAAGTCGCTAAAAAGCATTAACCACGACAAACCACACATCATTCGAAAGTCCAGAATTTATCTTCATAAATATAAAATATTATGAAGGCATTGTGAACCTGCCACTTCAATGCCACTTCAATGTCACCCCAGTCAAGCTCGGGGAGTCCGGAGTCCGGCCAGGAGCACCGCTCTGTACACAGCCGTGACCATCGATCGCCGTTCCCAGAGCTAACACTGTAAACGGCGACCAGTTCGACCAACCGCCGCGACCCAGCGCGGCTGACTTTCCAAACAAGGATCCAACTCGACCTCCACGGCCCAGTGGACCGGGATCGGACGCTACGGTCCGGTCGAATGGTCCCGGCTCGACGCACAATCAAGTGGCTACTCAGACTGTCGTCTCCCTGGCGGTTAAAGCTCGTTTCCCTGCGACTTATGAGGCGTGAAGATGGCTGCGCTGGGAAGCTGAGCGGTGATTGCCTGATGTACTTTCAGGAACACACTCTCAGTCCTCCACCGGGAGAAGAGCCGCGAACTAGCGGGAGACGGGCACGGTTCCAACGCACGCGTAGCGGAGGTGGGGCCCATTTCCCAAAAATCATTCAGAGTTCTATCTACGCTCGCGTATCGAGGCGCGGTGAGCGGCGCCGCTCACGCCCCGTTGGCTGCGACGGCCATAGGCTTGATGGGATGGCCAGCCATCGCGGCGAAACTGCTGATGCTGGATTCCCGAGTCGTACCGACATTCGGGCGGCACCGGGGACCTCTCAGCCGCCGGCAAATGTCGCTGGTAAAATTGGTCACTGGGAGTTTGTGTAGCGGAATGGACGCTGGCGCGGATCATGCTCCGCTGGGATGACTTATTTGTACGCGGTAGGCGGTTACGGGGTTTATTTCATTTCATATTTTCGACGGGTGCGTTTGAAATTTTACTGGCGAGTGTACTTCACTAATCAGAACGACGTCAGATGGACGAACCCTTCGCCGGTCTGTTGCTACACAATACTCCTCGTAAATACCCGAGCATTTATTTGTTCAGAGGCGGACGTCACATTAGTCAGTGCTGATTATGGGCGGCTGGCTGAAAATAACGACAGCACTTACCCGTCCGCCAGCCCTAAACACGGCGCACCCAGCGGCGTCGCCTCTTGCTAGCCAAGCCCTCAGATGACCGCCATGGGCTCTGTTTACCTCAGAATCGGCAAATGGGAACACAGCGTCCCGAGCCAATGACAAGCAAACGTAGTCGGCAGGATGGGGCTTCAATGTCAACACCCAGTACCACGCATCTGACCGTCAAAGTCCATGGAACGAAACCACTGTCGCCCGTCCACCGAGTCGAGTCGGACGTCACGATAAACGACAGTCAGCGAAAGATACACAGGGTGGGATCAACCATTAAAAGGCGTTCAGTATCCCGCCTGAGAGACGCATCTGGCGGCGCACAACGTCGGGCGAGGGGAAGGGGCCGCTCTGCCGGCATTGGGGCTTTACGACGCACTCAGCTGCTGAGGTCCCATGACGCAAGGGAGTCACTCCGCTCCGTCCCGTAGGAAGACCACCACAGACGACGGAGTTAGAGCTAACCGCAGCATCAGCATCGCCCGCGGCCAGCCTCGAGGGTGTGACAGACGCATTACGCCGTGGTCGGGAGACCGGACCCCGCGACCCAACAACGCCTGTGGACGAGCGGTGACTCACGGCCTCGGTCGGGGCCGCTACGATCACACGAGAAGGAAACAAACCGTCAAGTTTTATTAGAAATGTATAAAGTAGCACCGCCGAGATGCACCGAATCGCTCGCAAAAACAACAACAAACATGGGAAGACAACGGAAGATGGACTGCGGTGACGCGCCGGCGCAATGTCACGGCGCAACAATGTCACGACATGACATGACATGACATGACAATGTCATGAGTATTTGCAGGTCTGGCCGGGTCATGACAAAATAGCAAGCACTTCCCATCAAGACGCTCCACGCTGGTCCCCGAAGCAAGCACAGAAAACGAAACACAGGTGCACGGTGAGCTGGAGACAGCTCTCCGAATGCAGTAAATATGCCTGGAAACCAAACGCCAGCACGACAGGCTCTCTCTACAGCTAACACAGAAAGGGCGAGGGCAACACTCGCTCCCTCTGCCATCACCCGCATTATGCCGACATCGTAACACACCCACACCCGTGAGCTAGCTGCCGCAAGGATTCCGACCCGTTTCATTACGTCTCTCATAGCATGCCCTGGCCGGCATGTCAAGCTGGGAAAACCCAGTGAGGAAAGCAGGACATACAGCACATGATATGCAGCGACAGGTGGCAGAACACACAACAATAACAAATTAAGGAGTGATGAGTATTTAACGTACCTGACACAGAAATTAACGCCATCACCGAGTTAAACTCGTACACACGAGCTACATGACGTAACATATGAAATCTACGACAGCTGGTCACCAGAACAAACAGCAGTCATATATAGGATGAAGGGTATATAACGCACCTCATAAATCAAACGACACCATCAACGATTACTTTTCGAACACACGAGTCAAAAGACAACGGGTGCCCGGCTGACCAATGCCTATTCTTCGCATAAATAAAAAGAGAGCGCGGTACGTCTGAATTTGAAGACAAGTCGAACACCGATTTCCACTGACCCTGAACGCATCAAGCACATTTATCGAAATTGCAATTCCGCAGCAGCACCATTCTACCGGCCCTGCTCGTCTATGAATGCATAAAACAGAATATAAAACAATAATATCCCTGACAGTCATTGGACCTTACGACGCACTCAGCTGCTGAGGCTAAATGGCGTCGCCTGCCTTGCACCCTGGCGGGCAGAAAGGGCGGGCAACGTAGGGAATCGAACCCCGTACTTCTGGTCCAACAACATGCATGTCAGGGATGGAATAGCGAGATGAACCTTCCTTCATTTCAAATATAAAGAGACCTTACACTGAGATGCAACAAGAATCTGACCACCCTGAGACCAGCATATCTCGGAGGGATCAAAGTGCACGTAAGTCGGATAGTGCTGAAGCTGGCGCGCAAGTCGGATGTGGTTTGTGATCAGCTGACAAGGCGCTCTATCCGTGCCGGACAACCGTGCACTCGGAAAATTTGAGAACCACACACGATTTGCGCGTCCTTTCACACTATCTGAATGACGGGCGTTGGGGGCATTCCAGCCATCAATGCTACATCAATGTTACATATCTTCGCGGATCCGCTCACCAGAAGTTCAGAGTGCCGCTGTAAACACGAACACCGTGCTATGCACAGTTGCTTCGTGCTATGCACAGTATTCGTCACGTTTCTTGCTTTTGGGTTCGATCAGTAACGTGCCAGAAGCCCGAAATAATTTAGAAATGTTTCCTGATGATCACGAGCAAGGCCACAAATCGCTGACGACAATGCAAATCAAAACATGTGCAGACCAAGACGTTTCAGCCCATAAAGTTAACAACTACGCAACGTGCACTGCAAAAAAAACATCAAATGAAGGTAACTGTGCCCCTGAGTTAATGGACGGGAGCTGTGAGTATCTGCGTTCAACATGTGTACGTGGAGGCAACGCTTATAAACTTGCGATACTGCAAGACGGGTGTACCGCCAAACGCCTCGCTACTGACCCGAGTTTGCGGGAAAGGCCACTGTTTTAAGAGCCGAACCAGAGCTTGCGACCGTACCACTGCTTAAGTCACTCAGTCGTCCTGCTGTCTTCCTGAGCCTTTCCATAAAATCCCGTCAGAATTTCCTCCCTTGTCTCTGCAACCACACTCTGCCGCCACACCGCCACGGTGTCATCTATCGAACGACGATGCAACCACTGCTTCCCCCAGCGGCCGCAGGATGGCGCGCCAATCAGCTCGCAAGCCCAGCACCACACATCCTTTATCAGCAGCCACCAGAACGTGATGGCCTTGCGTCGCACGTTAGACGTCCACGGCACGAAGCGCGCATGCGCGCACGTGCGCACGGCTACATAGAGCAGAAAGTTCCCCAACGCCCGTACGGCAGCCCCCACCCAGTCGTCTCTCCAGGCAAGATTGTACAGCCATCGCATGGCCCAGTACGTGAGCCGCGACCAGGGCCGGGTGGGAACATGATGGCGGGCGGGGAAGGCCAGCCGCCAAGCGAGCGCGCGATACGACAGGTTGTCGCACGGCGGCACGATCAGACTCACGCCCTCCAGCATGGCGTTGGACATGGGCACGAAGCGCGGGTGAGCCGGCAGGTCCGCCAGCAGCGGCCACATCACGAACTGGAGGATGGCGTCCGCGCGACGCCGCGCCGTCGCCAGGTCCGGGCCGCACATGTTCAGGCTGCGGAAGGGCGTGATGTCAGAGACCGTACGAAAGGGGACACTGTTGGAGACTGAACACGACGAGAGGACTCCAACGTGGAGCACGCACGACGCTACAACTGGCGGAACACGACGTCACAACTGGCGGGACACGACGTCACGACTGGCGGTACACGACGTTACGACTGGCGGTACATGACGTTACAAGTAGCGGTACACGACGTTACAACGGGAAGTACCCGACGTTACGACTGGCGGTACACAACGTTGCAACTGGCGGCGCACGACGTACAGCTGGCGTTACACGACGTTACGACTGGCGGTGCACGACGTTACGATTGGCGGTACGCCAAATCATGTGTAGTCGACTACCTTACCGTCATAGCATGTATGCGTGAGACAAAATCCAAACCTTGAAGTACTGCTCTTGGCAGGTTGTGCAAAATAAATGCTCCTCATTCATAGCACCCAAAGTCCTCGGGTTAGCCTATGAGTGATGGGTAGACATCCATTAAACAAAACTCTACGGTGAGCGCGCGGCGAAAGCTCCCCTTCTCCAGCGCGGCACGGGTCAGCGCACTCCGTTCATTTGCTCATTTTGGGCCAAAACCGCTGCTGCCATCCAAGTTGCGCACTGCTGCAGCTTCATGCTGAGTCACCCGTTCCAACAAGCCCACTTTCCGTGCCCCACAGCTGGCCAGGTGGGGCGTGATTCGGCACTCCGCACGACAGCACGGCAGGTACACCAATCAGCCGGCTCCCACTTCCGCCCCTCGGGGGTGAGGTTATTGGCACCACAGGCCACCAGAGCTTCGCACGACAGCGCGGCAGGCGCACCAATCAGCCGGCTCCCACTTCCGCCCCTCGGGGGTGAGGTTATCGGCACCGCAGGTCACCAGAGCGGTACGCCCAACATTCCCTGACGGCGAGAGCACCAACACCGAGCCACGAAATCACTGGCTTTGTGTGAGCCATAGGAGCCAGTTCCACATTTGGTCATGCCCACCAGTGGTGGTGTGAGCAACCTCTCGAGAGGGGAGGGGGAGTGGGCGTCACCGAGAGGCGACATCATCCACCTGCCGGCGTCACCGGGGAAAACACGCGCCTTCCAATGACTCCTGGCGGTCTGGCTACCTGCCGTTAGATCGCGGCACCCTCTCATTTGGGACCCCGAGTGATGACGCTACCATCGTAAGATGACGTCGCCCATCGGATGATGGCATCACCCACCTGTCGGGGATGCCGAGCCGGTAGCCAACGCAGCGCCAGAAGTGCGCCAGACCGTCGAGGTAGCCGGGCCGCAGCAGGAGGCCGGTCTCAGGGCCCTCCCGCAGCAGGGCGTACCCGCAGAACGCCCACTGCGTCAGCACCTGAGGCGGCGTGGCAGCGCCGTCAGCTGCCCACACGAGCAGAGGTGGACACAGGCAGCGTAGGGGGACACGAATGTGAGTGACCACCACCGTCTTTACGGGCTGAAGACTAGACGAGGAAGACCAGATACGAGTCGCGAGTTCACCACTTGGAAGAAGGCAAAACAGACGGCGAACAAGCGCGCTGGGAGTTCGGACATCGCCGGGCGCCAGACATGGAACACGCCATATGTAACAAATCTGCACGGCATACGACACACTGACGCCCCTTAGGCGTGATACGGCTATATTTAACTACATATAGGACTACCCACGATCCTCCTACGGCCAACACAAGGCTGGAGAGGCTGCTGTAACAAAGGTGACCGCTGAATGACGCAAGACCGCATCACACTCCGGGCACAGCAAGCGAGATGGTGTGGCAAACAGCACTGTTGATGAGCCGGCGCGGTGCAGCCTCAGCCCACGAGCACGGCACCACACCTCCGACCCATGGACCGCGGGCGCGATACGCGACACCGACGGCATCAAGGTCTGTGTACGGCGACTAACTACAAACGGCGTGTCACGCTACACCGCTGAGCGTGACTGCAGCACCCCCCCCCCCCCCCCCACACACACAACGTTGACCACGCGCAGCCGCCAGTGACGACCCGCAGTGTCGCACTTACCATGTCGTACTGGGAGGGCCTGCCGGCGCCGGCGGCGGCAGCGTGGCGAAACGCACGCGAGTGGCGGCCGTCCACCGTCCGCATCCGACGGCCGGAGCGCTGCTCGGTGTGGAACACGTCCCCGCGGTACCAGCCGATCACCATGCGTACCGTCTCCAGGTACCTGGGGTACAGAAGATGGTCACACGTGCTGGGGACACGTCCCGGCGGTACCAGCGATCACCAGACCTGCGGCCTCCAGGCATCAGGGTGCAGCCAGCAGTCACGAATGGGAGCGCACCCTGAGCTGCCAGTCAGGCAGCATACCATGCTCTCCAGCCAGCTCGGCATTACAGTCACAGCTCATCACATGTGACCACAGCCACAAATACAACTACCATCGGTGCCGTTCGCCGTCGTCTGCCGCATCAAAGACAAACTCCATCAAACAATAGATATTCTCACACAATAGCTACGAGGCATCGCAAATGCACACAAATCATCAAAAGCAAACATTGCATTTGTTTCAAAATGTACTCAACAATTTGAATTTAATGACAGCAACATAATCTGCCTGAATGATTCAGTCCTCAATACACCAAAACTGATAGGCTGACAGCCTTTACAAAGACAAGGCCAGTTGGGCAACTGTCGGACCTCAGGAAGGCAGTCTCTCTGGTGGCTGACTTGCCGCTGTCAATGAGCACACTCAGGATGGATGGCACATTGAGGATTTGCAGAAGCCCCACCAGGTGCAGCATCATCAGTGTCAAACAGTTGTGATGAAAACACTCCTGTCCCCTGAAAAAGCCAGCCATGTTATCATGGTTACACTGACATTGTATGTGAGAAAGACTTCCTCACTCAATGTCTGAGGCAGTGAGTGAAGGGGCCAAACACAGATGCCACAGAATTGTAGCTAAATGTTATTGAAAACAATGCTGCATGACAACAAGCACATGATGCCTGAGATGTAGATGATAGATGGATGTAACAAATGTGACCTACAAAAACACTATGTACATTTTCACCAGTGCATGCCAACACCACCATTACATTTTTACTGAAGGTATTACTATCTATGTACTCTAATGTAAAGCACCATAGACATGCTTGATGTGAGAAAGATCTAACATCGGTTTTATGGAAAGATACAGCACATGTCATAATAAGTTGCAAAGTTGAGGTAATTCACCACACATGTACACCATGCAGTAGCCTGCATCACTCTATCCTCACCTTTTATAGAGTGTTTCATCAAACCAAGAGGGCCTGGGCCGGGCTGTGGCCGAGTGATCTGCTGGCTCCGTCATGCCATTGGTTAGCAGATGGTGGATGTATTCTGGCGGCTTGCGCATGCGCAGACGCTGCCATGAGTCTGAGAATGGCTGCTCAGCCATGGCTCCTGGTGAAGGTTGTGCAGGGTGATTGCAAAGAATGATACAACTGAGATACACCACTAGTTCAAGAAATTACAATAAAACTTGATGACCAACAGTCTGATCTTTTGCAAAAATATGCAAATGCAAGTATCAAAAAACAATATAGTCAGATAAGCCACATTATATATGTGACTGGTCTAAAGGTAGCATTGAACCTGAAATAATGCTAAAACTTGTGGGAATACTGTTTTGTGTTTTAATAGCACCATCAGCCCGAGGCCCCTTAAAAGCATGATGGTTTATTGCAATGCCTGCTTACCCTTCCAGAATTAAATGGCTCAATGAACCCTACTACCCTGGCTAATATGGAGTCAGCCTATCACTGAATACAAATCTGGCTAATATGGTGTCAGCCTATCACTGGATACAAATCTGGTCAAACACACTAGATAGCATCACATGCTTACTGCACCAAATATTATGTGGTTCTCTTACTAAGTTCAGGTCAAAATTAGTACTAAGAGCCAAGTACTAGCAATCCATATCACATTTTCTGCACAAGATTTGCACCCTAGCAAAGGAAAACACATAATATGAGATATGCACATTCATGGGCATTTGAATATGAGGAAATTATCTTATCATCACTTCAGGCATGCCAACCAATGCATATTAATACTTTGACTAGGTAAACATGACCACTTTCATATAACCTATCAAAAGAAGCAAACACCACCACAACACTCGAACGCGGAAGTATTTTTCCCGAAACACGTGAGCTTCGTCCGCACCTTGCAGTCACAACGCTTCGACCCAAGTGCATGGACTTTCTCTAACCCAACCATTTTGTTCCGAACTTACCTCAGCCCGTAAGTGTTTGGATAACAGGCCAGCCAGCCCGGCCCAGGCATCAGCAGTCCGCGGGACTTCGCGGTGCCGTTTGTTTTTGCCTCCGGCAGGTCAAAGAAAGTAGGCCGCTGATGCAACTGTCGCAGTACCGCTAACCTCGTAACTGGGAGTGCTACCAGATCAGGGAAAAAACAGTGCTGCCAGTTTAAGTTTTCTATGCCAGGGATTCTTGTTGGTTTTGGAAAAATAGTTCACTGACTTCGTTACTCTCACAGATTGCAACTTAGGAGTCATAAGCATAGATGTAACCGCTGATGGACATGTCTTACCTGCTGAAAATGACTTATGCCCATCTCCAAAACTGGGTGCAAAAAAGGCTTTAAGCACAAGCGCGCCAGCGGGAGTTTACCGGGAGTAACTGGTGTGGCCATTCGATACACACACTGAGGGCATGTATAAGCTTATACAGGTCGCGTCTCTTCGAGCACCCAATTCTCACATGGAACCACAAACGGAGAATTTTAGCACAGTCAAATTGATTCAAACGCGACGCTACAGAAGCATAAGCAAGCAGAGAAGGTAAGATGAAGTGTTCGGAAACCGCACAGGCGTAAACAGACATTTAAATTTACCATCAGTTTACCATTGTGTAGAAAGCATCAGATTTGTGTCAACCTGTTTGACGCAAGCATTTTCTTCCGGAAACTTTTGCGAACAGGCACTGACGCGTTTACCGACAATGTACGTTGCAGGGAGCTACTAGCCAATTACACAATGGTATTAAATTTTGCCTTTGGTCGCCTCGGCGCGAAACTAGACCTTCCTTACCCTTTCAGTGATGAAGGTATACCCTGCAGACACATTCCAACTTTCAGCACACTTAGAAAGGCTGCTGGACGCGGGAAGAGAAGAGGAGCGGCTTGACTCTGGGACCCTCTCCGCTGCGCTCCATTTTTGACCATCCTTGCATTCAGAACACGACTTCAGGAGAGGCTGAATCTGTTTATTCCAATATTACTATGCCGGTGACTGGCTGCACCTATGCTTACGAAGGTGAACTGGGATTTCCTTCACAGATGGCATGAAAAAGGCTAAGACATGAAGGAAATCATTTCAGGGCACTTTCCGTCTTGACCCAGCTTCGGAGGGTAGGTGGTCTATCTTGAGATCACTTCGCTTCCTTTCTCTCTTTAAAGACTAAAATTGTTGCCTCAAAAGAAAGTTCGTGACTTCTAGTAAATTTGGAAGAATACCGTGGAAAACAATTTCATTCACCGTCATTGAGAAATTTACCATCATTCGTACTCACCTGATTCAATGCTCCATTGCACGATATCCAATTGCGAGCCACACATGAACACCAAAACGGCCATTCCTGTTTTGTCGTCCGTGGACAATAGTTAGTTTTATCTTTTATTCTACTGGTATATGTCACAGACTCTAATCCCGGAGGTCATGCGAGCCGGGTATTTGACCAGCCGAAATGTTAATCGACCGTCCAGTTCCCAGGCTCACCTACACGGACGAACCAGGCACAGCCTCCTGCGATAAAAATTTCGCTTCAGCTATACTCCCGCTTGGCTCTTGATGTTCAGAACCAGATTCTTCACTTAATGTCAAGACTGGGTCATTCACGTGAATTTATGTCCCACTCCCTACGCCAAGCACATTGGCCACAGGGACACGGCAAGATGGCTGAACACGAGCCCGCTCCACTGTCCGAGCGAGCCGGCCGGATTCCCCCTCTGTTGTGTACGGTCGTCCAGGCCCGTCGCCGTCGCTAGTCGGCCGGGATCCCCTTCCTGCTGTTTACGGTCTCCTCCAGGACCCCCCCCCCCCCCCCTCCGCCATTGGTCGACCTCGGACTTCGCTCAGGTGAACGGCGCGGAGCGGGCGCTGCGCACTATCCTGAGGGGCCTGTTTGTGATACTGCGTACATGCGGCGTGGGTCGGAGGGAGACAACAAAGCATGGGGGTTGCTTGGAGAGAGGACATTGGAACAGGCGGGGGTGTTAAGCTACCCAGGGAGAGAGGTGAACCCAAGTCACGGGTCGAGGGGACTATTCAGGGTTACCCAGGCATCCATGACGCCATAATAACGTCATTCAAATTGTGTTGTGCGGTCGCGCGGGGCGGAGGTGCCCGGCGCGTAGAGGCACCAGAGCCGCACGAGCTGTGCAGCACGAGATGTATTGTTGCCGGCGCTGACGGCGGCGGCGGCCGCCATCCTGGGTGGCGTGAAGGGGCGCGGACTAGGGTCAGCTGCTCAGTCTTGTCAATTCTGTAACGTTTGGTTGTACCGTCGTGCTGTACCGCATAATTTAGTATTCGAATCGTAATTCAAATACAAGCTATTCCGGCACTATGGCGACGGGTGTTCCGGACCCGTGTGTGCAAGCCCCTGTGATGACCAGCGGGGTGACGCTGGCAATTAGTCTACAAGCGACTACTTCTGCTCACACTAGCTGCCGCCGCTCACCAGCCAGCAGCCGCAGCACCGACATTCGATGCTCGCCTCATCCTCGAGTACGACGGGACCGGTGATGACGTGAGCTGGATGACGCGTGCGGAGCTGCTGTGCCAGCTGAAGGGGGTGGCCGCCGAGTCGGTCATACCTCTGCGCCTCGCCGGCGGCGCGTTCCACGTCTGGTCGCAGTTGCCGGTGACCGACCGCTGCTCCCTGGAGGCTGTGCGGGGCGCACTAAACTCCGCGTTTGCCCTCGATCAGTACGCCGCCTACGAGATGTTCGCCACTCGACGACTGATGCCGGTTGAGGCGGCTGACGTGTTCCTGGCCGACCTCCGGCGGCTGGCGGTCCTGTTAAGTGGGCTGCCGGAGCGCGCGCTGGCCTGCGCGTTCGTCGCGGGGGTGCCGGACGCCGTCCGCCAGACCATTCGCGCCGTCTCGAAGGCTGAAGGATTGAACCTGACCACCGTCCCGGCTCGTGCTCGTGCCTTTCTCAGTGATGAGCGGGTATCGGCGGCAGCAGTGCTGCGACGGGCCGCGGCGCCGTCCCCCGGCCAGCGCCGTGTGTCGCCGCAAAGTCAACCACCACGCGCCCTGCGTCACCCGCGCTGCTGGGCTTGTGGAAAGCTCGGTCACATCGCGGCGAGGTGCCGGCAGCGACCAGGAAACGGAGCCGGAGGGGACGGGTCAGCACCGTCGTCCTCTCCTGCGCAGCACTGAGCGGTAGCGCTGCCCGTCACGCGGGTGAGGGTGTATGGCCGGGAGTGCAGCGCCCTGCTAGACACCGGCAGCACAGAAGACATCATCTACGCTCCCTTCCGCGTGCAGTGGGTGCCGCGGCAGGTGCGAGTGACCACCATCAGTGGAAGTGAGCTGAGGTGCTGCGGGGTCGGCATTGTGGTTATGGGGGTGCCGACGGGCCGTCGCGCCTCGCTCGAGACGTTGGTGGTGGGGAAGCGGCCGCTGGGGATGGACATGGTCCTCGAGGTGGCAGGCATCTCGGCGCTGGGGGGTGTGACCGTACCGTCTCCGTCTGAGGTTCGCTTTTGTGGGGCCGCTTGTCGTGTGCCGCTGAGCGTGGATCCCCCGGATTTCAGTGTGTGCTTCGACGCGGCAGGGCGGAGGTGGACCGTTGCTTGGAAATGGTCGGACGGCGTGGGACCGGAACGTCTGACGAACAATGTCGCCCAGTATGCTGTGCCGCCAGCTGCTCGTCGCGAGTGTGACACCAGGTTGGACGCGTGGGTCGCACAGGGTTGGCTGGCGCCTTATGATGAGGGTCGCCATGGGACGGCGTGGGGGTTGGTACCGTTGATGGCCGTGCAACAGTGCAACAAGTCCAATTTGCGCCCGGAGATGGACTACCGCGAGCTGAACGGTTTTGTGACGGCCCACACTGCCGACACTGACGTGTGTGCTGATCAGCTCCGGAGATGGCGCCGCCACGGAGCGAACGTGGCGGTGGTAGATCTCAAGCGTGCGTACCTGCAGGTGCATGTAGAGGAGCGGCTCTCGCCGTTCCAGACTGTGATGATTCAGGGCCAGCGGTTTTGTTTGACGCGCTTGGGTTTCGGCCTGAACATTGCCCCTCTGGTGATGAAGGCCGTTGTGCGGTCCGTGCTGGAGCAGGACCCGGACGTACAGCGTGCTGTCCTTCCATACGTGGATGATCTCCTCGTAAATGAAGATGTGCTCAGTGCAGGGCGTGTGGTGACCTTCGCGGAGTTTGGGCTAGACTGTAATGCTCCGGAGCGGGCGGCCAGCGTGGCCAGCTGCTGGGCCTGTGCGCCCAGGCAAAGGGCAGAGAACCGCGATGGGTGGGGGCAACCCGGTGGGCGCGCCGCCGGCCCGTGTGACGCGTCGCGCCGTGTTTGCGTAATGTGGGCGACTGGTCGCACACCTGCCCGTGTGCGGATGGCTAAGGCCTGCAGCAGCCTGGCTCAAACGACGTGTGAACCAACCGACGCGAACGTGAGATTACGTCACCGAGGATGCAGCGCCGCGCGCTCAGATGGACTACATCGCTGGACGCCTGAACAGTGACGACCCGGCCCGTGGTGCGTGGAGGGTGAAGACATGGTCATCTGAACGCACGCGAGTTCCCTGGCTACGGGGGTCGTGGTAGGGTCGGCGCACGGTGACGTCATCGAGGACGCGTGCTGGCTGAGATGGGATGAAGCCGCGCACATCAACATGGCCGAGCTGGACGCGGCCATCCGAGGCGTCAACCTGGCCGTCGCCTGGGGAGCACGGACAATCGACCTCCGCACCGACTCGGCTACCGTTCATCGCTGGCTTGGTGACGCCATCAGTGGTCGCGCGCGACTCCGAATCAAGGCGCACGGCGAGCTACTGATCCGGTGGCGCGTCGAAATCGTCTGTCAGCTGGTCGTGAGCTGCGGCTGCGGTTGTCCGTGGCGCTCGTGCGATCAGCCGAGAACCGAGCCGACACGCTGACACGCGTGCTCAAGAAGCGGCTCCGTGATGCGAGTGCGACTCCTGTGGGCGAGCCGCCGCCGCCGGGCGTCAACGCGGCGATGGTGGACGAGCCACCGCCGCCGGGCGTCAACGCGGCGACCGTGGGCGAGCCGCCGCCGCCCGGTGTACACGTGGTACATGCCGCCGGTGGCGAGAGGAACGTGCTTGGTGCATCGGCCCGAGAGTCGCACGAGCGGGCGGGTCACCCAGGGGTCCGTCGAATGCTGTACTTCGCACGCCGTGACGTGTCGCGTGACGTCACGCGAGTCGTTGCACGTGCGGTGGTGGAGAGCTGTGAAACGTGCCGCTCGATTGACCCAGCGCTGGTGCGGTGGCGACACGGCTCGCTCGGCGTGGCTGCCACGTGGCAGCGCATCGCCATTGACGTCACCCACCACAACGGACAGAGCTACCTCACCATCATCGACTGCAGACCATCTCGCTTCTGCGTGTTGCGCCCCTTGCGCCGCGCCGGTGCCGTCGAGGTCGTCGGTCACCTAGAACAGCCGTTCCTCGAGCGTGGGGCTCCGAAGGAGGCCGTTTCGGCTGGCAATGACACTGTGTTTCGTGGCCGCCAGGTGGCCGCTCTCGCGGCGCGGTGGAGAGTGACCATGAGGTTCGGTCCTTTTTATGAGCCGGGTGGCAACGGAGTGGTGGAACGCTGGCACCGGACCGTTAAGGTCATCGCTGTGAGGCGTCGTTGTACTGTGGCCGAGGCCGTCCACCTTTATGATGTGACCCCCGCGATGGGGAGACAGCGGAACCCGCGCCAGCGTCGTGGGTATATCGGCACTCTGTACGGGATTGTGTCCGGCCAGTGCCGACGGGCGCCGCTGAGGCTGGGGAACCACGCCCTCCCGTGTCTGACGGTGCGCATTTCAGAGTTGGGGACCGAGTGTGGATGCGTCGCCGAGGTACGCGATGCACGGAAACGTCGCTTTGCGGGACAGCGACGGGTGTGGTGTCGTGACAGGTGGTAGCGGTCAACGGAGTGTCGTGGCACGTGAGAGACGTTCGGCCTCGGTGCGGAGCGGGCGAAGACGGCGGCGGGAATTGGACCGCCGATGTGCGTGTCATGTGTGGACTGTCAACCGGAAGCGGAGGACGGTGCTGGCGCGGCTGCAGACGCGCCTGGGCCGGCAGACCGTGCGGTTGGGCCGGCCAGGGACGAGCTGGTGCCACTGCGCCGGAGCACACGCCTGCAGAGGGCGCCGCAGTGCCACTGTTGTAATGATCCGTAATGCGCTGTTAAGATCCATGAGAATCAGGGATGTGCGTTGTGCGGCCGCGCGGAGCGGAGGTGCCCGGCGCGTAAAGGCACGAGAGCCGCACGAGCCGTGCAGCACGAAATGTATTGTTGCCGGCGCTGACGGCGGCGGCGGCCGCCGCCTGGGTGGGCGAGGGTCGGCTGCTCAGGCCTGTCGATTCTGTAACGTTTGACTGCACCGTCGTACTGTACAGTAGCATTTAGTATTCGAATCGTAATTCAAATGCACGAATCTTGTCATTCCATTAGTCATGCGGCGGCCAAGGCCATTAAAAATGCAGTTATCGAGTCGTTTATATCTAGCGTTCCTCATCACAATTTAAAGATAAAGCGACAGTCAACTGGCTGTCATTCAATGTTGTGCAAGGTACGTGGACGCAGTCAATGGTGACGCATTGAGGGACATTTATTACACAGAGAAGCTGTGTTTTCTAAAGCATGCGTTTCCACCAAAAAGTGTGCCAACAGTGATCAGTAAGCTTAATTCATCACATCTGGTGTTTTCTTCACTATCATCAAATATGGAAGATTCCATGTATTGGTGCCTCGTGCATTTAGCCCAGCCGGCCAGGCAAAAACCACGCGCTCAGACGTTTAGCAAAACCTAATACCCACGCCCTAAATAGCGATATAGTTGCTAGCGGCATCCGTTTGGAAGGCTATCATGTTAACATCATGTTGGAAGGCTATCATGAAAAATGTTTACTTCTGTTCAGGGACAGTCATACCGCAACATAACTTTTTGAACCCATCAAATGACGCATCAGCAAAACATGTCAAAAAATCGGCAGAACGAAAGGGAAACGGAAACTTAGCTGCATCGGTCATGACGTGAATCTGGGCGTTTGCACCACGTAATGCAAACAATTTGCTCGTGATAAATAGCCTAACAGAAGTCCAAACCGTGCCACCTGCGAAATCCCTTCGGTGACCTTTTCAACCCGCATCCTAGTGACCTTCCTTGGATCTCTCTGGAAGTTAGGTGAGGCGAGGCCTCCTCTCACTATGAAGAAATATACGATATCATCGGCCAGACAAAATTTGGGATATCGCTGAACCGAATTCACACTGCTATGCTGTCTACGTAATTTAATAACTCAAATATATTTCGGAAGAGCCTAATACAAAATACGCATGAAAACCATCTGACAGCAAACGAACCCATAGGTGTGATGTTACATTGATGACGATATAAGAAAACAAATGTTATCAACTTGGCTCACTTCATGCTTCATTGCAACAAAACAGTGGCATCGCGAATCGTTTGGGGTTGGTGGACTAGAACAGCTGTTAAGTCGTTTTTTTCAATGCAACATGTTAAGGTAAGTGTTACATTTTTACAAATCTGGAGCCAACTATCCCTTTTGGCCTCCACCCCCCCCCCCCCCCTAATCCACTCTTCTTGCCTCAAACATCGGTTTGTTTGAGTGGAGGCGTAAGCGAGGTGACGTTGCTATGGTTGGAAAAAGCTACCTACCGAACATATGAGCATCTGCATAGCCCACAGCCGTCGCTCACTTTTCGGCTGGTTCAATAAAAGATACGCGCCGCGGCGTTCCATTTCATAAACTCGAAAAACTGTTTTTTCTGAAGCGTCTTTGCTATCACTAGCATCCAAATGCTTCAATGTGGCAATTTAGCAACAAAATTTTGTTTTTTCCTTTGTCTAGAAACCACTTCCACGATATATAGTCACTTATAGCGGACCAACGCATGTTTTGTTCCTGTGACGTTCTACTACAATAGCCCATCGACGCCACGTTTTTCCACGACCGTCGGTCCGCAGCAGGTGTTGTCTTGCACTTCTAAGACTTCTCAGACACACACTGCTAGTATCTACGATGTTCTTGCGCTTTCAAGAAATGCTAAAACCTAAATTACAAAGTTTATTTTCTACACAATGAATGGCTCTTGCTGCAGCTCCTCCATCTGCTTTGGTATTTGTTTTGTCATCCACGTTGTCATGTGGCCATTTATCACCAATGCCAAACCATTCACAAAGTTCGCGTAATGGGTGGCGAGGTGCTGATATGATAAATGACGCACGCAGTAATTTCGACAATCATGCAGATACAAATGTGACATCGCGCCTTCTAATTAAACATCGTTGTCAATATAATTTTATTTCATAAATATATCGTAGCGCAAGACAGCTGGTAATACGTGTCTTGGTATACTTACTAATAGTGACGTAAACGTTTGCTCGTGGTATGAATATGCACACAGATTGGAAGCGAAGATAATTGGCACGTCTACAAGCAAATGAACAAGGGTAAAACCATCGATTCACCGGCATCCGGTGACAGGAAAATGCGACAACCTTACACGTCAAATCACCTAATACCACAAAAGGACGCGATCCGATCTGTAACTTTTGTTGGAAACTGTCCTGATAGAACGCAAATAATTAAAGAGGACCGAACCGACGCGGGAGACGGCGAGCCAACGATAGTACGTTGCGCCATCCTCCGCAGCAGTCGGGCCCAATGCAAACACCACAACATATCACAGTCAATTGTCTAATATCGCGACAAAATAAAAGTACGCTATTAGCCAATTATGTTCAGACATTTCGCACACCATCCATGCAACGCTCTCAGGCCCGACAAATGCTCGCACACCTCAACCGCCCGACGGCGGTTGCATGAACTAAAACTTCACCTAACGTCCGTCGACGGCGGCGCCGAAAGCCACGCCCAGCACGAAATGTCCAGACGATCACGTGAGATGGCGTATGTACAAGTGACGATGAAAACGATGGCAGCTGCCAGCACGGACCAGCGCGCGGCGGACGGGCGGGCGGTGTGCCCTCCCATCTCGCCTGCCACGCCCCGCTACACATCTCGGACCACAGTGCCGTTCTTCTCGAGGATCAGCGCGTCCGAGTGCAGGCCGCGGCCGTCCAGGCGCACGAAGTGCATGATCTGCGGATCGTTGAGCGGCTTCTTCTCCTCGATCATGTGCTTGGGCGAGTAGCCGCTGCGCTGGCGGCGCACGCACCAGAAGACGAACACGGCCAGCAGCAGCAGCAGCAAGAAGCCGATGACCACACACAACACGATGTAGCTGGACGACTGCTGCTCGCCTGCAACGGACGTGGACAGACATGCTCACCACGCAGGCTACGTAGCTGATATGCTGATGAACAGAACTACTAGTTCGAGAGATGGTGTACGCAATGGTGGTATACTAATGCTCTTCGCAATAACCTATCTGCTAACCTAATAATGGTGCCCCAACGACAATCACATTATTGCTAAAACCGATAATGGTTCCCTTAACAATAGCAAAATTGCTAATGAGCCGATCAGAAGTGAGAAAACGGGCCTAATGGAGGTAAGAAATCACATAAATGCAATGCATAATTCTTAGGCACATCATAACCTCCTCTCCCTGAAGCCTGTTTACTCGAGCGCCGGCCATGACACAGCGCACCGCAGAGCACCGCTCCGTTAACTCAGTATGTACTCCCCCCACCCGCCTGCCCACCTGGCTCCCGCTCCACGCCGTGATGGGAGGTCTGGGTGGGACCTTCGGGCGTGCGCACCACCGTGCGGTGGGTGGCCTTGCTGACTCCGCTCAGCAGGTGGAAGTTACGCTGGGCGCTCGTCTCCTCTGCGGATGGAGACAACAGGGGACGTGAAACAGACGGCCTCTGAGATTGGGACATCACATGGCCAACGATAGACATTAGCACGTTGGAGTTAATCTTACAGACAGCGCCCGCAATCCGACAATACATGCAGCTCTCGCTTACACTTTCACAAAAAGTGTGCCACGAGTAGGAGCCTGTTACTCCTACAAACAACTTAAGCATTCTTGTATTGAAATTGCTCCGCAATTTACTTTAAATTGAACTTGCTGCGTAATTTTAGCATTGATATCTTGATAATGCCATTTCATTGACTGAATGTTAAATACGTCAACATCAGCTTTCTACGCGCTGCCCATCCCAGCAATGGATGTGCACACTGACCTGAGGAGCACCTCCGAATGAGTTACGGAGAAGAACCATATGTAACTTCCCTCGTTTGTCAACATAAACAGGACAACGCAATCAACAACATACGGGCAAGACTAATAATTCGATGCGTTGTATTCCCAATTTCAAAAAGACATTGGCAGAGTACGACGGAATATCGTACGCGAAGTCACCTTTGCAGGTGGGGCAGCACTGGCCCGGCTCCATGACGGGAGAGTCACAGACGACCGTGCAGGTCTTGTGGGTGCACACAGTCTGTCCGCGCTGACAGACGCAGCTCGTGCACTTGCCCACCTCCCAGGTCTGGCCGGAGGCCATCGTCCGGTTTTCGTACACGCAGTCGAACGACTGGGCAGGCTCTGTGCGGGGGGGGGGGGGGGGACGGCACGAGCGTCAAAAGCTGCTGACATCTCAGACGCATGGCCTATAATGCCTGACACAAATATGAAGCGCGGCGCTGGCACACAACTGCTGAATTACCCCGAGGCTGCAGGCGTGATGGTCAAATTACGTCGTAGAGGCCTGAAGGACGATGCGGCCGTTTAGTAGCAGATGGCCGACGGTCGCAGCATGCCCCGGTGAGACGAGGCACTGCCAGGATTTGGGATGAAGCGGTGAGTGAGGGAGGCACGGCGGGCAGATGACAGCGGGAGAGCAAATGCCACAACACCCCGGCCACATCTCGTCGGTCGCTCACCCAGGCAGACAGGACAGCAGTGGCTCTTCTTCAGTACGGGCCGGACGCAGTCTAGCAGCGGACACTTCTCGTGGAAGCAGCTGACCTTGCCCTGGCGGCACACGCAGCTTGTGCACGTCCCCTGTCGCCACGCGTCACCCTCCGCCCTGACGACGCCACTCGCGTCCGTGCACTCTCCGCGCGCCGTCTGGTGGCCGGCTGTCGAAGCACAGGTTGCGCAGCATTCCTCTAGATGACGGGTCGGTTCGGCGCAGGGGGCTGGAGGGCAAGGGGGCGCGCTGCAGAGCACGCGGCCAGCATGGCAGAGACAGCGCGTGCACGGGTCGAGCTGCCACGTCTGCCCTTCCACGTAGGTCTGGCCGTTCACCGACTGGCATACGGTGCCGTTCAGCTGGGCAGGGTGCTCCGTCCCGCCTGCAACAAGCCGATCGAGGTACAGAACCCGGCCGGTACCGGCCACTAGGTGACGGCATGATGCTTGTCTAGATATCTCAGGAAGTTTTTCCAAAGCTGTTAACGTGTCATCACATGGAACATATTAAAACTATGCACTCAAAAACATCTTAAGCAATGGACTAACATCACGTTCATTAGCCATGGCGATCTAAGAAAGGCACTTAAGCTATTCACACAGTCGATAGGCTTCATCGGTCGGCAGCATCACCCACGCATACAGACCAGCCTGGTCGTGTGTGCGCGGCCGTACCAGGACAGGTGGGGCAGCACTGTCCGTCGGCGATCTCTGGCTGGTCGCAGCGGGGCACGGGGCACGAGATAACGGCGCACATCTCCTCGCCGCCGTGGCAGTAGCACTGGCGACACCCGTCGTGCCACTGCTCGCCCTCCTCGTGCGTCACGCCGTCTGCGGAGGACAGCACCGTCACGGGGTGCGCGCGACGCCAGGCGGTGATCGCGTCACGTCGTGACGTCGACGAGCTGAGTCGCGCCGGGTGCCGTCGCCCATCGTCACGCCGTCACAGGGAGATGGGGTGGCCGGTGCTAACCAGGCGACATGTTAAGCACGCAGGTGCAGGTAAGTAATTCGGTCACCTGCCTCCTGCCTCGGGGAGAGTTCTGTCTGAGGATGAGGGTTCGGTCAGGTTCCAGCTAAATCAGTCATAAACGTCGTGCCTGAACGGCGAGATCAAGCGAACAAGGCAAAATAAAAACCGACATTTTGGCAAACGCAATGTCGGTTACAAACGAAACGAACGAAACGAACGAAAATGTCACAAATGTACTCAAACGAAAATGTCATAAAACATAACAATTTTGTTCTCGTTTTATCAGAAGCTCCGAGTACATCCAACAGAGCCTGGAGCTAACGCCGAAACACAAAATACAATACAAATCTCGGGAGCGAAGTTCACACGTCGCACCGCAACACGGCACTGTGGTATTTCGTAGCTCGCAAACGCAGCCGATCTGCCAGCCTTGGCTGTTAAATAAGCTTCACGAAAGCATCAAAGGAACTAAACGAACATGACCCCGCTCCAAAAAACATCCAGCTTGCTGACGTGCCCGACCCCCATTGACATGCTGATCCAGCTTCATGACCTTTCTCCGCACCTCACGCACGCATTCAGATGCGATGCCAATTCCGGACAATGGCCGGCCTCCATCGACGGACGCACGCGCGTGCGTGAACCCACCTAGTGTGACGCAGTCCATGTCGGCCGCCTCGTGGCCGGCCAAGGCGACACTCCGGCCGTCCTCTGGCTCCGAGCGACACTTGCAGATGGCACACGCCCTGTCGTTGGTCATGAAGCCGTGCGGACACTTCTTGGTGCAGTCCTTCAACTTGCGGCACTTCTTGCATTTGCACCTATGGTGAAGGGGTGAGGCAAGATTTTTATGTTGCATAGATTGCTGGTTACGAGGCTGAGAAAGCAACACGACCTCGCCTCATCATAGGGCTAAAAAAACAAAACCTCCCTCATCTTACTCACGCCCTTACATTTTGTTGTCCCTAGCAATTTGCCTCCATCGTCATCCCCCTGCCCTGACACAATCTCCAAAGTACTCATACCTCAGCCGGGCGGACACTCATCCCAAAACACCGAAAAAGGAAACAAGGACTGTTAAAGTCAAACGAAGGTTGAGGCCTGCGTGACGGCAAAGAGCTATGCAACAAGTCAAATTGGCATTCTTTCCGTCTCCGATCTTCCTTGTTCAACAGCAGCCGCTGTCAAAGCGCCGCGCCTATGTTATTTAGGGAAAATCAATTCATCAATGGTTCGCACCTCAACGCCCGCAAACTCCTCACCACAGCCAACAGACCGGCCTCGCCGCCACAGGCCACCTCTCGCTTCCTCGAAGGCCCTGGCGCTCGCCCCGCCCCGCTCAGCCAGCTCGCTCGGCGCTCACCTCTCGCAGCCGTTGTCGTCCACCTTGAAGCCGTGCGGGCAGGCCTTGCGGCAGGCGGCCATGCTGCGGCAGCCGGCGGGCGCCGTGCCCACCTCGTCCGCGGTCAGGCACTCGCACAGCGGCTCGCCGTCCCGGGAGGTGCGGTAGCCGTGCTGACACATGACGTCACATTCTGCGAAAAGGAGGTGAGATTTCAGACATGCGCGTGGAGGTTCGTCGTGGCAAGGGGGAGGGGGGGGGACGACCATGCTGACACATGGCGCACACTGGGAGCCAGGGCATGGTGTCAGGCACACTCAAAATATACCAGCAAGGCCAATATACCTTTCCTCAATCGCCGCCTAATCCTGTATCCTAGCAACGGTTCATGTCGCCAGGAGCCGGAGTATGCTGAGGCCTTCAGCCATGATTCGTCCTCACAACCCCTCTGGTTGACAGCATGTGGACACTCATCACACCCGCCACGTGCGGTCCCTGTGAGGGGATACAAGTCTGTCTGGTTATCCCATTAAAATAGGATAACCCAAGACGGCAGCACCGCTTCCTCATCCGTTACCTCGCTCCGGAATGCCATAGTCCTGGAATGGTCTTTTTAGATAGAACAAGTTTCCTCGTAATCAAACTAAAAACATCCAGGCACGCCTCAAACAGAAGCACCACAGCGCACTGTCACGACATTGGATGTGATTGCTTTAGTGCTGCGTTGATCAGATAAAGACTGCGAATAGCAACATATCAAACGTCACTGCCTTCTTAAGGCAACAGCGTGAGAGAACAGTAATAAATAAACTCAACAAAGCCAATCGATGACGTTTTTGAGTTGTGGCGCAGCATTGCAAATAAGCCAGCATAAATGGTGTTCGCTGATTGCCTCACGGACTACAACTTCGGCGGAGCAACAACTTCCGTGTTACGATTTCTTAACCAAAACAACTCTAAATACAAACACCCACGAACACAAAACAAACACGGCGGTGTGACCTATCATCCGCCTTCCCCGCCCCAGCGACAGCTGCCTCCGCTCAGCCGCCAGCGCCGTTTCCGTTGGAACGTGACCGGACCGGGTCTGTTGATGGCACGCAACCCGAGCCATCTGCTCTCGTCGGCAGAAACACGTCCTGCGGCGACACGGCGCCGCCCGAGCCGGTGTCCGACACACTGGGCGTGCCCCGCCGGCGCCAGGGAGCAGGGTCCGTCACAAGGACCCGCTGGCTGCTCTCGGCGAGACTCGGTGCGACACGGGCAGACTCGCGCCGGTTGAACACGGCGCCGCCCGGGCCGGTGTCCGACACACTGGGCGTGCCCCACCGGCGCCAGGGAGCAGGGTCCGGCACAAGGACCCGCTGGCTGCTCTCGGCGAGACTCGGCGAGACTCGGTGCGACACGGGCAAACTCGCGCCGGTTGAACACGGCGCAAGGCTGATGACCGAACTTTGCTTGTTCCGTCGCGTGACTCCGGTTTGTTCGCCTGCGTTATCGTTTCCAAGCAAAACGAAGCGTGAGCTGTGTTCCATATGAAGTACCCAATAAAGCCTCTTTTTCGAGCGTACCGACTGCACCCCTGAGCTGATGGCGATCGTGCAGCCTCCTCCGGTTACCGTAGTGTGGGGGAGTGGGGGTGGGGGTACCGCGGGAGTGGGGGAGACAAAGCAGCAGTTACCGTTGTTCCGGAAGGGGGGGGGGCAAAGTCGGCAGGAAGGCAAAGTCGGCCGGCAACAGCGATGTCCCGGTTCGCTTCAAACCCGGCGCAGCACGCGGGGATGTGTTGAGAGTTGACATCGCACGTCACGGCCAGCGCATGAGCGTGAACTCAGTGCAACCAGACCAAGGCCTTCCCGCGTTTGCTTATCTCTTGGGGCCAGTACAAAGCAAAACTTCTGTCCTCGAGACCAAACATCAGATGGAACACACTGAAAGCAATACCAAAACCACTCCAGCTTCAATTTCACATCTTTGGTACTATTTAAAATACATGCATATTAATAACCCTCACATAAGCGATTTGCAGGATCATTCATCTACTTCTTTGAGGGAAGCGAAAATTGATGTTTAGTTAAAACCAGCGCTTTCTTGTGCAGCTCAATGCCTGGATTAATGCAGTAGCTAGGGCAAAAAGCATCCCTGATCAGCACCAATATCCTACGTTCGTCTGCCGGTCGGGCTGCACGCGTGCTTCTGAGGAAGCCTGCAGGGCAGCGGTCTCGGCTGTTTCTCCCCCGAGGCCGGCGGTGTCCGGGCCTCATTATCTGTGTGGCGCTGCCTCGTCCCCCGGCACCCGCGCCGGGGAGCCCGCCTCCCACGGGCCACGGAGACGCGCGGCGCAGACAAGAGACGCGGTCCGAGGAGCGATGACCGCAAGCCGAGCCAGCGCGGGAGGCCGCGGGAGGCCGCGGGAGGCTGCGGGAGGCGCGGCAGACTGCGGGAGGCGCGGGAGGCTGCGGGAGGCTGTGAGAGGCTGCGGGAGGTGCGGGAGGCTGCGGGAGGCGCGAGAGGCTGTGAGAGGCTGCGGGAGGCTGCGGGAGGCTGTGAGAGGCTGCGGGAGGCGCGGGAGGCCGCGGGAGGCCGCGGGAGGCGCGGGTGGCTGTGGGAGGCTGCGGGAGGCGCGGGAGGCTGAGGGGCGTGGGAGTCCCCGGCTCGTCGCGTGCAAAAGATAATACAAAGGAGCTTCGATAAAGGAGCGTCAGGGCTGTAAACACAGAGATGATGATGGAAAAAAAACAACACGAACTATTTCCGTGAACACGATAGGTGTCATGATAAGATAAGACACGACATACCTGACACTGCGTAGAGTACCCGAACAGTGTGCGTGTTACCTAAGCGACCGCTCGGATGGACCAGGAGGCGCGCACTTATTATGCTCGTCGTCTCCGAGCACTAATCCGATTGTTCCTGCCGACATTATCGGCCGGCCGCCCGCTGGCATCAGCGGCGCTCTCCGAGCAGCGGGGACGGACGCTGCCAGCGCGCGGAGAAGGCGTGCTGCTGGCAGCAAATGTGGTCTTTGACCACACAGAGGGACCACGCTCAACAGTCTGTGTCATTTGAAAGCGTCTGACCATTGCACAAACTCTCTGTCAGACTCTCAATGCCAGTCGTTATCACCTTTTGGTGTTCACGACTGTTGCAAATGCTGATGACAGCCAGCGTTGACCATCCGATTCAGACGTTTTTGTTTCGAAGGGGATACAGCGGGCGATTCAACGCCCTTCCTGACGCAAAATTTCACGAGTGCCTGATACTCCTTCTCGTGCACATGATCTTTATACGTACGACACGGGTTCAATATTCCACCTTTCGCTCTCGTTACGGGGGGGGAGGGGGGGAGGACGACTCTGACGTGCAGGACGGACGGCACCTGCAGGCGCCGACCAACCCAAACGGAAGCTCCGGTCCTCACGCGTCGGCCGTCGGACTCGGAGGACAGAGCCTCAGAGCCAGAGCACTCACCATCGCAGACAGGGCAGCAGCGGCCGGGCACGGAGCGGTGGTGACTGCAGCTGATGTGGCACATCTCCACGTGACAGCGGGCCATGCGTCCCACGCACGAGCACGTGGTGCAGTCGTCCTCCAGCCACTGCTCGCTGCTGTTGTGACGCACCCCTGACTGCGATACGCAGCCATCTGGCGGCGGCGGTCCGACAGTCAGCGTTGGTGCGGGTCATTAGGAGGTCATCAGCACGTCCAGCGTCACCGACATTGCGCAGGTCCGGATCCCGAGGAGGGGGGTGGAGGGCTCGGCCACCGCCACACACGAAAATCAGCATCACTGCACAAAGTGCAGGTAAAGAGGGCGTCAAAGGCGACCTATGCACGCCAGAGATGCCCTGCACGTGACTAAAAAGACGCCTCGAAATATCCCAAGAGAGCTCCTGCAGATAAAATTCGCGGCTTTGATTTTTTTGTTTGCACACCTATCTGGACCGTGACCAGTTTGGTGCCCAGATTACCAGGTAAAAATAGCGCCCCGCCGCTTTTTCACCGTTCAC
The DNA here is from genome assembly GCF_011947565.3 of Pollicipes pollicipes. Lineage (NCBI taxonomy): Eukaryota > Metazoa > Arthropoda > Thecostraca > Pollicipedomorpha > Pollicipedidae > Pollicipes > Pollicipes pollicipes. Next base: position 32,475,118 of record NW_023596420.1, read on the forward strand.
CGTTCACCGTGTCACCGTTCACCGTTTGCTAGAATCGTTCAGAAGTACACAAATGGCGTCAACCTCAGCCACATTCTTGGGCACATCTCATCGTACAATCCAGCAAACTTGACAGCGCAGACCATGGATGATGAGACATGTTGTAAAACATGCACCACAGCAGACAAGCATTTCAGGGTGGATACCACTAAAAACATGACAGAACAAGCCAATTCAGACTCCGGCTCCGGCCATGCATGATGTATTGTGATGTAATTTTTCCCGAAGATGTCGGCAGGATTGCCTAGGCGTTCAGCGACAGAAGGCAGCGCTTTCGCAGAAGACACACAACATGACACAACACACTCCTACTCGTTTCTCTACCAAAAAAAAAACGCATGTATACGACACCCAGCAACCATTCAAACAAACCCTGGCAGCCATTCCTCCATCGTTTAGCAGTGATTCCACCAGCTGTCTGCCGGGTTGAGACGCCTGCAGGTTCTCCTCGCCCACTATTCACATCGTGGGCTCGCCATATTCAGACTATGGTGGCATCGACCCCCGCAGTGGAATGTGGACGTGCTGCCCGATACAACCATGCCCAGGAGCACTGACTTCCACGGAATGACTTCCACGGAATCGCAGAACACACACAGACACACAGACACACAGACATACGGACACACACACACACACACACACACACACACACACACACACACACACAACACACACACACACACACACACACACACACACACACACACACACACACACACACCGCACGAGCCGGCCCGGCCTGGCACGCATACATGCAGCCGTCACGTATGTTGTAACAGGGAGAGAGCCGCAGAGGCGGCATTGCTACGGTCGCGTACTGCCGAGCTGGCGTGACGAGGAATGACACTGGTTTATTAGTCTGCACGATGCAAGCGTAGCTGTTTAAAATGCAAAATGTTTATGTTCATCGGCTATGGACGCGGCAGTGAACTTCTGCAGTCGACTACGCCGGCTTTCAGATGGTTATGAATTAACCGCTGAATAACAACATGCACTTTTAGCCATCGCGACAATATAGCAAGCAACGTAATGATGGGTATAAACTTCACGCCGTGTCAGACAACACTCTTCGCGTGAAATAATCCCCAACTGTTAGCGTTGCTGTTGCAACACCAACACACTGTTGGCACACCGGTATTGGGCCACCCTGACCTGCCGTCTAGTCACTGCTTAGTTTTCAACCACCATCCAGTCATTAATTGTTGAGCGACGGGCCGTCGGCATCCACATCACGGGTGCGACACTTCACCCCTGCACGCCAGACACCCCTATACGTCCGACACTAACCCCTCCACGCCCTACACTAATCTCTGTGCGCCCGATACCAACCCATGTACGTCAGGCACTCATGCCTGCATGCCCGACACTCCCCTGCACACCCGACACTAACCCCTACACGTCCGACACTCCCCTTGCACACCCGAAACTCACCAGTGCATGCGCGACACTCACCAGTGCATGCGCGGCACTCACCAATGCACTGCGGGCAGCACTGGCGGACGTCCTGCGTGACCTTGTCGCAGTCGGCCGGCGCCGGGCACTCGAACGGGTGGCAGAACGCCAGGCCGTCCTTGCACTGGCAGCTTTTGCAGCGGGCGGGCTGCCAGCGCTCGCCTGGCCCGTACTCGCGCCCGTCGTGGCTGCAGCTCAGGTTGGTCTGAGGAGCTGCTGGACACACAGCAACGCACGTGACGTCACCGGACCCACAGGCGCACGCGTGACGTCACTGATACCGTGCCGGTCATCAGACACCGTCGGGTTTAGCGGGACAGAGGTGAACGCGGCAGGGGCGTAATAGCCGAGAAGTTAGCGCCTTTGGCTCTGACGTGAGAGGCCAGGGTTAACTCCGGTTGCCCCATGGCCTCTGGGCGTCGAGAAGGCCTCTGCAGCCGCTGACGCTCCATAAAAGGGGGTGCCCACGACGTGCGTCGCAGTCCTCCCTATCTACAAACACCGCTGACGCTCCATAAAAGGGGTGCCCACGACGTGCGTCGCGGTCCTCTTTATTTACAAACAGTTGATATGGGCAGTATGGATTCTTGGTGCAGAGTGAACTGGAACGAGAAAGGCCAGAGTGGCTCAGGCAGAAGCAGAAGGTACACATCTGGCAGAAAAATAAACAACATCCAAACGTTCCGTCCCATGTGGAATGCCATTAGTCTCGAGCACAAATATGTATATTGGACGTGTCCTCCGCACATAGCGAAACCCATCGGCATGCATTCCCTCTCCCCTTTCTGAGAAAGAGTTATCGGTCTTTCCCCATGGCGCCTAAGAAAATGTGCTGAAAGGCAGAATCTAGTACCAGGTTAAGGCACGTTCTACTACTATCTCAGCATTAAGTCCTCGGTCAATCGACAGACGTGTTCCTCCCTCAGGTCTCACGCCTGTTATCTAGCCTGCAACACGAACGCCACCACGTGCTAGAGGATCTCAAAGCCTCGCCTTGCATGTGGGTGACGACGAGAGCCGCATAGCGACTTGTTTTGACGGCCACAGCGAGTGACTTAAAGTTACGTCATCTCTAGTAACGCGATTCATTTATAGTCGATGCGAGCGCCTCCACGCCGCGGAGAAGAGCGCAGATGGGGTGCTAAGGGGCAGCGATGTGCTGGGACCGGGCGCTGCTGGCGTGCGACGACGAAGGCAGAGTGCCGTGCAAGGCCACCATCGCCCACGTATGCGGAGACAAAGCGAAAAATTACACACAAACCACGGAAAAGCCAGGAAGTCGCTCACAACCAAGCATCACCATGACGAGGGGATACAAACAAAGCAGAACGCAGAGGGCAAGCAGAGGCTAACACGTGCCGGAATTATTATTACCGTAATCTTTCAAAGTGCTTCCTTGATCTTCCTTCATCTGGCTGCGGCACAGGAACAAGCCAGCTCACGCAGTGTATGCATGCGTTCAAGACCCGCATAAAACTCTGTTCAGATTTGCAACAAGTTTTATAGTTCAAGCGCATCATGCAAACAAAGCCAAACACAGAGCAAAACACGGAAAACGAGCGCGTAAGAGTTGCCGTAAGCTGCCAGCACACAACTTCCCGACTCCAGCACGGGCACCAGGCGTGCGGGGGCTCAGGACTGCCGAACACCGGCGCTCACACCTGTTGGCTTGCACTCCCACTGGCTGCAGCAGAGGCCCGGCCGCAGCTGACCCTTGGTGACCTGCGTGGCCTCCTGGCCCTCGGGGCAGCTGGGCGCGACCGCGCACGACTCGAGGTCGCAGAGGCACGTGCCCACCGGCGGGCAGCAGTCGGGGTTCTCAGCCGGCGCGGTCTTCAGGACGGAGTCAGCGGGGCACGTGCTCACGCCGGGCTCACACACCACCCCGGGGCAGTTGGGCACCTCGGCTGCGGGCACAAGAGAGAGCGTGTGAAACAGTGAGGTCCCACCCTACGCCCGCAGAGCTGCGCACCTCAGCCGGCCGCACCAGGGATGGGTGTGGGACGCGCGCACCTCAGCTGCCCGCAGCAGGGGTGGGTGTGGGACGCGCGCACCTCAGCTGCCCGCACCAGGGGTGGGTGTGGGACGCGCGCACCTCAGCTGCCCGCACCAGGGGTGGGTGTGGGACGCGCGCACCTCAGCTGCCCGCAGCAGGGATGGGTGTGGGACGCGCGCACCTCAGCTGCCCGCGGCAGGGGTGGGTGTGGGACGCGCGCACCTCAGCTGCCCGCAGCAGGGGTGGGTGTGGGACACGCACAAGTCCCAGCACATTCAAACAGGTACATTTTGTAGAAACAAAAGACAAGACAACGAAGACAACAAAGTACTGCCTGCGACGGCACAGCTGGAAACTAAGTCCGTGTCGACACGCATGTAAGTTCTGTAGAGCCACACCCGCTCACTTACTAAGGCTGAAAAACACACAGGTAAAGGTCCAAAAATAATGCTTCGAATCTCTTTTAAAAGTCCTGAATCAAAGATTTCACGGAAATTTGTATGTGCTTACAGGGCATTGAAACAGTATGCACCGAGATACTACCATCTCATACAAATTTATAAACACGTATTTTAATTCGTGACATCAATGCAAGGCAGGGTATTCTCATGTCGTTCTGTCCAAGCGTCCCACAATTCACTCATCTCCGCGCCTTGTAAGCGACTCATGGTTCACGGCAGGGAGACTACGAAGGAGAGAGAGGATTGTAGCCGCCACCCCACGGACCGTGACCCGCGGCTAATCCCGTCAGCACATCTCCGCCGCGCGCCGCTGCCCGCCGCTCCGGTGGCACCCCCAGTGTCCGGCGCCAGGTGAGAGGGGTTTTTGTGACGACGCCCGAGCCGGTCCCGCAGCGTGACACAACACGGCCGCGCGTGGCGTCACGGCACGGTCACGAGAGCCGACAGCGCTGACCCGGCCACCAACCGAGCCTGCCCGTCTGCCTGCCTGCCCGCCTGCCCGCCTGTCCGCCTGTCCGCCTGCCCGCCTGTCCGCCTGTCCGCCTGTCCGCCTGTCCGCGGACACGGCGAACACGCGACGGGACCGACGAGATGGGCTGCTGCCGCCGCGAGAGCCGCCTGGGACCGACCGCGGTGGCGGCAGGCCAATCTAGAGAACGCGGCGCAGCAGAATGTGACGGACACACCACCTATCGCGATGGCGTATGAAAAACCGCAGAATTGGCGGAGGCTGCTCGTTTGCTGCAATGCAATGCACTACAATGCTTGCTTATCGAAGATACGCTATAGAAAAAACAGAAGTGCACGGTCGCGAAAAGGTGGCGTTTCATAGCGCTCAAACATCAGATATAAAGTTTATTAACAGTTGGAAAAGTCAAGACTTGGATGCCCGCCCACCAAAATCGGACGAGATGTTCAGCACGGCAGATGCATGGACGGTTCCAATTCCCGTGGTGCTCGCCCTTGCTGCCAGTGTGAGAGGTAGGCAAAAGCATATAGCCTCAGCAGCTGAGTACGTTATAAGGCGCCAACGACGAGTCCATCCTAGCAGCATACGTGTCTGAGTCAGATTATTTTCAGGGCCTGTAAATCGGAGTCCGACTCCAAAACTTGGCACAAGTTCTCATCCAAGTCATTGGAGAATGAGTCAGAGTTTGAGTCCCAAAGTCTTGAGCCTCGCCCTCTTAGTATCTAACGGGATTGTGACCGTATACTGACAGCCTTGATAAAATTATAGTCGCAAATGCTAAATCCAAAGAAAGCTTTTCATAATCTAAATAAAGGCAGCCTAAGATAACCCGGCCGGAAGAAACCAAAACAATCTGAAACGAGCCTGTTCACTCCATCCAACACGCCTCACTTCGCACGGAGATACCCGCACATACGTTTTATCGCTCTCGCTGCATTGCACGTCCGTAAAAACCGTTACGTTAGGTTACGTAAAAAGACACATGTTCATACTCGAGTTGGGATCAAGCCTGACTCAGACCACAACAGGAACCATACATGCCAGCAGTGTTAACTTCAGTTTCAGTTAATCGGTGTTTTTCTCCCGTACCTTATCCCAGCCTCTGTCCCCCTCTGCTGCTTTACATCTAACTCCTCTTACGCTTTTCTGAGTGCTCGTTAACATAAGAAACAGTGCCTTATCGCGGACGCTGAGGTCAGCCGCGTTATTTCTCTACAGAACCAAGAAATCGAACGGGTTTAATCTCAGATGGTATGTGAGGACGCCCCGCCTTTGAATCCGTAGACCGTTAATCATGCGTATTGAGGTGATGTTTAAATCCACGTATTAAATTGCATGCATTCCGCACCCACCTCATCGCCTTTTTCGGTGATGAACATGCCATATCAAAAACTAAGGTCAGAATAATAAAAGGAAAAATAAACTGTTTTAACTTAAACAATCATCTTGATTAGAGACGCCATTAAGGAATATGAGCAGTCATTTTGGTTTCGCATAGTTATGATAATACATATCGACATTCTACACCAAATATTGAACACGGTAGTGCTTTAATTCGTTCAAGAAAGCATAATCGATACCACAAGTGCGCCAACATGTAATTTCCAGCTCATAATGCATACGAACGTCCCAATAAACACGGAACGCATAAAGACGAACGAGAAAAGAGATCTGTTGGCCATAAGATGCCACGAATCGACACCAGCCTGCTTCAAAACATGCAGTGATTAACATAGCGGGCGAGTGAGCCCCGGGCTAGAGCGTCAGCGAGAAATTTATTCCTGCATCGGGGCCAAAGCCTCGGCTCTTCATCCCAAACGCCATGGGGAGGCTGCTGCCTGCGTTCAGTCTACGCAAGCTTTGAGCTGGCTGTTAAAAACTTTGCTGGTGCGTCTGATGAGACTTTCTTCAGTTGTCCCAGAACTTGGTCTCTGAGGGCGCTTCGGTATCGTCGGTATGAAAAATATCCGAGTTAGCTTTGCATCCATACAAGCCTTTTGATAAGTCCGGTGGCGAACAGCCAGCTGCGCCGATACTTTTACGTCACATTTCGAAGTCCAATGCCGATCAACGCCCATCTGGCACATCGGTTTCGAGGCTGGGTGCGGCTGGGGATGGGACGTGCCTTCCTCGAAATCGGTTTGATTATCAAACATCTCCGGCTCGCCTAGGCGGCTGAGGCTCTCCAACCAGTGACGCACGTGGCGGCCACGAATATACCCGACAGACAACTGACGTCAGAAAGGTACACACTAGCGCCGCCTGAAATACACTTCGATCGAGTACGCATACCCGACTCAGCTCCGCTAAGCCGCGATAGCGCTCAAGAATTTAGGGTGTGAGCGCCATTCATTGCTTGTAATATCTGTTGCATTGAAGTGCTCATGCCTGTTCGCGTTTGTGTTGTTTTCACGCTTTCGCTCATTCCACTGTATTTAAAATTGCATTGGTTACAGCTGGATTCTCAGGCGAGTTCACATAAAGACAAAAGGTGAGCGGAACGTACAAATTGAGCAAAACGTACAGGATTTTGCTGGTCTGAGCGGTATTTGGAAATATTTTGGCGATTGCTGCTAATCTTAAATGTCAAAATATTTAAACCCAAGACGAGCATAAGGGAGTAAGACGTTTCTCCGAAAGGAAAAAAAGTTTCATCCGCAATTGAATGAAACGTAACATTCTGAGATCCGAGATACCAAAAAACTAACTCCGTAGAACAAAGCATGCGGAACGGTCCACACATGTTTAAATATAGCCTTTGAAAGCCTGTAGTACGTTAGACGGACGTGGGTTCCAGCAATCGTGCACATGGTTTAGTCTGTCATCGTTTGCCGCATCCATGCTCCGCAGTTGAATCAGCACAGCAACAGGCCAGCATGCACCAAAGGGCGGCTTTGATCCTCCGGCGCCGCGCCCCAGTCAAACAGCGAGCACTCTACCAATAAACGCGCCGACAGGAACACACAGGCGCGGCCCAGGATGATACGCCGAAGTCCCAGCGCCAACAGTTCACTGTATGTCGGAGGCTGGCCAGTGACAGTCTATCAGCTGTTCACTGCCCCGTAAACAACTGGCAGTGAGATACATGCACGGCACCTCACCAGCTCGTGGCCGGCGGTCCAGCCCCCTTCCTGGCACTGGGACGTGCCAGGATACCCCGCCGATTCGCAGGGCAGTCGATCTGGTGGTGCCTCGCCAGGCGCCACAGCTCCACTGCCCTGAGCCGGAGCGCTGAAGTGCCGCTCCAGGACGGCGTTAACCGCTGGACAAAATGGTGCTTACCCGCCGCACGGATCGGCGCTTAACGTTCGCTCTCGGAACGGTACTCAACCATCGCTGGAGGCGTCAGTAATCACTGCAGTGCCGGATTGTTACGCTTGTGACGACTTCGCCAGCCGGTGAGATGATCTGGACGTGGACACTCAGAAGGCGTTCGCAACTTAGGCAGGAGAGACAGGAGACCGGGTCGTATTGGGCTCTTCCCTCGAGATGTGGAGGCTTTATGGACGAGGTGGTGATTTTATGGGATACTTATCGGATACACTTAAGACACTATTTCCATATGGGTCGCTCATGGCCTATTCTGACTCTGAGTTACGTGCAGTGCTAGGACATCGCCTTTTTTGGGCGCTACACACATTTAAAAAACCGACGTCTGGGAATGACAAACAGGAATTCTCATCGTAGACGAAGTCTCCTTTCATTTCCAGCCATCCACTTCCAAGATTGCTCTGCAACTGAACTGACATCCATCGCAAATATTTGCGAAAAACTGGCCATGCGGATTGAGATGGAAATAGCGCCCGCCAGTCAAATGATAAATAAAAAGTGTTCCCTGCATTTCCTTTCGTACACATCCGGAGACAAATACAAAACAGAGTATACAGTCGGATTACGCTGTGACCAAGGATACAAACTTTCATACTTCGGCAGTATGAGTTGAAAGTTCTTGTGCTGAGTTAATGACCTTCAATAAAAAAGGAGGAACTGGTTAAACGACGTTGTAGTGAGTTCAGCTTAAAATACTGACTACCAGTAGTACAATCGTAGGTCAGCATTACAGCGTCGTTTACCCAATGATGAATTGAAGCAGTATTGAAATGTTTTAGCCACCGTAAGAAATTTCAACTCATCATGCTGAAAAACCATGAGCTGAAGGCCTTCAATTCTTACATTAAGTACAATCATAATTCAATGTTTTCCTGCTCATCGCCTAACTTGTACCACTTCCCAGTAGCTGTTAGCTACTTTGACTTAACAACTAGCGTACACCATTCCTGTCAAAATTCACTGCAACACGGAGGTAATATAAACTAAATCGTAAGGCCTCTCAGGACAGTGGCTACAAGCATCCCGCAGCCCAACCCCCCCCCCCGTGCTATAGACTCCATAAGCGCAGACTACATTATACACACCATGTTTGGTCATGCACCCAAATGTAGGTATCCCTTCACTTCCAGCCAGCATCTGAATAGTGCAATAGGAACTTGGAATGAGCAAAGTCGTCACGCAAGATCGATACCACAAGGCAAAGTCGTCACGCAAGATTGAGTTTCGCTAAGTATAGCAAAGCTAGCGCATGGCCATTTTGGGGAAACGATGGTGAACGGTAACAAGCTTCATGTTGACACGTATGGATGTGAAGTGAGGAGGTGCCTCCTCACACCTCTCTTTATTCCTGGCGTTCCCAGGAGGTACCTGCTGGCACCTACTAGGTACGCCGCTTGAGTCAATTCGATTTAAGCGGTTGGATTTTATCCCCACTGGCGTAAGCAACTTAAGATCCCATGTTTTACACGCTTTAAAATCCTTGTTCGCGTTAAAATAAGCCTGACGATAAAAACGATAAATTCAAGGCACAATTTAGCGAGATCAAGGCACAATTTAGCGAGATCAAGTTTAGGAACAATTCAAGCGAGATCAAAGGGCGCAGTGCTTGACGAAGAGAACTAGCTGGCGACATCTTGGACGAAGGGCGAACGTTCAGCCGACAGTGGGAAAGAGTCTCTGATGCTATTTATCATTACGGCAAACAGAGCTACGCTCAAGACGTTTCCCTGGGGCACGCCATTGCACTGCGGAGACCTGTCAAAAATGTGAGTCGGCACAAACTCTGAAAAACCGATGGGCTACAACGGTTGCCAAGAATGTGCCCATAGCTCCACACACAGTGCAATAAACAAGCATCCGTAGTATGCCACATCGCCACGCCATATCGCAGGCTTTCTCCATATCAAAGATATCCCAACTGATTAAAGGAATTAACTAGGTCGTTTTAGACCAGGCATCTCCACCTGAACTCCCCCAAAAGGGATATTCGAGGGCCTCAGGGGGGGGGGGGGGGGTTGTAATGTAGCCAAGTCACGTCTCCCTCAAGAAAGATAAGCGTCCAGACAGCGCTGTCAGGAAGGCGCTCCCTGAAAGATCATATTGTCACATGCAATGCCATTACACTGAACCGACAATCTGCCTGTCATCTACAACGATAGCCAAACACAGGGCCAATGTTTTCCCCGACATTGAGTGGTCAGACACGCGCGAGATACCGTGAGTCCAATTCTGAGATCTGAGTCGTGCTGCCCAAATACGATTACGCCGTGTGGAAGGACGCTCAATGAGACCTATGAGTGGCATGTTAAGTCCTGACAATAATAGGTTACAATGTACACAAAGCCGATGTTTCTTTAGGTATGATGTTTAACTCGGCAGGAAATCCTAACTCAATCCATCTTAAGGGCAAAAGGAACTAAAAAGAAAAAAAACGGAAAACAATGCTTCAGACCCTAATAATAGCGTGGATGTGACCATGTGTATTATAGGACACGGCAATCTAAGTTCAAATTTCTATATTTTGGGAAACATGCTATTTGCTAAGTCACCAAAGTGAGATAAAATACCTCAACTTTTGTCCCAATGTTGTCCATTAAACGCTTATCTCACAATGACATACTATGGTATACCAAGCAGAAGCACACCGCGTTCTGATTCAACCAGCGAATTCTTCATTTTTTCGTCACGGTCGTTGAACAGGTAAAGCTCGGATGACCTACACCGGAGCTATTGCAGGAAATGCCGCTATCTAGCATGAAAAGATCAGGGTGTGGCTTGAGAGGTTGAATTCGTTCCCTTCGGATAGCATGAGGGTTGGAACGGCACTCAAATTTCAACTATCGGACACCTCGACACATGTTAGCGGTTATCATCCAGCAGCATAACTGTGCCTTCGTAGCCCCAACATCCTTCCACACAGCTCATATGCACTTGGGTTCAAAAGCCTTTACATGACACTCTCCCTGCCATTCAATCATTCACATCCGCCAGGTCAAGGGAAGCAACTTTGCACATACCTGCAACACTGTCCCAGCGAAAGATCAGTACAGCAGAGACCAGGAGAGCCCGGAATATCGTCATCCGCAGAGCGCTCATGTTGACACGATGGCCCCGTCCGCTGCGGACACCACAGATCAGCGGCCCCACCTTGCCCCTGCCCCACCCGCTGTCGAACATCGACTGGCTGCGGCGGGTCTGCTGGAGCAGGGCCCGATCAGGCCTGAAATTCCCCGACCGGACGGCGCCTGGCGGCCAAAGGGCGAAACATACCGGCCGCGAGGCTGAGCGGCGGGTGGCGTCCGGCGCCCGGCGGCCGACGAGTGGGGTGGGGGGCTGGGGCGGTAGGGCACAACCGCGAGAAAAATCGACGCGGCGGGAGGAATTCGAGTGATGGGTGTCAGAAACGTTGGCCTTGACCTGGTGACAGGAATCAGCTGAGTGTGCGCGTGCCGCCAGATGAGGACCAGCCGACGCTATCCGCCCACTGGGCCGTTCTCTCGCGCCGGCGACTGTGGCACGTGCCGACTACTGTATCGGTTTGAGGCGTTAAGAGGTTACTGGTGGGTCGGTGAAAGTGCAGGAGAAATAAGGCTAAGGATGTAATGCAGCTTCTTTTCAATGGTGGCGGGACATAAACAGAGAGGCGCCTTACACGTAAAAGCGGGGGATGAGACGCCAGCAAGCTGAAGTGAACAAAAGGTGCGCCATAAAAAGCCGGAGCTACGGCAGACATGCACCAAGCATTGGAACGCACCAAACCTAACAGCGTTGAGACAGCAATGTAGGCTGTTTGCAAAATGCGACGGTCATAAGGCTCCATCGCAATGTTTAACCCCAGACAGAGCGATGTGATCCGATGCCTTTCAGTCATCTTACATCGGAAATGGGACCGGACGACTGTTTCTAAGAATGCATGACGTTGGCGGTCAGTCGACCTGGATAGGTTTTACTCAACGTAAGCGCAATTAGGGAACCTGTCGACCCCCGATCTGCCATACTTTATCCTCGCATCGTCATTTCTATATCGCCCAAATTGGAAAACACATGCCATCTACTTCAGCACCTGCATTCTGGTGGCATTTCATGAACGACTTTAAACACTCGACATTGTTCTCTTTACTTTTCACTTCCCAAACTTTTAGACCGCGACACATCTCTTTAGGCTCGGGATTGCAGTTTGCTGGTTAGCAAGTGTATTACGTTTCCCACGCATCTGGTGGCATTTATATATCATGCTATTTCGGAAAGGCTTGATACAGTGAGCCATGATATGCAATGTCTAAGTGACGATAAAACAAACGGTGGCTTGTCAGACATGTAACATATGACATCTACTTGGTCGCTTAAGGCGATTCATTCGTCTTCTTGATGGATGAAACGAGTGAAGCGTATAAATCGTGTGCAAAGCGCGCATCCATCACAATGTACCACGGATAAACCCACTCCTCGCTTTGCCAGTCTCTCGAATGTCGCCATCTGACACTTATCTCTTAAACATTCCGCGAGGTGATAGATGGCCACAAATCCACGTCCGCACTTGGACAAAAGCCCTGTATCCTAGACCTTCAGCCCTCCACAAGACCACCCCACCCACCTCCCTCAGAGCCCGCCACTGTTAGCCGGTAGAGTGCAGGGGCTCTCGCTGCGTGGCTTCCCACGGCAATCTCTGTCTGTGACTCTGACCGGGTGAAACCCTCGGCTCCAGCTCGGAACACCGATCGCTCGCGTGCGAACAGGAGCACGACAGCCAAAACAGCTGTATGCAACTCGAACTTTGCCAAAACGAGCAGAAGCTATATCGCCTAGAGCAGCTTGCCGATCACAGCAAATAAAGAGCAGCTTGCCGACCACACTAAAAATAGAGCGGCTTGCCGATTACACTAAACATAGAGCAGCTTGCCGACCACAGTAAACATAGAACAGCCTGCCGAGCACAGTAAACATAGAACTGTGGGACTATTGACCATTTAACGGTCGCCTCGAGTCACGGCGCATAAAGCTAAAGCCAACTGCAATCATTATGCTTACAAGAGCCATTGTAGCATGGCTCTTCCATTTCTCCCCAAATACAAATTCCATGCTTAAGTCAATGCTGCACATAAAAAGGCAGCGTAAAGCTGATCGACCAAAAGAAAGCACGGGATCAGTCGCGAAACAACACCAGGCTGCATGCATAATATTATTTTTTGTCATGCCTGGAACGACATATGCAATGAAGCACCTACATGGGCATTCGCGAAGTATGCCTTAATCATTGCATTAGGCGAAAATGGATAGAGGCACATCTGCTCTTGAAAATCTCCCATTGAGTGACACATCAGGATCTCAAACCGATGCTGCCAACACCACGCCCATAACAATGCTAACGTCCACACCAGCTCTCAGGAACACTGAACTAGAACACACAAAATATGTGCGCATGACTGGTTTCGCCAATGGAGCTGGACATATTTTCAGACCAGACAGCCCAATGTATAGGCGAGCCGGCAGGCGGCCCCTTGAACGGGCTTCTATCACAATAATTAACCTGCTGTGAGTTCCATCGGCGCCTGCCGAACTTGAGATCATTGGCGAACCGAAGACCGCCGAGTCAATCAGCATTTGCTCGCTGTGCCAGGGTCGTTCTCCTAGCTTCTTGGAACATATGACAGAAGTAGACCATTCCTTATGACCTTGACTGTTCACTGGGATTTGGAATGACGTGAACTGCAGACACATACCCCGGATCGTCTCGAATCGGTATTGAATTCGATTCTCTGAATGTACTGAATTCGATCTCTCGGTATTGCATCAATAACATTATTATAATATGTCCGAGGTTATCGCCATGGCAGGCAGGGCGGCCTGAACCTAACGGCAGGTGAGAAAAACTCACGCCAGTCGGGGGTCTGATGCAGTTTGCAGTGGTTTCGGTCCGGTTCACCGCAATATTAGAGCGACAACTGGACCACTGCCAGGAGAAACGGCAGTCACCCGGTTACCACAGGTCAACAGGGGTCACACGAACGACCCCTCGGCGTAGCGACGAAACACCTCGGGCGCCGCATCACACCGCTATTTATTGACGCGTCGCATAGTTCGCGTTCAGTAGCCAGTTCAAATAAACACGATTACGAGCCGGCAGCGCGGCGGCGTCCGTTCATTGGACGCGCCGCCGCTGACGCCGCAGGGCCGGCGGGGAGGGGAGCCAGCTGGAATGTACCCCGGCGACAGAGCGGCGCCGCGCCCGGAGGCGTTAGGTCGCGGGACCTGGCGGGCCTCGAGCGGGGGCCAGATCAAGCGTTGAGATCAGAGAAGAATGCCAGCATTTTTTTCCGGTGAACGTAGTTGTTTTTCGGTGAGGCTGATTTCGTGCCGGATATACGAGACTGGCAGCTGCTAACTCTTTTACACAGCCAGATGCAACACCGCCAGTTAGTTCTCTCCTTAACCTATGCAAAGGGAAAGAGCGTCTTAAAGTCACTGGCGCAACATGTTCTGAGTATTTTTCTCGCAAGCCCTTACATTACACAGCTGGTTATGTCCCATCGTGGCAGTCAGGAAGGGCGGGAAGAAATGCATGAATAACAACACAAGTTTCACCTGTGGCAATAACTACGAATTGCTGACACCCGTACGCCTGGCAATCAAAGCAGCGTCACGCAAGCCGCCCACACAGCGCGAATATTGTTGTCCCGGGCGTGATAACGGCCTAACGGGTTTCTGGCTAATTAGCCTTGCGTGATGAATGTGTTCCCACATCCCAGCGGCGGTACTTCTCAAACACGAACACAAGCCCACACGGAATACCACTTTAACCTCATCAGGTGACATTACCCCAGGACGGCAGCGTATCAGCCAGCCAACAAGCCGCAGTTCCCTAGAGGCACTCATTCCTGTCGAGGAAAAACTTTTCCAAATATGCTCAAGTTTCAATATGCTGCACAGGGATGCCGCAAGCATCGAAATCTTACTTTTCAAGGCGTACGCAACCCGGTTCGAAAGCCAGCCTGTTGTACCCAGTGCGATCCTGGCGATGAATTTGTGATTGGATGACATTGATCGTGTACGGTGGCTTTACACAAATTTAATGCATTTTCCGGAGTTTGAACTGTTAGTGAGGAGCTGATTGCCATTCAAGATTAATGGATGGAGCCTAGTCAAGCCCACCGGGGCAATAACACGGCTACTTTTCCCATCGCCTAGAAGCACATAGTACACTTGGGTATAGTTTGTCCGCTTTATGAAAACAAATGAGGCTCTTTCAGTAATGCTCGCCATTTTTTCACCAATATCCCGTTGTAAGTCAAGAAAACGTGTCCCGCCTTTACAAACTGCGCCGGCACACATTTCCACTGTTTTGTCGGGAATAACTCAGCAACATCATACATTGCTATACCGGGATGTAAAATGTGACTGACAGATTGTACACTATTACATTATTTACGCGCGACTGCTTTTGGCTCACCAATCTCCGGTATCTATCTAACGTCGTCTCCCATGTTTACATCGCCCTTCCATGTCCACGAGGTCCAAGGAGACTTTGCCATCATACTGTGAGCATTTTCCGCACCTGGGTGACCAGGCAGATTAATCGGGACAGTTTTAGATTGAGCTTCCGTCAGTAAAGAGGCAGCCAGTTGGCAGACTGAGCACCGCACAAGTCAAAATTTAGCTTCCACCAGTTAAGAGGCAACCAGTTTGCGGACTGAGCACTGCGCAGGTCTAGACTGAGCTTCAGCCAGTGAAGATGCAGTCAGGTCTAGATTGGACTTCCGCCATTGAAAAAGCAGCCAGGTCTAGATTGGACTTCCGCCAGTGAAGAAGCAGCCAGGTATAGATTGAGCATCCGCCGGTGAAGAGGCAGCCAGGCTGCGGACTGAGCACCGCGGACGATATATGAACTGCCACAAAAGCACCAGTTGACAGGTCCGCAGAACAGCGGCGGTAACAAATTGTCCAGCTAATAGCACGTGAGCGCCACCCGCACGAGGAGCGCCTTGAGTGAGACGAGCAATTAATCAACCAGTGGCGTGTTCCGAAGCGGAACACCCTTCCAGCCCGGACCTGGAGCCGGACGACCCGCCGCGTCCGGCAGCACTAATCGTCCGCGAATCGTCGCGCGCACAAATGACACCCGACTCCCCACAAATGACACCCGACTCCCCACAAATGACTCCCGAGTCATCAGCGGCGGGCTTCCAGGGCCGCTGCGGCGGGTGCTGGACGGCGCGTGCGTTATCGGGGCGGTGTATATACGGCCCGACCGCGGCTGCCGGGGCGACACCTGCTGTGTGACATCTGTCTATCGCTGAATGGCGTCTGTCAGTCGCATGCCGTCTCGTGTAGCGGTTCTGCAGCAACGTTTGGCGTTGGTCGACTGACGACGTCTGATGGCCTGCACTAGGGCGGCCCGGGCGTCACAGGCGCCCTGGGGAACGAACGGAGCTCAGCCGGTGCAGTTTCTTGTAACGAAGCGTAGATTAACACATTGAGACCTTGCGCACTCAGCTGCAGAGTTGGATGACACGCTGCTGAGTTGGATGACATCCCAGGAATTGTGATCTGTCCTCATTTTGTGCGTTGTCCTGTCCTCATTACATGTGCGTATTCTAACATCCATATCGCGATACCGCAAACTTACCGCATACAACATCTTGTTACGCATTTTTGAACGCCACACAGGACGGTGCTGACACGGTTCGCGAAAGTGATAACTTCAAAATATTGGGAGATGACAACTCTGTCACTCGCCATGCGCTTCGACAACGCTAGCTTTTCGGTTATGCCGACATCCAATTTCCGGGACCATTATCCACCAACGATTAGCATAACAAGATACGCGTAAAAGGCCCGCGATTCCCAACAAGGGGAAGGCCTCGTAAGAGATGTCTGATATGTGCTAATTCAGGAGTGACGGCACCGCTAGCCGAAGATGACTATCACCCCAGACTCTAGTCTCCAATCGCCAGTTTAACAGGCCATCCATTAATTCAAACAATTGGCGGTTCCGATAATCGCGGTGGGATGGGCAGAGACAGGACTCTGTGGGCGGTCATCTGACAGCAAACCTGGCTAGCCCGCGGTGGAGTGTGAGCCCGCTGAGGCGAACTTCTCAAACAAGCTGCCATCCACGGTAAGTTTATGTCGCCACCAATGTAATTACACAATAGTCCAAGGGTGAATGAAGCGACAAGCATGCCCTGAGTTGGACGTCAGCTACCGAGGGTCGGCCCTACAGAGGTCACCGACTCTCACTCCCCCCCCCCCCCCATCCGGTGACCTGGGCACGTCTGGGGTCAGACTGTGCCTGCGGTGTGGGAGGAGGACGACCGGGGAGCACGTCTGCACGGGACGGGGGGGGGGGGGGTCTGAGAGGTCCCTACAACAGCGGGGAACACGCTGGGAGGAGCACGACGGGGGAGCACGTTTGCACGGAACAAGGTACACGGAGAGGTACCGGAGAAGGCCAGAGGACACTCTGCAACAGCGGAAGAACGCTTTGGGACGGAGGCGCCACGCCTGGGTGTTCTGCGAGTGCCTCTGACTCCATTGTCCTGAGGCGCGTACTGGTAACGAGGAAATATCCATCTGGGTGGTGGCACGCTGAGTTTCAACAACGTCCGGGTATCTGATTCAGATCAAGTACATGGTTCAGGTGGTAAAACTACACCAGCGAGAGACCAAAGATCACGTCATGCTGCAGCGCCAAATCGCGTCCGAGCATCAGGACTACCGCCCGACCCCAGCTGTCCTGCCTAATCCGCTGCGTGTCAAACACGGGGACAGAGACTTGGCTCCGGCCAGCGGTGCTCCTCAGTCATCGACCCCCGACCGGCGGCCCACGTCAGCCCGCCGGCGCCGGGAAAGCCGAGAGCGCTGGTTTGAACAGCGTGGGCCGCCGCGATAGGAAAGCACGCCAGCGTGTGCTGCATGGGTCGAACCGACAGACACGCTTCAGGAGCCCGGCTGACCTTTCGAGGAGCTACCGGGAAAGCCATCCGACGCCTTATGCCATCTTGGTGTGTGGTTGTGCCGAGGGATGCCCACGTGACGCTACATGACGAACGGTAGGCAAATGCGCCCAGAAATGACTCTTTCTTACGCAAGTTAAAAATGAAAATACAATTTTGGGGTTGATTTTTTCTTTAAAGCGCCAGAGACCTAATGTTGATTTTTGGAGGCGCTAAGGAAGCAGTTGCATCCCCCGATTAGCAATGCATTATACCCCACCCATGCATACATTACGCTCGAGTGAGCGAGTACATCACAAAAACGATGCGCAACAAGAACATCCAATTGGGACTGCGTTCCGCCTCAGAACGAGGGCACTGCGGCTGCTCCAGATCACGTTCGAGCCCGTGATTGGGCGGACCGTGACTCACGCACGCCCAAACCGTCCGGCTGCACGCTGATGATAGCCAGAGCCCACCATCCATCATAAGCCTTACGTGATGGCTTTATTTCCAATCAGGGGCCTTGGACTCCACCATTAAGCGTTACGGTCTGCTATTTTTCTCCAGTTTATCCTAAAGCTGGCAGAGGTAAGCTGGCTGCGTGTGATGATAAGTTATGCGTGGTGAAGATAATCATAAAGCTGATGATTGATTGGCTCATCCGTTAGCCATTTGTTCCACTTCAACACGACATCGATAAAGGTGAATATCAATCACTCGGCCAAAGCACAAAAAACGGACAGAGTAACGCTAAATCTAGTTTTAAGTGGCAAGCCGAGCATAATAATGGACACCAGGAAACAGCGTGGCGGCTATTTTAAGTCGTCATCCGTCCAACTCACCCAAACATCAGCCAGGCCAGCTACTGAACGTAGAGGAGTGTCGCTTGTTCGGTATTAGATGCGATCGGGCGTTGTATCTAAATTCATGCGGAAGATTCGAATCACTACACCGTGGTAGGTTTTTCCATCCCACTGCCGCAGCGGGAGGAGGAACGTGAGATGCAGATGGCTTCAGAACGTGTCGTGCATAACGAGTAAATCGCAAGCACATGCTTGCGCGATGCATGAGATGTGGGTGTGGCAGCGGTGCACCGGAAAATACAGTCCTGCTCTGGAGCGTCCTTACATAAACCAGGGAACAGAAGGGCAACGAACGCGCCAGCAGCAGGCGCTTACTGCAGGGGCACCGCCCGGTTGTTTGCTCTGCAAGTCCGGCAGGCGCCTGTGAGGCGCGATAAGCCTTGCTGCACACCATGTTCGGCGTTTGACGGGCCTCCTTCACGGGGCTGCACATGTGTTGCGTCCCATCAATCCCGTGCATTCAAGTCCGCGTTGTAAAACGAGCAGTGTGCTCAAGGAAAGTGTGACTTACCAGCGGACTAACACGTTTTGGAGGTGCGACCGGTACGTGTCTGAAAATTTGCGTATCAAACCGCACTGGTACATATGTCTTTTCATGTATCTCATGGAGGCCTGCCCATGACTGGCAGACCGCTCTGTGACAAGCATTCAACGCTATGGTGACCTCGACCTCGAGGTGCTGCTCTGTCCCGTCTAGTGGCTTCAGACTCGGCATATAACGTACAGGTAAGACCTCGCCACCACACACCGCACATGAACTCCGCATGCCTGACTCCCCGCCGTCTGCACTCCCCGCCTGGGCGGCGGGCGGAGCTGCACTCCATGTCCGCGGAGCTCACTCCCGGCCAGCACGTGCGCACGTGTGCACGTCTCTCTCGTTTGCACGCCGCGCCGAGCGGACACGGTTGGCCACGTGCTTGGTGGCCGCCCGTTGTGGTCGGCGCGGTGTTTGGACAGCCGCGAGGACCGGAACCCGCCCCATATTTATTGCTCGCCGCCTGTTCAAACAGCGCGGCGCTGAAGCGGCGCTCGTGCCAAACTACTGACGCAAGGCGGCGACCCTCGATTCCAGCATAAGGGGACGACTGGATTGAGAAAACGACGCCGAACTCTGAGCCGAAGCCCGAGGAACCTTCTCGACGGCAGTCGGAGGCGTGACTAAATGATCAAAAATCAATTACAACCAACCCAGTTATGTCAGCAATACTGTTGAGTAAATATTATAAAAATGCAATACAACGGGCTCGGACCAGGACATATTTCAGGAAATGGAATAGATAATAGGCTGGACTGTGTCGGCGAGCGTGCCACCAGCCAGCCGTCCAGCCGGTTACAGAGGCTGGACTGTGTCGGCGAGCGTGCCACTAGCCAGCCGTCCAGCCGGGTGCAGAGGCTGGACTGTGTCGGTGAGCGTGCCACTAGCCAGCCGTCCAGCCGGGTACAGAGGCTGGACCGTGCCGACGAGCGTGCCACTGTCCAGCTTGCGTAGGGTAGCTTCGCAACGTCGGTGTGCTGTCTCCAGGCTGAATATTTGATAGACGGAGGCGAAGTCATTCAGTCAGTGTAACGGTGGTATTCCACGATGACGTTGCGGAGCCTTCTCTACATCCTCTCTCTTAACGGTTTCGGAGCAAGACCAGGATGACATAACTGGAATAAATTTTCAAGCAGCATTCGTCAAGCCATTTTGCTTGAAGTGTAGGCTCCAGACGAGGCGTAACCAAAAGACCTGTTCCCTCTGGCGGCCAACTGCCCGGTGCGAAAGCCTGCTCACTTTCAGGCATCACCCGGCCTTGGAGACTCGGCAGCCCTGGGCGACAGGCGGAGATGCGGCACATCCTGTTGTGCGCCGGCCACTGGGGCACCGAGCCACGCACGCCCCCTGCCGTGACGGACGCGTCCGCCACAGCCCCGAAGAACGACGCGAAAACACCGCCGCGTCGTGCTGCCTCAATTGCGTCAACTGCCAGCGACATCTTGCAAATCATTGGACAACAATCAATATCAACTAGAGCGGCGGCCGTACCAAGGCCTCGAAAACACGAGCCGTGTCAGTCGTGTCTTTTGCACGGTACGCTGCAGCAGAGTGCGTCTGCCCGCCCGCGACACGCAGCACCACCCCCTCCCCTCCCCGGACGCAGAAGCTACCCCGCCTCGCCCGCGGGTGTAGCAGGCCCCGCATCGGACGTCGAAGCCCCCGCCCGTCCCCCGTCCGCGCCCACAGACGGCCGCGCCCACTCCAACGGACTTCGGCGACCCCGAGATTGGACGGGAGTGGAGCGTATGCAGATGAGGTGCTCGGCAGTCCCAAAATGGCACGTCATCCGGCAGCCGCGGTGGCGCGCCGGGCCGCGAGGAGAGCCTGGCGGCGGCGGCGGCGGCGAAGGCGCGCCCACGCCGGCCGTCCCGGTCAGACCGGACAACGCTGGGCTGCCAGGCTGGTGGGGCTGCGGCGTGTGCGATCTGATCGCGACAGTCCGCGGCGCGGCGTGTAGCGGTGTATGCAAGGGAGCTCGTGAAGAGGGCCTACGAAGCATCGCCTGGAAGATCCTTTTGGGAACACTTTTCTGCGACAGGGTACGCGCAATGATGAAAGCACATGTCAGTACACTGCCGTCGGAAAACAAAAAGGCGCAAACACGAGGGCCCGTTCTTCGGAACCTTGAAGACGTTGATTAAGTTTATTCATGAATAAACAACACATTAACGCTGGATGGAATATGCTGAGGTAACAAAATTGTATGCTACAGTAACAAACACTTCCCCATTCATTGCATTTAGTGTAGCCTTAGGGATCGACGCATCACACAAGTGCAAATCTCTTGCCGTGGGTTAATTTCCTCAACGCTTCTCTCAAACCTGAAGCTAACTGGTAAACAAAGACCCCAGCACCAGGGTGACCCCAGACATGTGTGACATGGTGACCCCAGACCCCAACACACGTGTCCAGACATCTCAAATTGTGGTCAGGATTGAGCTATCTTTGTGCTTTCGCAGCACAAATCCTGTCTGCCTGGCCCTCCGAAGACGACGCAACCCGCCTCGCCAATTTGTGACACCTCAGCGCCAGATCCTTTCCCCGCAGGTGAGCCGACCGTGCATTAATACGCGATTGCCAGCAGCCAATTACGCAACTAATCAATCCATTTATCAGGGCCGCCAGCCGGCGCAGCGGTAGCTGGGTGCCAATCAGTCGCGCGCTGCGCCACACTTCGCCGCCTGAGCCACCCCTGGCCGTAACTCTGCACGAGTCTGCATGGGCCTGCTGCATAATTACGGCGCGTTACTCGGCAATCTCACGCCAGAATCAGCCGGGTGCTGTCGGCATAAACGGCGCACCGGCGGCGACGGCGGCGCGCTTCAGCCCAGCGGCGCGCACCGGGGGCGGGCAGTTGCGAGGGCGCTTGCAGCTGATGATGGCCCATCGGCTCGGCGCGAGGGAAGCACTTGAGAAGGGCCGCCCCTGAGAGACGTGAACAGTGCCGCGGGGGACAGGCCCTCAGCGATGCCCTGAGCCAGGGTCGTTCGTTAGAACCTCCACGGTGGGGGGGGGGGGGGGGGGGAGGGGCAGGGCAGCTGCAGTGCAGAGCTATCTGAAGATGTCTGGGACGCCGCCAGGCGCCGACTGAGGATCCTTCCCAGTTCAGCGGATTGTAGCTGTGACCCACGGCCGACCGAGCTTTGGTGCGGCTGAACACGTGCAACAGGGACAACAAGCGGATCAAACGGCTGAAGTTTTGTTTACGAATTTCGAGCCAACTCCGCGCCTTTACATTTGGAACTGCATTGACATGTGTGTGGTATCTCGGACGCTAAATCTTACGTTTCAGTCATTGATAGCTAACATTGGCTCGTATTTACACGAGTAATGAGACACGGAGCAACATCTTGTCTATAGCTCATCGACGCCAACCGGCCGGAAGCCCGCCGTCTCAACAGCAGGCATCTTGCAGACCGAAACAGCGCCGTGTACCCGATCCACCGGATGATGCCATTCGTCAGCGGCGAACATCTCAGCATTCCAACACACCCACTCGAGTGGGCAGCGGCCAAACAAACAGCTGTTCACACCTCTCTCTATCTGCGGGTCGCTACGCGGTCTCGTCATCGGAGGGATGGCGTTCCTGTTGGCGACTCGACCGTTGCAGCCGAGTCGGCACGCGGCGGGGAGGGACTCCGGGGCGGGGTGGGACGTCGCGTGACCACCGTTGACCCAGACTGACCCAGGTCAGGCCGACAGAGAACAATGCGATAAGACAGCGAAGCGCAGATGCTTCGACAAGGAAGGTAGGATAATGCACTACACGTCGGGCTTTGGGGTGCATAAGCGCAGCAAGAGTATGCTCGTGATATTCTCGCGTTTATTTTCGCTGGCTGATGCAATGATTGGTGGACACTAAAACTGGAGAGGAAGGTAAAGTTCATGAAAGAAAAGACCCAACAACCACAGCTGAGGCATCGCCGGCGAGATTTCAACCCCGCGGGGTGGAACTTCGTGAGCTTAGCTGGGGAGGAGAGATCTGCAGACGTGATTCCCTCTCCCAAACCCGCAGACTTCCCGACGTCACAGCTGTCTTCGCTGCCACCGTCACGGACGGCTCGGCGCTACAATGCCTGCGTCACACGGTCGTCAATGATCACGTGACGGGTGAGATCACCGTTCGCAGGACGCCGGCTGATCATGGCGCCCGGAACTGGGAGGGTCACATTCTCTGCGACCGGGCTACATGATGACTGAGACCCTCCGGCAGGGGAGAAGAGGAAGGCTGCTGGCTGCGTAAGACATCCATTCGCTGTGTGACAAATGGTGTATAATAAGGTTTGAATGGTTTGTATTCCGGAACGCAAGCAGCATGAAAAGATATCAGCTGCTACAGGTGGACATGGTGGGATAAGTAGTGCGAGGTGAGAAAAATAAATTTTGCTTCCCAAAGACGAAATCAAGTGAATTACCAAACGGAGAAAATCGCTTGGTACATAACGGGACAATTTCAAAACGCAAAAACCCATTTTTTTGACAAAAATGCCCCTGAACTGAGAGGCAGCTGTTGTCGACAAGTCTTCACCTGAGGCAGAGATTCCCTGTTCATGTGGGACGCAGATGCACGTCAGCGTCTCTAATAATTACTATTTTGGTCTCTGTTGCTGCAAAGAGAGAAAAATCACTGACGATGATCTTATCTGGTGGTTCAGTACAAAGATGACAAAAAAGCAAAACAGGATGGCAAAGAGACGTGGTCACTGAAACTGCCCGCATTGTCACTAGCAAGTGGTATCACAGAAAGATCCGTGATAGCAAAGAAAAGTTGATCAGTCTGCTTATCATGTTTACTTAGATTTTTGAACACATGGACATTCTAAAAGGTCGTTGAACGAAAGTCTGCGGCACCCTACTACCTTTTTTCCTGGAGGTATTCCCCATGTCCCCATCAGGGATGAAGATATAAATACATGCTGACAGGGGATCAATCATAAGCCTGCTTTCCTGCCTGAACAAATACAGAAGATCCATCTCCACTGTTGCAACAACGCACGGTCTACCTCGCGCGATTGAGATTCAGTACCTATGTCGTAAATCCCGGACCACAGCCGTCGCACTTAGTCGTTCCAGGCCGCGATCCACACCAGGCCCGTTATCTGCCGTCAGAACAACGCCCTTCCGGCACGCAGTGCCAGCCCTGCAGACCGGGGCTGAAACGATGGCCGCTAGAGAACGCCCCTCGCTCGACAGACTGCTACACTGAACTGAGCAGCTCCCGGAGCACGAGACCAAGGCCGAGACTGAGCCCGAAACCGAGACCGAGACCGAGCCCGAGACCGAGACCGAGATCGAGCCCGAGTCCAAGACCGAGACCGAGACTGAACCCGAGCCCGAGCCCGAGCCCGAGCCCGAGCCCGGGCCCGATCCCGAGCCCGAGCCCGAGCCCGAGCCCAAGCTCGAGCCCGAGACCGAAACTGAGCCCGAGACCGAGACGGAGACCGCGACCAATCCCGAGTTCGAGCCCGAGTCCGAGCCCGAGACTGAGTCCGAGCCCGATCCCGAGACTGAGCCCGAGACCGGGACCACGACCAATCCCGAGTTCGAGTTCGAGTCCGAGTCCGAGTCTAAAGCGACGGCCGACCAGCGCCGCGTGATAACACGTGATAGCACCCCGAGTGTACGAGCGACAGCGCTCGGATGGCGCGATAGCGCGGATAACGAGGGGCGGCGGCGGCGACGGTAGGCCGCGATCGCATCGGCGGCGGTCGCGGCGGCGCGGCGTCCGCCCTGACGGACAGGGGAAAGCAGGCGGGCACAACGGGAGTGCGCGGTGAGGCCGCCGGTAGGTCGCAAGGTGATTGGCGGAGAAAGGGGCGCCGACGGTGCCGGGATGTCAGGAGGCGCTGCAGTCGCACTCGGCAGCTGCGAAATGTCTCTCTGTTTAGGCGGATGCTCATGATCGTGATGATCGTGATGAATATTCGTGATGTACAGTAGACTGCCACTCACCAAAGTGTGAGAGCTAATTCCGTAAGAGGCAAAGAGACATAAGTAATGAAATGCACGGCGGCCCTCCGATGCATGTAAATAGCGGAGAACTGTGTGTGGTTATATCTTTTGTGGAGTAAGCATCGAAGGGGACAATGCATGAACAGATGAAAAAAGCGGCGAAAGGAAAATGTGAGTGCGAGTGCCAGCACGCGAAATAGAGAGAGAGAGAGAGAGAGAGAGAGAGAGAGAGAGAGAGAGAGAGAGAGAGAGAGAGAGAGAGAGAGAGAGAGAGAGAGAGAGAGAGAGAGAGAGAGAGAGAGAGAGAGAGAGAGAGAGAGAGAGAGAGAGAGAGGATAGAGAAGAGAGAGAGAGAGAGAGAGAGAGAGAGAGAGAGAGAAGAGAGAGAGAGAGAGAGAGAGATAGAGAGAGAAGAGAGAGAGGATAGAGAAGAGAGAGAGAGAGAGAGAGAGAGAGAGAGAGAGAGAGAAGAGAGAGAGAGAGAGAGAAGAGAGAGAGAGAGAGAGAGAGAGAGAGAGAGAGAGAGAGAGAGAAGATAGAGAGAGATAGAGAGAGAGAAGAGGAGAGAGAGAGAGAGAGAGAGAGATAGAGAGAGAGAGAGAGAGAGAGAGAGAGAGAGGAGAGAGAGAGAGAGAGATAGAGAGAGAAGGAGAGAGAGAGAAGAGAGAGAGAGAGAGAGAGAGAGAGAGAGAGAGAGAGAGAGAGAGAGAGAGAGAGAGAGGAAGAGAGAGAGGAGAGAGAGAGAGAGAGAGAGAGAGAGAGAGAGAGAGAGAGAGAGAGAGAGAGCCTATATATTACTCTATGTTGTTTTTTCGGAAGAACGTCGCACGCTAAAACTTAAGCGATAAATTGTGTTTCATAGGCGACCAAACAGCCCGCTATTTTTGTCTGTTCCAATTTCGTTCGCTTCAGCGTGCAGCATCCAATTAGTCTGACATACTGTAGCTACACTCGAGGCTATTTGCTTGACAAAGAGAGGCACTCACAGCCTTCGTTTGTTGCGAACAAAAACAAAAGAAGACCTCAGGCTAATTGGACGACGATTCCACTACATCTGGTACCAATGTATTCCGGTGCAATGCAGCACCCGACGCTACACTAATCGCGTGCAGGCCACCTTGTTTACCAGTGCAGCGTGCCGAGCTACCAGACAGAGTGGCCAGGGTCACAACAGTGAACTGGCAGGCCACCAATGGCTGTTGAGAACTAGGTGTTCCTAAAAATGAGTCAGACAGATAGACCCGTTTCAATTGTATTACATCAATCTACTCAGAGTGCAACGATTGCAAACAATGGAACCCATAACAGGACACCAGTTGTCTCATTTGTGTAGGGACACCAATTGTCTCACAGTGCAGTCAGTGGGTTTAGGAGGGAATAAGTGGATAAGAAGGATAACAAATTTGCAATACTAAAAAAGACAAACCGCCGGCATTTTCACATTTCAAGGGAACTGTGCTCTGGTAAATCGTGAATAATGATTGGTAGATTTATCAGGAACGCATTTACGTCACTTACATGTCACTTATCAAATGTGGCGGTACACTTCCATACTGGGCTGCAGCTTGCTCATATTGGCGCCTACCACTTACCCCAAGCATCAGCTGAAAGCATCAACAATAAACTTGCGTTTCTATGGGAAAAGGGTTAAAGGCCTTCAGTGGCAAAGACAAATATGTTCTACGCAAAACTCTATACACCCTATACACTTCGGCATACTTTTACTCGGAGCAACGGCAAACGAACAGGCGGCATTCGTCCATAAAGCCAACACGTGACTGCGCCGGGGATTTTGGACTTCGGCGGCTTAACACTTTATAAAGCTAGTGCAGGTGCTGAATGCACGGAGATAGCAGTACAGATAGTAGAAAAGTACGGTGCTGTCACACGTGGAGCAAAAATATCTTAAATTAAAGTATCTTGACCCTGAAGAGGATGGGAGCGTGACCCAAAGGCCAAACGGTACACGTTCTAACTTTTCGCTTTCATGTGGTCACTGGGACTCGGTATAAATAATTACTTGCTTGACTCCTGTGGATCGTGGGCATTCCTGCGATCGTATTGTGAATACTGATCAGAGCACAGCGAGCCAGTATGTGACCTGCACAGCGGGCCAGTATGTGACCTGCACTGCGAGGGTTCATTGACTGCAATGTGCACACTGCACTGTGCAGGGTGATGTCGATCTAATGACGGAACAGTCACGTGGGCCCGATGCCGACCCCACACCCTCTTCCCCGGCGTTAAGCCTGGGGCACCCAGACAGACTCTGCGTGACTGTTTCAGTGCCGAGCGAATCATGGACAGGCTGTCGCTGGGGTCTGATCCTTCCGCTGGAAAGTCTGACAGCCCGGCATGAGCGAGAGCGCTTCTTTCGATCGTTGTAAAATTTCATAGAAACCATTCATGTAAATTTTTACTGGGAAAATATAGCACGTGGTTCCTGAAGTTTCTCGGTGCCCGCGTTAACCCTAAGGGGGCGACGACAAAGCCCGGGACATTCAACATGAAACTAACCAGTTTTAGCCCGTCATCGACAGCGGCACAGATCTCGCCTAGGACTCGCTCTACGGGGTTTGACCTAGGGTCCGTTTCACCCGCCCCTACCACTGACCTGGGGTGGGCTCACTGGCCGGCGCCGCCTGGTTCCTGCTGGCGGCCTTCTCGCACTCCTCGCGGCTGGTGAACGAGGTAGGGTCACCGGAGACGTCCGGCGAGCGGCAGTCCTCCAGCTCCGTGCAGACGCACTGCGTGCCCAGCATCAGTTGGCACAGGCTGTACTTGCAGGCGGTGGCGTTCTCTGCCGGTCACAACAGATCACTGTCAGTCGTCACTGTGTCAGCTGGCACAGGCTGTACATGCAGGCGGTGGCGTTCTCTGCCGGTCACAACAGATAACTGTCAGTCGTCACTGTCAGCTGGCACAGGCTGTACATGCGGGCGGTGGCGTTCTCTGCCGGTCACAACGGGGCACTGTCAATCGTCGCTGCGTCAGGCACCGCACAGGTGCGTTACGAAGACAGTGTGCCACCCTGTAACGTAGCGCGTTGCGCAATCGCCGCGGGCAATGCGGGTTGCGTCTGAGTACACCCAAGCCAGCCTGAGGTCAGGAATTTGCGACTGACGCACGGCGGCCGCCAGTCACATAACACCCGGATTCGACCGGCGTAAGTTTCGCCACATCAATGCTTTTAGTCGATAGTCTTTACTGCGAGCCATGTCCTGTTAGCACACGATACCAAGACGGCCCTAGATAAGGCACAACAGCCGGCGGCTCGCGACCAGCACGCTGATAGATGGGACACGTTTCCAGCATCGGCCATTACCCGCTGATGGGTGTGGCCTGCTCCTGTCGGTCGCCACGCTTGATACGGCGCTCGTGCAAGCTGAAACGAGGTTTTCCTGCACGGCGACATCTCGTCCGTGACATGGCGACAGAGCCGTCCCGGAGGAACGGGGGGGGGGGGGGGGGAGGGGCAAAGTTCGTCTAACTTGGCCCGTTAACGGAACGCCTTGCGGAAGAACTTTTGCATTAGAGACTGGAGTAGCAATAGGGGGCTTACAACACCGTCTGCACACTGAGAGGGCCAGAACCGAGCGCAAGTGGGCGCGCAGTGTGGGTATGGTTGCGTGTTCACAAATGCTCGTGCGTGTGTGTTTAAGAGTGTATAGGCTACGGCAGGTATGCGTGTGAGCGAATACGTTGGCACATGTGTTGGTCTTTTTTGTTAATGCTCACTCCAGCAGTCGATTATTTCTGAGGGATTACTGATACTTGCATTAGTCACAGACCTTATCTGAATGCTTCATCCAGGCCGAATTTTAAAGACACATCCTTTTCCAACCACCACTGCGATAAAAGAGAATGTACCAGCGATGATGCACCACTGTGAAATGAAAAGGGATCGGAAACACAACGGCAAACGTTTCAGTACGCGCACCTAACATCAGCCGCGGCACGCATCAAACGTAGAGCACAGGATTCGAAGCGCATCAGTTTCAAAAGCTCCGCAGGGAGGCGCCAGGCGAGCTCCCGCGAGCGGCAGCGGGAGCCAGGAAGCGAGGGCTCGCCGCGCAACACGAGACCGCCGCCGGCGGGTCACTGCGATGAGTCAACAGCCGACTGTCGTCACCACCGCGGCGCCGGCGCCGGCGGCGGCACCGAACACCGCTCCGGCTCGGTTCTCGCTGCATTAGCGACGCCATTCGAGTCGCAGATCCGCCCTGCAACCGCTCCCACCGGAGCACGGTCAGGAGCGAGGGCGGCGGGAATAGCAACGCGTCTGGCATGCGGTACGGCCAGCCGATTGTCCACATGACTGTTTTACTCCTTTCACCGACGGCAAATCGATCTGCAGTCTGAGCTCAGCTGTGCGAAGCTAAGGCCGACCTGACAGACGGGTCGACCGGCTAAGCGCGGTGTGACGTGTGTGTGACGCGGCTGTTGTGACAGCGACGTCGAGCGCGGCCCGCGTGCAGGCGCCTGGCACAGAAGAGCGAGGCACCGCTGACCGCACGTGTAGACCATGCGCCATCTCCAGCCAGCCGAACGGGGGCACTTCGCAGGTGGCCATCTTGGCAGGCGCCCGCCTGAAGATAAACACGGACGGGCGCGGTTTTGAGGCGGCCGCCGCCTGCCGCGTGTTGAGCCGGCGCCCGCGCCCGCCCATGACATCGGTCCCGAGCAGCTGCCGCCGCATCCGCTTAACCAGCCGCGGCACGGGCGCGCGGGAGGCCTGGCAGCGCGCCGGGGGAGGCGCGGCAGTGCCTGCCGCAGGCCCATCCGTCTTCAGCGGCGACTGGGTGTCGATCGGCGCCTCTCCGCGTGTAATCCGGGCCAGACGGCCCGCCGAGGCGGCAAGCCGTCCGCCCGATGGTGATCGAGTGGCGCCGGCGGCACAGCGAGGACACGCCGCCGGCACGCCGACGACGGCGGAGGTGCCAGTGCGAGCACGCCTTCTGTTCCCCAGTCACGCTGTTCAGTCCGGGGACGGCGGTCTGGGTCCAGGTCTGGATCTGGGTCTAGGCCTGCGTGTGTGTGTGTGTGTCCGCGCCTGTGTCTGAGTCTGGATCCGGATCTGGTTTTGGCTCCCCCCACATGCCGTAGGGGAGACAAAAAAAGCTTGTACACCCGGCCGCCCACCGCGGCCGGGCGTCCAGTCCAGGGACGGCGGTCCAATGCGACTCCTTCCTGCCCTCCCCCCGCGTGCCGCCCGCCGCGACCGGGCGCAGACGGGGACGGCGGTCCAGTGCAACCTCTTCCTGCCCTCCCCCGTGTGCCGCCCACCGCAGCGTAGACGGGGAGGGCGGTCCAGTGCGACCTCTTCCTGCCCTCCGCGGGGCCGACTCACGGAGCCCAGTCGCAGCCAGGCGCCGACACACCCGCATTCCGTCGGCGCTTATCGCCGGAAGCTGGCACAGTCCGCGGCGCCCCGCCCGCCGGCCGGAAGCCGTCACGACACCAGGAAGTGCCAGACCTGCCGACATGACTTCAGGGAGTGCCGGGCCTCCCGCACGGGCCTGGGGGTGACAGGGGACTCGGCGGGAGTGCCAGACTTGTCTACGTCATTCCAGGGAGTGCCGGGCCTCCCGCACCGGCCTAAGGGGCGACAGGAACCTCGGCAGGAGTGCCAGAATCATCCACGCGTCCGAGAACAGTGCTAGGTTTACTCGGTGTCTGCCGGAGGTGCCCAAGTAAAATAAGCGCTTGCCGAGCTGCAGGA
This sequence comes from Pollicipes pollicipes, assembly GCF_011947565.3. Taxonomy (NCBI): domain Eukaryota; kingdom Metazoa; phylum Arthropoda; class Thecostraca; order Pollicipedomorpha; family Pollicipedidae; genus Pollicipes; species Pollicipes pollicipes. The sequence continues at coordinate 32,505,878 of NW_023596420.1, forward strand.
GTGGCCCGCGAGTCAGTCCGGAGTGACAGTCGTCCGCGCAGCGGAGTGCCAGCGTCACTCGCGCGCGCCTCCCGGACAACCCAGCGTAATTCAGCCAGCTCCCCGCACCAGTTGAGGACACTCTTGAGGTGGGCTCTGGGCCGGCCCAATGCGGAGAAGAGGAGCAGAGCGCCGTGCGCTGTGTGTCGGGTCCGCCACCCGCGCCCACTCACATCAGCTGGGGGCAGCCGCCACCTCACCTCCCCAACGAGCGGCGGCACGCGAAGCCCGACGGCGCGCCGCGAGCGAAGCGGCGGTGCTGGCCGCTGCTGCTCAGCACTGCTACAGTGCCAGCCGCTGCTGTTCAGCACTGCTACAGTGCCGGCCGCTGCTGTTCAGCACTGCTACAGTGCTGGCCGCTGCTGTTCAGCACTGCTCCAGTGCCGGCCGCTGCTGCCCAGCACTGCTACCGTCATTCAGCCACGCTACCAGCTACTGCTACCGAGCACTGCTACCTGTGTGAAGCAGCGCTACCTTCTAAAAGCTAGGCTCTGTGGGTGAGGGCTTTGGCCCTGGAGATTAGATATTTTCCCCGAGACCGAACGCAGGCATCTGAATAGTTTTCATCCATCTCTCGCGGCCAGCCGACGTCAAGTGATGGCACCAGCTGCGACCCCAAATGTGAGCGCTGCCAGATACGTCCAAAGACCGAGACGGGCTTACAGTAATCACGGTCTGACGCGCTGAATCGATCCAGGGAAGACAAAAGGAGAACGAAGACAGCCAGGTTGTCACCAGGACTTCAAGGAGCTTCGGGAGTTTCCAGGAAAGGGTGGCGTTTGTCGGTTGTAATTTTTTTCTCTAATGTTAACTTGCGTCAGAGAACCACCGGCATTCACCAAATAAGTTGCCAGAATCTATCAGAAATCTAACAGAAACCAGAACAGATTCCACCACTCCTCGCTCATCTTTTAAGTCCAGCCTAAGAATGTTACACTAATATCCATGTTGTCACTCCGGTACTGGCCAGGATACGGGCCTTCCCTCATAGCACAGCTTTTGGAGTCTAACCACGCCCTGATCCCCACTCCCCGGACAGGCAAGAGGTCAAACGGCGCATTCTGAAGCTGGGTCTCGCATCCGACGCAAGAGATCCGACCTGTCTGACATGAAAACTCACATCTACACTTTTGGTGCGCTGACCTGGTGCCTTCAGTAGCCTTACACAGCATCGACCGCTATGTTAGCGGAACCGCAAGCATTGCTCCTGGCCGTCGACCATCTGCTGGCTCAGGTAACCTCAGATACCTGCATTAGCTGATGCAACGTTTGTGTTGGAAGCAGGTATGAGAGTTTCCAAAAACGACAGGCCACTTCCGCAATGGATCATAAGCAAAGGCGGAGACTGCTGACAAAAGTTGCTGTGGCAAAGCTGCCGAGACGAGCAGCATACAACGCAGATGCGTTCAAATCTGACAGATTTTGAGGAAAAGCGACTTGGCCGATCTAGCACCTAGCATACTATATCCTCCACGCGCGAATGAAATGTGCTCTTCAAGCTTGCATACATATTTCATATATATATGTATATATATATATATATATAAGTAGATACAAAACATGCCATGCATATGTATATATTTTGAGTATAAATACGTGTATATATGTATATATACACACATGTACATTTATATACAACTATTCTGCAAGCGACTGATGGGTGGCGGTGTAGCAACTCACGCTGGGACTACTGCGACTGAAGGATGACCGGACCACAGCCAGCTGATGAATCATACTTAAGCTTTACGACACACTGAAGCTGAAGCTGTATGGCGTCGCCTGACTCTTACCCTGGTAAAAAGGAGAATCGAACCCTTGATCTCTGGTTTCCTAGGCACACAGCTTAAGCAATGGGCAAACGCCACTTTTGCAGACTGCAGACAGCTCAGCCAGGCCCTAGTCTACGTGCGCATGAGCTGTTCGGAGGATGGACCTAACCGCAGAAGTGCCCCGTGATATCTAAATGTTTGAACGCGGCACGACCCACTGCATGGTCTAGTGGTCAGGCCGCTTCCCGCTGCGACTTTGCGATGCGATGTGGTTAGGTGCCTCTGTGACATTTCAGAGGTGGGTTATCATATGTCTGCATCATGTGTTGACTGAAATTGCGCACCAGAGGCGCGAAATAAAGAAGGGGAGATTGAAGCGAAATTATGACTCGGATAGTCAATCGAAGCTTAAAATGGGCACCAACTGCAAGTTGACATCAGTCTTTGGGAAGCTCAATCAAAATGCCAATTGGGCAAACTAATGTAGTTACAAGTTTCAAACTCCTTAGTTCAGATTGTCATGCATTGTGCATGTAAACATGACGTGCGGCGTGTTCAGTGTCGTCTGGTGCGGGGTAGCACGCCTTAACAAATCATTGTTTAAAGATTGCGCACGCTAATGACTACGTAAATATGACCCCGAGCTGGACACTGCTAAGGTCCAATTAATCGGCGGTGCTGCATCAGAGAATGGCAAGCATCATTTACATTTCGACTGCCACCCTGTTTATACTGCAACAATGTAGCTGTCGTCAGTCGTGGGTTGGTCCGTACTTGTTTGGCTTTCGGATCATGGTCGCAGTGCTTTAGCACTCGTTTGAAAACAAATCAATGCGATGTTGATAAAACGCGTACGTCGTCATCCAGCTAATGCATTCCGAATAGTTAAGCTATGTTTGAAGAACAGCTGTATCATGCAATATATGAATACCACAGCTAAGCTTCCAACCAATAAACGTATGCCGAACTAGGGTAAAGCGTCACGTTTCCTAAAAGTCGATGAGGGAACTAATGACAAATCACTAAATGAGCTGAGAAAAACGATGTCATGTATATCATCATGTTTTTTCCAGTCACCATTTCGTCTCTCGACCTGTGGACAATTGCTGCAGACTTGTGTCAGTGATGGAGAAGCAGCAGGACATCCGCGGCACGGCCGCGTGAGGGCTGGTTCTAAAAGAAAAAAACAGACGGCAGGCTGAGACGGCAGGCTGCGTGCTCTGGATTGGGAGTGCGTCACAGATTATCACAACTAAATTCGCGACATGTGCCCTTTCCGCACTGCCGTATGATGACGTAACGTCGATATGTACCTCAGATAAGCCATCGCGGTGGTGTCCATCGAAAGGCCGCCGGTGGGACCCCGCCCGTGGGACCCCGGCCGTCGGTGGGACCCCGCCAGGTAGGACCCCACCCCACCAAACCCCACCAGAACCCCAGCAGGACCACAGCGACATCCACACAGCGACATCGGGCGGAAGGGCCGCCCGGCGCCAGCTGCGCGCCAGCCACCGCACGGAGGTAGACATCGCGCCGGATTCGTACAATGGGCCAATTCACTGGTTAAATTGCGCGTTTCCTGATCAGTGATCTGAACAGGCTCACCCGGATGACTATCACACGGCATCGGACGCAACAATCGCGCGCCGCTCAAACGCCGACGGGTACGGCCATCGGCTCTCCTCAGGCTGGCTCCGCCGAATTTCCACAACAGGCAGTGCAACACTGTTGACAAATGGTGTCAATGAGAAGGAGTAAATTGCGCTTGAACGACGCCCATTTATCCACATCTTTGTTGCGCTGAGTGCCCTCGTCGCTGATGATGGTTCTGAGTGACAGAAGCTCTTAGTGTTGCAATACGTCTCAGAACAAAGGCCTAAGTACACATGGGTTGCCAAGAAACACGTTTGCGTTTTGCTTTACTAAAGTTAACGGGCCTCATTTTTTGGGGTCAGACAATGTGCTTGATTGGTCGCCACAGAGCGATAAAGCCTCCTGCAGCAGTACGTGACAGCACAGGATAAACATTCATTGTTGGTGTCAGGTGGTTAGGTACGATACATTTACACAATGCCGCACCAGCTTTGTCATTTGCGGTGGCGGAGGCATTAAGTGCGTAGCAGACATAAGTCATTGCACATGGAATGTTTCTCTTCCATTAAAACATGTCTCAGCCTGCCGAATAATTTTACGCTCTTGGACGATTGGTTCAAAATTATATTGCGCTGTATCCCTAAATTGTGACATTACTTTCTGAAGGATGTACGTTCCAAGGATTTGTGAGAACATCCCACCAATCGTGAACACTTATTTGTAAAACAATACAGGAAAAGAGCCGATTAAAGCAACTGAATTTAACTGCAATCGGAAGGCACCAGGTTATGGTACAGGGTCGAACATCAACCGAGTCAGTAACAAAGAACGTAAGTGTGGTGATCAACATAAGGGCTCGAATATTGCTTAACAAAACATAGTCATGCTGGACGCTGATCGACGTACTTTAATTACCAACAGAACATTACATTACCAGCAGAAACTGGTTCATCACGCATTCGTCAGGCTCTGTCTAATAATCTGAACACATCGTGCTCCCTCCATTTCCAAGACTCGTACCTCAGATGCATCGATAACACTGAACCTTTGGGATCACGTATTGAAATTACCTGGCAATTCTAGACGCATTACCTCGCGCCATATGGCCATATAATCATACGGCCATTTTGACTTGCAACATATGACCGATATTTTTGCCACTCAACCATCACTGATCCGAACTGACAAGAAGAAATATCGTTCATCGTCAAGATGAACAAACGACTAACAAGTCTGGGACCTATCGGTCCATGTTACCCATGATCGTTGCACGCTAGTGTCCCAAAGATACGGTGCTCACATTAGGGGCACCAATCCTTGCGGGCATTACTTCAATACACCATAAAATCGCAAAAAAATCCTTGAACATTTTCAAACAAACCCAACACGACTAATTTGAGCCCATCAAGCCATAGCTCGGAGCCCAAACAAGACTTAGGCAATGACCGAGTAGACAAAATATTACCGGGGGTATATCCTTACGCGGTCTTCTGCCTTTTTTCTGGAGGTATCACTCGACGTTAAAATCCTATGTGGAGCGCGTTAAATCTCTCTCTTATTATCTATTGTGAACTAGCCGCCGAGGCGTGACGCGTTATGCGGACAGCACACACACACACACACCGATTGACCCTGCTACGACAGAAAGGGCCCGGCAGGCCCAATGGTGTCCCGGACGGCATCATGGACAGTGCCACAGACGCCGTACCTAGCCGCGCCACCCCTGGCGACGCTGCTGCTCTGCGGTGTCGCGCCCAGACGAGGCGGAGGGGCGCCAATAGAACAGCTCTCCTCTCTGTCCCGTGATCTTGGCGACAGGTGGGACTTTGGCCAGTGCCGCAACCCGCAGCGGGCGAGGCCGCCACGCACCACGCGACTCGAGGGACTTGAAAAATACTACCTCAGATAATGTTTACCTTTTACAGCCATGCAGCCAGGTTTATGACACAACTGGAGCCTGGGCAGCGCGTCCCAGCCACCACCCAGGTCAGCAGGACCCAAGCGCCGTGTCAGAGGCTGGCCAGATAGGTGGGCCCCAGATAGGTGGGTGGGACCCAGCGTACCCAGACCGTGTGCCAGGCACCCCACAGGTAGCCAACTGCGGGGGTGGAGGGCCTGTCTCGATGCCAGAACGGCGAATGCCAATGTCACGGTCTCCCTGGCACCGCCCGGTGTTAAGGGGGGGGGGAGGGGGGGGGGAGGGCATCCGGGTCTGGCTTGAGCGAGAGTTGCCTGGGCCCGTCCCTCGCTGGTGCGGCGGCGCGGCGCGTCACTTTAAAGCCGGCTACGTCTTTTAGCCCACGCCCGACCATCACGTGAGATGGAGGGCCCGCAAGAAACCACTTCCAGCACATCGGCCGCAGCTGTCGCAGCTCCTGTGAGGCCGAGACTCCGACGTCCGACCTATTTCTGATCAGCGGTCCCCGAGGGCGTGGCTCCGACGGCCGGAGAACGAGGCACCGCGGAGTGGGGCCCCGAGGAGAGACTGGACGGCTCCCGGGCGTGAAGGACAGTGACAGCATCCGTGCTATGGACGCCAGATGGACTCGACTGAGGTGGCCTGTCGGTTCATGACGACCGTCACCCGGCTGACCTGTCATCGGCCGGTACTGACCGACCTGACCTGTCATCGGCCGGTTCTGGCCGCTCAGCTCAACCGAAGGCCAACAGACGCCTGCATGTGGCCAGTGCGCAGTGTCAGGCTCGGCACTGCTGCCGTCCGCGTCCGCGTCGCTGGCACGGCACCCGCCAGCCGCGTGCGGCCTGTAAGTCCAATTCAGAGGACGTGCGCTGGCGACTGGCCGTCAGCGGTCGGCTCGTAACGGCAGCTCACTGACTGAGTTGCTGCCGCCCTGCGAGCCAGCTCCCATCCCCAGCCGCAGCGCCGGCCTGGCGACACCGGCTGGACGCCATTCAAAGTAAACGGGGGGGGGGGGGAGGGCAACGGTGGCCCACCTGCCACTGTTGCTAGGGCCTCAGCGGGAAGGGGACGGGGTGGTGCAGGAGACCGGAGGAGGGGAGGGGGGGGGGACGCCGGCTGTGGCTGGCACAAATACCAGCAGGCCGGGGAGCTGATGTCGCAGATGCCATCGTCGCCGACTGTCAGCGCACGTGCCGACGCCGGCTGTGGTGGGCCTGTCCTGCGCTGGGATGGGTACGGCCGGCACGCAACTCAGGGGTCTCGGACGCAGAAGCTATTCAGGGCTGTCGAATATGATACGATCAGTTTCATCTGGGTTGTGATTTTGCATGCGTGAATTTTGAGCATTAACTCTCAGCCGACTAGATGAAAGTTGCAATCTCTTCCGAGGACCTATACCATTACACTCAAAGGTTAGAGTTCCAAAATTCATCGGATTATATATCCCTTGGAAAAAATGTAGCATTGCCGGCAGCGAAGAAATCCATTTGCTGGGGACATGCATCGCATGGGGTAATACTTTTACACCTTATTGTTTTCAAAGTACCCATGCTTGGCTTTATGCAAATTAAACTGCAACATGCGCCACCAACCATGCAGTGATAATCGCACGCCACTCCACGCCACATGTTCATCTCTAGAGCTCATTTCATTCACCAATATATGTCCATGCCAGAGGCCTCCTGACAGAGCAGTCGTGTGTGTCGCGTTACCCCGACGAGCGCTGACAGGTCTCAGCTCTCTGACTGGGGTCTGGGTGACCGGCTCAGCTATCTGGCTTTGGTCAGGCGGCTGGCTGGCCGGCGCAGCCTCTGGCTGAGGACTGGCGGCTGGCTGCTCGGCGCATCCTTTGGCTGGGATCGGGCGGCTGCCCGGCCGGCGTAACCTCTGGCTGGCGCTGTGACACGAGTCTTGTATATCGGCGTGTAGTTGGCCTGCCCTCTGGACCCGACTGCCGGCTACGATGGAATGCCCTTCGCTGTCAAGACGCCCTAATGGAGCAGGCCCGTTTGTCAGCGCTCCGTAATGGAGGCGCCGTCACTTGTCGATATGCTCGTTCGGCTCCGTCGATATGCTCAATAGGATCCGCTCCGTTGTCGACATCCTCATATGAACGTCCTCGACTAAACACATCCCCGGACGATGGTTGCCGCTTGTTGATACCCTCGATCGAAGGCTATCAGTTGCCGATATGGTCAAACGAATCTCCTCTGTTGAAGCTCTCAAAAGAATGCCGCCACGCATCGATGGACGTCCACGCCACACCCCGCACACTGCGCACACGCACACGCATACTGTGCAGTAGCTGGATGACTCAATCAGCCAGTGCTCGCCGTGCGAACGTCTCCGTCTGTCAACGCTTGCCATCCGCGAGTTTAAGCCAATCAGCAGCGGCCGGGCGGCGCACCGCGGGTATTCGTCAAAAAGGCTTCCAAGCCCCGATCACGCGCCCTTTCACTACACTGACTAGTTTGACATTTACTGACATGTTGGCAGCCCCCGCACCGCTGGCACACAGGCACATTGTAAACACATTTTATGTTGACGGTATTTGTAAACAAGGAGCACAGGTTTTGTGTCAGAGTAAGCACGGGGACACTATTTGCAAATGGCCTGGTTCTGCATGGGGGTTCGGGTGTGGGTGGCAGGCATACCGCCTAATAGCTTCTCGCACGGCTAATTATATTTACACGAGAGCTAGGCCCTGTGTTTGAGTTGTCGCTCCATCATTATTCATCATTGCTCTGTTTGTGGAGCGTTGATGGCAGAAAATGCACCCTCATGAGTGTTTCCATGGCAGCAGCCGCTGCGTCTCCCGGTCGGGGGTCCTCGCAGCAGCGGACCAGAGCGGCGTCGGCTGAACGGGAGTCTGTCGTTGAACCCCACAACCTTTGCGCGGTTCACACTTGTAAGCGACGAGGCGTGTTCGAAACAGCAGCATACCATAGCCTTGACCTTTACCGTTGATGCTCTGCACCATATGCAACCGAGTGCTTTTGGCATGGAGCTGCAAAAATAAATTCCCGGGACTAGCGCTTCATCATTTCGAGCAATAGAGCGAACTACCCTCGTGGATCGTTGCTAATGGAAAGCTCAGTTCAAAAATCCAGGTTGAGATTTCTCCTCCTTATACCTGCAAATCTAACTGTGCATTAATTCGCACCACAGTCATCCCATCTGAAATCCAACAAGCACACACGCAACATTCAAGAAAACCCCAAGCCTTTATGCTGTCGCGCATTCGTTCAGCTCGTCCACTGCGAGCCGTGAAGGCGCGTGCCAAAGTCAAAGGCCACGCCACTGGACGAGGTCGGCGCTCCTGAGGTCAGGATGTCAACCGCAGGTGCTAACGCCGGCCGAGTGCGCCAGCCGCGTTCGGCGAAGTCGTCGCGCGGTTTACAGCGCCGAGCCCGCAGCCGTGGCTCCGACTGTATGCGCTGCGGGCATGCATGGCTCTCAGGGCGGCCTTGGGGCCGATTTCCGCGGCGGTGTGGGGTCAGACAAACAATGGCCCTCGGCGAAGCGGAGGACGGGGGCGGGGACTCTGGCCGACACCAGGCGCCGAAGCATCGCACGCGACGCTGCTTCTGATCCGAGTAGATGGTGGAGAACATGAGCTCTCTGTGGAGAACACGAGCTCTCTCGCCGTATCACTGAAAATCTGACTTTTCGTGAAGTATAAGGCTGCCGCAGTCCATGCCGTATGTGTCAGAGGTGAGCTCCCTCAAGGCTACCGCAATGAACTTCCTGCACCTGAGCGATTTCAGCGGGGTGTGGTATGAATATCGCTTAGTAGCGGTCAAAACAAAGCCGACGCATCATTTTCGAGCAAAGAAATCAAGAATCACCAAAGAATGCCGACAATATTTTTAAATCACGTGGGAGTGAGGTAAAATACATCACAGCTGGAACTTATTCAACAGGTGCGCCAGGGAACTGTATAAAGCGCTTGGCTTGCTACTTATCGAAACTCGGCCTCTCGGGTACCAACTATCTACGTCAGAGGCTTCTTATGGTGGCGAGATCAAGGGCATGTGCCCCCCCAATGGCATGGTACACCGTTATACCGACCACATCTCATCCCGAGTGTGAGCTGGTATACGTGCAAGCAATGGTCAGCTACAGAGGACCACCTTAAGTTCGGCCAGTCAGGATCACCAAGCTAGCAGTAGCGAACGATAACGATCACTTCGAATCAAACCGCACTAACAAGGCTATACAAATGCCTTATCGATAGGTAAGCGCCGCGTGCAATCGCCCTACCCCGTCCACAAAAATCGTAACAAGAACAGCACGTTTTTGTGGTCCGTGGCGCTTGACGTCAAGCAAAAAGGTCGGCGGGCAGCGGGGGCAGGGAGTGACAGGAGGCCTCGAATGGATGTTGTCAGGCCATCGGTAACCTGATAACCAACCGACCGGCCGGAGCGAGGGCGAAACTGGCTTATGGTTCCCGGGAGAAACGGTGTAAACAGCGCGGTGTCAACTAGTACTGTATGTCGGGAAAGCATAACTCTGGTTACTTATGGATGAGTTCGCGGAGGAGCAGTGTTAGGCTCTACTCCGCCCATGCTGGAGCAGCAGAGAACCAGACACACGCAATCGCCGCTGCGTATTTGGTCGGCTATGGGCACTAAGCGTTCATATCTGATAACGCGGAAGGGAGTCGCTGCTTTTGATTCAAAACTACGAGATGGCATCGCGATTTTTGAGTAATGCTTGCCAGCCACCACCCTTAACCAGTCCAAACCACATCCCCCGCCCCCAATAACGCAGGTCCACGCAATACACTAGCCCCGTCCTGTCTGACCTCGATGGAGGGAGCTCCTCCGCCTGCCATCACGTCCATTTCGCCGGGCTCACGATGGACACGCGGTCGCCCCCAGCGCTCGCCGAGCGGAACGAAATCGACACCTCACCGCCTAGATTAGTTCTGATTCCATCCCAGCACGGCCGGGAGCCCGCGGTGCGCTCTCGCCCATCTGACAGCTCGTTTGCATTCGCTTCCGGCCGCCACCCCGCTGCGGCACAATTGAATTCGCCGTCATTAGCGGGCCCGAGTGTGAGTCCCTGCACAGCAGCCGGCCGAATCACGGACGACCGACACTCCACGACCGCGCCTATTGCGTGCGGTGGTGCTGCTGTAATGACCCGTGCGTAAGTGGCGCCGGCTGTTGTGGTCCGAGGGTGAAACGGAAGAGCTGTCATCGTTAAGTTGATTCCCCACACCTAATGGAAAGTTTAATGGGAGATGGAAATGGAAATAGATAAATGCAGCCATGCACAAACTGACAGGTGGTGTGACAGAATTGACATGTGACGGGCTTTGATGATTTGAGGGGCATGCCATTCAATGAATTCTAACATGCCCAGCCGGCGAATATGCTGAACGTCAACACTACTGTGTATACAGTGCAGCCAACCTCAAGGCTGCAGGATCCTGGGGGTGGGGGTGGGGTGTTCCACACTATCTGCACGAAACAAAGTTGACAATTCGATTATCTGACATTAGACACGAGGCCTTTAGTGTTAATCAATTTTTACCAGGAAACCTTGAGGACCTCCACTGATTGCTCTGCGCCGAGATCGCTTGCGATGCTCGCACCACAATAATCGGCTGCTGGCGGTGCCATGCGCTCGGAGCAGTGTGGCGCTGGCTGCCGCCGAGCGCGCCGGACGGGCGTGACCGCGGGCCGCTGACTCACCGCGCTCCGTGCCGCCCGAGCCGTGCTCACACCTGGCCGGCACGGCCTGCACGGCCGGGCGGCGCCCCCGGCGGCGGCGGCTGCGGCGGCGGCGCCCGGCCGCTCCCGTCCGCCACCGGCCGCTCCTCGGCCGCTCCCCGCCGAATCAGGGGGAGGGGGGGGGGGGGCAGAAGCGGACGACCCTGTGCTATGGACAACCAGCGGGTAGCTGGGCGAAGCCGACCGCCCGGACGCCGGGCACGTCCTCTTTTAAATTACTTAATTCTGGGTGTTCTACATGCGTGACGCCTGGCTCACGTTACACAAAAAGCGAAACCTCTGGCGTTAATTCACAACTCAAATGGTGCCATTTTAGTTGAGCATTTAACTTGTGCTTAAACACCTTTGCCAGACGTGCTCGCAGGCGACTCCCATTACTAGGGTGCAAAGCTACGACACGGCCGCCGCTTGCCAGGCTGATCCTTCTGGAAAGTCGCCAAGTGACCGCTGTGGATACCAGCGGACCAAACAGACCGCTCTTTGTGGGACTTGGACACGGGCACAGCACAGCACGAGCCTGTCCAGATTCTGAGCAGATCTGTGTGGGGCTGGGAGCTGAGGGTTCGTTCTGCGGTGAAAACACCAGCAGTTGGACGAGGCTGGAGACCCGGATATCTGATATGCATTTATTGATGTGGGCGCACTGCCGGTCAGGCCAAATATAGCCGCTCAGCTTCGCCGTTCAGATGTCTGCTGCCGTGATGCCGACGTGTCTGGAGTGCGCATCGGCGAGGATGCCACGTGCATCGAAACACGTGCCACTGGTACACGGCAACACCAAGGCTGGTCGAAATGAGTCATGGCACGATATGAGCTTTGCGAGTCACGACGCTCGCAACCCGCAAGCGTTTAAAATCGATGCTGAAGTTCGGGGACGCTTTAAAGGTCCCTTTGTATTGTGCATTTTGCTGTTGATGGGAAATCTGGTTGGTATATTGGCCGTAAAAGTTGATTGGCGTGAATGCATCGCTTGCAGAATGATCAGCTGGAGAGAGTTATCTGCTGCAGTTATTGCCGTCACTAATATAAATTGAGAACCCCGTTTAGATTTAAGAACGTTCGCACCGAAAGACCAATGCTATCAACCAAATTGCGGGAGTCATCAGTTTATTGTTAACTGGCGTCATTGCTCGATCCGGACTCTGTGAAAACCGAGCCGCGGGGGCAAACATGTTGAGACCTAGGAATAACTTGACATGTCTGAACTTCGGAAAATCTTCAAGGGCTTGGAGCGAATGTGTTCTCACTGCGCAAAGCCAATGCAGATTACTAAACAAAGCGTATGCACATACGCTTTGTGAAGAGGTCTTAGGGATGACAAGTTTCATGGTTTCGATGCTACATTTAGGCATCCCTTACAGTTTCAGTTCTCGCACGTGTCTCTCAGGTAGATTTGCATCGTTCGACGCCTCCTCATACTCCCTTTCGGACAAAAGAGACAGCGTTCCAAAGAGGCTCGAGCACACGTTCAGTTCATATCTCCTTGCCCGGCCCCCTGATTGATGCCATTCGACAGCGAGCGTCCCGTGTGTGCTGAGCTCACCCCACGATCAGATGTCCGACTGCTCGTCTGCTCAACATAATCCGATCAGTGTTGTCCGCTGAGTGCACATGCTCCCCCCCCCCTCCCCCCGGAGGGCCCCGGGCGCCGGTTGAGGGACGGAACAAAGCCGGGAGAGCGCCGAGCATCAGACAAAATGAACCCGCCAGCGCGTCGAGATGCGGGACTGTCATTCCCAAGAGGCGAAACTCGACGCATGCCAGCATGGCAGCGGAAGGAACGGAACAAAGAATCCGGTCCATGAAATACTGCCTTTTGGATGTACACATATGCGTTTACGGTGCTTACTCTGGAATCCGATCGCAACTTTTCCCAGCCGCTCGCCGTCAGCGCTACAATATTTCTGTATAGTTATTTTATCTAACCCGAACACTCTGGGAGCCAGTCTACGGCGGTGGTACGCACACTGCAAAACTGCCTCAGGCCAAAGCCTTACCATGCAGCAAACCGAAACAAAACCGCAAAAGTGGTAATAATGCTCCCGTTCTACTGCACTGGTTGGCTTGAAAGCAGCTTTGTGGTATTACATTTATTCACCCACCAAAAATAAAATGCAGCGTTTTTCGCATTGCATCAAATCCACATAAAAACGGCACTTAATCATGACACCTTAATCACGACACCGAAGAGCGAGGTTGTCTGCAGAGAACGGAACACGTTTCTCCGCAAAGAACGGAACAGGTTTCTTCAAAGAACACGGACGGGGTTCTCCGTAGAAAGCGGAGCAGATTTTTCTGCAGAGAACGCAATGGGGATTGCTGCAGAAAACGAGACGGGGTGTTCTGCAAAGAGCGGAGCAAGTTTCCCTCAGTCGCCGTTTGGAGCGTCCTTTGACTTTCGGTCTCGCAGGCAGAGCGTCGCTAACGCCCGAGCCTGGGTAAGCATGCATTTGCATGCCAAATTTGCAGAACCACTGGGCAGACAACTTCAGCTGACGTGCACTTTAAGATTGCCTTTAAGGCGTCAACATAATCCGCGCGGCGGTATCCATCAAACGTTTATCACAGCTGATCGGAGAACGGGCTCCATGGGCAAGCAAGCTTATCATGGCTCAACAGATGCGTGGCTTTGCACACATCGACATGACTCTTAACACTATAGGAGCATTGCGAAGAATATTTCGTTTTCCAATATGACCGTTTTATGGCATCTCTATGGTCTCCGGCGTCTCCGGTCTCCGACTTCTCCAGTCTCATACGTCTCCGCTCTCCAGCTTTTCCGCTTTCCAGCGTCTCCGCTCTCCAGCGCCTCCCGTCTCCGAGGCATCCGGTCTCCAGCGTCTCCGTGGTCTCCAGTCTCCAGCGTCTCCGTGGTCTCCAGTCTCCAGCGTCTATGGTCTCCGGCCCCCTCGGTCCTCCCGACCGCCAGACGCCTCGGCTGCCGGCGCCACCGCTAACAAGGCTCCGTTTCATGGCTTGATACCACCTCCTGTTGATTAAAGCCTTCGTTATCGCAGTTACTGCGTCGCGGCCGCGCGTGCCCGGCGGGGGACGAGCTCCGTCCTCATTAAGTCGTCCGTGCAGACGTCGTCAGCGGACTGAACGTGCGTGGGCGCCGCCGGGGTCCAGCCCAGGTCCACTCCGCCCTGACAGGAGCAGTGCTGGGGAGGTGTGACGTCGCTGGCGGTAGAGGCGGGCCTCCGCGCCAGTTGAGACCGACACTGCCATGAGATGTCAACTCGGCGCCCTCTGAGAAGACCACAGAGTCACCGACGGAGCTCGTCTTCGCCAGGCCGACCTCAGCGTCGCGTCCGCACTCTCCGACCGGCAACAGCCGATGTTTGACGACAAAATCCTCCGCGGCGGCGCGGCGGGCCGCATCACACGCGGCGCGGGTGGGACGAGTCTGGCGCGCTGGCGGCGAGTCCGACGTGAGGCGCCATGCAGCCGCCGGCAATTTATCGCCCGGGCGCATGCTCCCGCCGGGTGGCGTTCATCACCGCTGCGGCCGGTGACGACAGCTGAGGCCGCGGGCGACCGCAGACCGTGTCCCTCATCACGCCTGAGCGCGGCTGCGGCGGCGGATCGCGTTCGCAGCTCCAGCGCGCATTCCGCAGCCGTCATTAGCGATTCCCACGGGCGCTTCTCGCCCACGTGGGCCCGGCGGGGTGAGGGGCAAGAGGACGCGGCGGGGGCGGGGCGGTCGCAACCCGCACAACACTATCAGACGGGGTATCTGGCAGAGCGAGGCAAAAACGGGCGCCGATCTCGGCTGGATCACGAGCGCCGCGATCGGCCGCGCCGGAATGAAGACGGATGGGCTCGCCAACGCCTGGTGCTGGAAGCCGTCACGCACCGGCCCGCTGAAGCGCCGTAACGACGCCCGGCAAAGCCTCGAGAAGCGGCCAACACAGCCCGTTGTGGGCACCGCGTTCCCAGCTGTAGACGGTCGACCTCGTGCATGTTATTAACAACTGACAACCGTGTCGGCTGCTGCTGCTCGATTCTGCCCCATGCAGCAGTCCCGGACTGGTCTCCAGGATTAGGCACACCGACCCCGCTCCAGGCCACGTCGCGCTCCCTCCCTTCCAATCGCGCCCAGGAAGCCCGGGCGCACGATGCCCCGGCCGTGGCCGATGGGAGAGATACGCCGCATGACGTCACTGGCCGTCGTCCAAAGCCAGAGCGCGGCGTGACGACGGCTGCATGACCGCAGGCCCGACGTGCGGCGGCGGCGAGGCCGCGCGATTAATGCCGCGCCGCTATCGCCGCCATCGCCACGCAGACGGCCAAGGGTGGAGCGACGATAACGAAGTGGCACCGCCAGGTGCCGCTGGAGGCTGGACTGGACGCCAGAAGGGGCTGCGCCGTCGGGTGGCGCCAGAGGCTGCCGTGGAACGTGTAGGCCTCTCGGGATGTGTGACGGGGGCGCGCAGGCATATCTGGACGTGGACATGCACGTGGAAGCTGCTGGAGACATAACGCGTAGACACGGAGACCTCCAAAGACGCAGGAGACGTGCCAGTGGTGCGGACTGAGGATCGTATGAGCGTATTGGCATAAATCATGACGCGCCAAGTGTACAACTTCACCAACGTGGAGGTTGTCCCACGCACCCAACCTCCCCTTAACCCACAGCGTGGCCCCTGCGGCAGGACTCACGACTCAGTCGACTCGATCCGACTCGGCGACGGCGATGGTTCGGTGTCTCCCCAGACCAGGGACTCGCGGCCGGGACGCGCGGCCAGCACGCTCGTTAAGCTGCACGAAGTGTGGGAGGCCCCACACCCAGCTGCAGCACGGGTCAGGCCGGGAGCTGACGGGCTGCACGTGCAGCGCCAGGCGGCATGGGCGGCAGCGGTGAGAGCCAATGCAGGGAGAAGATGAGATCACCGGCCATGGTCGCAGCGAGAATACATGATTGCCAGCATTGGGAGAAATCCGACGCATGCAATGGCATTCAGTGGGCTGTAAAATTAATACGATTTAAAAACCTATCGAAAAAAATTGATAACATGTTTGAAAAATGGACTAACATACAGCCACTGAAAACATAAATCCTTCGTAACAGTGGGCGAGAATGGCGGAGCCTCCTCCACTACACAGGGGCAACAACATCAACTCAAACCTTCAACGAGTCGAAAGCATGACCGACCCGGCCACACGCCATTCGGTGTACGCACACACATTCAACCACTGCAGCAGGGTCGTGAAAAGCTTCCACTAAACTATCTCACACTGCGCTTGGATGTTCTGTCAGGTCCTATGCTCTTCCTGGGTCTATGCGGGGTTCCTTAGCGCCTGCGCCTCGCGCAAGTGCCCTTGGTGTTATCTCAGGGCCTTTCTTCGAATAGTCTCGGCGAGCCATGAAACAGAGGCCGCGACTGAGCGTTTTCTTACATGTGTGCGACCAAAGCTTAGTGTGGGAGCCATGTCTATGTCCGGCCGAACCCCTCAAGACAGATATCGTCGCTAGCCACCTCCAGGCCCACAGGCATCCATGGGCTTTGTCACCGGATCCTGTCCCCGTCCCTTGTCTCTGGGCTTGTCCACATAACGAGGCCGTCACAAAAAAGCGGGCCGGACTGGTAATTTGTCAGCACTATCGGCGCGCTCACTCGCTAATGAGATGTGTACATAAATGCATTAGGCGGACTACCGGCCGGCCTCCCGCTGACGAGGGAATACCGCGTGGGGAGGGGGCGGGGGAGCACGCGCCGGGTAGCTCGCAGCGCGTGGCATCGCATAGGCATGGCTTCTGGCAGGCGTCACGGAAGCGAAGGAGCGCTCAAATTCACAGGCGTACCCCGAATTATGGGGCTTCGCTAGTTAAAAAGCCGGCCGATGGGCCTGACCCGGGGACACACCAAGAGAACTTCCGGCTCTTGAAAGGGCTCAGCCTCTTGAAGTGGGATGTGCTCTATCAGTTCTCAAGTAGCGCGTCCTTTGGTTGAAAAAGATTGTTCGTCGTCTGGGTTGGTCGGCTATTTTGACTGCCGGCTGAGGCTTAACAAACTGTGTTGACGCTGGCACACCGGCTGTTGACTCTCGAGACTCGGTTTACTGTTAACGTACGTCTGTTCGGTGTGGTTTGTAATGTCTCAGCTTTCTTATCCAAGGATCTTACATCGGCACTATTTCAAGCAGCAAAAACGTCGTTTTTTCTGAGGACGCCTTCCGCTCCCGGCCAAGGAGACCTGTTGGCAGCCGGTTCGCCGCTTGCTGTCCGTCAGTCACGGCCGCGTCAGATCTATTGTCTTAACGTGTTTTCGGTCCGCTTCACCTCCGCTCGCTTGTCCGAGTTTACATGACTGCTAGCATTGTAATTGGACCAGCGCCCGCCGCGGCCCAGAACTGGGCCAGGTGAGCTGGACAGTCGTCGTATGGGAGTAGTCTAGTACATCAGTGGGTTGGAATACATAGCGATGCGCTTGTGTCAGTGGAATGGCGAACTTGATAGGTAAGACAAAGCTGGCCACATCTTGAAAAGAGCCTGCTCGCCACGCGATTCTGGCAGTTAGTGAGTGAGCGATAGAAAAAGCACGCAATCTAGCAACCACGACGCAACGTAAAGACTGTTATCAGTGCTTTATCTTCCACTCTCCCGAGGGCACATTCTCCATTTTCTACTTTTTTGCGTCAATACCTAACTTTCGAGTTCTTTCCCCCAATCCATCTATCAACAGTTAGCCATAAGTCGGCTGAACATTCGCTCAAACTGCCAGCAGTCTCATAAAGCGGGACCGATCGTCTACGTTCCCCGGCTGTAAAACCGACACAAAAAACGTCACCCCGGACACGATAATCGCGCCAAAGCGAGCACCGGTATCGGCGAGGACAGCCGCGGGAGACACACCGCTCCAGCGGCTGCCCGTCGCCGTCGCTCGCGAGCCAGCAGCCGGGCGAAAGACGGCGACGATCCAGAGATGGGTCTGCGCCCGGCCCGGCGATGGAGAGGTGGGTCTGCGCCCGGTCCGGCGATGGAGAGGTGGGTCTGCGCCCGGCCCGGCGATGCAGAGATGGGTCTGCGCCCCGCCCGGCGATGGAGAGATGGGTCTGCGCCCGGCCCGGCGATGGAGAGTTGGGTTTGCGCCCGGCCCGGCGATGCAGAGATGGGTCTGCGCCCCGCCCGGCGATGGAGAGATGGGTCTGCGCCCGGCCCGGCGATGGAGAGTTGGGTTTGCGCCCGGTCCGGCGATGGAGAGTTGGGTCTGCGCCCGGCCCGGCGATGGAGAGATGGGTCTGCGCCCGGTCCGGCGATGGAGAGGTGGGTCTGCGCCGGGTCCGGCGATGGAGAGGTGGGTCTGCGCCCGGCCCGGCGGTGGAGAGATGGGTCTGCGCCCGGTCCGGCGATGGAGAGATGGGTCTGCGCCCGGTCCGGCGATGGAGAGTTGGGTCTGGGCCCGGTCCGGCGATGGAGAGGTGGGTCTGCGCCCGGCCCGACGATGGAGAGATGGGCCTGCGCCCTCTGCCCGCGGCGCGGCCCGCCGCACCAGCGGGCCAGAACACAATGGCCCTGTCGGCAGCCGGCAGCTGGCCGACCCATTGTTTCCGTGCTGCTATATGAGCGGCGGCTGCCCCGCGCCGTTTCTCAACCGGCTGGCCAGGCCGAGATTGCGACGCCGTCTGGCTGCCGTGATTGGATGCTGGGATGCGGTCGCGTGCTGCCGCATCGAGGAGCACCCATACGGGGGAGGAGGGGCGAGACCAAACACGTGGTGTGAGACCAGGCACTCGAGCGGCGGGCTCGAGAGCGTGGGATGCACTGCGCCACGATGCTGCATTGAAAGGGCGGTGCAACTCCAGGGGGAAATAACTCGGAGGGCCGGAGGGTCGGTTTCCCCCTCAAACAACACATATTGAACATCAACTCTCGATTCATGACAAACTAATTTCGTTCTAATAAGTAAGATCATTCTTATCAGTCAAAAGGATTTCCAACTTGAAACCGATTTCGATGCTATGTGTAAACGACCCGGAATTGCGTGCTGGCAAGAAAAAGAACACCTTCGGAAGGCACTTACTTCACGTGTATTATCAGAGTATCGTAAGCATTTGCTTGTGAGCCTGACGTGTGTAAGCTTGTGCAATCGAAGAGTTGGCAACACGTGGTTCTTTGCCATGTCGGCTACTGGTCCTTTAATGAAGGCAACCTTGCCCCCGTTGAACAATCGACTTTCACCTTGAAGGCTGGATGCCGCATATAAATCACTCCGTGGTAGGAGAATACGTGCACTATGCATGCCATTAGCATACATCGCTGCCATGGTCACTTGATGTCGAAAACATCAACACGGGGAGGGGTAACCACTTCCACCGCAAAAGAGCCCGGCGCCACACGGGGGATGTAAGATGGCATTACCAATCAACGAGACCGGACAATAGAGCTGGATTGATGCTCGGTCCAGTTCGGTCCCCGGTGGCGTTACCGTAGGTCCTGCAGAGCCTTATTCTGTGCCAGGTGGCATCAGGTCAGCCCAGCCCATCCTGTTGCAGTTGTGCGCGGTCAAGGTACGAATTCAATCCACTCGATCTTGCGTTGCCGGTTGATGCCAATTTGAGTCCACTCTTCCGTCTCTTCAATCTTACTCACTTCAAGTTCGCTCCACGGCTTCAGTCCGAAGTGGCATTCCTTCGGATGTGATCGGCTTCATTTCGGTTCCCCATCGTACCCTTATCAGCCCCTCCGCCTGCCTGTCTCGGCCAGAGCCGCGCCGACGCCATGCCGCTTCACATGCCGACGTCATGCCGCTTCACATGCCGACGTCAAGCCGCTTCACATGCCGACGCCATGCCACTCCACATGTCGACGCCATGCCGCTCCACATGCCGACGCCATGCCGCTCCACATGCCGTCCTGAGCGATCAGACCATCCGCAGCCCGCGCGCCCCGCGCTGCCGGCAGAGCGCCGGCCTTTTTGCCGTGGCGGCCGACTGCGGCGCCTCGCTCGGCGCCGGCCGCCCCGCCGCGAACTGCCGCGGACCACGCGGCGAACGCAGCGCGCCTCCCGGCGGCGCGGCAGGCGGCACACACAGCGTCTGTCGGAGCTGTGGGAGCTGTCGGCAGCTCGGGCACGCAAGCTTCGGCCGACAGCCGCGGGCGGTGCTGAATGCTGCGATTAGTGTGAAGTGTGCGTGGAATGTTAGGAGAATGTGGAGAGTGATAATGTTAGGAGAATGTGTTAGGGATAGGCTACGGATCAGCTAGGCTCTGGACTGAACCACCCGAGATGGATGCGGGAATGGCATACGGTTAGGGCGTGCGATACCTCATGGATGAACTATCAGATCAAACTATGTGGGCTGGTGTCGCGCCGAGGTGATAAGACCAGGCATTGCGAGGCAGCTAACAGCGCTAGCGGCCGACATATCTCTCAGACCACAGTGATACTCGGACTGAGCTATCTGCGGTGAGATGACCGAAATGATGGGCACAAGCCGCCAAACTGAGCTGTTCCCGATTGGGCACACTATAAGATCAGTCCGACATGTAAAACAGACGCCAGTTGGCCCCATGAGCTTCAGCTTTGCCCTCCCTATCACAGATCGACCTCTCCATCGACTCAAAGCTGCCACCCACCCCTGGCTGCGAGCATGAGCCGTCCTCCCACCGCGTAACCGCCTCAGCACTTTTATCGTCCCGTTTACCGCCGCCACCCCCAGAGACAAACAAGCGATCGCCCGCGACCTGAGCCCAACACACGGGGCCACCGCGGGTCGGACATCGCGCGAGCATCGTGGTGGGGATTCCGAGCGGCTAACCGGGATATAAAGTACGTATTTATGGCTGTTTTTGGCCGGCAGCCAGCGTTTTATAGCTGCGGCGTCGGCGTCGGCACTGCCGCTCCGTGTCGGCTCCGATGGGGCCGGCGCACAGTGGACTAGCGCGGCCCGTCGGCGGCCAGCGTTTTAAAGCTACGGCGTCGGCATCGGCACTGCCGCTCCGGGTCGGCTGCGACGGGACCGGCGCACAGTGGGCCAGCGCGGCCCGTCGGCGGTCGTGTTCTCGAGCCATGCGTGACAGCTCGAGACTTCGGTAGCCTGGCGGTGGCTCGCGTAATTGAGACCAATGCATGTTAAGGCGCATTAGCATGCCCATGCATTTTTCATTTGGTGTCCACAGAGCTCCTGGGCATTATCTACTGACGGGACGAGAAGAGTACAGGCGCCGTCTTTCGCAATTCCCAGCATTGGGGCACGGTGTAGACGCACGTGTTTTGGCAACGTTCAGAATTGGCACATCAGGACTTACTACAGCTATTAATCAGCATAAACACATTCTATTTCAACGGTCAACCAGACACGGCCCGTCGTGCCTGACATTCGTTTCGAGCTACCTGGAAGCGATCCTTTTGTGACCGTCCATAAATCACGTTAAGCATGAAGTGGGGAGTTCAACGGAGTGTAACCCAAGCGTAACAAGGGGGAGGAGGCCTGTACAGCGTAACGTAACAGGTGTGTAGCGTAACATAACAGCTTATCATGTATGGCTGTAAATCATACTAGAATACTTTAAAAAATATTTTTGAAACATTTAAGTCGGACATGGCTGGCTTTCTCTCATCACAAGCAACACGCCCGTTACATGTGTCATATCTCTAGCTCAATTAAGGACCACACGTCAGCTACGTTTTTGGGACGTTTATCTTAACACAACATAACCTACGGGAGGGAAGGGGGCGCCAGCCGTCACCAGTGCGCGACCAGGCGAGGGACTGAAACCTACCAGCAAAATGTGTGACGTGATTTATGACCGGCCCCCTTTCAGTGCAGCCTCCTAGCCGGGTCACTGCTACAGCGAGGGGCTGTGAATGGCTGGCCCAGTGTGCCCTGGCGCTCGTCGGCGCGTCCGACTGACCGCCGCCGGCCGGCCGACCGGAGCTAATTTCGGCCTCGGATCGTGCCTCCCCCGAGCTCCCGCGCGGGCTGCGAGGCACACCGCGTACTGATCACGGTGGTGCGGTGAGCCGCGGGTTGTGCCTATCACACGCACACGACGTTTGAGAGTCACGAGGCGAGTCAGAGACACCACGCACGTGACGAGTCAGAGTCACGAGAGGGACTGATT
Source organism: Pollicipes pollicipes (assembly GCF_011947565.3). NCBI lineage: Eukaryota > Metazoa > Arthropoda > Thecostraca > Pollicipedomorpha > Pollicipedidae > Pollicipes > Pollicipes pollicipes. The sequence goes on from NW_023596420.1 coordinate 32,528,009, forward strand.
CACCCGGCCGGTGAGAGCTTCTTGGCGCAGCACGCTCAAACGGCGGGTCAGAGTCACCTGGTGAGTCGGAGTCAGACGTTGAGTCACGCCGTACGTTGAGTCACAGACGTACAGCTGTTCAGACGCGGACTCACAATTGGCCCATGGCTCGCCAGCCGCACGTCTCTGGCGGCTGGGGACGCGCGGGCAGTCACGGCCAGGTCAGGTGTCCCGAGCTACACGGTATGGCAGGCCCACCAGGGGATTCCGTCTCTTCAGCCCCCGGCGCAAACGACGACCCCAGCTCTCGGGACACCGCCTCCGTGACGATGCTCTACCGTCCCCGTCCCCCCCCCCCCCGTCGGCAGGACTGTGGTGAGTCTCCCAGTCAGCCTTCGACAGAAGAAGAGTCGTCCGGGATGGAGAACCACGTCATCTGCCAACGGTCAACCCCGCCGGCAGCATCCCGCAGGACTCTCAGGTCCCGTGCTCAGTCGTTAGAGGTGCGCACGGCCGAGGGAGGGTCGCCGCAGAGCTGGAGACGGCAGTGCAGAGGTGCCGCCATCGCGTCACCGCCCCTGAGAACTCCACCACCCGAACTCGATGAGCTGAAGAGTATCACATCAGGCTCGACCACCGCTTGGCCTATTGCCGAGAGGGATCTCCAGACGAGGGACCGCAAGGTGAAAGTGGCCATGTGCGAATGAATGTCAAACAGGGCGGCGGCAGGACCGCCGGGTAGATGTGCCAAGTTAAACAAGGCGGCAGGGGCCGGGGGTGGGGTGGGGGGGGGGAGAAACCCTCGGTTCCGGGACGGTAGCGATCGGCCGCCCGTCGCTGCCCAGGAGCCAGTGGGCGGGCACTGTTTAACCTGGCGGGGGTCATTGGGGCTCCCATTAGGGAGGCCAGCAGGAGTCCCGTCGGCTTGCGAGGTGGGTCAATTGTTGACACGTTGCTCTTTTGCTAATGACCCCAGGGCAGTTATCGTCCTCAATGCTATTTTTCGCTTCGACTAAACAGCCCTGTCCGACACATGGACAATGAAGTGCGTTTTTAACCTTTTCACGCTTTGACGCGGGCGCCAGACATCTGGTTTGACCTGCTGTTTGTTGATATTCAAATGCAAATCTGCCTTGAAATGCGGGCACTTTAAACGGTTCTCCCGGTCGTGCGAACACACTCAATGGGCAAACTCGACGAAATAAGCGGGACACACTGGGTGGGACAACAGCTTTACTCTGCGGTTTACGCGCAGCAAAAACACGCCACGTCAATCACAAATGACGGCAAGGTCTAGCTAGCAATGTGAAAAACACGGGACTCGAATGTCACGAGCCGCCTTCAACGCACCAGTCCGCCTGCATCGATGCTGCTAGCCACGGCTCAAACGAACTCTTTATCCTTCAGCAAATAGCGAGCAAAGCCGACACCCAGCTCGGAACCAATCAGAGGCCCAATGCCTCGCAAGTGAGGCGGAATTTCGGCCAATGAGATGATTTGTCGCCGCTGGCAGCGTGTGGCGGCCCGCGGAGCCGTGTCCAGCGGTGCAGGAGGTCACCGCTGGCAGCTGGGCCCACTGCACCGACGCGGGCAGGCCGTCTCACTGCGGCAGCGTAGCCTCCGGCCCAGTCCGCCAGCGCCCAGTCAAGATCATTTGGCGTCTTAAGATGAATTTGGGTGCCGATGTCTCTGTGTTGGTGATCTCTGTCATAGTGAATAGGCACAGAAACAGCTGCAAAAGATGAGCCACTGTATTCACGGCTATGCGATTTCATGAAAGCCAACGTGGTGGCTGCCTATGAGAAGGCACATAATCAGTTTTCATACCTAAAAAGACGTTTGAGTTTTGCATGTCACTATGATGGCATTTCAATCTCAGTACACCGTTGTTCAATGTGCATGAATCTTATCTTCACTAACCTACCGAAAGCCTTCGTCTGTGGACTGGCTTAATCGTCTGTGATATAACACGTTCCGATGCAATATGTTCACGGGACTTTCAGAGGCACAACATAAACTACCGAGACCATGGTGAAGATTCCTATGCCTGCCTGCGAAATACGACCGCCTTTTGTGAGACCAGAGCTCTGGTGGTGCGCTCAACCAGGTACGAAATGTGGTCACCACTTGCAGGAATTGTGCGCAAAACAACGATGTGCCTACGTTCTATGCAATACCGTTTCATCAAGCCAAACCAATATCTGAAAGATATCCTTGGGCCAGATCCAAGGGAAGGGCACAAAAACACCAACCATCATCCATAATTCATTTCCAGCCCGCGCCGCCTCTCCAAGTGATTCCTGCAAGCATCCCGTCCCCACCCGACAAGATTGGAGCAACGGCGCGCGGGTACCGTCCAGCAAACTCGCACACCATCTACGCTACGACGGCGGAACCGAGCTCCTCCGCCAGCGTCAGCCAGCGCCGGCCCGCCGGTGGCGCGGCTACCGCGGCCGCGTGGCCAGGCTCGGCCCAACAGACCCTCCGCCAGCGTCAGCCAGCGCCGGTCGGCCGGTGGCGCGGCTACCGCGGCCGCGTGGCCAGGCTCGGCCCAGCAGAGCCTCCGACGCCGGCCGACCTTGAGGGCCGGCCCGGCTATAAGGGTCCTGGCAGCGGCTCGCAGCCCGCCGATCCTCTCAACTTGTCGCAGCTCCCCATCAGACCATGGCGACCGGACCGGCGGACCGGACCGGACCGGACAGGACGGAGGGGCGCGGAGCGTCTCCGGGGTCGACCCGGGCGCCCCGACGGCGGGCTGGGGCCGAGCTGGCCGGAGCTGGACCGTGACCGCTCCTTCATGGCCGTGCCCCGGTCATGCTGGCTGCGTGTCCCGTCTGCAAACAGGCCATACAGGGCGCAGATGGGCGGAGCTGATCTGCCTGGCCTTGAGGTCGCGTACTGCGTCCCATGACGGCAGCGTTGGTCGTGTGCCGGACGTAGTTTGGTCCTAGCGGCTGCAGCCAGGCCTTAGCTCCGGTCGTGTTGCCTGCCCTGCAGTGTCCGTGGTCCGACTGAGCCTTTCATGGTTACGCTGTAATGCGGAAAGGCCCCTTTTGGGCTGCGTTTGTCGCGGCTGGGTGGCCGTGATCGCTCAGTCCTAGCTGGCCCATGTCAGCTGCAGTACACGCGACCAGACCATGATGGCCGTGCTGTCCATGGCCGGACGTCGTTGGCTGTGGCTGGGCCGGCCGCCTAGCACGGCCAGAGGTCGTCCGCGCCGCCGCGCACAATGGCCGTGTTTGCGCAGGCTCGGCGCAGTTTGCTCAGGTGACTCGCCGCTGGTTGGCCGCCGAGAGCCGACGCCTGGGTCACCGCGCCGGTCGGCGCAGCCACGACACAAGTCCGGGCAGGCAGCTGGGGCGCGGGCGCAGCAGAGTAAGCAGAGCCATCAGCTGGGGTGCGGACGCATCAGAGTGAGCAGAACCATCAGCTGGAGCGCAGGCGCATCAGGGTGACCAGAACCATCAGCCAGGGTGACCAGAACCATCAGCTGGGGCGAGGGACGCATCAGAACGAGCAGAGCCATCAGCTGGGGCGCGGACGCATCAGAGTGAGCAGAACCATCAGCTGGGGCGCTGGCGCATCAGGGTGACCAGAACCATCAGGCAGGGTGACCAGAACCATCAGCTGGGGCGAGGGACGCATCGGAGTGACCAGAACCATCAGCTGGGGCGCGAGCGCATCAGAACGAGCAGAACCATCAGCTGAGGTGAGGGGCACATCTGAGTGACCAGGACCATCAGCTCGCCTCCGGTGCAGCACCGAATGGAGACTAGCATTATTATGTTCCGGAATGAGGTGAATGTAAGGTCCAGGCTGGGCGGCGCTCTTCATCAGCCGGAGAGCGAGGTGGTAACGGGAGCTGATGGACCCACAGAGCCCAGCGACAACCCACGCCGGTGACCTCCGCCCCGGCGAGGGGCCGCGTCCACACCTGCGGCACGCGCCGCGTGCGCCACTCCTCCCATCGGCCGGCTCTCGACAGCCGTGCAGGCGCGCGGCCCCACACATGGCGGCCGGCATACCAACGGCCGCCAGCCCGCCGCCGCCTGGCAGAACGCGATGAATGCGGCTGCACGCTGCGTGGCCGCCGCCCGTGGCCGACGGCCGGCCGGCCGGCAGAGAGCCGGCCCGGGGGGCGACGGCAACCGCCCGATCCGGCCTGCTGCGTTCGGCCGGCCGGCGCTGTCCCCTCCCCCCGTGAGGAACGTACGTTACGATCACGGCTTTTTGATCCAAAGCCGAAGGACACGGCGAGAAGCCGCGTCACGTCACAGCGAGAGGCCACGGAGACACACCTCCAAGTGGGACTGATGAGTGTAATAGTTGTATATCAAATATATTGGTGATTGTGTCATTTTTCCTCTTAGACACCCTCGAGGTACGTCATCGTTGAACATGGTGCAATTTCCGTCGTAACTGTGCGAGTTGTTCCAGGGGTAGCCGGCTATTCTGCGGGCGGTCCGTCAGTGTGACGCTTCTGATCTACACGGAAACAGCTGCGAGATCTCATGCCCTCGGCACTCCCTCCTTTCATGAACATTTCAAACTAGATCACTCATATCCTACCAGCCCCGGATGCAGGCTGCCCAGTATACAGTCTCCATCACCCCCTCCACGGGCGCTAATAGACCGATTCACACCGAGGACAAAAACTCCTCTGGCCCTTATCGGGCCGTAATCGTGCGGGCAAAAAGGCTGTCTGCGCGTCATGTACTTCTGACAACATTCACTTTGGGCGGTGGAAAAAAGAGCCACAATGGGTTGGCGTTCGTGCGCACTCCCCGGGCCCGCTCACTCTGCAGATAGTCACGTATCTCGTGTGTTTCGCGCTTGGTCACGCCCTCTGGCTGAGAGCACCGGCAGCGTGCTCCGGAAGCTGGGAGCTCTGCCAACTGGAACGCGGCGTGTGACCCTGCAGGCCGTGACCCCGTGATCAGTATTCGGCGGGTCGACGCGACCCGCACCGCGTCTCCGGAGACGGATTCATGCGCTTCCCGGACGCGTCCCTGCATGTGCTTCAGCAAGCGCCTTTGTGAATAATAAAACGGCGCTGCCGGCTGCAGATCGCGCTGCTCGTAAAATATTCAGCAGCTCTAGATTTGTCAGGAGAGACTCAATGCAGCTGTGATCTGCAGCGCAGTTATCTAGAGCCAATCGGCGAGAGGAGGCTCTGCAGAAGCACTTGGCGACATCACCAGATCTGAATTTCCGTCAGGGAAGGATGGTTTGACTATCCCGTTCAACAAACAGAATTTAAGGCTGTTTGTCTGCGACATTAAGCTCACCATATATCATGGTAAATAGGAAGCAGACGCGCTGTAATCTTTCTACCAAACGAATCCCACATTCAGCATCTGAAGAGCCCCACATCTGACACCCCAAGCCTTTGCATTCGTCGCCACGGTCCACCAGCAGCGAAAGGCGACACAACTCAGCAAGACCGTTCCGATCGTCGCGCACCGTTCCGATCGTCGTTCCCCCCGTCTCTAGCCCACGCCATCGCGTCGGCGGGCGCGCGCTGACGCGGCGGCAGCGCTGGCTGACGCGCCGGCAGCGCGCGCTGACGCGGCGACAGCGCTTGCTCGTGTCGCCCGTGCGCGAACCAGCTGAGCCCGGCGACCGACCGCCGACAGCGATATCACGGCGGCTCTCGTCACCGGCCGCAGCGGGCGGTGAAATCGATCCCGAGCTCCGGCACCGCACACATCGACAGCGATCAGTCGGCTCCGGCGACGAGCACGACGACGGAGGCGCGGAGCCGGCGCGCTCGACGCCCGCCTAAGCCGTCATCGTCGCCGGGCTCGGCGGGATCGAGGAGGGGCTGGAGCGGCTCCCACGGGGCTCGTTCGGAGGATGACAAACGGGCCGACTGCTGTCGCGATTCAAAGCTCGGCTTGCGGCCTGGTGTGTGTCGCTGGCGAGCTGGTGGGCCATGACCGCAACACGCTGAAGGTCGAGCGGCATGCATGCTGTGCTGTGACGCTCAGCGAGTTCGCCGAGCAGATATGTAATGGTAAAATATCTGAGCGCCATCCATAACCATGACTGCGCTTGTGTAATTCCAGCTCCGACAGCCAGCGTTGAGCCAACAGCCTACACGCCCGTGACCGCTGATGCGTATCTGCTGATGATGACCGCTGATGCAGGGGCGGGTGGAGCCTCACCGCCCTGACTGGCATCTGAATTAGAAACTGGCCACAGCGCCTTTGACGGCTTCTTGGCAATGCCGATGTAGGCTCTTGGGCGTTGGGTGACGGGGAGGTACTCAGTTCCACTGGACAACGACTAGCCCTGCATGGGGCAGGCCGGACGGATTAACCAGGTCACCTGATGACAAGGATCTCAACTATGTAAAAGGTCGCATGGATCAGAAAGGTCGCATGAATCAACTTAACCGCCGAGACAACCGCCATCACCTCAATGACCAGGAGCACTCAATCGCCCAGATGGTAGCCAACGCCCCCGCACCGCCAGAGCAGCAGGACCAGCAGACCCGCGCGCGCGAGAACAGCGGCGGCTGGCCGGCCCGTGGGGCCCCGTAGTCGTACCACTCGGCGGCCGGCTCACCTGCTTATGAACTTGGCAGCGCGCCAGACGCCGTTCGAACCGGAGCTGGACCCGCGGCCGCCCTCCCTCCCCCTCCCCCGAAATACGGCCGCCGATAGCGGGTGAGGTCACTGGCTGCTGACTCAAAGCATCCAGTGGCGAGGTGTTGACACGAGCACAACAGCCTATGGACCGAGCAGAAGGGCGTATGTGTTTATAGCGTGAAGCAGGGACGGCCTGCGGTTAGCGGTCGCCGGGGCGTTTCCTTCGATGGTGCCTGTCGACGCCCGACGATTTCGCCCGAGTTTCTGTCGTGAAGAAAGCGGCGTGGCAAAACCCACGCGGTCATACCAACATCACGTCTCGTGACCATCCGTGAAGGCCTAAACCGCCGCGGAGAACCCGTCGAAACTCGCGAGGCCACGCGGGGGTGACCGCACCGGCCGCGGCAGTCGACAACACGGGCGGCGAGCGGGCACGTGGCGCGTACTCACTCGTGCAGACGCCCTCGGCGCCGGTGTCGACGGGCTGGCCGTGACGCGGCGACGTCTGGCAGACAAGCCCGTCGTCGCAGAGGCCGAAGCTGTCGAAGTAGCCGCCACACCGTTCGCCGAGTCCGCGCGCGCAGACGTCGCAGCAGCCGCACACGTCGCGCACGGTGCGGCCCGGGCAGCTGACCTCGACGCAGGTCGTCTTCTCGCAGGGCGTGCAGGAGAGCGCCGCGCTCAGCGTCAGGCCGCTGAGCAGCATCAGCGCCGTCAGGCTCGGTCCGGTCATCACGGCGGCGGTGCGCGCACCTCCAGAGGGCAAGGGCGCGAGACGCGGGCACCGGTCACGGGTCACCAGTCACGAGCGCAGGTCACGGGGTATGTCGCCGTCGGCGGAGCACAGAGGCGGACGCGGCGCGCGCGCTCCCCAGGACAGGGTCGGAGACAGTGGCGCGCCGCCGGCCCGCAGCGACGGATTCCGCGGGCTAGTTCACTCAACAGCCGACAGGTGGGTCTGCAGTCGACCGGCGCCTGTTCGCCCGGCGGGGCGGTGCGGGGTTCTGGCTTCCGGCACTGCTCGAACTGTGCTTGAAGTATGGGTTGCAGAGCTCGAGGCAAAGCGAGCTTTCAAGGCGAGCGCTACTTGCCCCGTGTCAATACATAGTTTTAGAAGGGGGAATTCACGAGGTTGAAAATATTTGCGCAATCGCTTTTGCCTCATCACGAACATAACATTGGCAAGCGCACCGTGATCAGGCCAGATTCTTATGCATTGTAAGGCAGGCTCTGTCCAATGTGTCCACAAGCTGACATCCACCTCTAGATGTACCCCACTAAATACTCCACCCACCTCTAGATGTACCTCACTAAATACTCCACATTGAATTGTTGACTATGTGCATCTTTGACATCGGTTCTTCAGTAAGTGCGTGTCGTTTCCCGGTATAAATACCTGCCTGCACGATAAGCGTCTAAATGTTAAACAGTCGATGGAAGCTGGACATGGGCAGTGGTACACGTTTAGCTTCAACCAGGGCTGAGCAGGCTTTTTAGATAAGGTACTTCGACGGCCTTGCTTTCTCTCCGAAAACTTGTCCCCGTTACGTATGTGTGGTAAGCTGGCGGCATCCAAAATCCGATAACGTTTCTGCTTTCAGCGAGGCTGCCTGCCACCATCGGCGCTAAACTGATTACTGGACTGAATGCCGTTGTCCTTTGTTCGCTGATCATGTCATTAAGGCGCCGCCAATTGAACCGCCTGATGACTGACCTCAGGGGATGATGACCATGACCAAGAAAGCAAGAGAGGCATTTTGTTCGATGTCAGTCAACTGCAGCATGTAACGCTGATAGCTACATCAGCTGGCTATCGGTTATGAGTTGGCATACAAAACGCGTTTATGGAGAGGATCTTTTCGGCAATGTTATGCGTCATTCCACATTTACATTTGTGTTATCAAAGGCGCATCCACGTAGTAATTGCTCTGCGCCTAGTTGGGCAAGAAAAAAAATACACGCACACATAGTACAGAGACACACACAAACGCACAGGTGAAAGCAGTTTCAAAGGGTCAGCGATTAAAAATAGTCAAGAAAGCCCAGCGCGAGGGGTGCGGACGGCTGCCGCATGCAGTCGGTTCCTCGCGGCGGCGGCGTGGTACGGAAAATGCCGCTGGGTGGCGGTCAGTCGGACGCGCGGCAGGTGTAGCCAGCCGACACCGCCCGCAACAGCCCGAGTTTGACGTTGGGAAGACTCGGCTCGCGTCACGAATACAGCACACAGTGCGCTGAGGTATTCGGGGGCGTGCAGTGCCCTGTGCACATTCAGACAGTCGCGGTGGTGCACAAGATCCGCGACGCTACGCCAGCCGGGCGCTTCCAGGACGGGTGAAATGTGATCGCTGCGGCGGACACCACTCACTAGCCTGGCTGCGAAGTGCATCACCCTAAGCATCCAGGTGACGCTCGGCTGCCCCACCCTGGATGGACGTGGTGTCGGATTTTTAACAGGGATATCAGGATTGCATTACGGCGCCGAACGAGTGAAGAGATGTAGGGTTCCCAGGTGAGGTGGTGGTCGAGGAGAACACCCAGCATATTCACATCCAGGACCTTTATCTCTGTACCATAGATGGTAATGTGGAAGTTATCGGTCTTTGTGATGAAAGATTTGGTACCGATCAGCATGATGTCTGTCTTGTAAGGTCTATTTTAAGGCTGTTTGACTGAAGCCAGTTTTGAAGGTACTGGATGGACTTCTGAACACGGACTTTCAGGTTGTACAGGCCGACGACATCGGGAGTGGCGGAGTCAGGGAGTTGGGTCTCGTCGGTATAGGATAGTAGGTGGCCGTGAGGTAGGAGGTTGGATAGGTCGTTGATGAAGATGGGGAACAGGACTGGGCTGCTAAGGGGTCCCTGATCCACCCCGTGGAATAAGGATAGGATAACCGAGTCACCACTAACCACCAGCTTTCGACCGCTCAGGTAGTCCCGGAACCATTCCGAGGACACCGCGCAACATCCCAGCTTTCTCAGGAGGGCACCTTGATCAACTCTGTCAAAGCCTTGCTAAGGTAAATCGTCGTTATCGACGTGACATGGCCGTTGTCGTCGGCCCTTGCCAACCATCCGACAGCGTCGATCAGGGCGTCCTCCGTCGAGTGACGTGGACGGTAAGCATATTGCGATGGCGTCGGTACATGGCTGTCAAGAAGGTAAGAAGTGAGCTGTGAACAGACGACCTTCTCGAAAATATTCGACAGTACCAACAGAAAAGAAATTGGGTTATATATATATATATATGTATATATACATATATATATATATATGTATATATATGTATGTATATATATATATATATATATATATATATAAAAGTCTCGTTTTGAATTAGCAAGTTAGAATGCCACAAAACCATCCTTTATGAGCGCCTGACATTTCAATTCTCCATTGACCCTCGCGCCAGAAACAGTGACGTATGAAATACCCAGAGATTCTGCCAGAGGTCCTTGGTCTTGGCCAGGAACGCCTTGTTCTGAGGCTGGCCTGGTATCCTAAAGACCATAGGATGAAGAGGGCAGGCGTCGGTGGTCAACGGTTGCTTGAGGGCATTCCTACTGGTGGCGAGGTGACTTCACCACCAGTCACCACTCTCAGTGCACCGGAACGCGTGCTGGATCACCAGGAACGAACCTCGCAAACACAGCTCTACCGCGCTTCGCCTGAACTTGCGGCCCGTCATAACGTATGATGCGTTCCAAGCCGTTTACTGGCACGTCTTACCCAATCCACCGCAACTGTCCGGACGGAAGCTGAACATCCGACTGAGATCACTTCTCTGTCTGTGGCTGGCTGCTTCTGACAGTGCGCTGTGTCAGTGGCTGGTGACTCAGTAACGAAGCAACTGTTCTTTTCAGCAAAATCGGATATTAAGTCACTCACAGATAGCACTCAGACTAACGAAGCACGCATTATCTTACGTTATAGGTTGAAATGCTGGTTTGATATGCCACAAATTCAGCTTGGAAGCGAGTGCTGTATGTAGCCTACATACCTTGATGCCATATATTAGCATATATTTAGACCCACGACGAAGATCGACGATGATTTTGAAAATAGGCTTTCAGCTGGAACAGAGAGCACATGCTTCGCACAACTCATTGCTTGCTGACTCTAAAGCCGCCATGACTAAAAGACAAAGACGCATCATTTGAAAAGAGAACACGTGAAATAGAAATGCCAGCTGAAATCCGGCTGAGCAGGCTTGTTGACTTAACTGGACCAGCCGTACCACATCGGAATCAAACTAGTATGCTCATCCATATGAAACTACATCTGGCCTAACATCTGCAGCAGATCTATGGTGGTAATAGTGAACATAATAACAAGGTGCAGCGCACTTGTTTGGGTCTATGCAGGTAACCCTTTGCTACTTCTTTACATATAATACGTAATTTACTTACAATGCTTGCTACGGATATGTATAGTCGGTATCACGGGGATCAGAGTTCCAACTTTACCATGTGTCACTTTACCATATGTCCCTAGCTTTACCATACGTTGTAACCTTACCTACTGCAATGTCAATCCTGGGTTAGCATATGCTGGGAAGCTGGTGTAGCAAAGCCACCAGAGCTGGCTATTAACAGCTGTAGCTGTATCTGCTACACTTCAATTGGAAACTGAAGATTATGAGTCTGCAATTCTTATGCTGACAATAGTCAACCTTCATTATACTATGAGGTGCTGATCAGACGAAATTATCAAACAAGCGATGGTTGCATTGCCAAAACTCGATAGCTTTTCTCTGAGTTTTGACAATATAACCAGAGTGTGCTTGACAAGGTCGCCTAACGTGTACCTGCTGGTACAATAAAGGTCGATCATTGTCAGAGTCCAGGCTCACAGCGGCCAAACGCCAGGAGCTGACGGCCTTTTGTTTTGCTACGTACTTTGCTGTCTACGTATATTGAGGAAAATAGCCAAATCACGACAGTTGTGATAGAGCTGGTCGTCGCTAGCGCCAAGTTGTCTTACTAGATTCTCGAACCATGTATTCACCGTCACATCGTTGTTGGGCTGCTTGGTTTCATTCTTAAGCCAGGAGCAAGGCGCGGTCCACACAGAACCTTAACCACGCCGGTTAACGGCTACTGCAGTCCACCTTCCTTCGATGTCATCATATTCAAGGCACGAAGCACATTCCAATGTCCACAAAGCGTACTTGGCCCAGCGCCACCGACACCAGCGGTGGTCACGGGTCCAAGCAGACCCTGCGTCGCAGAAGGCGCAGCGCGCCGCGCGGGAGTCATCGGTAGCGTCAGTAGCTATTGCTCGCCTCATAGCCCCGTCTGTATATTTTCCAGCCCGAAGTGGCGATGCCCGCCGGGTGGTCTCTGTTGCCCATGACAAAGACACTTCTGCAAGGCCCGAGGACGGCCGCTGTGCCCGTCACGTGACAGGCCGGACCGTTATGTCAGTGTGACGCACTTGTATCACGATGACCTTGTATCACGATGACCTTGTATCACGATGACCTTGTGAGGATGTTTTTGACAGCGATCCGGAGACGCGAATCATGTCGACCTACTGCTCGTCACTTCACTGCTCGTGCATTTAATTTGGAGCGCGTTGGAGGACCGCGGCAGGCATCGCAGATGCCTGTTTTGTCACGACTTACGGGATGTCGGAATTCATGAGAGCATTATTACGACGTGGAAGACACTGCAACACAGAACCAGTTTCTAAACGTTGCCAGCAGCGACCATGCCGCAGCGCAGGGGTTATTGGAATACGGAAATGCCGAGTGCATTCCGACCTCGTGTCATGTTTGGAAACTAACATCTGTTAACTTACCCACTTCTCAAACAAACTAGCATTGACCCAGCATTGGGGTGCGCGTTTAAACGTTCAAGCGAGACAGGTTTGCAAGGTGTTTGTATCTAGTTGGTGTTTAGTGCTCGTTTTGACTCGCCGGCGGAGCTGTGGTTGTGAGGTGAGCATGGGCATCAGGAACTTTCGAAGGGGGGGGGGGGGCAGGCTCAGGGTATACTTAAAAAACTTTTTTCCGAGGAGGCACGGAAGCGAGTCTAGGCCGTAGGAGAGGGGGGATGAAGGACCACACATTTGAAATAAGTAAATGTCCTAGGTGCTACGCTTTACAGCTACAGCTTTCACATTATCTCGGCCCATCCGTCAGGAAAAGTACCCTAATTGTACACGCCTTGCGACCAATTTGTGATGCACTGACTTTGCAATGTAGAAAACACACTTGGGCAATAACAGATTTAGAAGCTTCAAATGCTACGTGCCAAATCATGTGCCAAAATCCATAAAACCCGGATTTCTCCTGTAAAAATAGGTCACAGAATGAGGGCCGTTTTCGGATATTTGGCGTCTGAGCACAGCTCCTGTCCGCCGTTAGCGCCCAACTCCCCCCACCGGCTGCCCACTGGCGACGGCCGCCACCCGCATGGCTGTGAGCTGATCGTATGACTAGTTTGTTGCATATTTATGCATCAGCACTGCTAGGTAGTGGTGTGTAAAACAGGTGAGACGCCTGCTTCAGCACCTATTTTCGAATCTTCTACCCTTCAGCACACCACACAGAATACAACTTTCGGGAAGCTGTCTGCATGAGGCACGAACTGGTGGGCTGGGCTCACCTACCCCTCCTTTAACGTAACCAACTTTATCCGTTTTTATTTGTAGGAAAAAGGTGCACCCTTGTCTTAAACAAATCGCGTACCTATATCTGGCTCAGTTGTTAAGCGTATCCCGGTATTCTAGGAAAAGTTGGCGTTTTATTTTCCACGCATTGCCAGCTTTTCACGCGACCTCCGTAAAATGACCATGTTCTTCTGTCTGACTGAGAATTTGTGACATTATTTCAAAAGTCTACAAGGTTGAGGAACATTCTATATTTACCGCTATTACCTTATTTGTTTGGTAAATGTATCCATCTCTTAGGAATTTCATGAAACACCCAAATAAAGACTGATCAAATCACGCACAAAATGGCATGGATTGCCAATGTTTGATGTTTGATTGAGTGATCAATGCTGCTCATTGAATGTTCGTCTCATCACACAACACTAATTGCACCAGCTCCCCAGACGTCCGTCATGTGGTTCTCAGTCATTGCGATTCGGTGACCGATCATTGGGGTATGTATTAGCCATGCGTTTCCACACATGTCTCTTTCCGCTGTCATGTCCAACTGGTTAAGGTTGCCGACTCCAGAAGTTGGTAGGTGTCTGGGGTTGATTCCCAGAGGCGGCTGATTGTTTGATCATTATTATAGTTCTATATCATGTGTATATTATAGTTCGCCGCCTGCCAATTGGCGGGACACAAAAGGGTCTCCACGATGATGCAGTGTGATAGTGTCAATGCATTTGATAGCACATAAAGGGTTTCCCGAACGGATACAGGCAAAATCTTATGTTGAAATGGGCCACTGCTGGTCTCAGACAGCTCTACAAGCTGTTTGGACTAAACTTAGAAAGAAAAAGGCTGAAGCGTTTCGAAAACACTGATGTGTATTTCGTGGCTCAATGCCAGCAGCACTCAGAGACAACAATGAAAGGCGACAACCTTCTTCTTCACAAACTTTGCTTGTGTGGGACCACCGATCTCCGTCGTTTGACACGGCCATTTATAAACACAGGGCGTCGAATCGTGACAACTAGACGAGTGCATTGTACACGCTGTGCGGCACTTGCAATGCATCGAACTGCGTTGGTTTGCTCCTGCCAGACAAGTGCACCTGGTGAGCCCCGGGCCCTCGGGCCACAATCCTTCAGAAAGGCCTCCCGCCAACTCAAAGCTTGCTGGTCGTCTCTGTCGACCGCAGTGGTTGCCGGCACGTGCTCGAAGGTGCCGGCATCCCTCCTGAAGACTTACTTTAATCAAATCGTGCATCTAAAACTTCAGAGTACCACGTTGCTGCAGCATGAGGGGTTGGTGTAAACAAACACCAACATTACATGAAAGCCTAGTTTTGCCTGACATGCTGGACTACGCCAAACGTCTATAACATATCCAAATTGAGCTACACGACTCTGAGCTAGGGAAACTGTAAGCAGGCAGGCAAAAGAACCAAGGCTATTAAAAAAAAAACAGAACGAAAGTTTTGGCACCGGAGTAACGTAGAGTTTACCACCAACATCTTCATTCGCCTAGATGATAGGATAAAATGCTGCCATTTAACACATAAAGTATCGCGTCAGTCACGATTTACCGCTGGTGAACTAGGGTCATCGGCATGCATGTTTAACGTAAAACAAAAGTAACGTATATGCAGATTGAATCTGAAAAAGTGTGCGTTTGGGGGTAACCTTCAAAATGGGGAGCACCTTGAAAAGTGGGGATGCCCCCCTGGCCCCCTGATCCTTCACTTAGGGATGTGTCCCAAAAACAGCCCAGGCAGGTGAAAGCAAGTAGCAACACTCTTATCACAGGGTTTTTGTGGTTGCTGCAGTTCATTGCAGACATCAACAACATCAACAGCAGCAGTAACACTACATCGTCTCCCTTCGCCAACAACACCACTACTACACAGATATGGCACGGATTGGACACCGTCGCCAGCCATTTTATTAGTCTGCGGTCTGCGTGGTTCGCCTTGCCAAGCCCGAACAGCGCCAGCAGCACCTAAAGCTACCGTCCCGGCTCCGGGGAGGTCTGGTGGTTACCGCCCCTGCCGGGGAGAGCTGGCAGTACATGGATCTGCGTGCACAGCAGTCCAACGTGCACGGTTGGCAGCGAAGCATCGTTGCGGAGATTCTATGCAAATCGATAACGCTGCAACCTGTGTAAAATTTCTGCAGGGTCAGTGCATTTTTGCAGGTAGAAATTTTGGTGCGCATTTTCTTGTGAAGCTTCTTTCAACATTTTTTTTTTTAGAATGCATGGTGCCACCGCAGGTGGCGTAGCTATGCTATAGATCAGTTGCTTAGCAAAGGAATACATTACCATCGTCCAAATGTTGTGATGTGATCATCATAATGCTGCTATGACACCTAACAACATTTGGTATTGTGCATGCAGCAGGCTGCGTAAATGCGTCAGCGAGCACGAGTGCCTTAATTAACTACCAGCTGCTGTAAGTTCGCAAATCAATCCTCCCGTCAGCCAGCAGGTGTTAAAGTACCGCACAGAGGAAATGTGTAATCGCATGAATTTCTAATCCGACAGACTTACGGTCATAATTCTTTCACTAATATCCACTTTGGGACGTGGAAGTGCTTTCTTCTCCACCAGAACAGACCATCAGTAACTAGCCAGCGTATTCTCCGTCTTCGTTTTCCAACGTTATCTCGCCGCTTATCGTTAAACGACGCACCCACACGTAGTGGGAAACAACTGCGTCCCAGATTCGTTTATCACCTGTCCACGAGGCGACGTGATCACAAAAGACCACCGTGGCAATTCAGACGAGGGCACCACCCCACAACTGCCCCTATTCAGCGCCGGCCGATCGCTCCATCCAGACCGAGTACGCCCGAACTGGCCGCAAATGGCCTCAGATATTATCCACGTCCGCATCACCGATAGTTATGACTCCCGTAAATGGCATGCGAGGCGTCTGGGTAAGTGGCGCTCGTGGCCAGCCCGGGCCGCCCAGGAGGCGTGCCCCGACCGCCTCGTGCGCGCCGCGAGCCTGGGACTGGCCGGTGGAGGACCGCGGCGGCGAGAGCAGCCGGGCCCCGGGGCTGGGCAGATTGGGGCCCGCCGGGGTGCTCGGCCGCCTCCCGCCAGCGCGGCAGATTGGGAGGTATTGCAGAGCTGCCCCACTGGGGTCATGCAGGAGGAAAATACCGCTAGGTGAACGGGAAGCGTGCCAGACGGTTTGTTATCGGCCCAGGAGTGGAGCACTTTCGGCGGATTTAAAGGCAATGCGAGCGAATTATATTGCCGTTCGAAGCAGATGCCCAGCATCTATGCCGAACATCGGTTGCAGGCTTGAAGACATGCTTCCGCATGTCGTGACAAAGGAATAAGCAAGAGCATCGCGTGCTTAATTTTTCTGCCGATCTCGTGAGCGCGACTCGCGCTTAACGTACCGTTCGTGCTTACTGATGTCACTCACCAAGTGCCCACGAGTTCTGCACATCCACTAGCCACCCTTTTGTTTTACAACAAAAGCAACGCAAGGCCTTACCCCCTGCATCTTGCTTCCCACTGGGGATCCTTTCCCATGCCGTCCGCGGCATGTCAGTCTCCCCAGCGCATCCGACAGCCGCAGCTGCAGACGGAGCTGGTCCGACCCCGGGCCCCGTGCGGCCGCAGCACCCACCATGGTGACGGGCGCAGACCGGCCGCCAGTTTTGACAGCCGCCACCGGCCAGGTGTATCCGAGGGCAAACCGAGCGGCGGCCGAGCCAGGCCGCCGCCCCGGGCGATAAGACCGTGACCTCGGCGGTATCTTGCGCGGGTCAGGCAACCCACGTGGCCGGGCCTGTCAACTGCGCAGTCGGCTGGGCCGAGCCAGGGGCGTGTTCGGAACACATTTGCGCCGCGCATGTGCAGTAAAGGAGGGATTTGGCGTGCATTTCGCCTGGACCCTATGGTTTGGCAAGTCTTTTACGATCGGTAGCGTGACATGAGAGCCGCCTCACACGATGACGGCGTCATCAATGCTGACTGGGAAATGGAACAGCTCTATCGGAAACATTTCAAGAATGACGAGTCTTGCTAGCGAATTTATGTTTGACTGAGCTTGGTTGAAATGGATTATTCGGATCTGAAATCAAGCAAATGAAGCTGGATCCGAGTGTTCTTATAATGGTGACTTGCGAGCGTTTGAACTACATGAATGAATGAATGCGACACCGTGATCACTAATGCTTATAATGTCCTTCATTTTATTTCCGTGCCTAACAGCTTGGTCTGCCTGCCGCCTGCGACTGCCTACCTTTAAACGCCACCGCCTCTCGGAGCCCAGCAGTCTTCGTATCGCTACTCGGCAAACATCTTTGACTGCGCCAGCCTCTACGCTAAGCATTCGTGTATTTTGTGTGGGTTTTTGTCACCCGTTTATCATTTTTTCTTATTTAAACTGTGACGTATAGTGATTCGAATCACGCAATAACCACGCCGTGTTATGATTCTTGAACTGTGAAACTGTGGAAATGCATTGAATATAATTGAGGCACGGGCTGGCCAAAGACAATAGTGCAAACTTGCACGCCTGACAAACCGCACAGTTCTTTGGGCTTTGAACCTTTCAACCCCAGTCCAGAGCCCGGAGCATATGCGTTGTTGGGGCTGCGCGACGCACGCCGCTGCTGAGGCTACATGGCGTCGCCTGTCTCCACCCTGGCAGGAATTGCGGGCACGAGCCCGCAGTAGCACCCACTGCCAACTTAATGTACAGATTCCCAAGCTATGTTTAACTAGTTGGGTGACTCACTTTCAGTGTCATGTTAACCACACCGACTCTTCGTGGGTCGCGGTGGAGTCATGGGATGCTCAAAACGGAAGGGACTTTCCCCGCATACTGTCAGTACCTATGCAGGGCAACTCCGCATCCGACGAGCGTCATGATCAGCGAAGCCATAAACGAACCCGATTTGGTCAAAACGGAATCAATCGCAGGATCGAATTACATTCCGCTGAAGTTCAGCTCAAGTCTTCGCTGGCGGCGTGCACTGCGTCGCGCCGAGCGACGGATTCTCAGCGTGGAAAGGTGCGCATGGTGCTCACATTTGCGCAACTTAAAGATCAAAGAGCAAGAGGGAAAAACATTGGTAACCGAGTGCTTAATCGACCTCTACCATTACGCGCCGGGCGCAGGATGAGCTTGTAATACACATTTATATCCCAAAAGTATACTACAGCCATAATGGATTACTTATACAGGTACCAATATCTATCACTATGGTTGCCAGGTATCGATAGCTATATACTTGACAGCATCGGCCGCATCACTGCAGTTGTCTATCTCTCGAGAGCGATGTCTTCACTTTCGACTGACGTCTGTTCAACCCGCAATTTAATGCTCGTCCATTACGCCTGCTTGCGATTGCATCTGGACTGCAGCCTCCACGCTCCGGCATTGTTGTCCGCATGCCAAGCCATACCATCATCCCATGAAACGTATGAGCCCCCCGCGATAAGCACGAGGCCGACCCCGGCGCCGGTGCCATGGCAACTGCAGCACATCCCTGTGTAATCAGCGGGCTGGCCGGGCTGCGGGCCAGACGGACCGACGCCGTGACGTGTCCGACCCCGCCGTCGACACGGGAGTGCCGGCCGGGACCAGAGGCCCATGTGACGCAGCGGCCGCGGAGGATGTTGCGGCAGCCCTGCTGACAGCAGTCGGCCGGCTGACATCAGGGGCGAGCGACCCACCGGCGGCGGTATGCACGTCCTGTTTGTGCGCGCGCGCCGCGCCAGGACGGCCCGGTGACAGGCGCGCCGCTCCGACCGCGGCGGGGCAGGGTTCGAAAGAAGCGGCGACCATCGGTGCACAGCGGTCCGGCCGCGGGCGGGGCGTGGGACGCGGAGACCAACACACTCACTCACCGCGCCGGCCGCGACGGGGCAGGGTTCGAAGGAAGCGGCGACCATCGGTGCACAGCGGTCCGGCCGCGGGCGGGGCGTGGGACGCGGAGACCAACACACTCACTCACCGCGCCGGCCGAACGGGAACACCGCGCCATTCCAGAATATATTCTTCAATACACGGCAAACAGACGATACGTGGACACCCTGATACCAAAGCCACGCGGCGGCCACACCACGGCGTCGCGCGTTTGAATGCTGGCAAGAAAAGTGTGCTTGAGTGTGCCAAGGCGCTAGCACGCGCCGGGCCCTTCGTGCGGGCGGCGGCAGCCGGGCCGGCGCGCCGCCGGGACACGGGGCTCCGCTTCGGGCGCGCTGTCGTCTCCAAACGCAGCGCCATCGGACGCGCCGCGCGAGACGGTCACACCATCGGCGCGCGGCGGATGGCGCGGCGCGTCTCGGACATCGGTGAACGCTCAAGCTCGGGTCGCGGGGGACGGGCGGTGGACAGGGGCTCGCTGCAGGACGGTGCCAATGTCACAACGCTGGTGGATCAGGGCGTGACGTCGGGCTTCGTAATCAAATTTGAGCGCAACACCGATGCCAAACGAATACATAGCGTGCAACATTGAAAGCAATACACGACTGTTATAAATCGTCTGACTTCATGCTAAGCATTAAATAGGGTTGTCTTTTTAAACCTGGTTGGTCATGACACTAAGAAATAATCTTCATGCCCAAGGCAAATGCACTCCTGAGAACGAATACTTTCGCACAAGGACAACGTCATAAACAAAACACCGCGCCGCATAACATGCAAAATAATGCGGGCCCAGACAACGTGATAAATCTCCCGCCATATGAATAAATATGTATCACATGCACCTACAATTACGCGAACATATCGGCTTCACCCGCCGCCCGGGCCTATGACGTATACAGACGGGCCTTTAGAGCCAATAGGAAGCCTCAAAGGCTGTTTGGCATTACGTTGAGAAGTCCAGCGCCGCTCACAGCTCTCGTCCCGGCCTGGGAAGTACGCGGCGACCTCTGGAATGCGGCCCGGCCGAGCCGCCGTGCCGAGACTACACAGCGCCGGGCGCGGCGCGGCGCGTGGTTAAATAAGCACATCTGTGGCGGCTGCCGGCGCCCGCCGCCGACAGCCGGCAGCCGACGCCGCCTGAAGACGGCGACGGCGGGGTGACGGCGCGGTAGCCCGGTGGGTCACGACCGTCGGGTCGGGTCAGCGGGACCGGGCCAGGCCGGCGGTGACGTGCCCCCTCTGGGCGGAGGCGCGGCAATGACGTCTGCAGAGCCCGAAGGCCGTCCACCTACGAGGCTGCCTTCAGCGTGGCTATGCAGCCTCGGAGCATGTCCACCTGGGCCTGACGCAGACAAAGAAGGTACGGCATCATCACTCGCCCTCAATCGCTTGGAGGCAGCCGTCCCAAGGCGGCGCGGCGCCCAGCCCCGCGACATCTCCGGCCGGGCGGGTTGGTAGCACAGTGGGCGTTCTGTTTGTACACGTGAGGCGGAACGCTTGCATATGGCGTGGTTCGGTAAGCAGGGCGGCGATAGGCTCCCAGGCCGCCCGAAGGCCCGCGACCTGCGACGCGACGCATTAAACAAGCCTGCGACGAACATGGCTTCCCGTGTTATTCTTCACCAGGCAAGCCCAGTCACATTTGGGACAGCATGCAATCAAGATGTAATCAACTTCGACCGCGCCAAATACAGCCACGGCAGATGCAACAGATGTTCTTCACGGGTGGTCGCGACCCAGCAGCCGCATGCTTGCTGAGGGCGCAGCGCACTGAACCCCGTCCACCCCCGCTCCGCAGCGATGACTTAGCATTGTCGCGAGCGTGACGCAGACGCGCCGATAAACGGCTCGGGGGCTCATAGTGGTGCCCTTCCCCGGGCTGGATTCAGGCCGGTGCACTTCCACCACCTTGGCCGCTCCTTACCTTTCCGTGCTTTATCTCCAGCTCAGAAAGCTCCACTAGATGCTTCTTGAATGCCTTTACCCGCCGGGTTTTGAAGCTTTTCAGCTCTGAAAATGAGCGCACAGACTTCCAGAGCTGCATGTCAACAGCAAGCACGGAAGGAACACTTGCACGACGCCATATGGGCCTGAGCACACTTAACATACTCAACACTCGACAGTGCATCCCCAAAACAACTTCCACATCGCTAATACACTTAAATGCTTTTCAAAAAAGAAAATGTCGGAGCATTTCAGTAACTGTAGATTTAGGATAAGTCCGCTCCTCGATTTGATCGCTGCTCTTAGCCAGACTTGTACTTGACTCGCAATCAACTCATGAAAAAACGGCATCAACTGCGGAATCGACCTAATTTTCACTGAGTCATCCAAATCGTCAGCAAGCTGACTTATGCAGAAATGGAGTTTTGAGTCAGACACGGAACGATCCCCATCTCTTGGGAGTTATAGTCGTAGTCAGATCTCATATAAGATCTTCATTCATTAGGAACCTTCAAAGGCGGCACTGACAAGTCACAATTTACGGATGTCATCATCCGAAAGTCCCATTCCCATGCGATGCGTTTGGCCAACGACAGATCATTTTTTTCTGAAGGACGACGAGCGAATGGTTGCAGTCCATTGCACCTGCCGGCGGTCTGCGAGAAACTGGCTGGCTGCCCCCCCCCCCCCCCCCCACCCCTAGACGAACAAAAGAAAAAAAACACGAGGATCAAACCATAAAAAGACAACGGTTCCATTGCGCAAGATTCATCTATCCCCATCCCAGTGCGTCTCAGGCCTAGGAACTGTTCTCCCACAAAGACACAACAATGACCAACCATCCCTGATCAAGCGAAATGAGCCAGCGCGCGAAGACCAACAGGGGAATAAGTTTCCACGCAGCTGGCGAGCAGTAAAACGGCGAACGCATGTAGCCATTTCTCAGCGGCCGGCGGCGCACAAAGCCGGCACCGGGAGCCGATTAGCCATGACGTTCGGGCGCCGCCACAGCGGCCGCGGCGGCAGCTGGAGGCGTTCGCGGCAGCCGGGCGCCGTCCATCACGTCACCGCGCTAACGCACACGCGGCACGTGGCGTTCAGCGCCGTGAGGGAGCACTCAACGCGCGCAGCGGCGGATGCGTGGACTGAGCAGAGGGAAACGAGAATCGCGTCCACAGAGGAGTGAGGTCTGGATTTGCACAGCTGGCAGCGTAACCGATCGTTTAACAGACTAAAGAGATTCATTAAAACGAATTGGATTTGTAATGCAGCGGCGTTTCACGCGTTACTACCGGGCGATCGCCACTGCCGCCACATGCAGCAGTTCCCAGAGAGCTCACCTTCTTTGGCCTTCCCCGAGATATGCTCGAATCTCTCACACGCCTGCTGCTGGGCCATCTCCGCCTGTAACAGCAGGCACACCGCATTACGCAAAGCCAACACGAGAGCACGACACCTGGTCAACTCAAGCAACCCTAGCATCCAGATCCCTCAGCAGACACTACAAGCTCGTCAGCGGCGCTGAAGTCGGCTCCCATACCTCCTTAACGATTTACAAACGCTGTTCTCTATCGCAGACGGCACATGCGCATGGCTCTGCCGGGAAGCTTTGCAACATGAATGGGAGAAACCACGAGGCCACACGGCCAAGAGAAACGGGAGGCGAGGCCGTAAGATGACTAAAACCGAGGGAATGCCAAGCAAACAAGGCGTTTAGCGCTTTTGATCGGAACATGCTACGGGGCCGTCACGTGACAGTCTGCTGTTTTAAGTCTGGGGGCTTCCATTTAGCTGACGCTGTAACTTCCGAGACGCCGATAGTGCGCCGAGTGGGCGGAGGAACGCTGCCAACGTAATAAGGCACGACACCCTGCCCATAGCCAACTTACGTCCACGACATCCACGGCCTTTAGAAGCGGCATGAAAGCGAAAAGCGGTTAGCGAGACAAAAGCAGCGCTCGCCCGGCCAGCAATCCAGAACAAGTGATACGAGCCGGCAGAAGGATACTGGGGGCAACAAACAGTGTGTCGGGTGCCACTGAGGATTCGTGACGCACTCAGCTGCTGAGGCTGAACGGCGTCGCCTGCTTCCCACCCTGGCGGGGAGGGCGGGCACCACGGGAAATCGATCTCCGTACCTCTGGCTTCCCAGACGCGCAGCGGTTAACGCAGGCGCGTTTATCGCCACAGTATTGGCACCCGGAGCCAACAAACACACCACGCAAAATACAAATACATATATGCAAGGTCCAAAGGCATGAAGAACAAAGAATCCCAACTAAGAATTCCAACATGAAAAATATGAGGGGCTAAGCCTTTCAAGAAGTAGTAAGTTCGTTGACTCCAATAAAACCAGAACAGGGGGAGACAATATTGTCTCAAATGAACTCAGCGCCCGTAATGACAACACGTGAAGACATGTTGCGCGTCGGATACTTCGTAAGCCCAGCAAAGACGGAGTGGGTCCCTACAAAGCCATGACGCAATATTAGGAGGAAAGACCTACTCTGCCTCAAAAATGACTGCAATAATTAAATGTCGATCAGCAATACAGGATATGCTACCATGACCTGAAGGCCAGGACGTATCCGTTCAAAACTACCTCAAGCCTTAACGATATGATAACTTCGAGGCGACTGAGCCAGTGGAGACGCACAAATATAACTCTCCATAGCCCTAACCTGCGTCTCTTCCCACGTCAGCCACCACCTCGCCAAACCGTCGCACACGACACTGTCTCCGCGGCGATGGCTTTCCAGCAGGGCACCACACATCAGCAAGCGTCGCACCGTCCCTCCCCACACCGACACACGCCCCTCCCCCCCCCCCCCCCCCCCACTCACCACGTGCACGTCCTTGTTCTTGGCGCGCGCCCTCTCGAGTCCCTTGTTGGCCTGCTCGTAGTCGGCCAGGCAGCGGAGCCGCCGGTACAGCAGCGCCTTGACGGCCGTCGCGTCCCGCTGGTAGTACCGCAGCAGGTCCGACAGCTTCAGGTCCTCGTCGCTCGTCACGCGGTTCTCGATTTTCTGCCGGCGGCCGCGGGAGAGCGGCGCGTGACGCGGGGCAGGGGTGTCGCGAGGGGGCGGGGGGGGGGGGAGGGAGGGGATGGCGGGGTTTATGGGAGGGAACCGAGAAGGCCGACAGCAGGCAAGAACGGCGCCAAGCACGAACGTTTCGACACGATGCGTTGATGGGGTATCGTTAATGACTGCTTGATGCGATCACACCTTCACTGAGCGATTGTTGAGCCATTGGCATGGCATGGTCGAGGCATGGTGGGAGGCAGAATGTTCCCAAATGGCCAATGCTACCCAAATAACACCAACGGCGCGACCAACGCATCTAAAATAATTAAGAGCACAATGAGAACATGATAAAAACCACGACAAAGCACGACCAAGAGCCCGAACTCAGCATTATAAATCTCAGACAGCCATCTATATCGCCTGGCCACCACATCCACCAAGACATGGCGCCATGCATCACCTCCAGGGACCTCCCCCGACAGGGACGCCTCACCCTGACTTTCTCGAAGATCTCGGAGACGCTGTGCAGGAAGCGGTCCAGCTCGTTGCTCTCGACCGTGCCGAGCAGCGAGAGCCCACCCGACACCTTGATGTAACAGTCGGCCACGTCTGCGGCACAGCGGCCGGTCAGCACCGCACGCAGTGCCCGGCGGCGGCGGCACCCGGCCTAAGAGCGCAACGCCGAACAGCAATCTCGCCATGTTAGACTGAACGTGTTTCGAATGACTATGGCGGCGTTAATAGGGTCATATTTCTTCGCCAGCTCGGGAACCACAAGCGATTTGTGAGTTGAGAACGTGGTTGGTTATTGCCTGGTTATTGACAGCTGGTTATTTTATGAGTTTCGCATGATAACATGGCGCAGCGTTTTTTTTTATTACTGTGACCGAACTGTTTCAGCTATTTTTCTCATCAAAGATAACACGTGTCTAGCTAGTCAGAGGCGGAAAATAATAGGCTGGATCGCACACTGTTCTACACTGCTTCCAACCCAATTAAAAGTCGCTACCACCAGCACCAGTCAGAATCCACGACCTACAGACAACCAACAGCCACCACTCGCTCTGGCTCTCTGCTTCCTCTCACATGACTAACTTTTTCGGCTGCGCGTCATACGGTCGGCGCGCGCCGTCGCCTCCTTGATGTGCTCGTGGAAGACGAGCACGAAGCTCTTCTCGTGGTCGAAGAACTCGTCGACGTCGCGCTGCGTGGCCTGCAGCAGCAGCTCGTCGGTCGTCTTGCTGAACGAGCGCATGAGTCCCTCGAGCCGCTCCTTGCGGTTCCGGCCGCGCACCGACAGCTGGTGACAAGAGCCGCAGCGGTTAGGTCCGGCCGCTGGGCTGGGAGCCGTGCTGGGATCAGCCCATAGTCAGCAGGTGGGTCAGCCCAGTCGGCAAGCGAGTCAGCCCACGGTCAGCACGTGGGTCAGCCCACAGTCAGCGGGTGGGCCAGCCCATAGTCAGCAGGTGGGTCAATCCAGTCAGCAAGTGGGTCAGCCCACTGTCAGCACGTCGGTCAGCCCACAGTCAGCACGTGGCTCAGCCCACAGTCAGCGGGTGGGTCAATCCACAGTCAGCATGAGGACCAGCTCACAGTCAGCAGGTGAGTCAGCCCAGTCAGTGGGTGGGTCAGTCCACAGTCAGCAGGCGGGTGTTGAGCGGACGTGGAGGAGTGGTCTGAGCGCCTGGATGTCGGCAAGGCGGTCGTTCGAGGGTCGACCACATGTTGCCATCAGGAAGCATTAAACGATGGTACAAAGCTGTGTAGACTTCCCGCGGTAGTGAGATAAGCAAGAAGACGTGCAATGAACACAAACACGTAATACAGGGAACTTTTTGCAAGCAAAAGACCAGTATGCACCGCATGCAGCAGCATCACACAACAGCAACAGTTCTCATCAATTACAGAATGGAAACACAACCCAGTATGCAGATGGTAAATCAACATAAACCGGCAAACAGTGATGGACAAATGCATTTTTCGACTGACACATTCACCATCGTTATACGTTCCGAAGACGAGGAGCTACAATACAAGACTCTAAGGTTCCCTACGGCGCATCCGCGACGTGTCCTCACATCTTGATCGTATTCCAGAAAGACCGTAAAGTTGTGCTCCTCACGGAACACGTTGTGACAGGCCAAACGAGTCAGGAAAGTCTCGTGCATGGCCACCGTCTTCTTGAACGTAGCCAGGTACTCCCTGTGGACAAACACAGCAGGAGAGATTAATCGTCGAAGGCACACACCCAGCAGCCAACAAAGCCAGAAAATGGCAATGCCGACTACGATGTCGACTGAAAGATTGATCAACCGTGGTCGAATGTTATGCTACTTAAACAATACTCCGTGACTTAGCGACCACGGATTATGTATCACACTTCTGACTAAGCTTCTGTGAGTACACTCGTAAACTAAATCAACAAGTAAATTTGCAGATGTTGATGCACACTGGCAAAAACGGCCCTCGGACGTACGATGCGCTAGAACTAGCTGCAAAATCTCGACGAGGCCTTTGGAAGACTTTTAGCATGAGGAGTGACACTGGACAGAAGAGTTCGAAAATGACACGATCTGCCCAGCGGCACTTGGCATATGCTCACTGTTCCAGCTCCTGCTTCATTTTGTTGAACTCCTCCTTGGTCATGTTGCCCTCGCCCTCCCCCAGCTTTTGCAGTTTCTCCCTGGACGCGTCAAAGTCCGGTCTAGGTGGCGCCGGAGGAATCTGCCAAAAACCCGGCCAGTTAGAGCGCCATGGGAAAGATGATTAATATGGTTTTAAGTGTAGAAAGTTCGGGCGCCAGGCAATTCGCAGCTGTTCATCAATCAACACGAGACCGCGAAGTTAACAGCCATGGTGCACATGACAAGAGCATACACTGACAGGCACCAGCATAAGCTTGAACCTTTACACGCAATCTACGCGATGTTCAGAAATAAAACACCGAAGACGGGTGGAGAAAATGATCTTCTACGACGTAATGCGACGTTACCTCGGGCACGTCTGCCTCAGGAACGTCTGCGCCTGCAACACTGCACTTGGTCACTGCACCTTAGTTGATGACGTCTCGACGGACATCATTCCGAGCGATACCAACCGGCCACGCATACCTCACCAGCATGACCACAGCACCATCAGTATGCCTGACTGTCACCTGCCATCTGACACATCTGTCTGAGCCTCGCTGGACTCACAATGAGGCCGAAGTACCGCTCATTCTCCTGCAGACAGTTGTGAAGCCAGATGAACTCCTCGTGTTGGCGAACCACAGAGAACTCTGGCTTGGCAAAGTAGGGCAGCGTCGTCTGGCGGAAAGTGAGTCATGAGTACACGCCTCACCAAACCACCCACTGGGTACTGGGCAACATGCATCTAGCAATGCAGGAGACTGCACAGGCTTCTATCTACAGAACAGATCGTCGAGGCGGGGGACAGCAGAGACATAGAGACGGCCAGCAGCGACCGACATCGGACGGAAGTCCCTGAGCTGATGGCTGCTTGAAACAAGGCAAGACTGGCTTGTTTCACGGGCAGACATCAGGCCACGCTCGTGCGCCGTGACCTGTGCGAACCAGCTTCCTACACGAGCTCGCCTCTGACAGGTCCGGCTGGGTCACCAGCCTCCATAGTAAGTCACGTCATTTGGAGCTATGGGTGTGCAGCAAGTTCACGTGCACCATCTGAACAGGGTCGCTTATTTCATCCTGCCAATAGCCGACTTACTGCGACTCCAACCTACCCTGGTGTGGACTGTGAACTTGACCTTGTCGCGCTCGCTGAGGGCGTCCGATATATCCACATGTAGGTGTGTATCGGACAGATCCACGGTGTCGGACCGACCCGGCTGGAACCACAGGCCACACCGTCAGCCGGAGCTCCGTCACGTGCCCATTCAATCACCGCTGCAGCTTTACCGCCCAATTTTCCAAGTATTTATGTACTTCTTCACAATATTTTAATTGGTTGGGAGATGAGCCCCGATCGTGAGACCCCAGGTGGATGGCAGAATGTTGCAGGGAATGTTTACTTGCCGTAACGTTAAGCACGGTCCGTCCTGGCCTCTGACCAGGCAGGTGTCCGTATCCCAAGGGTGGATCCAGCATCCCTTGCAGTTCCATGCTTATGGGACCCGAGGGTCTTTGGGGTGCCAGAAGGGGGGGGGGGGGGCTCCAGGCACATGTCTGCCTCTGACATCCCCTGCTCTTGAGCTCAGCCACTGCTACCAGCTGCAAGCCATCCCAGTGCAAATAACAAGGACTTGAAAGACTCAAACCCACTCTGGCAGGGGTGGGGTGGGGTGGGGCAGGGGCAGGGGTAGGCAAATTGTAAGACAAGCTCTCTATGCCACTGTGCCACTGGGGCAGGCAACTGAACCAATAGATGATGCACAATGACCACTATATGTAACAGGCTCCTTATCATCACCACATCTAAGCAGCAGCACAAATACAAAATCACCAGCATTTAAGGCGACTATGAGCAGTGTGCAGGCTGTGAGTCTTACCAGAATAGTGACAGCATCTCCAGCCTGGGCAGCAAAGCCCAGGCTTTCCTAGAATATATTTCTTTGGCATCACTGATTGCAGCTTTATAACTTTCACCAACAAAGCATGCAATTCTCAGAATTGCAGTGTGCAGTGTGGGAACATAATTTAATTATTTTCCCACACTGATCTCCCAATATGGCAATGCATACCACAACCTCAGACTGGAGTACTACATATACATGGACATGTACTCAGGTTCATTGTGACCAATGGCTATGCTATTAACATTTATGTTACATTGTTCTCAGCCATCAAAACTATAAATTGTGACAAACTGATAAACTTTGGTTGACTGAAATGATCATGGATCATCCATACCCCAAAAGCTTTCTAGCAGTATAGTTTTGCAAATGATGAAAGACGGACCTGCCAACATATCAATAAAACAAATTCACACACATTCCCCAAGGACAGCTGATCCCATTGCCATAGGGTTTGACAGCATCTCCATGATGACTATTGGTAGATCACACATCTGCCATTACCTTACTCTCTCCATCAGGCAAGAAGTGTTTGACTGATACAACAGTCATGGAGCTTAAGCTTTAAATTATTCACACCGCTGCTCAGCAAAACACAGGAACTATGCCAATTCACAATCACACTAACCTTCAAAGGAACTTCCTTCATGTTGTCAGCATCTTCATTCAGAGAATCTTCCAGCATGTTCCTTATCAATAGTACTTGAAAGCCAGTTATCTAAAGATAAAGTGAGAGAGATTTGAAATCCTGCTTGTTACATACCTATCACATGGGACTGAACTGTGCCATGAGAGTCATGTAATCCTCAAAGCGGACCAGTGTTTATATAGCAATATCCTGTAACAAGTAGCCCAGGACTAGCATCACAATGGAAAGCAAAATCAGATAGGCATATTGGTTGTGCAGGCTGCATCTATTCAAAAATGTGATATCCTAGTAAAATCAAAACAAGTAAAATCCAAAATGAAGCTGAAGATGCCTTTACAAGTAACTAAACAGAATGCAGATATCTCTAGCTGCATTAGTTTTGATACATTACCTCCCTCATATAATAGATACTGAATTCTTGGCAATAGTGCTACTACATAAATATCATCTTCAGCTTTTGAGCCTCCAAGCTGAATTTTGATCCTTGAAGCTGAATTTTGTAGTGCTGAGAGAAAGAGAACGAGCTCTCTCTCTCTCTCTCGAAAAGTGCTCTCGCTCTCTCGCCGGTCAGGAAAAGAAACTCGTTAACTAACGCAATCGAGCTTCAAAGTTCTCTATCTCGTCCTCTCTCTAGAGAGAGAAGCAAAGAAAAGAGGGAAAAGGAAGGGGAAGAAAGAAAAGGAGGGAAAAGTCCATCTTCCCCTCACTCGATCAGACTCTCTCTCCGAAACATCGAAGAAAGGGAGATCTCTCCTATCCACAAGCTAAGGGAGAGAAAAAAGAGAAGAGGAGAATGAATCTAGAGGGAGAACCGACTCTCCCTCTCTCGCTCGCCTCTCTCTCCGCACGTATTCTCTCCCCCCCCATCTCTTCCCCTCTCTCTCTCTCCCCTCACTCTCTCTCTCTCCCTCACTCTCTCTCTCCCTCACTCTCTCTCTCCCTCACTCTCTCTCTCCCTCTCTCTCTCTTTTTCCTTCTCTCTCTCTTTAGGCTGAGGGCATTGCATGCTACTGGCAGCAGGGCCCAACATGCCATCACACAAATGTCCACAATGGATGCTTAAGGCAAACAGGAGAGACCTGGTTACAATTTTTTTCTTACAGGGCACAGGGGAAAAGCTGGAGACCACCCAGATCACAGCAGAAGGAGTAACTCTTCAAGATTACCCATGATACCTGCTTTGCCAGCAGAAATGCACCTAAAGTATACATTTCAGATGCATTCTTGGGATGCCATTGACAAAGCATGCTGTGTGAACCAGCACCAAATCTTGTTCCAATTGAACCAGCACCAAACTGAACCCGCATCAAATCAAAGGGATGCCAGTAGTGTAGTGGTTAATGTGTCCGTGTTAACTGCTGCTCGTCTGGGAAACCAGAGGTACAGGGTTCAATTCCCCATAGTGCCTGCCCTTCCTGCCAGGGTGAGAGGCAGGCAATGCCATATAGCCTCAGCAGCTGAGTGCATTGTAAAGCACCAATGACATGCACACAGACACACAGCACCAAATCTTGAAATGCAGGCAAGGACATCACAAATCAGTGCTAACTGCCAGGGATACTACAGCCAGATATCAAATCATGTGTCCCCCTACCCAATATGACAATTTCAAAATGAATGCTGCAGTCAAGGCACCCTTGACCCCCACCAACAAAGAAAGATGTTCAGCTTGACCCATTAGAGCATGAGCTCAGGTAACCTGAAATCACCAGTTGCCTTTTTCCTTCTGAGATCCAGGTGATGGGCTGATATTTTTGTTTAATCCACACCTGTTACAATGAAAAAGGGTCTTTCATTTCATTTGGTTATCACCTAATAATCATGTGTGGCACAAGAACACTGGGTGTATTGGACAACTCCAAGTGACAGTGCAAACAAACAAATGAAGGTCAAGCAAAAAGACAAGCATGGGGAAAAGAGGAAAAGTACCAAGCTGTACATCAATGTAACCAAATGTAACCTCTTTAAACAATCAATTTCTAGCCTCTCAAGCTAAATCTCCAAAAGTACACAGGAAAATATTGCAAGATCACAGAACTACCACATTTTACAAAATATGGAACATGCCCTTTATGCGTCAGCACATAAGTCACGAACGCCATTAAACGCATCTGACTCCCACCCCGACTACTAACAAAATCGTGTGCACTCGTACGTTGCTTATCTACAAATTCTGATTGGTTACCACCACGTACGTCCTTTAGTCCTTCACAGCGTTGATAGTCAAAGTTGCGGCTATTCACAAGATACCACTAATGCAAAAATAACGAGCATCAATGATGTAATTAACACACTCAACTCTTCTATGTCTACCTTTGTTTATTTTTGATTATTTTGAATACATTTTAAAATCAATGAATGACATACAAAACTTTAAATGTGTGCATTTACTCGCAAAATTAGCAGATACCCAAGTGTTTCGTTAGTTTTGCTTTATGTGAATTCACATGCATTTTGTTTTCCTTGTCGCAGAAGCGTTATATTTGTGCTAATAAAATATATTCGGAATCGTGCGTGGTGGGCATCATATGTATGGTAGCCTGATTACTCATTTTGATGCCAAGCGTCCCCCATCAATTTTTAAAATAAAAGCTGCATTTGAGTTTAAACTGGTACTTTGCTGCTCCTTGTACAAGGTGCCACGTGGATGGGCTCAGTGGGTACTCCATGTTGAAGCCTGTTGTTTAGTAAACATTGCCAACTTTTGAAGCGGTGTAGCCAGATGCTAGTCGAGGTAGTGAAACCTGCCCTTGCCCCTAAAGATTCCAGCCCCCTTTTTTTGCTGGTGACTGTTGGCATGGTTCATAATGCAGTGATGAAGGTGCTGGTGGGCAAATAATCCTAGTTAATGCCCAGATAATGACAGAAGAAAAGCACTTACATATTTTTGACATTTGCCCTCATTTACTTGTCACCTTGCTGATCAGAAAGTGATTTGAAGGTGAGGTTATGAAGGCTTCCTGATTCTAAAATCTAGGTGGTGATGTCCATCAAGAATGTCATCTAGAATATGTGTATCCATTATCTGCATTGACAGTGAGGTCACTGAATTCGTGATCAGTATTCTAGAATGATTGAAGCATGACCTGCTGCAAGTCATTTACAGGGATGCTTAGAGATTGAGACAGAATTGTGTAGGTTCAGACCCCATTTCTACTTACCAGGCATCTTTTGAGGCTCAGAGTTTTGAATTCTTCTAAACTGGGTCTGGCTGAATGAAATGACAGGTGACAATCAATTTGAGCTGGGCAGATGCCCATCTAAACCACTGTGAATATGGATATCATTAGTGAGCAAGCTGTAATCAATTTGAGCTGGGCAGATGCCCATCTAAACCACCGTGAATATGGATATCATTAGTGAGCAAGCTGTAATCAATTTGAGCTGGGCAGATGCCCATCTAAACCACTGTGAATATGGATATTGTCAGTAAGCAAGCTGTCTGTTTACAAGAGAAAATATTTCCTTGTTATGCCTGAATAGGCAGTGCTGAAATTATCATTAAAAGGAAACATTACTATTATTTCATCCAAAGAGTCCTGGATTATTAATCTCAGCTTCTATTTATTTCATAAACAGAAGCTGAAAATTTGAGGCCATTGTTAACACCAAACATATTCATTCCTATCTATGCTATATATGCATGTCATACTTGTCATATATGCAATGCTTATGCCCTTCCTATTGGCATGACAACTGAAAGACTCATAATCAAACCCTCTTAGGTCTTGGGGCAAACATTTTTTTTTCTGTGAGAAATCAAAACAAGAATTGTGGCTGAATCCCATTAACATTGTGACATGTAAGTGACCCACATGAGTTTATTGGTTCATGAGCTAGATCAAGCACACTGGTATGGTGACCAGTTTTTGAGGTCACATGTGTGATGGGCTTAGTATGACCTCAGTCACCAGTTATTTGGGCCATCACATCATGACTCTGAATGTGATGCATTTAAGTCATTGCTTTATGGCAACTTTTGCATGTTCTGTCCTCTTCTTCTAGGGTGCATCATGGATTCATCAGTTTACACAACAGAGGTTTACACTGTCTAAGCTGCAATGGCAGCCCGCCAAGCAGACAATGGTGCTGGCTCGGGCGAGGGCTCGGCTGGTCCGCCCGGCACCCAGCGCGACTCTGCGCGAGCAAGCAGAGGCAGTGCCCGCGCCCGGCGGCACCTCGCACGGCACCCGCTCGAGCCCGGCGCCGGCTTCCGGCCGTGGGG
The DNA here is from genome assembly GCF_011947565.3 of Pollicipes pollicipes. Taxonomy (NCBI): domain Eukaryota; kingdom Metazoa; phylum Arthropoda; class Thecostraca; order Pollicipedomorpha; family Pollicipedidae; genus Pollicipes; species Pollicipes pollicipes. Next base: position 32,561,451 of record NW_023596420.1, read on the forward strand.
TCGCCTTCAGCCCGGCTGGGATGCCGGCTTCTACCCGTACCAGGGCCCCGGCGGCGAGTACGACTTCACGTCTGACGCCATGTGGCCCGGACCCGCCGGCTCCATGTCGTTCCGCGGTGCTCCGCCGCCGTGGCGCATTGGCCGCCCGCAGGGAAGGGGCGCTGGTCCCGGGCTCGAGCACCGTGGCAGGGGCTGGACCGCACTGCCGCCACTCGTCCGGAAATGTGGACCGAAAGAAGTGCTACTCGAGCAGCAGAAGCCCACGGTCGCCAAGAGAAAAAAATCGAAAACGAAATCGAAAAAATCCACCCAGACCGCAAGGTTAACGCCGAGCAAGAGTGACGGCGGCAATAAAATGAGACAGAAATCGCCCAAATCCAAGACCACGCCCGTGAAAGCCTCGGTTAAGAAGACCGCGTCGCCGAAAGCGGGAAAGAAAGCCCCTGTTCCGGTGAAGTCCGCCGAACAGCTGGCGGAGGAAACGCGCCAAAACGAAATGAAGGACAAGGCTAACAAGATCAAGACGCTGCTAAAAAAGGCCAGGCCTGGCTCGGTGCTGACCAAGCAGCGAGACTGGCTGCAAACGCCCGAACAGAAGAGCGCCGAGAGGGCCGCCGGACCGCGCGTGCTGCGGAATTTCCTCGGTGACCTTGAGTTCTCCTCCAAGGACTGGCAGGCGATCGGCTCCGGCGGCCTGGCATCGACTGACACCAGGGATCTGGTACCGGAGGACGACTCGGACCTGGTGGAGATCATCGAGGCGGCGGCGACCGACGTGGCCACCCCTGAGGTCATCTCGATCGGCGAGGATGAGAGTGACGACTCCGGCGAGGAGTCTGACTCGGAGTCGGACAGCGACGGCGCGGCGGACGAGGTGGAATCGGCGGACGAGGTGGAAGCGGCAGACGAGGTGGAGGCCGCAGAGTCGACTCTCGGTGGCGGGCTACCGGACGGACCGCGGGATTTCGGCTGGAACTGGCGCGCCGCCCTTCGCTGAGGATCCGCGCGACACCTCGGTCCTCTCTGAGGAGACTCCGGCTCAGCCGCAGGACGTCATCAGAGTCAAAACTGAGTCCGTGTCCGAGGACGACGTCGCCGCCTGACCCTGTCACCTCCGGCGGTGTGAGTGCCAGCAGGGTCGCACCGGCGCCTCGGGATTTCTCTGGGGCGTTTGCCTTCCCCGAGCATCGCCCTCTCTTCCTGGCGGAATCTCCTGGCGCCTTGGCCAGAAAGCGCCGCCTCTCCGACAATCTTACGTCTCCGGAGACGGCTCGCCCGTCGCCGGCCTTCGTCAAACGCGCGCGCTCCTCCTCCGAGTGTTCGTCGCTCTCGGAGAAGCCGGCCACCGACAGGCCCGTCTACCGGCGCCTGCTGCGCATGGACAAAGAATCTCTGCGGGCGCTCGTAGACGACCCCAAGTCGACGCGCTCGCGACATCTGGTGGCGCAGCTGATGCGCTCGCACCGCAGCCAGCTGGCGCGGCGACTGGAGCAGACACGCTTCGCGGCCGGCGGCGGTGGCGGTTCGCCGACGCGGCCGGGCGAGGAGGAGCTGCCGCTTGAGGTGCTAAGTGAGCTGCGCAGCATGCTGGCGACGGACGCGGCCGTGGCGGCGGCGGCCGACGGTCCCCGGTGTGTGCCCAGCCCGCTGCCCGCCGGCCTTCTGTCGGTGACGCGTTTCGGCGGACCCGCCGCCCCGCCGGCGCCCCGGCCGGCGTCTGTCACTGCCCCTTCCCCACCCACCGTCCCGCCGCGTGTCTCCATCCCTCTCCGTGCATCCGTCCCTCCCCGGACTTCCTCTGCGGCGTCCGCTGCTGATCGGGGCGCCATCAGCCCCGCCCTGGACCCGTTGCGCGCCCGCGACCCGTCCCCGGGCGCCGTCCTGCGCTCCTGGCTCGTCTCCGACGCCAGCAGTGTCCCTGCGCCGAACGCGGTCACCACCCGCGGCGCTGCCTCTGCACCGACGCCGGATTCCGCCTCTACGTCCGCTCCGACGTCCAGTTCGGCTTCCGCGTGCCTGCCGCCGGCTGTCGCCGTCTCGCGGTCGGGAGGGGCCGAGGGGTGTTCCGTGACGGACAGCTCGGCGGCGACTCCCACCGCCACCAGCGCCGTCAACAGTGGAGGTAAAAGGTTCTGCCGGACGCGTGGTTAGAGTTTCCTTCCATGCACTGGCCGCGTGGAGTTGCGTCGTAAGCAGGATGTTCCGTTCACTCCAGTTATAGCTACTTGCTTTAACCTGGTCGTTACATGATGTATTCCAGCAATGTTTGTGTTTGGTTTGAAGCATTGTATGCCATACCATAGGTGAAATCCATTTTGAGCAGTGCTCGACGGTTATTTCAATTAGTTTATGCGCTTCCGAGGAACCTGATGGAAACGCAGTTGTAAGTGTGGACTGGTACGAAAGGGATATAGGAGGGAAGTTAGTTTGTAGTGTAAGGGTAGGTGCGTGTGCAGAACAAGAGACGAAAATCAGGCAAAGAGGTTCGGACACCTCCCGTCATCCCCCCCCCCCCCCCCACCAGGGCTTACCCAGCGCCTGCCAGCCGTCACGCTTCCACCCAGCGTCGTTGGCGGAGCCGTCTCTGACGGGCGCTGCCTCACAGCGGCGCCGCGGCAGGATTGCAACCGGTTCTTCTCGCTCTCGGGCAGCGCGGGCCGGGCCGGCTCCGGGGTCAGCTCGGCCCGTGATCTCCCTCGCTCACCACCGCCCGTGGTGGTCAGCAGGTCATCAGGTGAGCGACGACAACGAAGCTGTGGCAACGGTGCTGGAGTTGGCGCCCTATGGAACAAATACTGAATCACCTACTGTGTGACGGGAGCTACTCCGGCGTACCTGGGCTGGGAAAGCGGCTCGAGTGCTTGACTCGGGTGCCCTTGGTCGTAAGACAGAACCCGAGGTCAACTGTGTTTGTTCTTGCATGCTCTTGGTTACATTGTCGACACTGCTGCGTTGCTTTCTTCCCTAGCACCCTAACCACATGATGCCGCCTCGCCGGCGCAAAGCGCCTGCATTTCACGCCTTGCACCTCTGACGCCAGCTGCCCGCCTGCTGTGTGCTCCAGGCCCGTCGCGACAGAGGGTGCCGCTGACGGCCGGCGAGATCTTCTCCGGCTCTGGTGCGCCGCGGCGCGGTCCGCTCCCGAACGTGGCGGCGCCGCGCGGCAACTGCGGCGGCCGCCGGCACTGGGAATGCCGCTCGTGCTTCGCCCAGAGCTGGGTCAACACGTGCCGCATCTTCCGCCGCCACGTGACCGACATCGAGAAGGTGAGCTGGCGCACACGTGGACCTCAAGTGCTGCTGCTGAGGTCTGCTGATAGATGGACGTTTTTGTGCTGCTGAGATAATAATTATCGAATTATTATAAATCGATTCGATCCTTGTGGTCTCTTTACTTCTTGCCGGATCAGCGTTATTTTGTGAGTTTATTGCGGTCTCGAGCGTGCCGACGAGTGTTCCTTGGACGCTCAGTACCTGCACTGCCGTGGCAGCCGCCGCGTGATCTTCCGGCGGTGGACGCAGCGCTCGCAGCGTGCGAGCGCCGCCAGACCGCTCGGTGCCGCTCAGGCCGCGCCGGGCGGCAGCCGGCCGCCGCTCCATGCCACCGCCAGACGCGCGTCCCCGCCTGCCGCAGGACGTGGACACGCTGTCGGCCACGCTGTCCGGCCGGGAGCCCAGCTGGCAGAACCTGCTGCGGCTCTCGATGGTCGAGAGCCAGATCCTCGGCCAGGTGGACGAGATGGAGGAGCAGGTGCAGAAGCTGCAGGCTGAGGTGGGTGAGGTGACGCAGCCTGCCCTGGTAGACGGACTTCATTGCAAGCTATGTGTTTTGTTGGCCGGGGAGCACATTTTTTTAGTTCACTTTAGTTATCTTGGTTATGTTTTCAAGTTTCATGAGGGATCGGCTGCCGAAGGCGGGGGCGGAGACGAGGGCGGGGTGTAGAGTGTCGGATGATACTCAGGTTAAGTAGCCATAACTGTTTCGGTCGACTACTGCTGTGGAGCTTTAGCAGACATTAGACAATACAGGACTTCATAGGGCTGTATCTGCTGGTGTCGCAGGAGTTTGTGGTGCGTTGGTTATGACTTGCCGTAATTGGTGGATGCAAGTTTTCGGTCAATTTTTTTCTTTTTGTTTTAGTTTTTGATCAGTTGGTTATGCATCACCAGTGCTGAATTATCTTGTCTTCGTGCGTACAGCAGCTCCCTTTTCCCAAATCGGTAGCCAGGGCCATTTGGCGTTACCTTATAAATGTCCCAGATAAGGACACGTCGTCCATTCCCCGGAGCTGAGCGGCAGCCTGCCACCTGTGTGTCGTGGTACACGGCCCTCGCAACGTAGGACTCTGCCAGCAGCCGGCCCAGATCGTGATGACTGGGAACCTGGCAGCTGCAAAACTCATCAGTCCGCCACAGATTCTCGGAAGCCTGTGCTGGATAGAACCGATTGCGTTGCATGGATTCCTGGAACTTGGATGGCTGTAGCAAATGCGCAGCCGGGCGCCCGCCACGCACAGCTGTATTGTGACCCGCAGCTGGCAGCGCGGCCAGGTGTCCGTTCTGCTTAGTAGTCCACTCCAATATTGTCTCGCTTTCGACATTTGACCGGGTCTAAATCGTCCAATGCAGTCGGCATGCCCTTGGGCAATAGCGGCTTCCAAACTACAGCGGCCATCCAGCCAGAAAAGTCCTAGTAGACATCGAACCATAGCGCTCTTCTGAGCACTGCCACCCTGAGAGGCTGTGCCAAGCACTACACGAGAGCGCACGTCCCACCATTTCTCAATCGTCTTTGTCTTTGTCGTCAGATGCGGCGCATGCGGCAGATCAGCCGGCATCTGCGCGAGGTGCGGCTGAAGAGCATGAGCTTCGGTAGGGATGTGCGCACGGACGACTACCGACTGCCGCCGGAGCTGCAGCAGCTGCTGCGGCGGGTGGGCGGCGGCCAGACCGGCGACGCCGCTGCCAGCAGCGCAGGCGGCGGCCCGACCGAGCGCGGCGCCGACGGCTCGCCCGGTGACGAGGACAGCGGGCCCGCGGCGGCGGCGGCGGCGGCATCGCCGGCGGAGGCGGAGGCGGAGGCGGAGGGTGAAGGATCATCAAGGCCGGCGCAGGAAGCGTCATGGCCGATGGACGAGTCATCAGAGTCGGCGGCGGGTGGAGCGGGTCGTGCCGACGCGCCGGCCGGGTCTGCGGGCCCCGAGCGGCGCAGGTCAATCGCCGCCGACGAGCTCGGCACCGGCCGCTGCGCCGGTGGTGGGCGGCGCCGGCGAGATTGCTGACGCGGCTGCCCCGCCGCCGACGGCCCGCGTGAAGCAAGAGAAGCCGGACGACAGCGCTGCGGCGGCCGCGAGCCTGCCGCGCCCGCCAGCCACCGTGAAGCCGGAACCGGCCGAGGCGGACGGCGCCGACGTCTCAGACGACGAGGTCAGCCTGGCGCGCGCTATGGTGCGCGTGCGCAACGAGTGTGAGCTGAACCAGATGGCGGCGGCGCTGCAACCCGAGCCAGAGCCGCGGCCGTGCGGGCCGGAGTCGGAGCCAGAGCCGGACATCGGGCCGGACCGGCCGCCGGAGCCGGACGGCCCGCCGGCGCCGGCCATGGCCTACCTCGGTCACATCGACAGCGACAGCGACGTGTACAGCTCGCTTCTGGCGCTGGCGCGGCAGAGCGGCAACCAGCTGGTGCTGCAGATGGCGCCGGGGACGGAGGGCCCGGCGGTCGGCGGGAGCGAGGTGGAGGCGGACGCGGAGGAGGAACCGCGGCTGAGTGTGGCCGACATGGCCGCCGTCAAGATGGAGGCTGAGGACGGCGACGAGGCGGGACCAGCCGGGGACGGGGGAAATGCGGGGGGATACGATGGGAGCACAGCTGGAGACGTGTGGAGAACGAGTGGGGACGCGCGCAGGCAGAGTGGTGATCAGAGGAGAACGTCTGGTGACAAAGAAAGACCGGGTGCAGACGGAGGCACAGCACGTGGTGACGAACGGAGGGCGGTGGAGACGGGGATGCGGACGGAGGGTGCTGCGCGCCGGAAGGGGGCGGCCAGGTCACGGACGGAGTCGGAGCAGGCCGAGTCGGGCCTGAGCGATGACGCCGCGCCGGCCTGCCGACGCCTGCTCGATGATCTCGGTGTGCCCATCGTCTCCGTCAAGGTATGTTGATGGCAGCGTTCTGTACGTCACAAGGCCACTGGCAAAGTTTCCGTGCCCGCTTGTCTAGCCCGTTCATATGTGCGTCGTTAACCTCGGCACTCGCATGATTTGTTGCTCAACAGGAAGTGGTCGCTTTCGCTATGTTGGTCGCAATTTTGACATTGATGGTAGCTGTCTGTTCTGCGCCAATTCAGTCGTTAGTCGTTCGTCAGTTGTTTTAGCTAGTTGATGCGCATTGGCCTCTCAGTAAGCAACTCTGATCGAATCTATCCGCGTCATGGCGTAACGTGCATCACGCTCTGTAGAGTTGGATGTATTACACAGTAGTGTGGTGCCGCCCCCGTCAGTGCTGAGAGGCTCACGGTCTGCGGTCTCCAGCTGACGCGGAGGAGCGACTCTCGCGGGCGCAGACGCCCTATTCTAACGCAGGGTGTCGAAGACGCATTCTGTGATATCACGCGGACAGTGGGGACCAAGCCAAGCATGGCGTTGCCTTTCGCAGTGCCAGTGAGGTTTCACTGTCGCTGTCCGTGATCGCCTGCGCGCCGACACTGTCCGCGGACGTTACTGCCCCGACACCCCGGCCGCCCGACAGACATGGCGGGCCTGTAATGGACTGTGACGGACTGTGGCCGACTGTGAACGCCTGGGACCGACTGTGACCGACTGTGGCCGACTGTGACGGACTGTGACGGACTGTGGCCGACTGTGACCGCCTGGGACCGACTGTGACCGCCTGGGACCGACTGTGACCGACTGTGGCCGACTGTGACCGCCTGGGACCGACTGTGACCGACTGTGGCCGCCTGGGACCGACTGTGACCGCCTGGGACCGACTGTGACCGACTGTGACCGACTGTGACCGACTGTGACCGACTGTGACCGACTGTGGCCGACTGTGACCGACTGTGACCGACTGTGGCCGCCTGGGACCGACTGTGACCGGCCGCCCGCCCCGCTTCAGCTGCACGGGTCGTCTGCTTTCGTGCTGACGGCCGAGATGGTGCTGCACCGGTACGGCCTGCCCGCCGACGTCACCACGGACGTGCAGGCCCAGGCCACGCTCCGCCTCCCTCTGGTGAGCATGTCTGCTGACCATGGCCATCTCACATGTCCGGATCCAGGTGGGACGTCGGTGTTTGCGGCGCGTTCCTCCGCGCGCGTCGGACGTGAACCGTGTTGTGTGCGGTTAGCGCCTACTACGCCTGGGACCCGTCACGGCTCTGGTCGACGCTCGGGCTGGCCAAGCTTCCACGTGCCGCTCTTGCCGTTGGTAGTCCCCCAGACCCACAAGTTTGATGGCTTGTGCAGTGGAAACGCGATCGTGGTTTCCAACATTGCCTTTTCAGCCGTAGACAGTGCATTGCAATCGACCGTTAATTCGCGGTTAGGCCAATAGTTCAGCCTGACGTCGGTCTGGGACGTGTCGGAACTCTGGTGTCTGGCGGTGGCCTACTGCTGTCTGAGCGGTGTGTTCTGGCTGGCCCGCCCGGTGTCCGGCCCCTGACCCCTAGCGTCTGGCGGGGCCCTGCTGGCTGCCTGACCGGTGTGTTCTGCCGGCCGGCCTGGTGTCCGGCCCGTGGCCGCTGTCGTCTGGCGGGGCCCTGCTGGCTGCCTGACCGGTGTGTTCTGCCGGCTGGCCTGGTGTCCGGCCCCTGACCCCTGGCGTCTGGCGGGGCCCTGCTGGCTGCCTGACCGGTGTGTCCGGCCGGCCCGCTCGGTGTGCGGCCCCTGACCTCCAGCGTGCGGCGGTGCCCTGCTGGCTGTCTGACCGGTGTGTTCTACCGGCCCGCCTCGTGTCCGGCCCCTGACCCCTGGCGTCTGGCGGTGCCCTGCTGGCTGCCTGACCGGTGTGTTCTGCCGGCCGGCCCGGTGTCCCGCCCGTGGCCGCTGTCGTCTGGCGATGCCCTGCTGGCCGCCTGACCGGTGTGTCCGGCCGGCCCGCTCGGTGTCCGGCCCGTGGCCGCTGTCGTCTGGCGGTGCCCCACTGGCTGCCTGACCGGTGTGTCCGGCCGGCCCGCTCGGTGTCCGGCCCCTGACCCCTGTCGTGCCGCGGGCTGACCGCTGACATCTCTCCGCCCGGTCCGCTGCAGGCCGCGCCGTCGGCGGCCCGGCCCCGGCCACGGCCCACCTGTATGCTGGTGAAGCAGGTCGGCAGCCACGCGCACGTGCTGGTGGGCGACGACCAGGGCGGCCTGAGCCTCGTCCGAGACGCGCCGGTCAGTGGGCGGCGGCGCGGCCCACGCCGGCGACGCGGCGCCGGCCGACCGCCTGCGGTGCTGCGTCCGTCAGCGGTTGATGTCATGTCAGCACACTAGCTGAGGGGAACGCGTTCTGAGTGGCGGTCATGCTTGTGGGAATGAAGTTTTCATGCTGTGTTGGTGTGTTTCGCCTGGCGACACTTGCACGAACGTCAGTGACAAAGGCTTCCACACGGTGTTGATCATCGACAACTACTGGTGGATCAGTGGGGATCGCGGTCCTCACCGCCATTGTTGGTGGGGTACGTTACCAGCTCAGTAGCCTCGAGCGGTTCACACGTTGGAGGCGGGCGGTAGTTACTAGCGCTATATCAGCTAATAGGAGTTGGCTGCGCTGTAATGACATGCTCCCTCCGCGTCAGACCTCGGCGCGGTGCAAGATCCGGACGCTGCAGGTCGGGGAGAGAATCAGCTCCCTGGCCAGCAAGGGGGAGCGGCTGTACATCGGCGGAGAAGCCTTCTTCGCCATCGTCAGCTTCAAGGTGAACAGGGTTACGCCATACTAAGTGCGATGTGTGTAATGGACTAAATCACTGCAAGGAACTATTTTTCATGTTTGGCTCTAGCACCTTCCCCTCTCGGTGTCCACAGCGCGTGTCCCTAAGATGCTACCGGGGTTGGAGCCTGCCACCCTGGTGCCCTTCCCGCTTCACGCTTCTCGCTTCCCGCTCCTGCTCCTGCCTTTTATGCGCTAAAGTGTAAGAACGTTGTTTTCAGTGTTGCATCAAAGGCAGACATGAAACGGCATGTCAAAACAGCTCCGAGCGCATGACATACGGGCGGGCGACATGCTCTTACCATAAAGTTGCATCACTTTGTTAGCCGAAGGAGTCTCCTACCGCCCATATGGGATACACCAACGCATGGTGTGTCGATCGAAAAGGGTGGTACAGCAATCTTATATAAAGAGCGTCATCTAATGGCCCCAGACCTCATCCGCAGGGGAGCTAACACAGCACTCTGACGGACATTTGGAGCTCAGAGTTCAGGGCTTTCCCGGAGGATGGAAGCGAGAGTGCTGCCAGCGCTGGACCGTACCTCCCACCGCCGCCCTGACCCGTAAACCATGACCCGTGATCATGTGACGGGTCATGCATGTGACCCGTAACCCGTGATCTGTGACCCGCGACCCGCGACCAGTGAACCATGACCCGTGAACAATGAACCATGAACCATGAACTGTGACCCGTGACCCGTGACCCGTGACTCCGCCAGCACCTGATCGCGCTCGACGCACCGCCGGAGACGCCGCTGCAGCTGTGGCCGCCAGGGCGCGTGCTGCTTCACTGGCGCGCCACCGTCGGCGACGTGGTCAGCCTGAGCCCGTTCCACCAGCTGAGCGGCGACCAGGTGGCGCTGTGCCTGCCTGGCCTGCCGCTCGAAATCAGGGACGGCCTGGACGGTGGGTGGTGAGGACGCGGTGCGATGTGGGGGTGTCCAACCGCGTGTCAGATCAGGAATTGACGATGCGTCGCTGGATCTGGAAGGGGGCATCGCGAGCGGAGAGCGTACGCTGGAAGGGCCAGCTGGCGCCTCATGCACCTCGGGCCGGCCGGATCTCCCCGCCAGGGAGACTGTGGCGCTTGGCCACGGTCCACGCTGAAGGCAGGGGGAGGGGAGGGGGAGGAGGGCGGGAGGCGCATTGGTGCGTCTCTGTGATGCTCTGACTACCCCGTGTTGCAAATGACGCCACTGCCAGGCGTGCCAAACCTAGGCCCCTATCTGACGTCAACCCATGCTGCTCCGGTCATGCTGCATGACAGAAGGCAAGCGTGGGACACAAGATTGGTCAGACATCTCCCGCTCCCCCATATTTGACCTGTCGCCGTCGCACGCTGCCTCTCGTGACTGGTCATGGCTTCGTAGCCTGCGACCGCACATGACGGGCAAGCGTGGCTCCGTCCTCGGCCACTGTGCGCGCCGGGCCTGTGTACGCGCCCGATCTGCCGCCGTTACGGCCGCGTCTGACCGGCGGGGGTGTCCCGCAGGCGAGCTGCTCGAGTCGTCAGGACCGTGCGCCGCCGAGCGGCCCTGCCTGCTGGTCACTCGCTGGGGCCACGCCATCTACGCCGTCCGCACGGCGGCCAACTCGGCCGCCAACGCCGCCACCACCTCGCTCTGCGCCGTCGATCTGGAGGTGAGTGACGGTCGGTGGTAGGGAAAACTGACCGCCTGATGGGTGCTTACATCCAGAAAAATAGAACATCCACGCTTCATACGTAAACTTAACACCTGTCTCAACATGGCCTGACACGTGATACTGATGTGAGTGACACTGATCTGATACTTGCCGTGTGAGGTCAGATGGAAGCTGTGACCTCGATATAAAATTTGAAAATCATCAGTCTTTTTTCTTGCACAGAAACTCCGCAAAATATTTACCGGCCTATGCAGGACCCGAAGCGAAGTGTGCAGCGCTGGTGGCGGTCGGGTGGGGCCGAGTCAGGGCCAGGCTGACGTTGGGAGGGTGGGATTCCCTGGCTGGCGGCCCGTGTGGAGATGGTCAGGATGGGGTGCGTTTATCAAGGTCGCCCGTCTGGCTGATTGATACTGGGATGGTCGTGGTTGATTATCCCCAGCTGCTGATGGTAAAGCGGTTAGGTGGCTGGTGGTGTTCTGGTGGAATGGTGGAATGATGGAATGGTGGACGGTCAGAGTGCGGTCATGCGGAAGGAGGGATTTGTGGTGGGAGGGCGTGAAATAGCGCGTGGTTGGGTGTAACCTATTGTGAGGAGGCACCTGGTGGTAATGTGTCATGTTAATCGCGATTCGTGTCACCTGACACCATTATAAGCTATCAATCTAATGTGTCGTAGGTAAGTGCAAGGGCTCGTTACTGTCTGCACTTTTACCTCGCTTCACCATGCTTTATGGCGCGTGCTGGGAGAGAGAGTGTTTCATTTTCTGTGCTCACGCTCCGACCTTGACCACACCGCTTCAAAGCAAGCTGCCCTTCGCGGCCCGGAGTGTCCGTTTGGCGTCGGTGGACAGCGTCCGTGTGTCCGAGTGTCCGTGGACAGCGCTGCCCCGTCCTCACACGCCCCGGCGTTTGTCGCCACCTCGACAGGGTCTGTCGTGTGCCGGCGGCTGCTGGCGTCTCCGGCAGCCGGTGACGGCGGCCGACGCCGGCGGCAGTCACCTGTTCCTGGGCCTCCAGGACGGCGGGCTGCGGCTCATGCAGGCCCTGGGTCAGGTCGGTCGGCGCCGGCGGCGCTCCCTGACGTCAGCGCTGGTGCTGGAGCCTCGGCGGGGGCTGGGCCGACCTGGGGACCTCATGCTGCACCCTGAGGAGCCCGTCAATAGGCGCCGGGCCACGCCGGCCCGGCCGTGTGCATCAATGAGTGTTGGTCGGTCATTACTGCTAAAGTTCAGAGGCATCCACTTGATGGGTCTTCCGTCTCCGGCCAATTACAGTGAAATAGTTGATGCGAGGTGTGACGCTCATTCAACGCAAGTGAACAGTGAAGGCGCCTCACTGTAATGCCTGCACCTGTGCTATCAGCGCCGACCCACCTTGTCGCCTAATGGCACGTTCGCCTCATCCGACCCGCTCACCTCACCCGGTCTAATGTTGCGCCTTCTCGCCTCCGACCCCGCGCCGCATCCCACCGCGGTCTGCCGCTGTAGCCCTTCCTCGTCCAGCCCCGTCCCTGCTCCGCGCTGACGGCGCAGGCCGTGTTCCAGGGCGGGACCGGGTCGTCACCGTTCGGCCTGCGTTCGGTGCAGCAGCTGCGCAGCGCCGGCGCCGCCCCGCTGCGGGCGCTCAGCGTGCGCAACGGCAAGGTTAGCGTCGGCGCCTGCGGCCCGAGAGCTGGGCCACGCGGCCTGTAACCTCGGCCGGCCGGCGCCGCCCGCGCAGAGACCGCCGCCTGTGCCAGGACCGCCGCCCGCGCCGAGACCGCCGCCCGCGCCGTGTCGCACACGGGGGGTTGACACACGCGAGCCGCGCTCCCGTGGCGCTAACGGGCGGAGCTGACCCCACGGAGATAGGTCACAGGAGCAGCTGCGCCTGCAGAGGCCCCACCCCGTGACATGTCCGCGCCCAGTTGCCACACTCACAGAGGCTGCACCCGCAAGGCTTGCATTTTGGCCGCACCCTTTAATATGGAATATGGTATATAGCCGTGCATCCCGCACTGGGTGCACGGCTATATACTACGCTAGGCTGTGAGAATCGCAGTCGACATTGAAAATGCGAATACGAACCTAGATTTTGCGGAAGGGCCCGCGTGTTGTGAGATTCCGAGACTGCGTGCCGTTAAGGCCCTTGGTGTCAGGGCATCTATCTGTACCCTTCATCGGCCACGGGATCCATCGTCCGGCAGTCAGTGACAGCGACGCACGAACCAGAAGGGATCGTCGAGGGTAACTAGTTGGCATTTGCACTCAGGGGCGCCACTTTGTATACTGTACTAGAGGCGGCGCCCTCTCCGCGCCGCGTCCTCATCTCAGCGAGACCTGGATCTACACCGCTCGACTTTCACAGCATCCGTCGCCGCCCACACGTCCCCCTCCCCACCCCCTTCCGCTCCCGCGGCACACTGGCCACAGGCGGTCTCTGCGGGGCCGAGCCGGCCGGCGCTCGAGGGGCTGGGTCATGGTACCGACTGGTTCATTCTCTGCATGCCGTGTCCGTCCCGTGCTGTGTTGGCTGTGCTTCTCTGCCTTGGTCGGCAGTTCTCCGCTGTTTGGTCGTGCGCCTACCGAGCATGCCGCCTTCAGATGAATGGTCATTTTGCTTAGTTGTTTGCATTCAAGTTTCAGCTGCAGCATTCTGCGATGTTGAAACTTGCTATAGAAACAAGTTCTCTGCGAGATTATTGAGCGCTTCGATAGTCGGCGTGTCGGTTGATGTAGTTCAACTGAACACTGCTGCAGTTAATTAGTCCGCTGAATGGGCTTCTGGTGATTATGTTAACATGCTCCGGTTCAAGTAGACTGAGCTGTTCAATGTGCAGATGCCTCACGAGTGCTTCACGCCTGTTGCGCCTCCCTTTCTACTCCCTGTACTGTCCACGGCTGTCGTAGTCTGCTCCGCGTGTAGCTAATGCACAGCTGTTGTAGCCTGTACAGCATAGTCCGAGCGTAGCGCACGGCCCGATACCGCGTCGTGCGGCGCGCGCCGCTCGCGCCAGGATCCGTCCCTGCCCGGGCCCGGCGTACGGGGGAGCGCGTCCGCAGTGAGGCCCGTCACCACATCACGTGGGGCTGGGAGCAGTACTCCCCACAGCCAGGCCAGAGCTGTCACCAGACGCTCTGTTGTGAGCGAGTGCTGTGCAGTGGTGCGCCGGTGTCAGCGTCCCTGATGAGCTCACGCTCACGGACGTCGTCCCCATGGTGTGGCGCAGCAGGGCTGGGCTCTGTTTTGGTCCGCCCGACGGCTCACCGGTGATGATCGAATAACGCAGTACGCACCGGTGCCGTGATGTGCCGAGGCATTGCACCACTTCTTGGACAGATTGCCAAGATCGGACAGGTGAGGGCCGCCTGTCGGCGCCGGTGCTGACGTCGGCGCGGCGCGCTGCTCCCCAGGTGGTGACGGGCTCGGCGGCCGGCCTGGTCGAGCTGTTCGTCGTGCCGGGCACCTGAGCGGCTCCCGTCCGCACCAGCCGGACCGACACGGCAGGAGGGCCTCCCGACCTCCGGAGTCACGGCGTGGCCGCAAGCGGAGGGAGAGTGGGCGACGCGGGAGTAGTGGGCGGGGTGATGGCGGCCCGAGGACCGCAGCGAAGCGCGGGTTGTATGGGGATCGGTGCGCTGCCTTTGAGCAGCGCCCTTCGCTGCTGGGGGGGGGGGGGGGGGGGGTGGTGGAGCTGGCGAAAAGCGCTCTGGGGTAGTAATACGATGTGCCATATTTTGCGTTTGCCGAATGCGTGGTAAGACGCTGGTTCGGAGCCGCGGGAATGGGATTGGTTTCATTGTCGTGCTTGAACCGCCGTGTAACTGATGACGTTGTGTTTCGACAATTCGCTCATTTCGGGTTGATGTGTGTCATCCCGGCGGCTGTGTGACGTCTAATGTACCGGCCCTCACGGCCACTGCGAGATTTCCTCAGTTTATGCCGGGGTCGAGCGTTTTGTAACTGTGTCACTGTTCATGAGGTCCGACGGAGGTAAGAGGTAGCGGGGTGTGGGTCGCAGCCCAGACTTACCGGGGACCAGTGTTGCGAGACGCGCAACGGGCCGGCATCAGCGGGCTGGCGCTGCTTCCATGGAGGCGTGGTCACTGAGGTATAATGACAGTGCACGCAAGCGGTCCGCGCTCGGTGGAGATTGCAGAGATGCTGTGAACCATTCGAGCTTTCCGGCCGGCGGGCCGGTGTCGAGTCGCCCCGCGCCAGCTGTCGCCGGTGGCGCCTCAGGGACACGCGCCGGCCGTGTGCTTCTAGGCGGTCTGTGTTAACGCGCGGGCTGTGGGCGCCGTTAGTGTGGTCAGGCACGGCGACGGTCCTCCAGACCGGACCGCTGGTCTCCCGGAGACCAGCGGTCCGGCGTGTGGTGCCCGGCTGTGCTCTGCTCACCGCCTGATCAGAGTTGAAATACACACGGTCAACGGCGGGTGTGGAACACGATGGCTGGTGCCGGGGTGTAGGGCACGTTTCCGCAGTGACTGACTGCCACCAAGTGCGAGCCGCCCGCGAGGCCCCTGCGATACAACCCAAGCTGAGCAGCGAACGCGTGTGGTGGAACCGAACGGCGTATGCAATGCCACTCGCCCATCTGGTTTTGCCACGCTGATTAAAGTAGCATTAGTATGTTCCCGTCTGGACGTCGTGAAGGCTGCACATCTGATGCATCATCGTGCTGGACACACTCCTGTGTCGCCACGTTCAGCAATAAAACAAGACGAAAATGGACACGTTTATATAAGTTTGAGAACATTTGTCATTTAGATGAGCCTCGCGGAATACATGACGGATGATGTGGTCATTTTGCAGGGCAGATATGATTTGTTTTGGAATGCGATGTTTGTAGTAACTACATGCTTACCTGTTCTGCACCTGAACCTTCGCGACAACCTAGCAGGCACGTATACGCCTGTCAATATTACCCGAAGGGCTTGGCTCAACTAAAGTTAAACAGGTATTTCTTTACGTCCACAAACTAGCGGCATGTAATAGTGCCTATGCAAAGTGGCATTACCACTTGGGAATCAATAATACAGTGGCAGTAATGCTTTTGGGACCCCTCTGCTACGGTGCACTGGTTATTTTAGCGTCGCCAGATGCTTTTGATAGCCGTGAGTTGCTATACAAGTTAAATCATATGCGATGTAAGGTGTTCATGTTTACACGCACAAAAGCACAAGTCGGCGCGAGTAAATCACTCGCCGTAATTTCCCATGAGTTTGATCACCATTGGACTCCGTGAGTGCGCCGACCAATGGCCTGACATGATGGCTGACGCCACATCCCACCGAGGACGAGCGCACGCGTCTGTCACTTCCGCCCCGCACGGCACCTCCACGCCGGCGGGGGCGGCCGCGCTCCAATCACTCACGCATCAACGCTATGGCGATGCCCGACCCCGGACCTCCGACGAGCCGACCGGCGAGTGGTGGGGCCGCCGCCGCCGGAGCCCGCTGCAGCCGGCGGCCCAGTCACAACCTGCCCATGGGCAGGAAGAAGGAGATGTCGTCGCCGGCGCGGCCCCAGCTGACCCGATGCGTCTGGTACATGATCTGCCAGATGATGAGCCCCGCCAGCCAGACGGCCGAGCCCACGCCAGAGTAGATGACGTCTGCGGTATCGACGGCGCCGGAGTCAGCGGACAGTGCGGGGTCAGCGGGCGGCGCGGGGTCAGCGGGCGGCGCCAGTCAGCGAGCGGCACGGGGTCAGGGGGCGGCACGGGGTCAGCGGGTGGCGCAGGGTCAGCTGGCGGCGCCGAAGTCAGCGGGTGGCGCGTGGTCAGCGGGCGGCGAGAGGTCACCGGGCGGCGCCGGAGTCAGCGGACAGTGCGGGGTCAGCGGGCGGCGCGGGGTCAACGGGCGGCGCCAGAGTCAGCGAGCGGCACGGGGTCAGGGGGCGGCACGGGGCCAGCGGGTGGCGCCGGAGTCAACGGGTGGCACGGGGTCAGCGAGCGGCGCAGGGTCGGTGGGCGACACTAGGTCAGTGGGCGGGGCGAGGTCACGGCACAGGTCCCAATCTCCCGCCAGCGCCGCACACGCTGCGGCGTGTTCAAACTGGCTTTATGTGACAATGAGGTGAGCTCCAATAATGTCAAATAAATATACTGCACTAGATCAAGGAATGGTAAGCTGCCACCCATACACATGCTGATGTTGACAAGCTTTCTGCACAGATGTCCTCGAAAGAGATGTGGTTGTTTAAAATGAAAATAGGGTCAATGGCACATGAGTGCAGCAAATACAATGGTGGCTTATTATGTGAAGTGTGATTCCATTGCAGTGAAAATGCACAAGTTAAACTGAATGATGCTTCCACAATAAGCAGGTATCACAACCACTTACATCTCTTGATCTGATACTGCTCAGGAAACCTTGGTCTTCTGAATGCCCAAACATAAAACCATATTGCATTCACCATCCACAAAAATGGAAGGAAGAAGAAACCACCTGCAAAAAATGGTCATCCTGTAAAATTCTGCATTGGACATGGAGTCATGTTCAACATGTTATCATGTAGCATAAGAATAAGCTTGTCATTATTTGATGGTCTGTCACTAACATACGTACATAAAATCAGTTAATTGCACACTGAATGCTTAAACACATGTTGATTTTACCTAAAACAATGCAGCCAGCCATCCATCACATAGCATATCTGGATAAATTATGCAGCTGTCTGCAGTGGGTATGTCACAACAGTTGGGGTACCTTTGCACAGGTACACAGGGTAGTAGGACATGAGTTCATGTTGGTTACATGCATGCTCAGCATTGTAAAAATGCAGTCTTTTGGAATTGTTGCAAATTGTTCAGTGATATTAAGACAGTGATATTCAGACAGTCAGATCAGTGATATTCAGTGATATTAAGGCAATTATTTTATTCATCTTCTGTTTATCTTGAGTTGGCATAGAAACAGCCAGTTTTCAGCAATTAAAGAAAATGACTGCTGACTTTTACAACTCTAACATATTTAGAAAATAAAAGGTCTGAACAACATCTAGAGAGAAAAGGGATGAAACACTTGATTTAGCAGATGGTACCTGTTGCAACTTTGATATATCACTGTCAAGTGTTACTTGAATCCTACAAATTTTGCTACATACAACAGCAGGAGCACAAAGCCACATTCTGAAATACTGTCACACTCTTGAGCTTTTGTTGTTATGACATATGTCACACAGGTTCCACTCCCAAATCTTCACATAGAGAAAGCCTGCAACAGCATGATGGACCAGAACCACCACAGTGAAAGCCTGAAAGTGCTATGGCGCTAGTGTCGCGGCTGTTGTATTTGTGGCAGTCAGATGTTTAGTATTGTAATTAGTTAAGTTCCAAGGTAAGAGTATAGATGACCTGTTTTAAGATTAATTATGAAATGTTCTGCCTTAAAAACAATTGATGTACAATGCTCTTTTGCAACATGAGGTAGGAAAGTACACCCTGACCAAAACTCACTTTCCAAACTCACTTTCCTAGGGCTTTGCACTTTTCCCTCATTTATACAAAAGGAGCTGACTGAATGAGTCATATGCCAGTGCCAATTGTGCCTGTGTTGCATAGAAAATGCCAACAGATGGACAAAAAGGGAGGTAGTGGACGAATAAGCGTCGTGACTGAATTGGTGATCACTAAATTAACACTTACCGTAAAAATACTTCTTGCAGATTCCCAGTTTCTCGGCGTTCGATACTTTGGCAAGATTCATTTCCCAAGCAAGACGAGCGGTGATTTCAGACGAAATTCCAGTGAAGTGTAATCACTACCGTGGCTCTTTCCACCCGAACTTAATGCGCTTATCAATATGTATTAAACACCCAGAACCACCCACGTTACTGCCCTGATTGCGCTCACGCCCTCCTCACGCTCTCCCTAGGGCCTTGCGCCTTTCCCCCATTTACACAAAGGAGCTGGATGAATTCGCTGTATGCCAGCGCCAATTATGCCTGCATTGCGTGGAAAATGTAAAGAAGTGTAAGTACCATATACTGCCATATCCAACGGTTCGTAAAATCCTTCGTCTTGCTTAAAGATATTTTTGGACTGATCGTTTTCTAAATCGACCAGACTGACTGTGTTCTTCATGGCAGGGGCTCGGTGACGGGTGGGAAGGGAGGACGGGGGCAGAGAGTATTTTCTCTATGAAAGACTCGGGATTGAACATTGTTCCTGAAATGTGGCATTGAGAGAAAAGCTTTAGCAGCCTCGATGTTCACCAGAGTGGGGGCTCGCGGCATAGCGAATATTTTCAAGGCAGACATGCACGGGTGTCAATAAGTATCCTTTTGGGAAGGTCACTGGCCCTGCTTACGTCTGAATTGGCCTACTCCCAAGGGTTAGTTTGACCCCAACCTCCTGGAAAATAAGTGCAAGCAGAATATTTTAAAATGGAGCTCAATGTTTTATTGATTTGAAAGAAAGCTGTCGAGAAATGTTTCACAGATAAAGCGAGGGCATGGAAACCCGCAATATCCTGTCCAGTTAAGTACAGCTCATTGAGCTAGTCGCAGTTTAGACTTCCGCGCCTATACCGTATACCGTACTCATATTTACTTGATTATTTTCTGTTTGGCTGCATGGTGTGTGATTTTTGTTACAAACTTCATGTCTTCTTGACTTTGGCCTGGTTTTATTGTGCGACATTATTCAGTGAAGTTTGAACTTCTACAGCCTGCAATCATTTGCGTTATTCTGCCTCGACGTCATATCCGAAGCTATAGAAGCAACACAGGGCAGGTCGTATCGGTGAATCGTCGGTCAACGAACAACAACAACAACAAACAAACATATTAGTCGCAGCTTTGTTTTAGGTCGCATATTAGCGCAAGGAAACGTGACGAATCTACGAACCGTGTACGTTCGGAAGTACCCTTGACATGTGTCAGCCTCAACTTCAACGTAAAGTTTCAATGAAACAATCTTAAAAGCCTGATGATCGACACCAGCCGACTAAATCGATCGTGGAAATGGCTCGACAGCCACCACCATCAAAATAAACCAGCGGTGTCGGATATACTTCAGTCGAGCGCTGCTTTCTAGCCCGCAGCCCCCCCCCCCCCCCCCCCCCACTGCGGCCAGGAGCTTCCGTGACAGACTCGGAAAGTGGCGCACATCAACTAACATTATGTATCCCGAAACTGTGCATGTGAAACAACATCTAAAGCCACACGCCAACGGCCCTTTCTGCTACCTCGGCCCTATGGCGATAACTGAAAGCTGGCTTCGACCGTCAATGCCAAACAAAATTATCATGCCGCTCGATGACAACATCTCCCGCCGATGCAGCGCGAGAGAACGTGGTAGGCCAGGGATGTAGCTTCCCATTCAGCTGTTTTCCATCCAGCTGCTTCCTATTCCATTTATTTATATTCCATCGCTTCCCATTCAGCCCAGCGTCCCACCTCCTCCAACTTCGAGAGGTGTGTCGAATCTAAGAAGACACCTGACGTTATTACATTTTTGCTCAAGTTTAGCCATTGTCCCCAGCTCACCATCTAAGCCCATTTTGCAAAACCGCACCCCTGTGGTGGAGGCTTAGTGATGGCCACACACGGCGGCTTCACAACCACATTACTTCAGTATCCAGCGCACAGGATAGCTCCCAAGCAGACAGCGGCTGGATAAAAAGACAGCTGGATCAAAATTACTGTAAGGCAATCAACACCAGCGACGTAGAGGCACCACAGTTTTCGTGGATCTTAACCGATTGAAGACGAATTGCCCGCTGAAGTGTGTTCTCGCACTGCACACTGCATGCAAGCATTGAAGACGAATTGCCCGCTGAAGTGTGTTCCCGCACTGCACACTGCATGCAAGTAAGGTGACCAATGGAAGAATATGAGGTCTACATAGGTGCAATGTCGAACTGAAGTTGTGTGATGTTTCTGGAACACAAATGAGAAAACTGCAGCTTTTGGAGGGCAACTCCATGGCATACACATGCAAACCATGATTAAAGTCGAAAACCGCCAGAAAAAAAATGTGGAGGCAATAGCCACACACACAAATGGCGATGATGGAGCGCGTACCTTCATTCATTTCAACCACTTGCTAACGCTTGGTATCTTGGTGAGACGTTCTTGTCTTACGCATGACTGTGGCAGGCTTTTCTTTGACTTGCTTCCTCGCAAGCCATGGCAGCAGCTGGGGAGTAATCTTCTTGTCCCGAGATTGGCGCTGCATCCGCTGCTGCATTGACGCTGATTGGCCAGCGCCCGCAGCGGTGGAGTCGCGGGCATTGGCTACCATTAAATAGATGCTACGGTCCGGTTGCCCGCCACGAGAACACGGTCTCGCTCTGAGCCGTCGAGGCAGACATCCGTCCTGCAGGTCCGGGAAATTGGTGAAGGCCTCCGTATGGCCGCGCGCTACGGCGGACGTCCCGTTAGCAGGTGTGTGGTCCGGGCTGTTCTGCAAGAAGCCGAAAATGGAGCCTTTGCTATGTGTAAAGTGTAGTGTACGCGGTCGGCGCTGATTATAGTTTACTTCACCTATAACTGGATGCACGAGAACAGCCCAGGTATGACGTGCGTCAAATTCGTCAGGTGTTGAGCCATTTTTTCGCTCACCGAAACCGTGTCGGCACCCACGTTCCACTCACTCAGCGGACATAAGTCACCGTGTTATCGCGGACATGGACGCATTATCGTGGAAGTGGTTATCACCACCTCTCCGAACCAGATCCAACACACGGACGCCGCGCCCAGCCAGTGCAGTGACCATGACCTGGCCAATTCTACCTTAAACGTGAAACGGAGCAAAACAACAGCAAAAAGGTGTGCACAGCTTTCGCCGGATTAACACTGACGTGCAGGCACAGAATGTTCCTGATCATCTTGAAGTCCCTCTTGACTTGATAAACCGTTATAACATGAAGACCAGGTTCACAACGCGACCGCCATCCCCGTGTTCGACGCTCCTCTTAGCTGCGTGCGGTAAACTAATGATAATCTTCCGCGGAGACATTCAATGACGCGTTGAAGCGACGAGACCCGGAAGCCCACACCGCATTATCTGTGGCAGCATTGGTGGCAAGGGACATAGCCAACTGAGCTTCCAGATACGCTGATAGGTCAGGTCAACAGATTCTTCACTGACATCGAGAGAAAGACCTCCGACAATGTACTGTCAGCGACTTCGTTGGGTACACGAAGTGCTGTTACACGCTTGCGCGCAAGCTGCTTTGCCTACGACCTGCGACAGAACATGAATTAAAATCCACTGTGGTGTCGATGAACACCAGCGGCGCCTGTGGTAGCGATGCCAAGATGCCTCATGTTGCCAAGGTCTGCCAGCCAGTTCTGATAACAGCGTAACCACACATTGTCAACTAAGGTTTTGTGTCTGGGATGCTGTTGCAGAGGCGGACCCAGGATTTTGTCAAGCGGAACACGCAACCTTTTGCCCCCCCCCCCCCCCCTTCTATGGTTCGTGGCCGCTTCTTCCAATTTTTGTTTTCTGGTTATTAAATTCCAAGTTTCTCTCACATGCTAATTTTTATACGGAAACGCATTTTACTGTATGCAGCTCTAGAAAACTCGGCGTGCTACGGAGACAAAATACATTGAACTTATTTATTTTCTTCAGATCATGGTGGATTTCGTCATTTTGAGTCTAAGTATTTCGGAGAAAACATGGCAAAATGTATTAAAGCCGGCTGCTAAATGCCATCAAAATCCAGCACGAACTTGATTCATAGCATATTTACGGCTAGCCGGCCAGTCGATATGATCAGCTGATGGCTGATCACTGAAGGAGAATTTCTACCACATGTAGAAATTTCTACCACAATTTCTACAAATGTTGTAAGTATTACAAAACATGTTTCTGTTAAAAAGGGATTTAAAATGTGAAACACAAGCGTAATAAGCCTCACAAACTCAATAGCCAATGGAATGGCTGGAGAACCCCGCAATCATGATGGGCTTCCGTTCTGAATGAAACATCGCTCTGACTCGCGGGCCGTTGCACGCGTTATTGTCTAGATAAGGTCTGTCACTGCTTTAAATACTCATAAAGATATCCTAGGAATACGGATGACGGAGAAATTCATTTCACTTTATGTGTGTCAAGTCATCTGTCACTTTTGAAATGTACAGACGAGCCATACTCGATTATGCCCCAACATTTACCTGAAAGAGAAAATGTTGGGGCATAATCGAGCACGTCTCAGGATCTATGATATTGCTCCAATACCAGCGCTCACAAAGTTCCATAGAAACCTGTGCCTGCAATACCGATCATCTTATTATTGAAGCCTCCTCTCGGCCTCTCTTTAACAAGCATTGTTAATGCTTCATAGTTTGACTTTAGATATTCCATACAGCTCACTCGGTCTTCAACTGGAGAAACAGGAAACTGTTATCAGTGCGACCATTTCAAGGCGCTGGCAGGACATGTCCCTCCCAATTTTCTGAAATGTGGTTTTGTCCCCTCCAAACTTTCCTATAGTTAGCATGTTTTCAAGTTTTCCATTAAAATGTCATTTTCAGGTCAGGCTGTCCCCCCCCCCCCATTCCAGGCCACCCTCTACAGTCCTGATTTCCCCAATCTCAGAGATCGGGTAACACCCACGTGGACTACATAGTTCGAAAATCTCTAAATAGTCTACCTGATATTGATAAAAGACAGATGCTTGGAGATATCAACGTGGTTAAGCCGTTTTTCCAGCCGACAATGCAAGTAGGAAAAGGTCGCAGGAGGCTAAAGAAATCTTGAAAGATTTCACGCTCACACAACCGTCTTGGGAATGCTTGGGTATTTCTAAGTTTTCCCTGATCGAACCCCTGCCATCGGCCATCGCTGAGACAAACTGACTATTTCCCCCAAGTCTCTCGGCAGTCGGATTCGGGATTCGCCTCGGTAAGTCATTTTTCAGTTCTGCGGAATCGCCCCAGGCAACCGGGGCAACGCTCGGGATTACCTGAGCGACAGTTTGGGGTAAGGTCGGCGAATCCCCATTGGAACCGGACATTTTCCTTTGCGTAATCGCCATTATGGCTCAGAGAACCACTCCGAGCACCCTTCTCGGAGGAATATTGGGAAACGGTCCAGAACAGGCTGGAGTCTCTGCTAAACTGTCCACTTTCGGGGCTGATCCGAAGTATCGCTTCAAGGGAAAAGTTGGAAAACGGTCCGGATGTCCTGGTTGGGAACGGACCGAAATTACTGGCTGAGTTGTTAGGTTTAGACATAGAGGAAGCCAAGGGGTGGGCCAAAAGGCCGTACCCACCCACCTCCTCTGAGCTAAGAGACTTAGCTAGATACTGGGCGGTTTCACAAGAATTTGGTTCAAATATTTCAGGAATTTTGTTCAAATATCGGATAATTTTGCAAAACATTTGGCATTTGGCCCCTATGGAAAATTTTGGCTGCTTGCCAAGGTTCGGACCACCTTTCGGTCGTGACATGGACCTCCTGCTGCGTCCTGGGTCTCATCGACTTGAGATCAGATGTGGATCAAGCATCGGACCTTGGTGGAGCCCAAAGTCCGTTGGAGAAGGGAAAACGTTTTAATTTTAGTGTCAATTGACAAAATTGAGCAACATTAGTGCGAACAGAGGGCTTTTCGCCGATTCTGTGAGGACAGGAGGGAACTGGTCCACTGGACATGCCTTGGATCTGCCCTTTCTCAAGATGACTATATCATACGAGCTTTCCTCATTCATGATTCCGTGATTTCCTCATCTGCTTTTCCACCCGTATCACATTTCAGACATGGCAAGCATATATCCTGGTACTTCCTGTCTGACGACAAGTTGGGAGGCTTCCCACCCTGCCCACGCGGTGGCGCCACCTCCGGTCACGTTGCGCCTCACCCTGCGAGTTAGTACAAACTGGCGAAACGAGAGCGCGCGGGGAAAATTATGGCTGCCGCTAGATGGCAAAAGCAACGTACGACAACGGGCGACGACCACCGACAAAAGGCGGTGAGAGAGACATTACAAAGATAACCAGGGGTGGTAAAAATGTATTTTTGTGCTGGTTGGCGACGGAATTTCTGCAGGAAAAATTATCACAGCAGCGCAACGTGATACGATATTCCACAAAATGGCAAGAGTCCATGTCCCGTAGCGCCATCAGGAATCGGAAAATCTCCAAAAGCCTACCCCATCACCGTAGTTTTCAGTGTCATGCACACAAACGAAGCGCTCATTTATACCATGTTATTCCATTAACGTCAGGATGACTCCTGTTGCTAGGAATACAGACGCACCGGCCCAAGACCATGGACCAGCCCGATCACAGCGGCAGTTTTCTTCCACCCCCGGGACTTGCCGGGGCCTCACGTGTAAGCTTGATCTACGGCTGGATTCGCTTTCCTCGACCGCGAAAAAGCCACTAAGGGCTAACAGCCAAGGCAGCTGAATACATGGCTGAATTCGAACCGTTGGCAAGCAGCGCTCAGCGATGACGTCAACACTGTGTGCCTTCTCGAGGCTACATTCCCTCATGAAAACCACGTGTGCACTTCTAGCTCCAACCCAACTATTATCACACTCGCCACCATAATTAAGGCGTACTCCAAGCCTGGCGTGACATGTGCCTGGTGGGCGCCTTTCGCCGTGCCCCGGCAAATGGCATATACAGATCTGAACTGGGCTTCTGGGCTTCGCTATCAATAAAGGAAGGAGTAATACATTACGTTGCGAGTTGGGCTCAGATTGGTATGAAGGCGACTGAGTAAATTCTAGGCAAGAGCGAGTGGAGGCGTGCTAGAAGAGGAGTGCATCGGGTCACAGAAAGTTAGGACCACTGGAAGGATCGCGGAAAAAAACAGTTCTTGTTTGCTGATGTGGTGTTATGAAATGTATCAACACGGAGGCCTCACGTTAGATTGAGCATTGTGCGCTGTAATACTTTGTCGTGACCGTCAACACAATTTTCAATCCAAAGCATGTTTGACACCAAGTGTAACATAAATATATGCATTTTTGTCGCCGACATTAGCCATCAAATCGGCATCGTTTACCACCCCTGAAGATAGTGGAAATCAATATCTCATTTCGCCCAGAACAAACGGAGGAAACCTTACCCTAAAAGCAATCATTCAACTCCAAAAATTCAAAACAGCTGAAATATTGCCACTTTTGCGTTTGGACTGCGGTTGTAGTACTATAGGCTAATGTGATACCATAGTGGAGGTATGGCTAGATAGCAAACGCTCACGTGACACTGGGTCTGCATTAAGATCAAAGCTTTAAGATCAAAACTCCCGGCAATAATAAATAAGCCTTGTGACTCGGGTCAGCGGGTCGCAGTTGCCTAACAAGTTTCAGCATATTTAACTTAGATCGAAAAATTTCAAGTGAAGAGTCCTGCTAAACTTGGCATTGTCAAAAAACTTGGCGTCGTCACCTTGACACTGGCACATCCGAAATTGGCCAGTCGCCACACATGCAAAAGTATATTTCGGTGCTTCGCGGGCAACGGCGCGTGTCATGTATCGTATGTGTCCGGTCATTGTTCAATGTGGTCACTGCCAGCATACGGATGTGTCTCTATCCAGCAAATCCACAGCAAAACAACATGTGCGCTATTTCCACAACTAGTCCAAACTAGTGATAGATCCCAAACTAGCGAATCCAGGAGTCTAAATCAGGATACCTGGAGCATGTCTAGAGAACCCTGGTTTCTAACCCAGCTTTGCAGACGTATCGTGATAGAATGGCAAGTTTGGAGTATGACTCATGTACACATGCGACTGGTATAAATACACATGCAACTGTGGCCGATGTCTATGAGCGTCATATGGCGCCCATCGGTGTCGTGTAGAGAGAACCATTACGTAATATCACAATAGCCACAACTATCATCTTTAAAAGTTCCACCAATAACCATTGGCACAGAAAAAGGGATAGGCATGTAACAGGGACTCGAAGTTCCTGAGGGCAGAGGAAGGCAGAACAGAGTATGGCCGACCCGTTTCTCAAAGTAAGTGCACTGGTGATGGGGGCAGCTGCCCCACTCACCTGGAGAGTGAAGGAAGAATATTGCTATGAATAAATAACTCATTCCTGGGAAACAGCTTCGCAGAAAACAGTTTTTGATTCGAAAACCTATACGCACATTCCGTATGCACCAGCCTCCCCACCCATGTTTTCCCATCATGCAGAGTCGTATATGTTACCACTGTTTACATGCGAGTATATTGATTATAAATGAGCGATTCACCTACCGCATTAAGTGATATGACATGTAACGAAAAATGACTTTGCCCGTTTCGTAAAAATGCTAGAAACAAATTCGACAAGAAACTAGAGTGATCCAACATAAGCGATGTGTTCCGGGTGCACATCAAACTCTGCTTGGGTGACACTCTGAGCCTAAGTCAGTTGCGAACTACTAAAAGTATATCGAGCGTCTTGTTCAGAGGTGACACAGCTTCCTCATACTTCCGACAAGAGCTAGGGACTATTACAAATGTCAGCAGGTACACGTCGCAAAAACAGACTAAAAAAAACACGTTTTTGGCACAAACAAGCCTGTCCCTTGCAAAAGGATGACTGGTCAGGGGAACGAATATAGGCCTTTCCCTGAAACAAATCCCAAAATCATGCATCCGGATCATGCAACCATGATCCACTGGCTAATGACAAAGCAGGGTCTACTCCTGGGAGCCCGGCTTATGTCTGCAGGAGGTCCAATATGACATAGGATGACCGTGCGATGACATAACTAGTCCCATCAACGTCTTCCGACAGAAGTTCTCCGCTGAAATGGACTCGTTTTGCTCGTTTGGCGACGTCAGGACCTTTGCAATACTGTAATGGCCAGCAAGGCTATGGCTTCAATGCCATCCACGCAAAAGATGATGTGAAATAAGCAAAAGGCGAATGTCAGGAGTCGGCCAGGCAACCACCGGCTCTTACACGCTGCAATAATGGCAAAACCTCACACGATTTGTATTATATTCCATGCATTTAAGAAATCTGTTTCTGCTGGGATCGCAGATGGCGGATTCCTGTGAGCCGACCGTGGCGGCGAAACTGAAATACAGCGAGTTATACCCCGCATTCTCATCATCTACGTTGTATATCAAGCTCCCTACCACCACGGCAAGGCGTCATTGTGCTCGCGCCCTCCAGACGTCCCTCCACAACACGCTCTTCCCCGCCTCTCCCCACCCCCGTTCTATTCCCACCGCACCGGGAGACACGTGCTGACTGCTGCAGCCAGGCCCACGAGCAGACCCGGGTCCGGCCGCATCGCCAAGTGGCGGCGACACGTCGGCGGTAGCGTCCGATCCAAGCGGCGACTGTCGGCGCCGGCCCCGTCCCTGATGGATATGTTTATCGCCGCGGCGCCGCGTCCGACGTCCGCATCGATCCGGACGAGACGCGACTCCTGGTCGGGACAAGGCGCCGGACACTGGAGACCGCTGTCACTGAAGCACGAACAGGACAGAGGCCTCCCGTTCGGGACGAGGCGCCGGACACTGGAGGCCGCTGTCACTGAGGCATGGACAGGGCAGAGGTCTCCCGTCCGGGACGGCCGCCGGACACTGGAGACCGCTGTCACTGAGTAGTGGAGACCGCTGTCACTGAGACACGGACAAGGCAGA
Source organism: Pollicipes pollicipes (assembly GCF_011947565.3). Classification (NCBI taxonomy): domain Eukaryota; kingdom Metazoa; phylum Arthropoda; class Thecostraca; order Pollicipedomorpha; family Pollicipedidae; genus Pollicipes; species Pollicipes pollicipes. Next base: position 32,589,554 of record NW_023596420.1, read on the forward strand.
GACCTCCCGCCTGGGACGGGGCGCCGCACACGTACGCTGACCAAAGTCAGCAGGACACGCTGAGGTCAACGGTCTTGCCTGGAAGCATCACCGGACACTGGAATACTGCCTCCACACTTGACGCACAGAATGGAGATCACGCTTGGACCTAGCACTCGGCAATAGACTGACACCGTGAAATCCTTGGTGTACAGTACAGAGACCGATCCGAGACGTGCGAGGCCCCGGGTGCTGTCTTGTCATATGACATGCGCACTCACAGGTGAACGTGACAACAGAAACAGGTATGTGGCATATAGCAGGGATAGGTGCGCGACAAGTAGCACATGTACATGGACATGTGAATATGGGCATGTGAAATGGACGTGTGATCACGAAGATGTACACATGAGCATGCGTACATAAGCATGTGTACATGAACGTGCGAAAAGAACATGTGCACATGGAGATGTGAACATAAATCCATTAACACGCATACATGCACCCATGAAGACACATGATCACGAATATGTGAACATGGACATGCAGATATGTACATGCGAACATGGATATGCGCACATGGCCATGTAAACAAAGACGTGCGGACATGTGAACATACTCATATGAACATGCTACCCTCAGCGGCATGAGCGCCATGAATCGACAGGTGTTTTTCTCGGCTCATGGACAGACAATTTACTATCAATACATGGGTCGATTCATGCTCATTGCTCTTAGGTAAGCTCGCTGAAGGAAATGCACCAAAGGGTTTCTGCGGCAAATTACCAGGGTGTATTTACCATGAGGCCTCCAATGTCGACCATATACTTCACATATGTTTATCTTTATTCCATAATACGTTCATGCGGTTATGAAGTTCTTAAGTCACTTAGCTCACGGGATATAGGTCACCAAATATTAGGAGTAATAGGGAGCTTTGAATCAGAATATAAATTTCATCGATGCATTGACTGCTTGGACCTGATCAAACCGGCATGTCCTTTTAAAGCAGATAGTCTCATGCATTCCTTAACAACAGTAGCGCTACTTCTGATCATTTCTTGCTCCGCATTTTAATGACATCTTCTTACATCCGTGATATCTATAATTGTACTTCTTTGAAAACCGATTTTTCACTGAAAGATTCATATTGTTTGAGTGATGGCATATATTTCTTTTTTTGAGACTCCGAACCAGCCATTTGTGTTAACAGCCAATAGTGAGGTAGTGAGGTTATGCTTCAGCCATTAGATATTGTTGACGCGTGAGACCCGCAACAAAGCCAATACGGAAATGATCTGAAAGCCCGTCGCCCCATCCATACGTTGGTGACGTCATCTTGTACTCTGTCAGAGATTACGTGAGTCTTGTTCAGGGTAAGGAGCACACTGAGAACATCCACGGGGAGTGAGTCAGTTTAACACGCAGGTCCACCCCTCGAATAAATAAGTTGACGCATTACGAGGCGGGTGGGGCTTCACTGGAACCCATGCATGGGATCAAAAAGAACAATAAACATTACTGTTACTATTCATTGTTGCATTGTTTACACCAGACCTTTTCTCATTCAGCTTGCATTCCATTTGGATACTAAAACAAACATTTCCTCAAAGCGTCTTTGCTCATATTCATGCCATCTTTGTCCAGCTCAATCACTTCCCTTGATGCAGTTTTCTTCTTGCGTTGGTTCACAGCGCAGTAACCGACTACGACACTGTATCCAGTTTGTGACCAACAGGCGCTGCTTTGTCCTACGAACCGTTTCACTCCAAAGAAGTTATCCATCCATGAAATCATCTAAATCTGCCATGGGGAGAATGGTAGCTTTCTTTCACGACACATTGAAATGCTGAGCATAGACGTGTTGATGACATAGATGCAGACATAGATGCAGCCTCCAAAGGAATCGATACCATCGACTGTTCCGTGACTTACAACATATGCCGGCAAGGCCATGTTATTCCTACCAACACCGCCCCTTGATGAAACAGTGAACCGCCATTCAGAACCGTTATACCTTGTGCAGGCTTCGCAGCGATGTTTCTTTACATGGCTTGAAATAGGAAAAAAAAACTTTATACGAGGCTGCTCGGCTGAGCGGGCTCGGTCAGCTCGGTCAGCCATTTACTCAGCACTACCCTCAACGTGAGGCTCTGCCCAATAAGTCTCTCTAGCGTCGGAAGTGGTGCGAAACCATTTCTACCACTGCATCAGTGGCAGGGTGATGCTGTCAGTGGGGGAAGCATGAACATCAGCCACACGAGAAAGTGATGCTAGCAGCAGAGGTGTTGCCGGAAACTGGAGGCGTGGTGTCCACGGCAGAAGCTGTGGTACCAGCGGTGACAACAGTGCCGTCAGTGTCAAGTGTGACCATGGGGTCTGCATCCGGTCAGAAGTTGTCGACACCCGGTCAGAAGTTGTCGACACCCGGTCAGAAGTTGTCGACACCCAGTTGGTGCATTCCTTTCCACGTGACTTCCACCCCAAGGCGATTTCGAACTGACCTTGTTCTCCTACCATCTTCGGACTATGTCAAATATAGCAGGTATGCATTCACATTACTCAAAGCAGAATCCCAGCCCCTGCTTAAACACGCGAGAGGCCACGACAGGAGATCAGAGCTAAGCTCATAAAGACCTCCAATTTGTTCCGGTCGCTACGGTCTCCAATAAGTGCCCAGCATTTGCTGGCGTTAAACGTCATGGATGTAAATCGCAGTCCCTGGCACATAAGTTACTTTCCTTGGCGAATGCACAACGCCGGCATTTTTAATTGCTGGCTATATTCGTCGGGTATTAAGCTCAGGCCCCCAGGAAACAGCTTAATGGCAGAATCAGCACTGTATCGTTAAATCAACACTCAAGCCGCGGCTTTGTACGCAACGAGTAAAATTTCAGGTGGATATTTCTGCTTTAAAAAGCCGGTGGCAACCTGTCAAGTGAACTAGAAGGGCATAACTTCACTTCAGGGCTCAAGGAGGGCGGTCCAGCGCAGCCCGCGGAGGCTATGCATAATGAACTGATAAAGCACATGTGCCGACGCCTGAAAACCAGGGCCATAAATGTGGGAGCCAGGCTAAGTGGATCTGTAAATCTCAGATATGTGATCTGAGCTGCTCATAGCACTGCATTGCAAAAGGCACGAGCAGCTAACATGTCAGCGTCATTAACTGTTAAAGAAAATGATCACTTTCTGCCCCATGCTCTGTAGCTGACTTTGATTCATACGTGCTGTGGCTGTCTGAGGGTGTAATGACCGCTTTGCCGCATTATCAAACCGCTGCTCGCCAATAAAACAAACACGAAAAATAGAGAAGGGTGGTAGATTAGGTATGTTTCAGAGCGACAGCCACACGTTTTGAACGGCACCTGGGTGAAAGTCTCTTACCAGTTAAGCGGCTTTGTTGTCTGAGACGCGCCTTGACACGTACTGCAACCAAAATCGCTAATGCCTCAAAACGTGTGTTAACGGCATAAGCACCTTCAATTATGACACAGCAAAAAACAGTTAAACAAAACAAGGCATGAACAGTGTCAGTCATCCGAGAACTACATCTGGTGCCAGTGGGTTTGGGTTTAGAATTCTGTGATGGAAACAGCAGCTTTAGTGACGGAAGCAGTGCCGTCAATGAAGGTAGGGCTGGGGTATTGGCAGTTGCTAATTTGATGGTCGCGGCATCGACACTGGTGCTGCTTATGCTTTCGTCTTCCAGACCATCCCAGATCAACATCGTTTCGCTGCAATTCCCGGTCACGGGAAACATATTTTTAGTCGTTCGACTAAATTCTTGCAAAGCTTTGTAGGGTCAAATTTGACTTCAAAAATTGGGGTGTCGACCCCTTTCCCTTACGCACATAGTTCGCCATCCCTGGTGGAAAATGGTAGATGTATAGAAAAGGCACATCAAAAATCACAACACACACACACACACACACACACACACACACATACACACACACACCACACACACACACATAATATATATATAATATACATAATAAATATATGATAACACATCGACACACACAACTTATGCTTTCGTCTTCAACCATCCCAGATAACATAATATATATATATTTATATATATATCATAAACATTTATATATTCTATATATTGTATAAATTTTTATGGATATATATTATACTGTCAAATGTTGGTTGAGCAAAAAACAGTTGGAATGATGACCTTATCTTTTTGACCTTCTAAGAAAAGCTCATCGACCCCTCCATGTAACTACTCACAGTGGACAAAGTTGCAGGCTGCAAAATGCCATGCTAATTTCTGTTAATATGATTACTTAGGATGCAAACTTAAGTTTGCAAAATGGTGCCACGGGATACGTCAGGATATAAATATTTCAGCACGATGCCGCGGAGCATGTAGGTAACATTGCACGTTGACAAATGTAGCATGAAATTCATTACACCATGTAAAGAAGTCGAAACCTGCTACATTTTAGTGCAGCATGTATCCAAAAAGCGCACTTCATCTCCATCATACAGTGAAATTATGCCTTTCATTGTCTGGTTCCACTGCTTCCATACCCAACACCACTGGCCCGTCTCTCACAAGTTCACCAACGCCACGCTGCCACCACTGACACTCATACTCCCCCACCCCAATGACTCCGCAATTCCGTCACTGACAATGTTTCTCCCTACGTGGCTGCACTACCCGCGTCACTGGATGTTCGACTACTCTCACTGCACCACCACCATCCACCTGCGGCTGCGCATATGTCCCACTGACGACGAGGTTGGTGGAATACAGGTTTACGAAACCACTGAGAGTGGGTGTCTTATACCCATCGTGCAAAGCACTTTGCAAACAATTTGTTTTGCAAGTTAAGCATTGCATCGTCGTCAGCAGATTAGAATGTGCGCGCAAGGGCATGGGTTGTGCGCCCCACGGAACTCCGCCAGTTGGCACTGATGTGTATGTTAGCACAATGGCGGCAGTGGCCACCTTCACTTTGTCGGGCAAGGATGCTGCACTGTGCCCCATCTGCATGGGCGCAGTTCCCAAGGCGGCGCGTCGCTTGGTCCGTCTGACATGAGAGGGGTGGGGTGGTAGGAGGTAACTGGTCAGGAGTCAGCCTGCACGGCGTGATTGGGTTGTGCGTGTTTGAGTAATAAAACCCTCAGCAGTTCCGTGCTGAAAGCACGGGAGGCAAAGGTGTTTCATGAACCGCATCGGTGGCATGGATTCATGGAACTTGCGACAAGGTCGAGGACTCTTTATATTAGAGGTAATCTGATATGCCTCTTAAAACTGCATCTCCTAAATGGCAGCTACGAGATAAAAGTTTACCAACGATCACCTCCGCAAAGAGATGGCTGACACCGCTACTCTGAGGGCATGACATAGCTCAATAGAAAGTGACAATACACCAAAAGTCAATGAGTCTTGTCAGCTCTTCCTGCCAGGGATAGAGGTAGGCAGCGTCAGCTGGTGAGTGCATCGTAAAGTCCCAATGCCAGCGTCAACGAAGAACCAGCAGAAGTGTGTAAACCCAAAACACACATGACGGGGAGCCGTGACGCCGGGCACCTAGTTCAATTGTGGGGCACGCCAGAGACGCCGGGGCATGCGGGCGTCTGCATTCGGACGTGGTGCGTGACATTGGGTACACGGTCAATAGAACCGCGTTCGGGCCAGAAGTGTATTTGTTGGGGAGCAGTGGACCGCCGCATCATGACACTTCACTCGCATCAATATCGAGATAACAGCATTTTAGAAGAAGCTCAGCTCAGTGCCCAATCTAAACACATTTCATGTAGTGAATGCCCGGCCAAAGCGTGGTTTAGCGTAAAACTTTCTTGTATGGTACTTGAGCCTGCTGATTTCTTGGACAGGTAAGCTGCCGGCAGCCTGACAACGGACGTCTCGCCATTTGTCGCTCTTTGACATGCAGGTGACGCTCTGATGACTTTATTCATTGACGTAAGCTGATCCCTCGTTCTGACTTTCCGTCACTTGTGTTCTAGAAAGCTGACTGATCGAGTTTATCCATATTCGGGCGTGATTTTCGCTTTATCTTTAAATTATATTTTAGTAGGCTTTCTTATGTTCTAGTTTGTGTTAGTCATTTCAGTTAGTAAGTGTTGGTAAGTGTTGCCTTGACCTCAAAATGCGCCATTTATAACTGGCCTGCTTTGAATATAACATTTGTCTTTTTTGTTTTATGCGTTCTAAAACGTGTCTTGGCTGGTTCATTGACTTTTCAACCTGACGTCCTGATGCCCTTCCACGTGAATGACATTGGTATCAGGAAGGGTCGTCGTGACCTTACGCTTTTCATAATACGCCCTCTAGTGATATATTTTGTGAGCTGTCTCCTCACCTCATCCCGCCTCGTTACTTGCAAATACCACCTTTTCTCCAATACGTCCTCATATTATGTGCCTCAACATAAAAACGCATGGACAGTTCGTACCAGAAACACCATGGCTGAAACTTTCTATAGTCTATGGTGGCACAAGACAAAGGATGGCTCAAAAATAGACTTTGTCCCCCGTATTCTTGGGACGCTCTTGCGCCCATGCCTGGAGGCGCATGATAAAGGCAAACTGCATAACGCATTCTTTTATTCGGCACATCGTACACATGTTTGCATAACTCAGCACCAGGAGCATTTTGTGTTAAAGCTATGTGCGAATTAGAAAATGACAAATGGATACAACATGACCCTGACTTTGGCCCCCAAGACAAAAAATATTTTTTATGTATTTTCAGAATAGCTCGAGTTCTTAAGTGGTTGGTTTTGGTCTTGGTTGGTTTTCCTCTAACACTCTATCGTCCGGAGGGTATGAGAGGAGTGAAGACATTTAAAAGGCCATCCTTTTTCACTTCTAAGTTCTTTTCACTTCACGGCCCCCGCAGCGTGTGAGTTAAAGAAAAAATAACTACATGTGGGACTTAGGGAAGGGACATTTGATCAATATGCGTTCATACGGTACATTTACCAAGTCAATAAGACACCAGTAATGCATTCTTTGTGTGCAGCATGGATATGGCCATTTCGGCGGATATTACCATGACCGCCTGCAGGGCCATGTGGGCGGACCGGTGTTATTTGTTGAGCAGTCATAAACAGCCTAGCCAGCCATAGTGAGAGCCTATGGACACATGTCAAAACAGCCGCACTCATCAGCCTAATGTTTCCATGCAATGTTGATGCCGGCGGGGTTCTGAGAGCCCGAGAAGCCAAATTAGCCCGACACCACCCAAAGCAGCGGCGCTCTTCACATGAAAGAGTCATGCCTCCGTGCGGGGGCGCACGCCACCGGCACCACCCATGTTATAGTCCCCCGGCCGCCGGCGCTCATCACGCGAGTAACGCCGCGGCCAGCCCCGAGAGAGCGGGCACCTGTTACGCCGCGTTACCACCCACGCGCCGAGGTCGCATCGCGGTAATGCGTGTGGCGTGTCGGCGAGCGCGCGGACGGACCGACGCGGCGCGCGGGCCGCCGTGGCGCGTGACGCTCAATTTTGGCGCGACATTACCGCCCGGGTTACGACACCGCTGGGAGGCGGGCCGCCGCCGGTATCTAATCTAATCAACATGCTCGTCGTGAAATGGGCCACGCCGCGGACGGCGGGCGGAGCCCCGACCCACCAACCCGCCGAGTCGACGGCGCACCCACCGACCGACCCATTGGTCCGCCGACCCACCGAAGAGTCAGCGAAGCTCGCCATTCCACCAGCGCACAGACCCTCCGATGCACACGGCTGACCTGGGTCGGTGAAGGGGCACGCTGAGCCAAGGTCTGCTCGCTCAAGGGGTGACTTCAGACAACCATATGCCAAAGGGCAATCGTTTCAGCAAGAGTCCGACAGCGCATTTGCACATAACGTGGGTAATTCGGATGGTTTGAAAGATTAACACGCGCTCGGGTGGGGGATCAAATTGACCCCTTGAAAGGCTTTTCCAGAATGGTTTCCGAACACCGCGGCGTAGCCGCGCCAAATTTTGCCTAGTTGTAGATAATTGAATAGCTAATCGTTTGGCATCAAAAATTTAGATGTAACTGTCAAGGTCGCTGACCTATGGCAGGTCAAAGTCAGGCCATGGTTTCAGCGAAAGCAATTTCTAGGGAATCGTTCAATCTGATCCAACAACGGAGTGTTTGACGAAGCCATACATCTCTGACATGCTTTCTTATGCAACACAACAGTTGAATGAGCAAATTAAATTGACCTAAGGTCAGGCACAAAGGTCACACTGAGGTCAAAACCAATCTGTTTTGTTACTATAGGGCTTGCTCTATGGGACAGTTTTCTTGTGCTCATTTTGAGTTTGTTAATAGCAGGGACCGCATCATACATCTTTCATGGACTTCTTAGGGGTTAGAATAGGTCATTGACCTAAAATGACCCAGGTCAACATTTTGTTTTAGGAACATTCTGCCTAGCGTAATCTTTGTCGTTTAGCCAAATGCGAAGCTCAAAGCAATCCTGCATTATTTTAGTCATGTTGACCTTCAAAAGATCAAAAAAGGTCACTGACCTTGAATGAAAATGTGACCTTTTGCTTAGCAACGGTTATCTAGGTTCTGGGGCACTTTGGAGATTAACCTGGAACTTGACCTTGTGTGACTTTTGTTGACCCGAAGGTCATGATCTAGGAACCTAAAACTTTGACCTAAGTGAGTTCACGTACAGGGTAACACACCCTGTAAGTTTGGTGTCTCTAGCTCTCTTAGTTCCCGAGATCTCAGGGGGGAGGGTCAAATTGACCCCCGCCCGAGCGAAGCGTATCTAGCCGACCGCCCGGGCGCGTGTTAAGATAATGTACTTTCCGACTGAACAGTGCAAAGTGCATTTCGTCACTGACTGAGTTAAGCATTGCACGCGTGATTGTTTGGTGTACAAATGTAGTGCGTGAATATTAAAGACAGCAGTGCAAATATTTCGCGGAATCGTTCATCATCTCAAAAGTGCTCTAGAAATGTGTATATTTGACGTAGGCTAGCGGCAACAAATGCCAAAACCTCACGAATGTAGCGTCACAGATGCCTCAGATCCGTCTCCACAATGTGGTCATCATGCTGTTCTCACCCTAATCACTGCCAACACATCAGCACGCCAACCTATTAGATTCTTCAGTTCTCCACGTGCTGTCTCAGTCTTTCACCTCCCCACGTCCCGCGGACACGTGGCGGGCTGTGTCGCGAACATCTTCACGATCGCCACGAGGCCCCGGGGAGCCCCCCCCCCCCCCCCCCTCCCTCCCGGCCTCGGCCGCCGTCGCCGTTATAGATAACGCGCGCGCCCTCGCCGGCGGCTCGTCCCGGCCCGGCGGCTCGTCCTGCTCGGCGGACGAGGCCGCCTCGGGGGCGCACTCGTCGCGCTCCGTGTTCCGCCGCCGGATTTATGGCGGCGGTATAAACCGCGCACCAATCCCCGGTGACCCTCGCGATTGGCCACGGCCCCGCCGCCGGCCGGTTATCAGCCAGCCACGGCCGCCACGGCCGCCTAAATTATCCCGATAGTCTGTGTGTCGCGGCCGAGTGTGATGATGGAGACGGATGGGGCGTGGGCCTCGCGCCCGCCGCTGGATGGGCCCGGCTCTGTCCCGCCGGCCCCGGTCGTTGCCGGGGATCAGGGTGGATCCCCGGCGGGGCCGGCGGCAGCGCGAGACGTCCCAAGTTCGGCCGCTGATGCACTGCCGACGGATCGGCGCTCGATTTAGCGCGCTGTCGAGTCCGCAAGTCATCGGCGGCGTACGACACGCTGACAGCTCTCGCTGCCGGCCACGGCGAGAGCACGCTTTAGGTGCTTGAAGGGAATGTTCCACGTTTATGTGGGGTTGTGAACTGAACTAACCATCTTAAAGACCTTTCGGTGCTGTCCACAATCCTGCCCTCCTTAAGACTTAAGTCTCTTTAGTTTCTGAGCTGCGCGCCCACGAAAGTCGGGAAAGGTATGTCAAGGAGAGTATTCCAAGGGCACCTTGGTATTCATGACGTCATATCAGGCCATTATAATCCTGCCATTCCATAAGCCATACGGCGATCAAGGCCAAAACATGCAATTGTCGAGGCGTTCATATATGGGGCTCATAAGCGCGATTTCCAGATTTAGCGAGCGTCAGTTGGCTCTCAGTCAATGTTGTGCAAGGTACGATGACGTAATCGAACTATAACGCATTGAGGAGCATGTTTATTTAACGGAGAATTGTGCTGTCTATAGCCGTCCTATACACTTAAGGAGTGTACCAATAATTATAAGTGAACTTGTTTCATCAATTCTGATGCTCGCTTCAATATCTTTAAATGTGGAACAGGTCCCTTAAAAATACCGCGCGTTTGAAAGCTGGAAGCTGGGAGGCTGGAATATTTGACGTTGATCTCTTGACGTAAAAATAGAGCGCAGCTTCACCTCATTCCATGGTGAATCAGCGCGTTTTTTATTGTTTACATAGTATATTTGTGGTTGGTCACTAACCTGCCGAGCAAACACCTAGTGTTCATGAAAGCATAGTCGTTAACACTTGGATTAACATAAGAAAATTTGACGCATGCCTATAGCTGTCGCGAGACCAAGCGCCACGCGAAACAACCACCACGAGCATGGCTATGCTCGTTTGCAACATATAAGACCAAAAGGGAAATGCCGAACCTAAAAGTGGTGCAAAAATGCCGTACAGTCGTAGGTAGCCCCCCATAGCTATTATGCAAGCTACCAAACAAAAAACAAAGATAAAGATAGAGAATGCTCACACAGCTGATGGCGAAGCTGCAGGAACGAGTGGGTGTAATCGGAAAAAGCTAAAATGCAAATACCTTCTATGTAATCTGGTGCGTCTCCGGCACACCTGTCGTTCCTCACTCTGCAGTCTCCACATATTGTGGGATATCAGATTATTGTAAAGCAGAGAAGAAGTAGTGCTCATGAAAAAAATTCTTTGGAAATCTGAAGGCGAAGGAAGCTGGAAGGTGGAGGGTAAAAAACTTTGGAGGACCGATTTTTGTCTCCGTCTTCTTGCTTGCATCGAAATGGGAAAAAATGCTTGAATAATTTACTTCCGACAACAGTGCCAAGGGTGGAGGGCCGTGGTTGCTGCCTTTGGACTGACTGCCTGCCCCTTTTCGCTACTCGTCGATGCCGCTCCATGAGATATTGACCAAAAGCACCTCCAACAAGTAAAAGGGGTGCCGACTTGAAGCATTTCTTCCGCCAACATCTGTTCCCATAGCTTTACGATCCGGATTTTGAACAAGTAATACAATGTTTGTGAACGCCGCGGTGTCCGAGCAGCGCTAAATCTCACAGCAGCAGCAAACAAATGGCTTTGTTTGAGGAAATGCGCGCCATTTGGAGTCCCATCATGTCACCAGTGTCATAAAGGAGGCGTGGCCCTTCCCGGACAGAGTACCATCACCACGCACGCACGGCATTTCTCACTGGGAACAGGCTTGTTTTGATGTCAATGACTGGGTCGGTGGACACAAAAGCTGAAACCAACGGCCTTATTTTGGAGCTCTGGGACCGAGTGAGGGCAAAACAGAGTGTCTAGTGTGGGAGACTTCAGATGCGTTTGCAATGCAAACTGTTTCTTTCAGCTTCTGCTGACCGAGATGGTCTCGCATGGCTTTCATGCACGCAGATGCAGGCACGCACGGAAACAGTGTCTCAAAATCTCGAAAAAGTATAAATATTGGAATATCAAATGCAGAATATCTTAAACTCGCGCAGGGAACGAAACATTCTCCATAAAACGAGCGGACAAAGCATGCAAAACAAGGGAGGCCTATATGGAAGGGTTTAGCGCTGCCAGCATTCCCATTGTGCATCACACCACGACTCCACTGTCCACCGACTGTGAGTCCGCCCAGCAGGCCCTTCAGCCAGGTGGAGTATGACACTTCTGTGGAATTCCAAGAGCGACGAATGACCCTTTGCGGTCATTATTGGTCTGTTTGCCTACGAGCTGAATTCGCGAGGATAATTACTTACGGCGTTTTTATGATTTATGCGGTATCCTGTTCATCATGTGATGCCCTATTCCCCGCAACATTGCATAATGATTACGACTGAACGTCATTTGCATGGGCCACAAATCGACTAATTGGATACGTCGCGTCGTGGCGACGTAATGCGCAATGCTTTTAACACAAACAATGACAGCGAGTACGTTTGAGTAGAGCCCTGCGCTCGTGACAGATTGCAATTACAGATGACGTCACATACCGTACAAGGTCCCAGGGTTTGACTCTTTCTTGGGGTTAAGCCTCACGGCATTTCCGTATCTAAGCGACATCACCAGTTGTCTCCTCGACCAATCAACGACCAGCGCCGTCTTTTGCCACTCTCTCCTTGATGTGTCAGTATTACCCCGCGCAAGGCATAAACATGTAGCGTACTGCAAACATTATCGCCGTCGTAAGATCGCTATTAATTTATTTTGAGCGGTGGGATCGCACGATTTTGCTGTTTTCGAATTGTCGTTAGTGTTGTTTGGTTAAAGGAACCGCCTTTTATTGAGTTTTATTCTGATAGGCGAGCATGAATGTCAAACATCGTTCGGTGCTCATCTGAGAGCGTGACACACACACACACACACACACACACACACACACACACACACACACACACACACACACACACACACACACACACACACACACACACACACACACACACACACACACACACACACACACACACACACACACACACACACACACACACACACACACACAAACACACACACACGTTCGAATTTCCTAAAGGCATTACGTGACCTATAACCATGCTGGGTCCATTCCGCAGTATCGTCCGAATTGCACAGTACGCTTGTCGCTGAATGTAAATTTCTCAGTCCACAGCGTGGAGTGTGGAAATACCAATGCCCCGCTGGTGAGTCTTTGTGTGCTCGTCATGCTCCAAGGTCACTAGGATAGGAATTCGCTGGGCTGCGTAACACTGTTGTATCATACAGGTGCTGCTTGCGTCTCAGGTTTTGTCCTTTTGATATCTACGACGGACGCATAAATGGCCACCTTTATGTGTGATCGTGTCGGCTTGCTCAATAAAGCAATGCATAGACGAAGTGATGCATAAAGACAGTAATGCATACAACAGTGCATAAATGATATGTGATACCATATATTAGTACGAGATGAGAAGGGAAAGAAAAGAGGGAGAGAAAGAGAAGGGAAGGAAAGGCCAGTGCAACATTCCCACATACCCACTACCCTCCAATATGCTATACCTCTTTCTCGCTCCCTCCCCCCCCCCTCTCTCTCTCTCTCTCTCTCTCTCTCTCTCTCTCTCTCTCTCTCTCTCTCTCGTGATCACTGTACCCGGTTCTGCTTGGCTACGAAAGCTGCGCAATCGGAGCCATTATCTTTCGGAAGAAATATTTCCATTTGAAGGCTATTTGTCTCTCCAGTCATCGTAAGAGGCTTACAGTTCAGCCCCAGCTCCGTTGGACGCTTAGAGAGCTTATTCTCTTCGCACAGAGATACCACCTGCTATAAATCGGACGCTGCGACTGCCTGATACGCAAACATCCAGCCGCACGGCAATCCAATCGAGTTCAATCTTGTCTTGGTCGCCCAGCAATGCCTGAAAACCCGTCCGAATTCGATGTCATCGCGATCGGCTTTGGCTCTGGAAACCGCAGAGGCGGATCGGCGACCAGAGCCGAGAGTTGCGGGCGATGTCCGCGGGGATGAGCTGAGCTCGGATTGGTCCATTTCTGACCATGTTCGCTTCTTCCTGTTGCCGTTGGCGGAGGCTTTGTCGAGCACATGAGGCGTCCATGTCAGTTCTTGGCGGACGGACTCGATCACCCGCGAGACAATTTGAGATCCAACGAACGCTTGACATTGCCCGGCAAGTGGCGTACTGCGGGCCCAGGGGGCCAATGCTGTTCGATTTCTTGTACCGTGGTCGTCAGTACAGCAGTATCGCGTCTCACCTCCTCAGGTTCTATCAGGATAGATCGTTACACTAAGAGCAAATCTTGGTCTTGTCATTGATTCAGTGCTCTGAAAACCAGTCAGCTGGAGCGAGGGACGCACAAACAGTGTGTGATTTACGGATTAGGAATTAAATCATTTTCAGACAGTTATCCTACCTCTTTGGAAGCGTACACCCGCCTAAGCGGCATCGTCTAGATAGCAGCGCAGACAGCATTTTCTCGGACTGACTCAATACTCCACAAGATTGCAATGTCCACAAGATTGCAATGCAATGATGTGATGTTCAAGATTGCAACTGACTCAATACTGCACAAATTGCAATATGTACATACACATATACACATATAATGTGAATATTATCAGCGGAAGACGTTGCTGATGAACCAAATGAATCATGGTATTGCTATGAAGGTTGGAAGGGCCAGCAAAATAGAAGTCTGTATAGTTGTCGTTTTTGTCAATGATGTGGCCGGCAGCTTTGACTTGACTAGGCGTCCAGCCACATTAGGTTCATCGACCATATGCTGCTTTTCATTTGAAAAAAAGTTTCAATATAACTAACAGAGCTGCCCATGAAATGGCGTTCCATACTTGATCTAACATCATGTAGCATCATGCACGTTTGAATCATGCACATGCAGCACGTACATCATGCATCTCTAGTCGCTGCCCGTCTACACGGACTCTCAGACGTCATCAAAACCCAATTCAATCGCCTCATTCGCGGGAAATCGGCGAACACAGTCCACATAAACCAGCCTCTTCAAACAGTAGCTATCTATTTAAAGCGCCCTTCGTCCGCGAATCAATTGCCGGGGTCGCTGCGCTACCGCTTGGCTTGCGGCCGCCGTTCAACTGTTCGGCGATTCTCGCCGCCTTCACTGGCTGTCTGCACGCCGTTTGTGTTTGTGTTAGGGCCGTGCCAGCGCCATTAAAATAGCTTCCCCCTTCAGGTGGCACGGACTCACAGCGTGGTGACGAGGGGCGCAACAGTGAACCGGCACGTCCCTGTGAAAAAGACCTGCCAGTTGCTAATTTCATACACGTACAATGACGCCGTCATGTGGTTCTTATGACTTGAAAGGCCAAATTGATGGTACGGTTAGAAAGCGCTACCACGAAAAATACCACACACGTAGAATCTCAAGCTAGTGGATGGGTTGTATTGTAAATAACCTGAGGCGGATAAAGTGACATGTTTTTTATCTGGATTGCTGGAAAACCACTTAAAATTCAGGAGCTGCGCGGCTCACATTTCCATAGATATGCAACAAGTATCCATACACCGTCACTGTAATTGGAAAAAATATATACAAAACTGCGTACGCATGTGCCAAGTTTACAAATTTGCAATCATTAAAATATAGGACGCTCCATAGATACATACCCACGCGGCGTTGTATAAACATAATAAATGTTACTGCTGGCCTTCAATGTATACATTATAATCAGACGAACACGCTACCCCATTTTATGCATGAATGCCATGTCGCAAATACAGTATGGGAGAAGCTCTTCACAAAACTACGTGTTGTGTCTTTAAATACAGTGCGACATGTATTGTTTAGAATTATAGGCGAAGGACGTGCAATTAATGTAATCACTTTATCACCAAGCAATATGTTGTCAGCTGTTAACTATCGTATCACGCTTTGGAGCCGAACTACGAAAGAGTTAAAGGGTTGGCAAATGCTTGTTAACAAATTCAAAAATACAAAAATAAACATCTTTAACACTGCCGGTAAGGTGATATGTGCCAAACTATCTTACACTTATTAGCGTTTGCAATAGTCAACTACGGAATGTTCTGAAACAAAAGACAAAAAGAAAAAAGAAGCTTTTGAAGCTATCAATGCGTCATCATCCCACAAATCAGCTTTTGAAATGCTCGATATTTATGTTCATTCTGTGAACAAACTCCATTGCGCAGTTGGCTGAAGCTAGTTCGTCGCCCCTTCCACAAGCACGTTTAGCGCACCAGCAGCATTATTTGCGACCGGAAGCTCTCCCGGGCGTCCCAACATGAGACGCCGCCACTCGGCGAACTGAGTCCGACGTCTGCCGCCTCGCGCGCGGCGGGGAACCGTTCCCGCCCGGCAGAGGCGCCCGGGGATAGCCACCGCCGGAGGATGACAATTCCAGGTGGGGAGATTTAGGAATTCAATTACGGTGCGCGACGCGCGGGCCGGCGGAGGTCGGGCGCCGCCGCCTCCGCTCAAAGGGAGGCGGAACGCGGAGCTCGCCGCGTCGGGAGCCGACTGACGTTGTCGCTTCCGTCGAGCCGGGCCGACGGGGGTCTGGAGCTGCAGCAGGCGCCGTGTCGGTGCCCGGCGCTCGGAAACAGTGGCATCGATCGGTGCTGGGTCCCGCGGGAGATGGATTTGGGCCGGAGAAATCAAACGCGGCGAGATAAGTCGTTTGATTACAAATCGGCTGCGCTCGAGGCACTTGGGGTTAACTGGAGTGGAAGTGCTGGTGCTGGAAACAAATAGCTACATGCCTAGGATCTCATACGGACGGAGGGAGGTGGGGTTCTAAGAAAGTAGCTCTGTTAACGAAAGACACAATAGTCCCAAAACAAAGCCAGCTCGTAGAGTTGCTGTTGGCTTTATGCCTGCAGGACATTGCGATCGTCTTTCTCTGCCCTCCTCGTGTGTCGGCCTGCAGTCAAGGCTCTCTTTGTCCGGGATTGCCGAGGGGCTGCTGAGGGAGACCGTGTTGTGGCGGCAGGCATGCTCGAGCTCCCGACTCGTGGGCTAGCGAGGGCTCAGTGAGCATTGGCATTCAGAACGACACGTTTTGGAAATAATATGCATTTTAAGAACACATTGTGTTCATTACTGTCCTTGAACATGTATTGTATTGCTCTATGCTATAGGGAATTTTGATTTTTAGTACTTGATTGCTCGTGCATTGAACTGTATTCCCAATAACAACTGCGTGAACTATCTTCATAAACGACTCTGACTGGGTATCATCGGGTTCTTGCATGGCACTTGTTATATCTTCGGTGGTCCTCCTCTCTCAGGTGGTCCGTAGATCGTATTTGAGAAAGAAGGCGGGTCTCCAACCTCCAAATGTGTGGAAAGCTCCAACCGTGCTCATATTCATGCAGATAAGCGGTTTCAGGTTAACTTGGTCCACATTTTAGTATAGATGGCGTGTGATTTATGTTGTCTTAGAAGATAACCAATGCATGCTAGTTGTAGTTATAGCAATACATGTTAGTCGTCGCGGTTTAGGTCTCAGGTGTAAGATAACCAATGCCTACAATGGCTAAAGGACATATCCTTTTCGTTCTCCGCCCTCCCCTCGTCCTCTGTTCTTCCCTCGTCCTCTGACCCCTCTTCGTTCCCTCCCCTCCCCTGGTGCCCAAACGCCTGTTTGGCGGGCGACAAACGCTGTAAACACGAGGCGCAGCCGGGGTAGCTGCGCTACACAGCCGCTTGCCATTCTTCATGAGCAATCTGAGGCCCGATTGATGGATAGCCGGCTGAGCAAACGCTCGTATGAAGTCGGCTGTTTATGACATATGGCCACGCACCATTGAGACGTGATTTGATTCGATAACTGTGAGGGAAATCTGGTTCGGCAGGCCGTCAGATATTTCTCTGCGTCATATGATCTACAGATCACGCCAATTTCTCCATGCCATGAGGGCACCTCGCCTCCAGAAAATATTCCTAAAAACGAGAGCCGCAGGCAGGCAGGCAGACAGGCAGGTTGTTGTTCATGTTGGGGTCGAAGGTGAACCAGGGGTCCCTTTTCCGGCACGCGACGTCCGTGCGTCTGCACGTGTTCTATCAGCTTTTAGCAGTCTTCCGGCAGAGCATCCTGGAGCTTCTTGGCGATCTTGTCCGAAGTTGGAGTTATTCTGGGCTTTCCAGCCATCATTACACACACCGGCCTCCAGGCCTGCACAGAACTTCTCGATAGGCCAAAGCTGCGGCACCCCAGGCGCGTTCCCTTCACGTGCGATCACTTGCATATTTAACTTCGACGTCTCTTCTAGGGCGGAGTTCTTGTTACGTGCCATTTCCAGCTCCTGCCAGAAGACGTCTTTGCTGCTAGCGGTGCCCGAGGGGACAGACCAGCATGAATTGACGCTGTGCGCTGGACCGTGGGGCATGAATGAAATGTCCTGTAGCTGTTCCAAACACATTTAAGCTATTAGTCATGTTGGGTGCAGTTTATTGCTTGCGCGCAGCACTAAAAACAGAGACGACATCAAGCCCTCTCATGGCCAATGGTCTGGGCCATATTCATCGGAAATGAATTGTATTTTGTAATTCATTTGCAGTTACCATTGTATCTTAAAGCATAATAGGTTGGCCCAAGAGACAATATTGGATTTATATCGACGCACATGCAATTTAAAAGATGCTGCCAACCAAAGTTGTCAGTTTTGTGACTATGGCATGAGTCAGCGGATTTCAGCTTTTATCCACCAATGTGATTGACATCAGCATGACAAATCTGCGAAGGACGTGGGAGGTTGTTTTTAAGGGGAAGAATTCGGTTGCGTTGACTTCCCGGGATTCCAGGGCCGGCTCATCATTCGCCTTCCCGGCCAGGCACCTTTTGTAAAATACCCTAGGCGGTGTTTGCGTAAAAGCTACTTCTTCGAGTTTTTCCTCTCATTGCTTTTGGCTTCGCCGATGTTTCCGTCACATACCAGTTGCTGTATTTACCCTGGCGGTCTGACGTTTAACATTTTGATGATTCCTTAGCCCCGCACAGATCCAGCGCCATCTCATGTGCACCTTTGAGACGGCTCCAAAACCAATCAAGAATGCAAGCTGACAAGTGTATTTGCGAGGAGCATTACGCATATGGAAGGGGCGGGATTAATAGCTTATTCCTTCAAGAATGAATTGGAGAGTGGCAGCATAGATGTGATGTTTCGGCTACATACCTCTGTCGAAGTGAGTATCAGAAGTAAATTCGAAATTGCCTGGCGATGCTACTAAATTTTTCAGTTTTTTTAAAGCTGCCAGTCACAGCTTTTGTAGGTCACCAACATTCAGGGGATTAAACAAGAAACAGACGCCAGCCATTTCCATGATACAGCGCACAACTAAGAATTGACAAACGCAAAAAATACGTGCACATGCGATCGAATTCAAGCTAATAGGCATGACGAGTACCACATCACTCGAAAACGCGAGCGATTTCAAGAAAACAATTTCAAGCTAACAGGCTTCACACATTACGCATCACTTACACATGTAAACGATTTCAATGACAGTCATCTCGCATCACGCGTCGGGCATCACTCATACATGAAAAAGATTTTCGGCTGGCACATTTTTTTTGTGATTTGTGATGCGTGCTAGCTGAAAATCTTTTCATGTATGAGTGGTGCCTGATGCGCGATGCGCGATACCTGCTAAATTGAAATCGTTTTCATGTATAAGTGATGCGTGATGCATGATGCCTGTTTACTTAAAGTTGTTTACTTTAAATCTCTTACGTATATGAATGAAGTGTTATGCGTGAGCCTGTTAGCTTGAGTTCGTTTGCATGCATGCGTATTTTCGCGTATTCTAATTTTTAATTAGATGTGCACTGGATCATAGAAATCGCTAGAAATTGTTCATTGTTTAATGTGTTGAATGTTGGTGACCTGTAAAAACTGTGGCTTGCTGTCGACAAAAAAAAAACTGAAAAACCGGCAGGCAATTTTAAATTTACTACTGATACTCATTTCGATAAAGGCATATAGAGAAAATATCACATAATCCCTCCATTCTCCCGCATATTCCACGAGGAATAAAACTATTAATACTGTCTTACCAGTAAAGAACACACAGTTGCCTCTCCGCCATACAAGTGTGGAATGCCGCTGGGTGTCATCTGCTGTCTGATGCTTCCCTTAAGTTGGCTTTCCTGTAGTTGACGCGAAAACAATCACGAAGCGATAATGGCGGTAATGGAAAAAGGACCTTTTGGGGAATGGTTTGCACTTGTGCACACAGTTCACTCTAACGCTAACGTGATATTTAGGAAAAACGCTCTCAAAACTAGAGAAAAATGTAATTTTAGACCAAATAAGATATCACGCCCAAATATAATTCCTCGCATCGACATGAACGCGTGCGCATGGCTCATCATGGGGCCAACGCATGCATGCTGCAGCGACGGAATCACAAGATACCCGAACGTCGGAGGTACCCAACTACAGAAGAGGGTTTCAAAAACCCTTGTGTCTTCACTTCGATGCATTATCTTGACGGTAGCCATTCTTCAACAGAGGTTTATATCGTGTACCCCATCCGTGCCTTATGATCGATCACGCGTCAGCATAAATTACATGATATAACTTGACGAATAGAACATCGGACCGTAGGGCTCCTGGAGAGCCTTGACGGAGATCGGGATATCGACAGTCAGGCCCGCCGCTGCGATGTTCCGCCGTCCCGGGAGGCGGCGCAGGCCGGTCCGGAAGGCTGCTTACATAGGCAGCGATATTGGATATCTTGCACAGATAGCTGCCGGTGGCGAGGCGCCGCTGGACGCGGCAGCACGTGCGGCCGTGCCGGTCTGCGATGATCGTCGGAGGCTGTCATTGCGAGCGACAGTCTGCGGAGGCTGTCAGTGCGAGCGATAGCCTGCGACACTCTGCGATCGTCTGCGGAGGCTGACAGCGCGAGCGACAGTCTGCGACAGTCTGCAATCGTCTGCGGAAGCTGTCAGTGCGAGCGACAGTCTGCAGCAACCTAAAATCGTCTGCAGAAGCTAACAGTACGAAAGAGAGTCTGCAACAGTCTGCGATCATTTACAAAGGCTGTCAGTGCGAGCGACTGTCTGCAACAGTCTGCAATCGCCTGAGGGGACTGTCAGTGAGACCGACAGTCTGCGACAGTCTACGAACGTATGAGAAGGCTGCTACTGCGAGCAGCAGTCTGCGACAGTCTGCAATCGCCTGCGGAGGCCGTCAGCACGAGCGACAGCGATGCAGTGGGATATGAAACGAAAACGCTTGTATTTTTCCAGCTTCGTTTTCTCTGTTCTAGTGTTTTTCATTTGTTGAGTGCTTTATGATGTTCAGCAGCACTGTGGTGCTTTCATTGTCATGGGACGTGCCTCAGCAAGCATGAAAACATCCCCGATGTACTCCATGACATTCGTGACGTGCAATTAGCTGGGTGGTATTGTTCGATTAGTGCTCCAAATTATGCCCACCGGCCTGTACCCGGGTTGTCATAGCAACGCTTTCTTGGGAAGATGATCACGTGCTTTCTGTTTCCAATGGTATTCTTTGAACAGACATGTAACGCACGCATGTACCTGACATGGTAGGTATTATCGCGGCAGAGTGCTGCCCAGAAAGTGCTGTTAATTTTTTACCCTGGTCGGCAAAACAATCCGATGTCCGGTTGTTCTTGCAGCATTGTACATTATATACCACACATCGTGTTTGCTCATGCGTTTACGCAGCCAGTGGCTATTCGCGCACAAGTCGCAATGTACGTGAACCACTAAGGCCCTAAGCCCGACCAATCACGCGGTTAAGGCTTAGGATAGCAGAAGGTGGCAGTCGGTGATAACATAAAAGGACAGCACAAAGCTGCCGATAGTTTCTTGTGCTTAGTTTCGTTAAATCTGGTTCCCTGCGTTTCTTTTGCTGTATGCAGTAACCTCATCTTTCTCATTTGGGAATAAGTTTCATTGTATTTCGACATCAATAAAGCGAGCTATGGCCAGCGCAGGTCGCAGGTTTGTCGATGCTAATTATACGAAAATTACGTGCGGATGAGGCCACCAGCATTGGCCACAGCACATCAGACCATCGTTTTTTCCGAAAAAGATGTCAATGCCGCGGTCGAAAATTCCGGTCACCTGGCCTCATCCTTCATGCGGGAAATGCGAACCCTCTGGACTTGACGAACATGTTTATATCGGCGTCACTTAGATATGCATATTTTCTCATCGTGCGTTCGACGTTAAACGAGAAACAGCATATGAAGAACTTAATCTCCACTGCTAGCGTGCCCTACCTTGAATTCGCGATTGTGTCCTTGCATCATATATTTTGCGTTATACTCTAAATAAGCTGCAAGACGCTGCGGCCAACACCAGTCTATCTGACCTTTTCAAAATCTTGCCAATTTTAAATAGGAAGCCCCATGTGACCTTCACAGCTTGTTATGTTGCAAAAATGAATTCCAACACATTCGATTCAAATCGGAATATAACACTGCTTGTGGACAAAGTGTGACATGATTGACTGAAGAAGCGTTCTAAGCTCAGAGGGTGAGGCTTGAAAGAAGTGTGAATGCGACAGCATGTACATTGACTGCAGTAATTTCAAACTGCATGGTCGGCAGACGCGTTTATTGTGATTTTCAGAAGGTTTTTAATCGCCTTTGAACTTGCTAATTTTGACACAGCACTGTGCTTAAAACGGGCTCGGGTGGGGGTCAAATGGACCACCCCGAATGTTTTCCGGAACGGTTTCCGAACAGTGCCGCGTAGCCACGCCAAATTTTGCTTAGCTATGGATAACTAAATAGCGGATCGTTTAGTACCAACAATTTAGATGTACCTTATAAGGTCGCTGAACTATGGCAGGCCAAAGTCAGGCCATGGTTTCAGCAAAGTCAATTTCTGGGGAATCGTTCAGTCTAATGAAACAAAGGAGTGTTAAACGAAGCCATACATCTCTGAGATTCTTTCTTAGGCGACACGAATATTGAATGAGCAAATTAAGTTGACCTAAGGTCGGGTATGAAGGTCAGATCAAGGTCAAAACCTACCTGTTTTGTTGCTCTAGGGCTTGCTGTATGGGACAGTTTTCTTGTGCTCATTTCTAATTTATTGACTGCAGAAACTGCCTTATACATCTTCAATGGACTTCTTAGAGGTCAGAATAGATTATTGACCTAAAGTGACCCAGGCCGGCGTTTTGTTTTTAAGAAGCATATTGTTTAGCGTAATCTTTGTTGCTTATTCAAGTTCAAAATTCAGAGTAGTCCTGCATGATTTTGGTCAACACTACCTTCAAAAAGTCAAGCAAGGTCACTGACCTTAAATGAGCATGTTGCCTTTTGCTTAAAAACAGATATCTAGGTTCTGAAGGCACTTTGGAGACCAGCCTGGAATTTGACCTTGCTTGACCTTATGTGACCCGAAGACCATAACTAAGGAGCGTCAAACTTTAACCCAAAGTAGTTGATGTACAGGCCAAGATACCCTGTAAATGTGGTGTCTTTAGCTCTCTTAGTTCTCGAGATCTTAGGGGGTCAAATTGACCCCTCTCCCGAGCGAAGGGTATCAGGCCGGCCACCCGGACGCGTGTTAATAATGAAATAATAAAGCTGATCCTTTTTATCTGCAGCAGACATATGGCTGGCACAAAATATACCTTAGTTTTCTTTCTTTATACAGTTTGAATTTTAGCTGTTCGCACCGTTGATTTAGGTGATAAATAAGTTCATTTCTGATCAACATAATAAATCCAGTAGTGCATTCAAGCCTTTGCATAAAAGATAGTTTTAAGCCTTTGTAAAATCCAAAGCTCAACATCCTCAGCTAAATGATCACAGCATACTTAGTCTAGTCGGCACAGTAGCCTCATAGTCAATGAACGACAGTTGGATTTAAGCTAACTTAAAGATGTCATGCGTATTCGACTTCTATTTCCGGTCAGTCCAAATCTCACGCACGCAGGCAAGCCCATAGTTGCCTAAGGCTTGTAGTCATTATTGTAGTACATCTTTGTCACTTACTGAGAGGGTAGGGTTTGGTAGGTATAGGCATTTGGCAGGGTGGTAGAAATAGCTTCGGCAAACCAGCAATTCAAGATATTTTTCCGAGAACGAAGGCTCCTGTTAGGTCCGGCTGCAGAGATGTGACTCCACTAGACTGTGGGTGAACGGTTCTCTCGTTTTCATTGATATAACACATGACCATTTTTGTAATTGGATAAAACCTAGTCTAGTCTGAAAGACATCACATCAAATGTCTGGCCTGGAAGCAACTTCAAGCAACAACCTCATTTCTTATTTAAATCTTTAAGAGTTGATCCGAGCCCTTTGACTGGACGATTTTTTTATATCAACGCCCTGGTATCGCAGCGATGAGACCTAGAAAAAAGCGTGGTTTCGTGTGGTAAATGTTGATTTTTCTTTCATGAAGCCAGTCGTGATAGAACAGGCACACATGTTCCCTGGTCTGGCTCACTCTTCGTGTGCTTTTTATGACCTCTGACGTCATGGTTGAAATGACATGCTACGTCTTGGGTGATGTCATACATGATGTTAACTAGGCTGTATCCCAGCGACAGCGACCAGGATTGCTTGAAACACTTGACCTTTCATAATCCGGCGATCGATTCCAGAACGGTTGGGTTTAATTGGGGCCCGCCACAGGCAGTCAAGGGAACTGAAGTCTGCGGAGTTTGGGAACCCCCGGCGATGTCGGGCTATTTCTGCGTTGTGAACTCCAGGATAATTGCCTTTCACAAGGACACGAATATCATTAAGATTTTCCAGAGAGAAAGAAAACTATGATAAATTTAGTGTTCTTTTGCCGACAGCTATGGACCTCAAGTATGTCAGGCGCCAGGAGACACAGGTAAACATGCGCCCGGCTAACCGGTTGAATAAGACGTACTCGGGTGAGGTGGAGCTTATATGACACACCTTAGTGACACGTTAGTGAGTTACCTTAGTGAGAGATCTAGAAGTGACAAATTCACCAAGTATGTGGGGCCCTTTGTGTGCTCACACTCGCTATATTTTTGGGTTATAGACTGCAATCTTGTGGTATAATAAGATCAAACAAGGTCAAAGTTGAGATACAATATCCGCAGACTTCCTCATGCAGCCAACTGTAGCCCAGCTTCACTGTCTAAGCAAGCTATCAATGGCGGCGTATCAGGCCAGTGGCCTTATCTGACTTTAAGACGATGAAGACAACTAAGCATCCAAGATGATTTTATATCTTAATTTGAAATAGCGGCAAGAACTACTCTGGGATGCTTTTGGTTCTGTTCTGTTTTGGTTCTGCTTTGGGATGCTCTTGGTTCTGTTCTGCATGTTCATCGAAGTAAAATGTTGATCGAGGTCATGCTAGGTCAGTGTCCTCACTGAACTTCCAGCAATTATGATAAGATGTCTGTTGACGTTGTCATGATGAAAAATTATAAGATAGTGTCACAATTACCCCGTGCAACACGTTTTCCGAAAATGCTCTGATTTTTCCTTAGTTCTACCTTTATTCGTGGACTAAGATCATATGAATCAGTTGCAATTCTCATCTAAATTGTTAAGTAGTTTTAGGCACCAGCACAAAGCTGTACGACTTCGTCTAAGTTTGAAAGACTCACTTAGAAATGCCTCCGCTGACAACCACGGCCAGCCTTTGATTGCTAAGATTGCCAGAGACTTGAAGAAGTGACCCGATTTTCCACAACAAAAGAACGGCTAGTGAATTATGTGCAGCTGTACAAAAGTTGGCATCCCTTATCTGCACCGTTCAAACGTTATTGTGAGAAAACTTTCGGGGGATGGGTTGGGGCGGGCAGCAATTGGGTCGCAGAACGGGCACGTGATAAGCAACGTTTTCAAACAAGAATTGGTCATATCAGCGCTATCCGATGTTTCAAGATATGGTTTAAGTCAGAAGTAAACACGATATTAAACACAAAGCAACAACAATAAACAAACAAACAAAAACATAACAACTGAGACTTATGGATACAGAAAACTCTACGAATCTGTGCAGACACTGGAGCTGAAGATATATTCAAATAATGAATCATACAAGCTCACGCATCCTAACACCCGATACGCGGCATCACGCCAAGGGCCGCTAGAAACACAGGAACTAAGCCGAAAGGCTACAATGATCCACCGAGCAGAAGAAATAAAATTGTTTATCACGGACATCAAGCATCCTGACCATTGCAGGACAGCATCTCAAGCATCACGGCTACCCAGCTCACGTCCTAACATTCAATACACGGCAATGGTATCGGAAGTGGTGCTGTACTAATTAGCGCGTTGGATTGCCCTGTGGGGGGCCTGGGTTCGAATCCCTATCGCTCCAAGGCCCCTTAACGATAATGTGACCAATACAGATGCTGTTGCTCCATGAAAGGGACGTGACGACGTACATGGTGTGGCCTTTTTGATAGAAAATAATAAAATGGTGCTGCGATGAGAGCTGCCCAAAACACAGGCAGCTGTGCCGAAATATTTTAGCCAAGAACGAAACTTCTAGCGGCATCATTGTTCATTACAACGAATGAGGGGCCATCTCTAAAACGTGCAGTACCTAATCAGCGTTGCTCAAACAAGTTCCCAAAATGTTTAACCTCAAACATATATTACCAACGCGCAGCGACTCTAATGCCTTAAGGTTAGCCTTGTCTTTAGTTGGCTAAAGTTAGAATCATTTGAGCTTTATTTTATAGCTGCTTGCCAATCTGTCATGCGTTTCCCCAGTGGTGTGTACGCTCCCCATCAACAGGCATTTACATGGTGTTCATTACACTGGCTGCGAACACTACGTTTTGTTACTCCCATATACAACTGCGCATGGCAGAGGTATAGATTGGCGAAGGACGAGATCTTATGCTCCGAGATCTTCGTGCGTATTTTCCTTCAATCCGCTGACACATATGCGACATATTCTGCTCCCAGCTGGACATGTTGGAATTTCCAAGTCTGATCAAACTGAGCAACATGGACTTTGTTATAACTGATTCGGAATGAGCCGTCGTAACCTCCTGGATACGATCACCGACACCCTTTAGGACTACCCACCTGTGTTTCGTGCAGTCCTTAGCATAGTACCGCGTATCGGGTTTTAGGATGCAGAGATCGAATTATTCACTATCTTGTGTCTTTTTAAACGTACTTTGTGTTCAGATTCGGAGTATTGCCGGTATTGGATTTACATTTTTTGTTTAACCTTGTTTACTCGTGACTATGAGCACATCTCAAAATGGCGAGTGCAAACAATGCAGCCAGTGCTTGCTTGACAACGTCATTAAACGAGTATCTCTGAGTTTATGGAAGGTTAATTTCTGTCAGCAAAAATTAATACATTAACAATAATTTCTTTGCTCACAATGTCCCGCCTGCGCCATAAAAATACAAAACGGGAGATCAAGGTCTTGATGTGCAAGCAAGAAAGGCCTTGAGCTGATAGTGTTTCCACATTTCAGGCTCAGAGTTCTTACGCTTGCAGTCACCGACCTTCAATGTGCTAGGGACTGGTGCTCATGAACACAACTTGAAGCATCGAATATTGGCAAGACAACTGATGTTTACTGGATAACATCATTTAAATGGTACCCACCCGTATGCATAAGTTCGACAACTGCCAGCATAACAAGTCTGAACTCATAATGCCTATATGGTACAAGCAGGGCCTTCTCTGCACACATCAACTAAGAAAACCATCTAAATACTAACAATTTATCTTGCCCAAATCTATGGCAATAAGACCTCACAAGTCATTGCTGTTCTTTATGCAGTTTATTTCATCGTGAAATTTACTTGAATATCCAGGCGAACGCCACTCTTGGTCACAGCGTGCCTGGTGGCTTCCATGCAACGCTAAGCAACAATAATCGGCGTACTAATAAGTAACAAAGTTCGTTCGCGGAGGGGCTGTGTTAGATAGGTAGCATGGGCGTAGGAACGGGAGGCGGGGGGAGGGGGGGGGGGGGCAGGGGGGCCATGGCCCCTCACTTTTCAAGGTGGGGGGCCAGCAATGTTAACTGTCCGCTCCCCCACTTTTCAGATTAAGGTTACATTTGGCTTACTTTTGCACTGCATTAAACATGCATGCCGATTTACATAGTTCACCAGCTATCTCCCTTAAGATGTGTCATCTTTTTCGTTTGCTCATCGCCCATTGCTTGGTGTTACAGCCGCACGACCCTGGAGACTACAACGCCGAGCTTCGAGGCTGTTATTGCTATGACTTGCGAGCATGCAATATTCAACATCAGATTACGTAGTTTTCTTATCAGTAATCAGCTCTGACAGGATCTTGAGCATTTTAAGGCGAACATGGGTTAGTCATGTTAACACAAATAACCCAATTTCATCTACAATCTACAGTCAGAGAGAACTCAATATCTCTGAAGAACACAGGAAAACGAGGAACTGGAATCTATGTGACAACTATCGGACTACCTGCGGTGATCAGGGATGTTGTTGCGTCAATGAGGGCTCCTGTGCTGATCCGGGGCTAGCTGCGCGGGTCAGAAGGTCTCCCGTGTCAGGGATGGGAGCAATGTGACATGATATACCATGCTAATGCCTCCGGATCGACCAGGAGATCCCGCCCCGTGCCACCAGAATGATAGCCAGAAGACAGCGATGGGGCGGAATGGCCCTTCGGCTCTTGACCGGGAACGGTAATGTACCCCTGGTGTTGTACTCAAGAGGCCCCTTGCCCGGAAGGAATAAGGGGCCTTATTATTGTTGAGTAGAGTGGGGGTCTCATAATTGTTGAATAGGGTTGGTCAAAATTCATTTTAGAAATCAGCAAGGTCATACCATGTTTGACTGAGATCGTTTATTTTACCGAATGGATTAGTGAAACAAATTACATTATAAGGTTTGAACATGTCCGCCCAAAACCTCGAGAGCAAGGACGAGGAAGGCATGGGCTACAGTTTCCGTAAAACCGAACCGCTTCAGCCGCTGCAAGTGCCACCAGACGGCGAGCGCCGTGTTAATCTGTCTTCTGTATAGATAAATAGCTGCGAAAATACGAAAAATGGAGATTTTCCTTTAACTCTTCCAGTTCAACCACCACATTCCAGCCCCACTTCGCGGTGCCTTAAGGGCCAATCCGTTCTTTTCATCAGTCTAAAAATTGCACACGTGAAATATGCGCTCAGACTGCCTTCTAAATGCAAGATCTGACGTCATGAAGCGTCCATGGATACTTTTTCAGAAGCGTGGTCATTTTCGTTCACACGTTGGCCACAACTTAATATTGGCTGCTAGGCTGACTCTGCACAACCCGCAGAGACTGCAGCGCCTGGGTTAGAGGCTTGTGTTTCTCAAATTTTCGAGTGCGCATGCTCAAAATTACGTCACATAATTTGTATTACTAGTCGATTGAAGTATTTAAGGGTAATAATTTCAGGAGCGTCATCATTTTCGTCCACCGTTGGGCCACGGCTAAATATTAGCCACTGGGCTAACGCTTCGTGGGCTATGGAGAATGCAACGCCTGGTGTCGAGGTTTTTGTTGCTAAGATTTACGAGCGCGCATGTTAAAACACACGTTACATAAATTGTATCACTAATCGATTCTGACTGAATGGTGAACATATTCAAGCAAACATGGCTTGGCCATGTTGATACACATTGTTAACCACTCGATCTGCAGTCAACTTTTCATCTTCAAATTTGGATTGAAAACATCGATCTACAATCCACCTTCGTGATGCCCTCAATGCCTGTAGAACCCAGATAAAAAATTGGCAAAGCTTCTGAATTCTATCGAACTTACCATTGTAAATTAAGAGCTCCGGTGATTTATTCCATGCGGTCGTTCAACGCCTGATTTCTGCAGTTTATAAGCCTCAAAATACAAATAGAATTGACCTCACGGTGGCTCCTGGTTTCTGTTCTGGTTACAAGGTGAAAATAGCAATAAAGCGAAGAAAACTGTGCCACTTGTTAACAAGTAAGCTATATCCGGGGATTTTGGGGGATCACCATAAGATGGGCTTTTGTCAACCTATTGTTCCTCCTCGGCAAGGCTCTGGCTACGCCTCTGCCTACACACAAAAGCAGATCAAGTCGTATACGTTGCATGATGGGCAATGAAGTGTCCGTTGGGCCAATTCATCCCTAAGGCAGACAGCTTCCCGGAGTTTTTTTTCTGCGATGGTGTGGTGTGGGGGAAGATAGTTCGGAAAAAGATACTGTTGCAGGTGTCCAACACGTGTTTCATACACCATGTAGTAGTAACGCTGGTCCAAAAGTATGCAACAAAGTAGCCACACGATCAGTTCGCAGTCAGTCATGTGGGAGACATCCGGGCCAGGGCAGTGGCCGCCGACGGCGGACAGGAGCAGGGCCTTAATAAGGAACATATGGCAGATGGGAGTTATTATGTGGCTTGATGCTTAAAATAGAATCTCCAGTTTTATGGCTTTTGTCACATTGTTTCTGGCAGTTTCAAGCTTCCGAATTTGTTTCCGCCTAAAATGCTGCGACAAGTCTGTTCTCTTGAAAAGCAGCCAGTGAAATGAATGCGCATGAAAAATCTGTCGCACTGTTAGCCATCGATCCACTTTCAAAAGTCTCACCAGCCTATATCCAGACCGTATTTTGGCACCTACACTGCGGATGCAGATGCTTCCTTAATGACCCAAAATGCCCACCCGCTCGTGGAATTTCGTCTCCCCAGAAAAGACAATGTTAAAATGGGCGAATAATCTAGGGAAGCTGGATAGCCTTATTTGCCAAATGACAGATGAGTCGGATAGGTAAGATTGTGCACCACTGATAAACAGCTCTAGATGCACATCTAGCATAGCAGCCATGACGTTTGAATAAAAAGCGATAACGACCTCCACCCCTACACACACACACACACACCCGCCGGTCATTGGGCGCGTTTTCCAGAAAAAAGTTCCTGAAGTGCCCCCTGAGTTTGCCCCCCCCCCCCCAACTTTTTGAAACGTTCCTACGCCTATGGTAGGGAGCGGACTGTACATAGCGTAGTCGAGCTGACGTCGGCAGTACAAATATAGCTCTCCGAGTAAGTGTCGCCTCAGTGGCATCCCTCTGACTTGGTGAGAGGAAATACCCATGTTGAGGGTCCAGAGCGAGCAGACCCAAACTTTTCGGAACGTTCAGGCGGTTTTGACTTCATCTTCACGTGCGACTGCTATTGGCTGACAAGTGACGAGTGGAAAGCTAATGCATGCGGTCGGATGTCAGACGAAAATAGCGCGGATGGTCTGCTCTTCCCAGAACTCCGAAGAGTTTAAAGTTTCGCTTTAGCCGAAACATGAAGTCTTGTGGCCTAATCGACTCCGCGGGCGGACGACAACGTCATTAATTACATCTGCCACTTCGCCTCCACGAGTTGGTGCATATATCAGTGGCGGCATGGCGGTGCTGCTGACGGGCTGTGACCGTTCTTCTCTCCACCCACCCGCACCACTCAGCCCAGTCATACGATTCCTAAAGCACGAACAAGCGTGGAGACTACAGGCTGTCAGATTGGCCAGTTGCAGCCGGAAGGTCACCCCAAACGTCTTGTAGAAGTTCATATGCTTTCATATATATATATATATATATATATATGAAAGCATATGCCAAAAGAGCAGCAATAGAGCTTCTGACAGGTGACTAAGTGGGGCGACAAGAGACTATCAATTAGATGGATTGTGTGGGTTTCTTCGATACGCCATTCTCCACAATAGAATGTAGGCGCTGATCACATTTTCAAGTGGGGCTTCAAGTGCAAAGTATTCTTCGTCAGGAGTCAGGTCCTTAAGCACGCACCGACAGCGGACTTCTGGCATGAACCACTGCTCTGCGTTGCTGCACGAGCACACAATAAGTTTTCAACTTAGTTATGCTGTCAACGCGCAAGCCTGGTCTAAAAGCCAGGGAATGCTCACACACACCCAGCACACAACTGAAACCTTTGTTGAAAAATGCCCCGCCCCACCCCCACCTCATCGCACGACTGAGTCGTGCAGCAAATCGCAGACCCCTTCATTAGGTACACTTTATGTCATGCCCACTGATCACGAGAGGCCCGTGCTCATAAGCTCACAAGTCGCCCGTCCTGGAACGGCACGTCAGGCCCGACAAAGGGCTGTTACCCGACCCGACAAAAAGCGTCGTCACGTGGCCGTTGACATTTCACGTGGTAAACGCGCCACTTTGTCGCATGATTTCCGCCGTTATCAGCGTTCGGCGCCGGGTAATGTGCGCCGCGCCGGGCCAGTCGGCGTCCGTCGACAGCTCGCTGTCCGCTTCCTGCCCAATTAGTCGGCGATAAAGCCGAGGGTCCGCTCATGGACGTCGGACACGCCCACGTGAGTGTCACAGTATCGGGTGGCCTGAGTCAGGCCCGTTCCTGGTGGACGGGACCCCACTGAGCCTGTCTTCGAACCCCCACGATGTCAGACGGGGGGTTCAGACGCACCGGTCCCGCTCACGCCAGCGTTTGATCGCCGACTTTCTCCTAAGCTGGCCAGTAGCTTTTTGCGACGAGGCTTGAGCTCATCGCTAAGTTTGCCGGATAGTGCGCACCGAGACGAAGCTTCTCTTTGAGATTTCCAGCCGAATGCATGTCACCGACCCGACAGTCATGCTGTAGCTGCGTGGCCACAGCACCGACCCGACAGTCACGCTGCAGCCGCGAGGCCACGCCAGATGTCACGTGCTGAGACTTGACCTGGTCTGACGCGGAGTCGCAGGATGCTGCCCATCCCCGGAGTGGTTCGGACCGCGAGGAAGGCTGTGACCCAGGGTCCTGGTACGGGACGCGGCGTGTTTCCATTTCAGCTGGCCATCTGTGTTAACTGGAACTGGCACGTGGCGGTGTGCTCCAGGGCTCGATCCAGGTAGAACGCCGCCCTTGGAACTACCACCTTCCCATCACGGCCAACAACGATTAAATTGCGGGGCCGTCGCGCAAAAGCAATTTAGGGCTCGATCGAATTACCGGCGATCGCCGCTGATGCGCCGATCATTTGCCGGCCAATTGATCTAATCAGCTGTTGCAGGGGGTCACGTAGCTCCGCGGCAGAAATAGCGCGCCGCCGCGGCAAAGTGGCGCACTCAGCGGCGGCGCGATCCTATCGGCGATGATGGATGAGATCGTGTGTGAGGAACGGCCGCCGCCGGCCACGCGCCGCTGAATAGGTGCAGAGGCCGCATCCATCGCGCCAGGATCGTGACGGCCCGACTGATCTATTCGACGCTGGATTACGAGGCTGCCAGCGGCACTGCGGTGGTCAGCTGGCGCAGACCGCCTGCCGCCAGCGCTCTGGACGCGTACACGCGCCGCAGGTCATGATCAGATGCCCAGGTCGAGGTCGAATCTCACGGCCGCTGGATCTTCACGTGGGGTCATCGGGTCACGCAGCAGCCTGGCCGGATGTGTTTCGCACGGGGATGAGTCACCCGTCACGCATCACGCGATGCAATCGAGCAGCGGGTTCACTCACACGTGACGGCGCCCGAAGGCATGGCTGAGGCCGGTTCGTTATCGGCAGTCTTCGGAGCCGGGTGATCCACTCGTTCCCAGCCGGATGGAGCTCATTACGAGCTTCCCTGACGTCATCCATCCAAATGGATATGTCTCATGAGCTGGCGGTGACCATTCGCTAGCCATTGGCCGAGCCGGCCGCCGCCCACACCCGGCGGCCATTTCACGCCGTCTGATCGCGGCTGGACCTACATTGCTCGTGCGATATCAAAAGGTTTAACGGATTCAAATGGAGCCCAGATAGTTGGTGGAGACGGGAGACTTGGGCGTACCTCTGAGCCCACTGATGGAATACCGCGACAGCCAGGCAAAACGAACTGAAGTAATTGCAGGCAATCTGGGATCGGGAAGAGAAATTGCCATTTAATGCCTCCAAACAGCAGGGGCCGCACCACGGGTCATACAGTAGCAGACGCGGCACTACGGATGTGAGTTGGGAGGCGGGAGGCAGGATCTTTAAGGAGTCCTCCCGGAACTTCTGGGCAGTGTCGTATTCGAGGCGAAGGGTACTGAGGACAAGCAATCCTCTATGACACTGTCACACGCATCACATGCAAATAAAAAAGTGTGCGCAATAAAAATAAAACACAACGGGGCCGTCCAATGATCCAGCGAAAGATCTCGATAACCTAAAACGTGTCTCCTGCAGCACAGAGGGGCCTCCTTATCCTGCATAGGCTGCTTCTGATTCATGAAGAGGACTTCCAAATGTGGCTAACAGGTTCAGGTGTCGCAAAACAGGGCATCCTGATTCGGAAACGCGGCCAACTGATGAGGAGGGGCCTCCTGCTCCAGACATGAGCCTCCTGTATGTGGAGGGTGCCTCCTACCTCACGGCAGGGAAAGAACAATTGCCCTTCTCCCCTTGCTGCCCTTGTACAGTAGCCAGAATGCCAAACATTGTGCGATGCCTTCGAAGAAATAGCGTATAACAGGAGACTTTTGGCAGGGCTGCAAAGTCTGATGATTAGTTCAGGGACTCCGTAACATGTGCTTTCTAATGTCCACGGGGTGCAAACCTATTACTGCCAACCTATCTCGTGAGTTATAATCACTACGCCCATTGGCTTTGATAATTTAGCCATATGGCGGTGGCAAATGACGGCGGTGGCGGTCAGCCGGACGCCACTATCCTGCGTAGGTCACCTGAGAGTTGTGCAATCCAAGCGCTCGTGGCGCTAAACAAGAATGACAGTGCTGTGTGTGTGTGTGTGTGTGTGTGTGTGTGTGTGTGTGTGTGTGTGTGTGTGTGTGTGTGTGTGTGTGTGTGTGTGTGTGTGTGTGTGTGTGTGTGTGTGTGTGTGTGTGTGTGTGTGTGTGTGTGTGTGTGTGTGTGTGTGTGTGTGTGTGTGTGTGTGTGTGTGTGTGTGGTGTGTGTGTGTGTGTGTGTGTGTGTGTGTGTGTGTGCGTGTGTGTGTGTGTGTGTGTGTATTGTTTGGTAGTTGTTGATGTGCTTGTAAATATATTTGTAGAAATGACAGCGTATGTGTGTGTGTATTGTTTGGTAGTTGTTGATGTGCTTGTAAATATATCTGCAGAAATGACAGCGTATGTGTATGTGTATTGTTTGGTAGTTGTTGATGTGCTTGTAAATATATATGTAGAAATGACAGCGTATCTCAAGATCGTGCCGTCCCATAGTAACGAACCGTATTGATATAGTTTTCGCGGGCTGTTTATGCACACAGGTTGAACACGTTTGATTTCCGTGTACGTGAATGCGATGATTGCACGAAAAAGCACAAACGGTAGCTTACACCACAAGCGCAAGACAGACTCTCAGGCGTGCTTGCACCCGAAGGCCTCGAGCACGTGACTGCGTCAGGGCCACCAGTGGTATGGCTGGCCTGCGAACGTGACAAAGTCCTTCATCCCGGGTCGGTGACGGCGCCCGGGCGGCCGGCCCGCCCATCCCAGCCGACGAGCGGCCGTGTTTTTATCGCCCACTCAACAGCCCAACTGCCGGGGCCGAGCTGGTCGTCAGAGATCGCAGCGACCGCCGGCCTGACGACCGAAGACGAGACGAGAGCTGCAGGGGCAAACTGTGGACGATTCCGTTACCATGGCGGAGAACGGGAGCGGTTCAGACGCAAAGGGAGGATGCAAGGGCTTCTGTCTGACCAGAACATAGAAGACGGCACGGGCGTTAAGAAAAGCAGCGGTCGATCCCGTTCTGACGACGGCAGACGAAATGGGACTGGGTGGTCAAAGAAAGCAACAGGAGATCCCGTTCTGACAACAAAAGACGACACGAAGGTCAACAGCTTCGCAACAGTTTTGGAGGCTTAACAACATGGCTTGGGTCGGAGTTCAGTTGGCTGCGAAGACCCGGCAGCTAATGTCTGCAGCTTGTCCATGGGCGGTCCGCTGATTTGTCGCTGAAACATTTAAGTAGTGGAACGATCCTACCTTTGAAGGTATGACTTCATCATATATACATACACACACACACACACACACACACACACACACACATATATATATATATATATATATATATATATATATATATATATATATATATATATATATATATATATATATATATATGTTTGTATGCATCATGCGCAGTCAGTGTCAGTTTCTGTTAGTGTGATCACCAGACTGTCATTTTCCGGACATCACACAGAGGCTCAAAAGACATGAACTTTCTCCTACATTTAAACATGATTTAACTTGAGAACCTGTTCTATGATACCGTATTCACAACTCCCACAAACACAGCTTTGAAGAACGCACTTATTGATGGGCACATTCTCCTTTGTTGACAGAATAAAGTTTATGTAAACGCAGGCTGCAAACCCATCTGATTTTAAAGACGCCAAGATTGGTTAAACAATTCGAATGACCAACAGGGACGTATTAGCTTTAGTTAGCATTCCAAAACTCATTCAGATTTATGTTAGTGTTTTAAAACGACCAAAGGGTTTTGAGATTGAACGTCGCACATCTGAAAACGATATGCAGCGCCTTGTTAAAATCCTCGTTCCGTTCCGTCTCGTTTACCTTATCTCCTTGTTTTTGTCTCCTCTCATTCTCGTTCTTGTTCTCGTCTCGTTTTCTCGTTCCGTCAACGTCCTGCGAATATTTCTGTATGATCTCCCTGTTTGTATTCCAAATCAAGCCAATGTTGCAAAATCAAACGATTCTGAACACATATTGTGTCGCAAAAGTTCAGAATTAAAGCGATGATGGTGTGCGCACATGAATGAGTTAGACTTAAACTGCCCCGTCTTACACTCCTGCGGACATTAACACGACTATGGACGTCGACACCCATCGTCGGCTAGTTTTGTGAGATGAATACTTACTTGCTGCGGGTGTGAGCTGCGCCACGGCCTATTTTGTATGTTAGCGTTGCACATGCAATGGATCGTAAGCCTCTGACTTGCCATTACATTGTATGTGCCTGTCGGCTTACGGCAGTCCGCGTAAATGCCACGGACGCTAGCCTGGCCATGTAGCGGCAATAGCACTGTGTGATGTATTGCACTGTTATGATGCGATAGGGCTGGTTTAAATCCGTAAGAGCCCCTTTTAGCGTTGAAATTTCTGGTTATCAATCGAAGCATATCACGGAGCGTGCCATCACCGTTGCAATCCCTGGTGGAAACGAGACAGGGGGGGGGGGGGGGCAATGACGTGTTACTGCTGCGTGCGTCGAACCCAAATCTGTTGACCATCAGCTCAAGATGTGTGACCACGTTTTTGAGAACTGTAACAACTCGGCCACTTCGTCATTTTTGTGAGTAGTTTGGTGAGTGGAATGGTGAATGAGCGGAGTGGCTCCTGACCGCGCGGTAACGATAGCAACGGATCGTGAGTTCTCGGGACGCCCGGAAGACATCCTCCGCGGCGCCTGACAGATCCATGCTGCGCGAATTTAACCGCTCGTTATCTGCCCCAGTTAATTAGCGCTTAATAACTTCACAGAGCGCGGCCACTAATTGAATCCAGACCGGACGCGCTGGCGATGGGCCCGGACGCTGGTTTGGACAGACGGTCTGGCCGCTGGTTTGGACAGACGGCCCGGCCGCGTCGAGTTTGGACGGCCGCGGTGCTCCGCCGCCTATCGGGAGGCGGGGGGGGGGGGGGGGCTGGGGAGGGGGCGACGTCATGGACACTGCCTCCGGTGAGCGGTGAATCGTGGCGTCTGATGCGCGTCATAACCAGGCTGCTGGGGAATGTGTGGCACATGACCACGCTCGATTTCAAGATAGTATTTACAAATGCGGACAGCTCCGACTCCAGCAGCTAGACGCGCAGCGTTTTTTTTTTTATTCACGGAGTGACACCATGTGCGGCATGATGAAATGAGGCTGGAGTATTCCTTACCAAAATTTGCAATCACCGTTTCTACCTTACAAAAGAACTAGCACTGCTGAATGCCCATCGAGGCATACAGTTCCTTTAATGCGCCATATAAAGTGAGAGTGAGGAGAGGCTACGGTGGGATTATCTGTTCTTTCTTTCCTTTTAGCTTCGCTTCTCTTTTGCAGGAACAGTTCGTGCCCGATATGTAAGCGTTGAACACCAGAGACCTAGTAGGTAGGTGTGTTCGTTCTTTCCGTGCCATGGTGTAAGTGGCCGTAAACGGACTGGGACCACGAGAACGGCGGCAACATGAGTGTATAAGAAAATATTTAGATTTCCACTACTGAATTCACCAGCGGCGAGCATCCGTGTTAAAATAAGAGAAGTTGAAACGTCATTAAATGCATCAGTTTGACCTAAATTTGCTCATAGCATGAACATCAGTTGGCAGTGGATAATCTTGGGCCATGTAAAACAGCAGCAGCTGACATCCGAACACAACACACCCTTTATCCATGAACATGGAGAATATTTACGAGCACCGTTGCCCCAGCCCATTACCATGAACCATCACCACCAACGCTTTCGTAGGTCACATGACATTAATATACTTGCAACCATAGCTTGCCATCAGGTGCATTTTGATGATGGTTGGCTTTTAAGCTTGGTATCCAAACTCATTAAGTCATTAATTGTTCAACTGACGCTGACACATATTAATTTGTCGTCCCGTTTTCTTTGCTAGAAGTTGGGGTGAGGCAGCTTAAAAGACAACAGGCTGGATCAATGCAGATATTGTGGAGTGCTTGTGAGCCTGCATGTGCGCCAGCGTGGGCAGAAAGCTGCAGTCAAGTGGTGAGGACAAGACCGACTAACCCGTCTGCAAAAGTTTTTAAACTTCACAGCGAGGGCTATTTTCGGCCGAAGAAAATATGACCACACCAGTGATTTCTAAGAGATCTTCAATGGCTTTCAGCAAAGCATATGTACTTGAACCACAGCTTCACCCTTCTCAGAACAATGTTGACAGCATCTGAACTCGAGACAGTCGCGTCACTCGCTCTGGGCCTTGCTACCAGGCATACATTCACCGTCGCACCGCTAAATGTTGTGATGGGCCCGATGAAATGATCAAATGATTACAATGCCAAAACTTTCTCTCAATCGCCATCTCTTTTATTTTGTGTCCATTCCTCTTAGCTGCAGCCATTAAACCCAGATATCGCAGAAACCGCAGCCCATATGTGTTCTTCAATTTTCCATATCTTCCGGCCTTTACGGATTCACACGAACTTAACTGTCTGGCTGGCATGACGCTCAAGTTGAAATCAAGTGTTTTGTGCTATGTTTCCATCACACCATTATCACCATCTCTGTATTCCACCACCAGGGTGTTATCATGCTACCAATATCGTCAAAATATTATGGTATTTTAATCAACATCGTTATTTAAAAGGATCTGGGGTGTGAGCAGCGGGGATTACAGTTCCATTCGTTTCATTCAGCAGACACTCTCCTCCTCGTATGGCCTTTTCCCTAACGAGGGCTCTTTCGACGCGCCTGGTTCGACGTATTTTTCTCCCGTCGAAATTCGAGGACGCCACGGATTTTAGTCGCATATACTGGTGTATTTAATGTAGGGTCACCTTTCCTTTTTGGCGCGACATTTATGCTTTCATTGGCATCGCGCACACGCCTGTCTGGATTGGTAGGCTGTCCCGCTGAACATGCATGTTTGACGGCGCAGCAGCATGCAGTATTCCACATTCGTGCGGGTTTTGAATCGAACAGTCATGTTGAAGATCCTTCGCTGCAGTTCACGGCCCTGCCCTTCGTAAGACCTAAGCCCTTCTAGTTGCTGTGCTACACACCTGCTAAGATGTGCAGAATATTTCAGGGAGACTTTTTCAGGGACACTCAGGCATTCATGACACCACGTCATTCAAATCCTGCTATTACATCGCCTATGCGGCGATCACGGCCAAAACACATATAGTTGTCGAATCGCTTGTATCTGGCGCTCGTGGATGACTGGCGTGGCGTTCGCCCCAATGACACATATCAAGAATATTTCGGTCGGTACGCCTGGAATATCTATGCTTTTATAATGATGCAAAGTCATGTAACTTCTCCATGCATCTATGTCATGTCCTCAGTCGTATTAAACAGGCTAATCATAAGCATGAGCTGAAATGCAGCATCGTGAGACAAACGCAGGGTAAGAAAAGATACCAGTCAACATATGGCAGCCCCTTTCCATTTTTGATTTGGTTATCAGGCAAACATCGGTCCATTTTACGTCCGCAATGTTCCTGGCTTGTTTGGATGGCTGTTCTCATGTCTAATACGGCCACCCCGAGCTAACTTTTCAGGCTTCATAGCAGACATGCGGGAAACGGTCCTTGTATCAGCGGTGTACTTTGGTAAGAGGCGACCCGACGTGATCAATGGACGGATGATCACCAACCGGACCATGAGCTTCTTTACCTTGGAGCTTTACGGGCTTGATGGCGTTGGCTTAATTGTGATATTCAGTTCGTAGTCGATATCTTTTCAACCACATGCTGCTCATTGTCGCTGTGTGGGGAAATGCTATGTAAGGATCTACCTGGCGAATTCTCTTTTCACAAATTAGGTGTAGTGTATGACCTCGCCTTAAGCCTCGCGGTGTCGCACTCAGTGGCTCGCGCGGCCGCTGCAGCCAATAAAGAACACTAATCCACCAAGCGTGCTCTGTTAGTTGAACTATGATTGGCAGACGTCTGGGATTTACCCTGGGCGGGCCCGGCTGTACAGCGGACCAGGCACAACTGCACAACTTTTTGGCACAACTGCCAAAAAGTCCTCCGGCCCAAGAGCCCATCATCTTCAGGGTCTCGGGCATAGCCCAAAAAGTCCCCTTTAGCGGCACCACTGTCAAGGAGAGTGTGTCGATACTACTCACTGATACACCTCAAAGCTCATCGGTCCGCAGATGCGGGCTGGGTTGAAGTGTTTCAGATACTTTATCAAAATCAGCAACGGCAAGTTTGCAAGAAAAGCGCATCCACGTTAACTGACAAACCAGGACCTACCCTTTCACCATTTCAGGGCTTCATAACGCTGGTTCACATAAGACGTGCACTTATATACACGACATAAATTCGCAGGTTTGTGGGCTCGGTTTACTTTTTGAGACTAAGGGTCTGGTTTGTAGATACCAGCACTTAACATAAAGCAAAGGGCAACAGACGTCCGTCTGTCCAACTATTCACGCACTATCAACCTTTTCACTACCGTCCTCACTGCCATCCGTCGCCGGGTCAAACTACTGCGTATAGGACCAGTAATGTGAAAGGGTAAATCGCTTGTGTTCCGCACTAATTGTGTGTGGACGGCGCTATTTGTCGAACGCCGACGTGCCGTTTGCAGTGATTTCTGAGACCGGCCCTTTCCATCTCTGTGGCAACAGACGGGAAGGACCAAATTAGTGATTCACATACAACACACCACACACACACACACACACACACACAAACACACACACACACACACACACACACACACACACACACACACACACACACACACACACACACACACACACACACATACACAGACACACACACACACACACACATATATATAGATATATATATATATATATATATATATATATATATATATATATAGGCATATATATCACATTGCGACCTTAGGCGTTCCTGCATGCCTTATCCTCACACACACACACACACACATACACAGACATACACACCACACACACACACACACACACACACACACACACACACACACACACACACACACACACACACACACACATACACAGACACCACACCACACACACACACACACACACACACACACATATATATATATATATATATATATATATATATATATATATATATATATATATATATATTTGACACATATTTGACCATATTTGCAGCATATTTGCACACATATTTGACCGTTGGATTGCACATTTCACCTTGGATTCAGAGTGCTTGCCAACAAAGCCTGTTGTCTGAACCGAGCAATCAAATTTACGATTTCTGTACGTCGCAAAATTTGCCATTGAGGTATTTGGTCGGACAGGGTACTGGGATAGTTTTGTATCTTACAGCGTTAAGCACGCTTACAACGCTTCAAGCCGACGCGCTTTGGCCAGTAGCCAGCAGACCTCTTCATGTCAGCCAGGCCAAAACCATTGCGACCTTAGGCGTTCCTGCATGCCTTATCCTTTCGTTAAGACAGCTCGTTTGTGGCATATTTGAACCAATCTGTATTCATATTTGCGGTCGCGTAGCCGACACGTCCACACGTCCTGGCGGCTATTACTGCACCCTTCGTGACGATTATCATTTCAGGAAAGTAGGGGAGAGCACACTTAAGGCAGGACCACGCCTGCCCCTTTGTGTTGTCCTTTTGAGGACCACCGACCGCGTCAAAGAGCAGGGGTGAACATATGCCGGATGTGGTAGGCAATACAAACTGAGATTTTTGAGAGCCAGTTGGTGACAAAATTTCGAAACTAAAAACACATTTCAACAGGCCAAAACATATGACAACAGACCCTCCCAGCTAGATGAAACTCAACGCTTAGTATTAGTCTGTATTCGCTAATGCTCGCAGTGTGAGCATGTGTAGAGCACATGTTAAAACGTTGAGGTTTCGGTATATGAGCAAGTTGAGCCATAATATGCTGCCATAGCATGCTAACATAGTAGCTTCAATCAGGACAGCTTTCAGCAGGTAACGGGAATATAGTACGAATTATACTATAGCAGTGCTGGCGTCACAGATCAGTTGTAACACAGTGTCCTGGTGCTCCTCAGATTAGTGTTTTTCACAGTTTCTTTAGTCGAGATTCCCTTAAAATACTTAACAGCATAGAGTACCAAAGAACTGAGCTTACTACTAGTCGTAAGAATTGCAGCTGGCTGCAGCATCTCGCGGCGACGGTGATCATTTTGCTACGCAACGTTTTAAGCCGTCGTGCCATTTGAGACAGATGAGCTTGATTGCTCTCCACGCGGTAATGCGCTAGGTTCAGTGCAATGCTGTAGGCTGCTGGTGGTTGTGTTCATGCCGTGAGGAACTGGCAGTCTAGAAGAACGTAGCAAATGGTCAGCTTTTTAAGGCAATAGCGTTAAAACGCCCTGCTGATCAAGAAAGATTGTAGTTTGGTGATGCCTGATTTGTAGCTACAGAGGCAAACGGAGGACTTTGGAGCAACACATGCCTAGGGTTCATCCAGGACCTCCTGCTGTTAAGAGGAACGGCCGCTTTGAGGTAAGAGGCCGAACATCACTAGTGTAGACCTTTCACATCGCCCGTCGCACCTCAGAGAAAGCGTACTGATCGGTGGACACAAAGCGTGTCTGAACACTGCACCCGTGGCAGACTAAAGTGTGAGATAAAACGCTTTTAATTCTCATCATATTGCACAAATGAAGGTGTTAGGTGTGCTAAAAAATGTTGTTTACATCTGTTGATGCCAATATTGCATGGGCTTTGCTCTAAAAAGTTGGGATCATGTTAGGAAGGGCGAGTTCTGCACCGGTAACGATTATGCAAAGATAGTGAAGGTTGCCAACGCTTCCAACTGATTGTGCGATGACATCAAAAAACTAAAAGTGACATTTTCTCCAGGATCTTGTAAATCCATGCCATCGGTAAATGTACGTCTACAGGGATGCAGTTTTTCAAAATGCGTAGGGGTGAGAGAGGGAGGGTCTACGCAAAAGACAAAATGACTGAGCCTACCTCCAAAATGCACTTAGATCAGTTTGCTCCCCAGATTTGGCACGCTTTCTTTTCACTGTTGGGAGCAGTGCTATAGTATCTCAAAAATAGTTTTGAAGGCTAAACCCCAAAGTTATAAACAATGAAACATGATGGATAAAAAGCTGACTGAAAATAGGAACTTTCATCACTAGTTAAAGGGTACAATCCCCGTCCTCTCAACTGAAAGGAAAGTAAACGCCTCTTTACTAGTTATGTTAACTGTGCTCTTATCTGATAACTTTATTAGTCTGACCTCAACCATCATTCAGTGTTTCATGGCCAGTAAATGACAGTTTAGTGCAGATGAACTTGAGAAACTAAAATGTTTGGTGGCCATACCGCACTTCTGTTCATTTGTCTTTGTTTTTGTAGTTTATAGCTATGAGTGTTATATTGCAATGGCTTCTGAAAGATTTGGCTGTAGATAACAAGTTAAATCATTTCAAATTTTGTCGGTGACAGAAAAGACACCTTTTCACCCCCCGCTGGAGAGTAATTTTGTCCTGATGAGAAGGGTCCAGTGTTAAACAGTTTCCCTCAGGCCCGGCCTGGCCCTGGAATACACTGTGCCAGTCTTTCCGCCAAGGAGCTGTGAATATCAACTGACAGTAAACGCCAGCGAACAGGGCGGCGCGCGGTAGCGTTGCAGACAGCCACACCCGAATGATCGTAGAAGATTTACGCGGGTTCCATCTTATGCACTTTGAAAATCGGATTTTGCCTAGGTATTTTAAG
This sequence comes from Pollicipes pollicipes, assembly GCF_011947565.3. Taxonomy (NCBI): domain Eukaryota; kingdom Metazoa; phylum Arthropoda; class Thecostraca; order Pollicipedomorpha; family Pollicipedidae; genus Pollicipes; species Pollicipes pollicipes. The sequence continues at coordinate 32,633,534 of NW_023596420.1, forward strand.
GTCTCCGTGTTACTTCCCGCATCAACAAGGGTGACTGGGGAAAGTGCTTATTGCCGAACTACACTACGACGGGTGTTGCACGGTAAGAAGCGCCTGAAGCATCGCATACCTTTCTCCACTTGCAAACCTCGGTGGCGACTTTGTCATGAGGGTCAGGAAAATATAACTCCATGGCAGGCTTACAAGTGGCTGAGAAAAACCTAAGGCAAGAAAGATGCGCGCCATGTGGCAGACGTTCGGCTATTGCCGTGGGTGTGTTAGACCTCACCCCACGCGGGAGGCGAGGCTTCAGGCAGAGGGCATCACGCCACCGGGGATTGGGCTGCCATGAGCCACAGGGTGTCTTCACAGTATGGCCAGTACGGAATATGTCAGGGCTATGCATCGCGGAAGAAATATCAACCTGTTGGTGCTGGAGCTGTGTAGATAAACTAGTAGTAAAAATATTATTTCAAAGGTGGCACACTCAGACTTTGTTTGCTTGTCCAAGGTTGTAAAACCGTATTCTGGTCCGCTGTTTGGAGCCATATAATGTAAAGGGGCTATTTAAATTGATAATATGAATGCTGCTGCTGCTAATAAGGCTCTATCATTTAAACTGTGTTAAAAAGTCACACCAAGTTTCAAATGATATGGATGCATAACATGTGATGTACAGTAAGCACATTTTAATTGATGTTGAATGCAGTTAGATTTTGATATGTTTTAGAAATGCATAGCAATCGTCATTTGTTTTTAACCCAAGATTTCATTCGAAGCAAAACATTGTTTTGCCGACACTCATTTCCCATTCATTTATATATATATATATATATATATATATATATATATATATACATATTAATGACATTGATTACATATTGCATTGCAGATTTCGTGAGATTTCGTATCAGAGGGAACATGCCGAGTTTAAACAGTACTTAGTAGGCGTGTGCCACGCATGGCTGCTCCCTGCCTTCATAAACCATGCTGCAAGCCCCAAAATATTTGCTGTGAAAACTATATTCCTACAAGTTACTGAACTAGTTGCAATTTACAATTGGTGCAAAATTGCTGATGCATCAATATTTTGCAGATGAGGGATATATTGACATGCATGATATATATTAAGTAAGGGTCTGTTCTAAGCGTGTCTGAACACGCACCCGTGACCGTGAACCGAGAGGGAATTGCCGTCAACGTGGACGAAGTTTCGTGTACGGTTGTGAGGAGTGTTCTGTTACTAGTGTGCCTGGAGGGTAACATGAGCTGTCACTGCCTGGGGCTCGGAATGCTTTCGTCGATTTTTACATGTTTATCACCGTTTTGTAATAAATTACTTCTCTCTTCAGACTTTTCGTGCACCATAACAACACCGCCTCTGTCGTTTATTTATCACAATACCTGTTCTGAATCCTGTATAAAATGAGACAACTGCAATAACTCTCATCACGACATCCTTACACCACGGGGAACAAGTTCCAAAAGGAAATTAGCTAGTTGGGAAGAGTAAAATTCCGAATTTAATAGATTTGAATAGATAACTCAAAAAGCGTTTACCTGCTCACATTTACTACATCTTCTATGCGCGAATCATGGATGAACATTCGTATTGCTTGCACATACCTACCAGCGATATATACATACTACGGTGTATGCCGCACATCACTTATATGCTCCTGTTAGCAGTACATGCCTGTCTTTCAACGCCCCTGCAGCGGACAGGTTCAGCCTTACCAAGGGCTTGACACGCTCCGTAGATTACGCGATGTTCTGCTCCCTAGCGCACACAATGCCCTCCTTTGTTCGTCCACGGAGGAAACTCCAATAATGGCAAGCTCGCAGCCGACGAAAGTAAGATGCTCAATCCTTACCAATGATCCACCTCCCTTTATAAAAGTCATTCCGCCATCTACGGTGTCAGCGTGGTTCTCAAACACATTCGTGCCGGGCACGGTTACGTGACCTCTTTGCTGCCCTAGTACCATCGCATTGGTATGCGTGCTTAACATGCACCGCGCAAGCCAATAGCCAATCAATAACCAATTACTTCTCCATTAGCTCTCGCCACGATAGCCTCGTGCATATCTCGGCTTTTCCGAGGTACCACCCGAAGTGTTCGTTGAATCGTGCCAAAATCTGGGGAATTTTGACTTGAAATACATATCCACTTTTGCATTCGTCCATGTTTGAGCTGCACGCCGAAGGGGATGTATGTCTGTCTCGATCCGACCCTGAGGCAAATCCGCTCCGGAGGGTCTGCACAGTACAATGTTCAGAG
>NW_023596420.1:32636767-32648538 GCF_011947565.3 Pollicipes pollicipes
TGGCAGGAGGGGCTGGCAAGACTCATTGACTTTTGGTGTATTGTCACTTTCTATTGATCTATGTCATGCCCTCAGAGTAGCGGTGTCAGCCATCTTTTTGCGGAGGTGATCGTTGGTAAACTTTTATCTCGTAGCTGCCATTTAGGAGATGCAGTTTTAAGAGGCATATCAGATTACCTTTAATATAAAGAGTCGTTGACCTTGTCGCAAGTTCCATGAATCCATGCCACCGATGCAGTTCATGAAACACCTTTGTCTCCTGTGCTTTCAGCACGGAACTGTTGAGGGTTTTATTACTCAAACACGCGCAACCCAATCACGCCGTGCAGGCTGACTCCTGACCAGTTACCTCCTAGCACCCCACCCCTCTCATGTTAGACGGACCAAGCGACGCGCCGCCTTGGGAACTGCACCCATGCAGATGGGGCACAGTGCAGCATTCTTGCCCGACAAAGTGAAGGTGGCCACTGCCGCCGTTGTGCTAACATACACATCAGTGCCAACTGGCGGAGTTCCGTGGGGCGCACAACCCATGCCCTTGCGCGCACATTCTAATCTGCTGACGACGATACAACGCCTAACTTGCAAACCAAATTATTTGTAAAGAGTGCTTTGCACGATGGGTATAAGACACCCATTCTCAGTGGTTTCGTAAACCTGTATTCCACCAACCTTGTCGTCAGTGGGGCATATGTGCAGCCGCAGGTGGATAGTGGTGGTGCAGTGAGAGTGGTTGAACATGCAGTGACGCGGGTAGTGCAGCCACGTAGGGAGAAACATTGTCAGTGACGGAATTGCGGAGTCATTGGGGTGGGGGAGTATAAGTGTCAGTGGTGGCAGCGTGGCGTTGGTGAAGTTGTGAGAGACGGGCCAGTGGTGTTGGGGATGGAAGCAGTGGAACCAGACAATGAAAGGCATGATTTCACGTTATGATGGAGATGAAGTGCACTTTTTAGATACACGCTTCACTAAAATGTAGCAGGCTTCGACTTCTTTACATGGTGTAATGAATTTCATGCTACATTTGTCAAGGTGCAATGTTTCCTAGATGCTCCGTGGCATCGTGTTGAAATATTGATATCCTGACGTATCCCGTGGCACCATTTTGGAAACTTAAGTTTGCATCCTAAGTAATTATATTAACAGAAATTAGCATGGCATTTTGCAGCCTGCAACTTGTCACTGTGAGATACATGGAGGGATCGATGAGCTTTCTTTAGAGGTTAAAAAGATAATGTCATCATTCCAACTGTTTTTTGCTCGACCAACATTTGACAGTAAACCTGTATTCCACTAAAAATTTATACAAAAATATTCGACTAAAAATATGTTTCCCGTGACCGGGAATTGCAGCGAAACGATGTTGATCTGGGATGGTCTGGAAGACGAAAGCATAAGCAGCACCAGTGTCGATGCCGCGACCATCAAATGTATATATATATATATATATATATATATATATATATATATATATATGTGTGTGTGTGTGTGTGTGTGTGTGTTTGTGTATGTGTATATGTGCATTTCTATACATCTACCACTTTCCACCACGGATGGCGAACTATGTGCGTAAGGGAAAGGGGTCGACACCCCAATTTTTGAAGTCAAATTTGACCCTACAAAGCTTTGCAAGAATTTAGTCGAACGACTAAAAATATGTTTCCCGTGACCGGGAATTGCAGCGAAACGATGTTGATCTGGGATGGTCTGGAAGACGGAAGCATAAGCAGCACCAGTTGTCGATGCCGACGACCATTCAAATTAGCAACTGCCATACCCCAGCCCTACCTTCATTGACGGCACTGCTTCCGTCACTAAAGCTGCTGTTTCCATCACAGAATTCTAACCCAACCCACTGGCACCAGATGTAGTTCTCGGATGACTGACACTGTCATGCCTTGTTTTGTTTAACGTTTTTTGCTGTGTCATAATTGAAGGTGCTTATGCCGTTAACACACGTTTTGAGGCATTAGCGATTTTGGTTGCAGTACGTGTCAAGGCGCGTCTCAGACAACAAAGCCGCTTAACTGGTAAGAGACTTTCACCCAGGTGCCGTTCAAAACGTGTGGCTGTCGCTCTGAAACATACCTAATCTACCACCCTTCTCTATTTTTAGTGTTTGTTTTATTGGCGAGCAGCGGTTTGATAATGCGGCAAGCGGTCATTACACCCTCAGACAGCCACAGCACGTATGAATCAAAGTCAGCTACAGAGCATGGGGCAGAAAGTGATCATTTTCTTTAACAGTTAATGACGCTGACATGTTAGCTGCTCGTGCCTTTTGCAATGCGTGCTATGAGCAGCTCAGATCACATATCTGAGATTTACAGATCCACTTAGCCTGGCTCCCACATTTATGGCCCTGGTTTTCGGCGTTCGGCACATGTGCTTTATCAGTTCATTATGCATAGCCTCCGCGGGCTGCGCTGGACCGCCCTCCTTGAGCCTGAAGTGAAGTTATGCCCTTCTAGTTTCACTTGACAGGTTGCCACCGGCTTTTTAAAGGAGAAATACCACCTGAAATTTTACTCGTTGCGTACAAAGCCGCGGCTTGAGTGTTGATTTAACGATACAGTGCTGATTCTGCCATTAAGCTGTTTCCTGGGGGCCTGAGCTTAATACCCGACGAATATAGCCAGCAATTAAAAATGCCGGCGTTGTGCATTCGCCAAGGAAAGTAACTTATGTGCCATGGACTGCGATTTACAATCCATGACGTTACACGCCAGCAAATGCTGGGCACTTATTGGAGACCGTAGCGACCGGAACCAATTGGAGGTCTTTATGAGCTTAGCTCTGATCTCCTGTCGTGGCCTCTTCGCGTGTTTAAGCAGGGGCTGGGATGCGTCTGCTTTGAGTATGTGAATGCATACCTGCTATATTTGACATAGTCGAAAGATGGTAGGAGAGAACAGGTCAGTTCGAAAATCGCCCTTGGGTGTGAAGTCACAAGTGGAAAGGAATGCACAACCTGGGTGTCGACAACTTCTGACCGGGTGTCGACAACTTCTGACCGGGTGTCGACAACTTCTGACCGGATGCAGCCCCATGGTCACACTTGACACTGAACGGCACTGTTGTCACCGCTGGTACCACAGCTTCTGCCGTGGACACCACGCCTCCAGTTTCCGGCACACCTCTGCTGCTAGCATCACTTTCTCGTGTGGCTGATGTTCATGCTTCCCCCACTGACACAGCATCACCCTGCCACTGATGCAGTGGTAGAAATGGTTTCGCACCACTTCCGACGCCTAGAGAGGACTTATTGGGCAGAGCCTCACGTTGAGGTAGTGCTGAGTAAAATGGCTGACCGAGCTGACCGAGCCCGCTCAGCCCGAGCAGCCTCGTTATAAGTTTTTTTTCCTATTTCAAGCCATGTAAAGAAAAACATCGCTGCGAAGCCTGCACAAGGTATAACGGTTCTGAATGGCGGTTCACTGTTTCATCAAGGGGCGGTGTTGGTAGGAATAACATGGCCTTGCCGGCATATGTTGTAAGTCACGGAACAGTCGATGGTAATCGATTCCTTTGGAGGCTGCATCTATGTCTGCATCTATGTCCATCAACACGTCTATGCTCAGCATTTCAATGTGTCGTGAAAGAAAGCTACCATTCTCCCCATGGCAGATTTAGATGATTTCATGGATGGATAACTCTTTGGAGTGAAAACGGTTCGTAGGACAAAGCAGCGCCTGTTGGTCACAAACTGGATACAGTGTCGTAGTCGGTTACTGCGCTGTGAACCAACGCAAGAAGAAAACTGCATCAAGGGAAGTGATTGAGCTGGACGAAGATGGCATGAATATGAGCAAAGACGCTTGAGGAATGTTTGTTTTAGTATCCAAATGGAATGCAAGCTGAATGAGAAAAGGTCTGGTGTAAGACAATGCAACAATGAATAGTAACAGTAATGTTTATTGTTCTTTTTGATCCATGCATGGGTTCCAGTGAAGCCCCACCCGCCTCGTAATGCGTGCAACTTATTATTCGAGGGGTGGACTGCGTGTTAACTGACTCACTCCCCGTGGATGTTTCTCAGTGTGCTCCTTACCCTGACAAGACTCACGTACATCTCTGGACAGTAGTACAAGATGACGTCACCCAACGTATGGATGGGGCGACGGGCTTTCAGATCATTTCCGTATGGCTTTGTTGCGGGTCTCACGCGTCAACAATATCTAATGGCTGAAGCATAACCTACTACCTCCCTATGGCTGTTAACACAAATGCTGGTTCGGAGTCTCAAAAAAGAAATATATGCCATCACTCAAACAATATGAATCTTTCAGTAAAAAATCGGTTTTCAAGAAGTACAATTATAGATATCACGGATTGTAACGAAGATGTCATTAAAATGCGGAGCAAGAAATGATCAGAAGTAGCGCTACTGTTGTTAGGATGCATGAGACTATCTGCTTTATAAAAGGACATGCCGGTTTTGATCAGTCCAAAGCAGTCAATGCATCGATAAAATTTATATTCTGATTCAAGCTCCCTATTAACTCCTAATATTTGGTGACCTATATCCCGTGAGCTAAGTGGCTTAAGAACTTCATAACCGCATGAACGTATTATGGAATAAAGATAAACATATGTGAAGTATATGGTCGAAATTGGAGGCCTCATGGTAAATGCACCCTGGTAATTTGTCGTAGAAACCTTTTGGTGCATTTCCTTCAGCGAGCTTACCTAAGAGCAATGAGCATGAATCGACCCATGTATTGATAGTAAATTGTCTGTCCATGAGCCGAGAAAAACACCTGTCGATTCATGGCGCTCATGCCGCTGAGGGTAAAATGTTCATATGAGTATGTTCACATGTCCGCACGTCTTTGTTTACATGGCCATGTGCGCATATCCATGTTCGCATGTACATATCTGTATGTCCATGTTCACATATTCGTGTTCATGTGTCTTCATGGGTGCATGTATGCGTGTTAATGGATTTATGTTCACATCTCCATGTGCACATGTTCTTTTCGCACGTTCATGTACACATGCTTATGTACGCATGCACATGTGTACATCTTCGTGATCACACGTCCATTTCACATGCCCATATTCACATGTCCATGTACATGTGCTACTTGTCGCGCACCTATTCCTGCTATATGCCACATACCTGTTTCTGTTGTCATGTTCACCTGTGAGTGCGCGTGTCATATGACAAGACAGCACCCGGGGCCTTGCACGTCTCGGATCGGTCTCTGCACTGTACACCAAGGATTTCACGGTGTCGGTCTATTACCGAGTGCTAGGTCCAAGCGTGATCTCCATTCTGTGCGTTAAGTGTGGAGGCAGTATTCCAGTGTCCGGTGATGCTTCCAGGCAAGACCGTTGACCTCAGCGTGTCCTGCTGACTTTGGTCAGCGTACGTGTGCGGCGCCCCGTCCCAGGCGGGAGGTCTCTGCCTTGTCCGTGTCTCAGTGACAGCGGTCTCCACTACTCAGTGGCAGCGGTCTCCAGTGTCCGGCGGCCGTCCCGGACGGGAGACCTCTGCCCTGTCCATGCCTCAGTGACAGCGGTCTCCAGTGTCCGGCGCCTCGTCCCGACCAGGAGTCGCGTCTCGTCCGGATCGATGCGGACGTCGGACGCGGCGCCGCGGCGATAAACATATCCATCAGGGACGGGGCCGGCGCCGACAGTCGCCGCTTGGATCGGACGCTACCGCCGACGTGTCGCCGCCACTTGGCGATGCGGCCGGACCCGGGTCTGCTCGTGGGCCTGGCTGCAGCAGTCAGCACGTGTCTCTCGGTGCGGTGGGAATAGAACGGGGGTGGGGAGAGGCGGGGAAGAGCGTGTTGTGGAGGGACGTCTGGAGGGCGCGAGCACAGTGACGCCTTGCCGTGGTGGTAGGGAGCTTGATATACAACGTAGAGGATGAGAATGCGGGGTATAACTCGCTGTATTTCAGTTTCGCCGCCACGGTCGGCTCACAGGAATCCGCCATCTGCGATCCCAGCAGAAACAGATTTCTTAAATGTATGGAATATAACGCAAATCGTGTGAGGTTTTGCCATTATTGCAGCGTGTAAGAACCGGTGGTTGCCTGGCCGACTCCTGACATTCGCTTTTTGCTTATTTCACATCATCTTTTGCGTGGATGGCATTGAAGCCATAGCTCTTGCTGACCATTACAGTATTGCAAAGGTCTTGACGTCGCCAAACGAGCAAAACGAGTCCATTTCAGCGGAGAACTTCTGTCGGGAGACGTTGATGGGACTAGTTATGTCATCGCATGGCCATCCTGTGTCATATTGGACCTCTCGCAGACATAAGCCGGGCTCCTAGGAGTAGACCCTGCTTTGTCATTAGCCAGTGGATCATGGTTGCATGATCCGGATGCATGATTTTGGGATTTGTTTCAGGGAAAGGCCCATGTTTGTGCCCCTGACCAGTCATCAGTTTGCAAGGGACAGGCTTGTTTGTGCCAAAAACGTAGTTTTTTTTAGACAGTCTGTTTTTGCGACGTTTACCTGCTGACATTTGTAATAGTCCCTAGCTCTTGTCGGAGGTATGAGGAAGCTGTGTCACCTCTGAACAAGACGCTTGATATATTTTTAGTAGTTCGCAACTGACTTAGGCTCAGAATGTCACCTAAGCAGAGTTTGATGTGCCCCGGAACACATCGCTTATGTTGGATCACTCTAGTTTCTTGTCGAATTTGTTTCTAGCATTTTTACGAAACGGGCAAAGTCATTTTTCGTTACATGTCATATCACTTAATGCGGTAGGTAAATCGCTCATTTATAATCAATATACTCGCATGTAAACAGTGGTAACATATACGACTCTGCATAATGGGAAAACATGGGTGGGGAGGCTGGCGTATACGGAATGTGCCTATAGATTTTCGAATCAAAAACTGTTTTCTGCGAAGCTGTTTCCCATGAATGAGTTATTTATTCATAGCAATATTCTTCCTTCACTCTCCAGGTGAGTGGGGCAGCTGCCCCCATCACCAGTGCACTTACTTTGAGAAACGGGTCGGCCATACTCTGTTCTGCCTTCCTCTGCCCTCAGGAACTTCGAGTCCCTGTTACATGCCTATCCCTTTTTCTGTGCCAATGGTTATTGGTGGAACTTTTAAAGATGATAGTTGTAGCTATTGTGATATTACGTAACGGTTCTCTCTACACGACACCGATGGGCGCCATATGACGCTCATAGACATCGGCCACAGTTGCATGTGTATTTATACCAGTCGCATGTGTACATGAGTCATACTCCAAACTTGCCATTCTATCACGATACTTCTGCAAAGCTGGGTTAGAAACCAGGGTTCTCTAGACATGCTCCAGGTATCCTGGATTCGCTAGTTTGGGATCTATCACTAGTTTGGACTAGTTGTGGAAATAGCGCACATGTTGTTTTGCTGTGAATTTGCTGGATAGAGACACATCCGTATGCTGGCAGTGACCACATTGAACAATGACCGGACACATACGATACATGACACGCGCCGTTGCCCGCGAAGCACCGAAATATACTTTTGCATGTGTGGCGACTGGCCAATTTCGGATGTGCCAGTGTCAAGGTGACGACGCCAACTTTTTTGACAATGCCAAGTTTAGCAGGACTCTTCACTTGAAATTTTTCGATCTAAGTTAAATATGCTGAAACTTGTTAGGCAACTGCGACCCGCTGACCCGAGTCACAAGGCTTATTTATTATTGCCGGGAGTTTTGATCTTAAAGCTTTGATCTTAATGCAGACCCAATGTCACGTGAGCGTTTGCTATCTAGCCATACCTCCACTATGGTATCACATTAGCCTATAGTTCTACAACCGCAGTCCAAACGCAAAAGTGGCAATATTTCAGCTGTTTTGAATTTTTGGAGTTGAATAACTGCTTTTAGGGTAAGGTTTCCTCCGTTTGTTCTGGGCGAAATGAGATATTGATTTCCACTATCTTCAGGGGTGGTAAACGATGCCGATTTGGTGGCTAATGTCGGCGACAAAAATGCATATATTTATGTTACACTTGGTGTCAAACATGCTTTGGATTGAAAATTGTGTTGACGGTCACGACAAAGTATTACAGCGCACAATGCTCAATCTAACGTGAGGCCTCCGTGTTGATACATTTCATAACACCACATCAGCAAACAAGAACTGTTTTTTTCCGCGATCCTTCCAGTGGTCCTAACTTTCTGCGACCCGATGCACTCCTCTTCTAGCACGCCTCCACTCGCTCTTGCCTAGAATTTGCTCAGTCGCCTTCATACCAATCTGAGCCCAACTCGCAACGTAATGTATTACTCCTTCCTTTATTGATAGCGAAGCCCAGAAGCCCAGTTCAGATCTGTATATGCCATTTGCCGGGGCACGGCGAAAGGCGCCCGCCAGGCACATGTCACGCCAGGCTTGGAGTATGTCTTAAGTATGGTGGCGAGTGTGATAATAGTTGGGTTGGAGCTAGAAGTGCACACGTGGTTTTCATGAGGGGATATAGCCTCGAGAAGGCACACAGTGATGACGTCATCGCTGAGCGCTGCTTGCCAACGGTTCGAATTCAGCCATGTATTCAGCTGCCTTGGCTGTTAGCCCTTAGTGGCTTTTTCGCGGTCGAGGAAAGCGAATCCAGCCGTAGATCAAGCTTACACGTGAGGCCCCGGCAAGTCCCGGGGGTGGAAGAAGACTGCCGCTGTGATCGGGCTGGTACATAGTCTTGGGCCGGTGCGTCTGTATTCCTAGCAACAGGAGTCATCCTGACGTTAATGGAATAACATGGTATAAATGAGCGCTTCGTTTGTGTGCATGACACTGAAAACTACGGTGATGGGGTAGGCTTTTGGAGATTTTCCGATTCCTGATGGCGCTACGGGACATGGACTCTTGCCATTTTGTGGAATATCATATCACGTTGCGCTGCTGTGACAATTTTTCCTGCAGAAATTCCGTCGCCAACCAGCACAAAAATACATTTTTACCACCCCTGGTTATCTTTGTAATGTCCCTCTCACCGCCTTTTTTCGGTGGTCGTCGCCCGTTGTCGTACGTTGCTTTTGCCATCTAGCGGCAGCCATAATTTTCCCCGCGCGCTCGTTTCGCCAGTTTGTACTAACTCGCAGGGTGAGGCGCAACGTACCGACGGGGTGGCGCCACCGCGTGGGCAGGGTGGGAAGCCTCCCAACTTGTCGTCAGACAGGAAGTACCAGGATATATGCTTGCCATGTCTGAAATGTGATACGGGTGGAAAAGCAGATGAGGAAATCACGGAATCATGAATGAGGAAAGCTCGCATGATATAGTCATCTTGAGAAAGGGCAGATCCAAGGCATGTCCAGTGGACCAGTTCCCTCCTGTCCTCACAGAATCGGCGAAAAGCCCTCTGTTCGCACTAATGTTGCTCAATTTTGTCAATTGACACTAAAATTGAAACGTTTTCCCTTCTCCAACGGACTTTGGGCTCCACCAAGGTCCGATGCTGGATCCACATCTGATCTCAAGTGGATGAGACCCAGGACGCAGCAGGAGGTCCATGTCACGACCGAAAGGTGGTCCGAACCTTGGCAAGCAGCCAAAATTTTCCATAGGGGCCAAATGCCAAATGTTTTGCAAAATTATCCGATATTTGAACAAAATTCCTGAAATATTTGAACCAAATTCTTGTGAAACCGCCCAGTATCTAGCTAAGTCTCTTAGCTCAGAGGAGGTGGGTGGGTACGGCCTTTTGGCCCACCCCTTGGCTTCCTCTATGTCTAAACCTAACAACTCAGCCAGTAATTTCGGTCCGTTCCCAACCAGGACATCCGGACCGTTTTCCAACTTTTCCCTTGAAGCGATACTTCGGATCAGCCCCGAAAGTGGACAGTTTGGCAGAGAGACTCCAGCCTGTTCTGGACCGTTTCCCAATATTCCTCCGAGAAGGGTGCTCGGAGTGGTTCTCTGAGCCATAATGGCGATTACGCAAAGGAAAATGTCCGGTTCCAATGGGGATTCGCCGACCTTACCCCAAACTGTCGCTCAGGTAATCCCGAGCGTTGCCCCGGTTGCCTGGGGCGATTCCGCAGAACTGAAAAATGACTTACCGAGGCGAATCCCGAATCCGACTGCCGAGAGACTTGGGGGAAATAGTCAGTTTGTCTCAGCGATGGCCGATGGCAGGGGTTCGATCAGGGAAAACTTAGAAACACCCAAGCATTCCCAAGACGGTTGTGTGAGCGTGAAATTTTCCAAGATTTCTTTAGCCTCCTGCGACCTTTACCTACTTGCATTGTCGGCTGGAAAAACGGCTTAACCACGTTGATATCTCCAAGCATCTGTCTTTTATCAATATCAGGTAGACTATTTAGAGATTTTCGAACTATGTAGTCCACGTGGGTGTTACCCGATCTCTGAGATTGGGGAAATCAGGACTGTAGAGGGTGACCTGGAATGGGGGGGGGGACAGCCTGACCTGAAAATGACATTTTAATGGAAAACTTGAAAACATGCTAACTATAGGAAAGTTTGGAGGGGACAAAACCACATTTCAGAAAATTGAGAGGGACATGTCCTGCCAGCGCCTTGAAATGGTCGCACTGATAACAGTTTCCTGTTTCTCCAGTTGAAGACCGAGTGAGCTGTATGGAATATTTTAAGTCAAACTATGAAGCATTAACAATGCTTGTTAAAGAGAGGCCGAGAGGAGGCTTCAATAATAAGATGATCGGTATTGCAGGCACAGGTTTCTATGGAACTTTGTGAGCGCTGGTATTGGAGCAATATCGTAGATCCTGAGACGTGCTCGATTATGCCCCAACATTTTCTCTTTCAGGTAAATGTTGGGGCATAATCGAGTATGGCTCGTCTGTACATTTCAAAAGTGCAGATGACTTGACACATAAAGTGAAATGAATTTCTCCGTCATCCGTATTCCTAGGATATCTTTATGAGTATTTAAAGCAGTGACAGACCTTATCTAGACAATAACGCGTGCAACGGCCCGCGAGTCAGAGCGATGTTTCATTCAGAACGGAAGCCCATCATGATTGCGGGGTTCTCCAGCCATTCCATTGGCTATTGAGTTTGTGAGGCTTATTACGCTTGTGTTTCACATTTTAAATCCCTTTTTAACAGAAACATGTTTTGTAATACTTACAACATTTGTAGAAATTGTGGTAGAAATTTCTACATGTGGTAGAAATTCTCCTTCAGTGATCAGCCATCAGCTGATCATATCGACTGGCCGGCTAGCCGTAAATATGCTATGAATCAAGTTCGTGCTGGATTTTGATGGCATTTAGCAGCCGGCTTTAATACATTTTGCCATGTTTTCTCCGAAATACTTAGACTCAAAATGACGAAATCCACCATGATCTGAAGAAAATAAATAAGTTCAATGTATTTTGTCTCCGTAGCACGCCGAGTTTTCTAGAGCTGCATACAGTAAAATGCGTTTCCGTATAAAAATTAGCATGTGAGAGAAACTTGGAATTTAATAACCAGAAAACAAAATTGGAAGAAGCGGCCACGAACCATAGAAGGGGGGGGGGGGGGGCAAAAGGTTGCGTGTTCCGCTTGACAAAATCCTGGGTCCGCCTCTGCAACAGCATCCCAGACACAAAACCTTAGTTGACAATGTGTGGTTACGCTGTTATCAGAACTGGCTGGCAGACCTTGGCAACATGAGGCATCTTGGCATCGCTACCACAGGCGCCGCTGGTGTTCATCGACCACAGTGGATTTTAATTCATGTTCTGTCGCAGGTCGTAGGCAAAGCAGCTTGCGCGCAAGCTTGTGTAACAGCACTTCGTTGTACCCAACGAAGTCGGACAGTACATGTC
>NW_023596420.1:32649538-32671997 GCF_011947565.3 Pollicipes pollicipes
TGTTTTCCGGAACGGTTTCCGAACAGTGCCGCGTAGCCGCGCCAAACTTTGCATAGCTATGGATAACTAAATAGCGGATCGTTTAGTACCAACAATTTAGATGTACCTTATAAGGTCGCTGAACTATGGCAGGTCAAAGTCAGGCCATGGTTTCAGCAAAGTCAATTTCTGGGGAACCGTTCAGTCTAATGAAACAAAGGAGTGTTAAACGAAGCCATACATCTCTGAGATTCTTTCTTAGGCGACACGAATATTGAATGAGCAAATTAAGTTAACCTAAGGTCGGGTATGAAGGTCAGATCAAGGTCAAAACCTACCTGTTTTATTGCTCTAGGGCTTGTTGTATGGGACAGTTTTCTTGTGCTCATTTCTAATTTATTGACTGCAGAAACTGCCTTATACATCTTCAATGGACTTCTTAGAGGTCAGAATAGGTTATTGACCTAAAGTGACCCAGGCCGGCGTTTTGTTTTTAAGAAGCATATTGTTTAGCGTAATCTTTGTTGCTTATTCAAGTTCAAAATTCAGAGTAGTCCTGCATTATTTTGGTCAACACGACCTTCAAAAAGTCAAGCAAGGTCACTGACCTTAAATGAGCATGTTGCCTTTTGCTTAAAAACAGATATCTAGGTTCTGAAGGCACTTTGGAGACCAGCCTGGAATTTGACCTTGCTTGACCTTATGTGACCCGAAGACCATAACTAAGGAGCGTCAAACTTTAACCCAAAGTAGTTGATGTACAGGCCAAGATACCCTGTAAATGTGGTGTCTTTAGCTCTCTTAGTTCTCGAGATCTTAGGGGGTCAAATTGACCCCTCTCCCGAGCGAAGGGTATCAGGCCGGCCACCCGGACGCGTGTTAATAATGAAATAATAAAGCTGATCCTTTTATCTGCAGCAGACATATGGCTGGCACAAAATATACCTTAGTTTCTTTCTTTATACAGTTTGAATTTTAGCTGTTCGCACCGTTGATTTAGGTGATAAATAAGTTCATTTCTGATCAACATAATAAATCCAGTAGTGCATTCAAGCCTTTGCATAAAAGATAGTTTTAAGCCTTTGTAAAATCCAAAGCTCAACATCCTCAGCTAAATGAGCATACTTAGTCTAGTCGGCACAGTAGCCTCATAGTCAATGAAAGACAGTTGGATTTAAGCTAACTTAAAGATGTCATGCGTATTCGACTTCTATTTCCGGTCAGTCCAAATCACACGCACGCAGGCAAGCCCATAGTTGCCTAAGGCTTGTAGTCATTATTGTAGTACATCTTTGTCACTTACTGAGAGGGTAGGGTTTGGTAGGTATAGGCATTTGGCAGGGTGGTAGAAATAGCTTCGGCAAACCAGCAATTCAAGATATTTTTCCGAGAACGAAGGCTCCTGTCAGGTCCGGCTGCAGAGATGTGACTCCACTAGACTGTGGGTGAACGGTTCCCTCGTTTTCATTGATATAACACATGGCCATTTTTGTAATTGGATAAAACCTAGTCTAATCTGAAAGACATCACATCAAATGTCTGGCCTGGAAGCAACTTCAAGCAACAACCTCATTTCTTATTTAAATCTTTAAGAGTAGATCCGAGCCCTTTGACTGGACGATTTTTTATATCAACGCCCTGGTATCGCAGCGATGATACCTAGAAAAAAGCGTGGTTTCGTGTGGTAAATGTTGATTTTTCTTTCATGAAGCCAGTCGTGATAGAACAGGCACACATGTTCCCTGGTCTGGCTCACTCTTCGTGTGCTTTTTATGACCTCTGACGTCATGGTTGAAATGACATGCTACGTCTTGGGTGATGTCATACATGATGTTAACTAGGCTGTATCCCAGCGACAGCGACCAGGATTGCTTGAAACACTTGACCTTTCATAATCCGGCGATCGATTCCAGAACGGTTGGGTTTAATTGGGGCCCGCCACAGGCAGTCAAGGGAACTGAAGTCTGCGAAGTTTGGGAACCCCCGGCGATGTCGGGCTATTTCTGCGTTGTGAACTCCAGGGTAATTACCTTTCACAAGGACACGACTATCATTAAGATTTTCCAGAGAGAAAGAAAGTTATGATAAATTTAGTGTTCTTTTGCCGACAGCTATGGACCTCAAGTATGTCAGGCGCCAGGAGACACAGGTAAACACGTGCCCGGCTAACCGGTTGAATACGACGTACTCGGGTGAGGTGGAGCTTATTGACACACCTTAGTGACACGTTAGTGAGTCACCTTAGTGAGAGATCTAGAAGTGACAAATTCACCAAGTATGTGGGGCCCTTTGTGTGCTCACACTCGCTATATTTTTAGGTTATAGATTGTAATCTTGTGGTATAATAAGATCAAACAAGGTCAAAGTTGGGATACAATATCCGCAGACTTCCTCATGCAGCCAACTGTAGCCCAGCTTCACTGTCTAAGCAAGCTATCAATGGCGGCGTATCAGGCCAGTGGCCTTATCTGACTTTAAGACGATGAAGACAACTAAGCATTCAAGATGATTTTATATCTTAATTTGAAATAGCGGCAAGAACTACTCTGGGATGCTTTTGGTTCTGTTCTGTTTTGGTTCTGCTTTGGGATGCTCTTGGTTCTGTTCTGCATGTTCATCGAAGTAAATGTTGATCGAGGTCATGCTAGGTCAGTGTCCTCACTGAACTTCCAGCAATTATGATAAGATGTCTGTTGACGTTGTCATGATGAAAAATTATAAGATAGTGTCACAATTACCCCGTGCAACACGTTTTCCGAAAATGCTCTGATTTTTCCTTAGTTCTACCTTTATTCGTGGACTAAGATCAAATGAATCAGTTGCAATTCTCATCTAAATTGTTAAGTAGCTTTAGGCATCAGCACGAAGCTGTACGACTTCGTCTAAGTTTGAAAGATTCCCTTAGAAATGCCTCCGCTGACAACTACGGCCAGCCTTTGATTGCTAAGATTGCCAAAGACTTGAAGAAGTGACCCGATTTTCCACAGAAAAAGAACGGCTAGTGAATTATGTGCGGCTGTACAAAAGTTGGCATCCCTTATCCGCACCGTTCAAACGTTATTGTGAGAAAACTTTCGGGGGGATGGGTTGGGGCGGGCAGCAACTGGGTCGCCGCACGGGCACGTGATAAGCAACGTTTTCAAACAAGAATTGGTCATATCAGCGCTATCCGATGTTTCAAGATATGGTTTAAGTCAGAAGTAAACACGATATTAAACACAAAGCAACAACAATAAACAAGCAAACAAAAACATAACAACTGAGACTTATGGATACAGAAAACTCTACGAATCTGTGCAGACACTGGAGCTGAAGATATATTCAAATAATGAATTATACAAGCTCACGCATCCTAACACCCGATACGCTGCATCACGCCAAGGGCCGCTAGAAACACAGGAACTAAGCCGAAAGGCTACAATGATCCACCGAGCAGAAGAAATAAAATTGTTTATCACGGATATCAAGCATCCTGACCATTGCAGGACAGCATCTCAAGCATCACGGCTACCCAGCTCACGTCCTAACATCCAATACACGGCAATGGTATCGGAAGTGGTGCTGTACTAATTAGCGCGTTGGATTGCCCTGTGGGGGGCCTGGGTTCGAATCCCTATCGCTCCAAGGCCCCTTAGCGATAATGTGACCAATACAGCCGCTGCTGCTCCATAAAAGGGACGTGACGACTTACATGGTGTGGCCTTTTTGACAGAAAATAATAAAATGGTACTGCGATGAGAGCTGCCCAAAACACAGGCAGCTGTGCCGAAATATTTTGGCCAAGAACGAAACTTCTGGCGGCATCAGTGTTCATTACAACGAATGAGGGCCATCTCTAAAACGTGCAGTACCTAATCAGCGTTGCTCAAACAAGTTTCCAAAAAGTTTAACCTCGGACATATATTACCAACGCGCAGCGATTCTAATGCCTTAAGTTTTGCCTTGTCTTTAGTTAAAGTTGGAATCATCTGCGCTTTATTTTATAGCTGCTTGCCAATCTGTCGTGCGTTTCCCCAGTGGTGTGTACGCTCCCCGTCAACAGGCATTTCCATGGTGTACATTACATTGGCTGCGAATACTACGTTTTGTTACTCCCATATACAACTGCGCATGGCAGAGGTATAGATTGGCGAAGGACGAGATCTTATGCTCCGAGATCTTCGTGCGTATTTTCCTTCAATCCGCTGACACATATGTGACAAATTCTGCTCCCAGCTGGACATGTTGGACTTTCCAAGTCTGATCGAACTGAGCAACATGGACTTTGTTATATCTGATTCGGATTGAGCCGTCGTAGCCTCCTAGATACGATCGCCCGTATCCTTTAGGATTACCCACCTGTGTTTCGTGCAGCTCTTAGCATAGTACCGCCTATCGGGTTTTAGGATGCAGAGATC
This sequence comes from Pollicipes pollicipes, assembly GCF_011947565.3. Classification (NCBI taxonomy): domain Eukaryota; kingdom Metazoa; phylum Arthropoda; class Thecostraca; order Pollicipedomorpha; family Pollicipedidae; genus Pollicipes; species Pollicipes pollicipes. Next base: position 32,653,915 of record NW_023596420.1, read on the forward strand.
GAATTATTGACTATCTTGTATCTTTTTAAACGTACTTTGTGTTCAGATTCGGAGTATTGTCGGTATTGGATTTACATTTTTTGTTTAACCTTGTTTACTCGTGACTATGAGCACATCTCAAAATGGCGAGTACAAACAATGCAGCCAGTGCTTGCTTGACGTCATTAAACGAATATCTCTGAGTTTATGGAAGGTTAATTTCTGTCAGCAAAAACTAATACATTAACAATAATTTCTTCGCTCACAATGTCCCGCCTGTGCCATAAAAATACAAAACGGGAGATCAAGGTCTTGATGTGCAAGCAAGAAAGGCCTTGAGCTGATAGTGTTTCCACATTTCAGGCTCAGAGTTCTTACGCTTGCAGTCACCGACCTTCAATGTGCTAGGGACTGGTGCTCATGAACACAACTTGAAGCATCGAATATTGGCAAGACAACTGATGTTTACTGGATAACATCATTTAAATGGTACCCACCCGTATGCATAAGTTCGACAACTGCCAGCATAACAAGTCTGAACTCATAATGCCTATATGGTACAAGCAGGGCCTTCTCTGCACACATAACTAAGAAACCATCTAAATACTAACAATTTATCTTGCCCAAATCTATGGCAATAAGACCTCACAAGTCATTGCTGTTCTTTATGCAGTTTATTTTCATCGTGAAATTTACTTGAATATCCAGGCGAACGCCACTCTTGGTCACAGCGTGCCTGGTGGCTTCCATGCAACGCTAAGCAACAATAATCGGCGTCTAATAAGTAACAAAGTTCGTTCGCGGACCGGGGCTGTGTTAGATAGGTAGCATGGGCGTAGGACACGGAGGCGGGGGGAAGGGGGGGGGGCAGGGGGGCCATGGCCCCTCACTTTTCAAGGTGGGGGGCCAGCAATGTTAACTGTCCGCTCCCCCACTTTTCAGATTAAGGTTACATTTGGCTTACTTTTGCACTGCATTAAACATGCATGCCGATTTACATAGTTCACCAGCTATCTCCCTTAAGATGTGTCATCTTTTTCGTTTGCTCATCGCCCATTGCTTGGTGTTACAGCCGCACGACCTGGAGACTACAACGCCGAGCTTCGAGGCTGTTATTGCTATGACTTGCGAGCATGCAATATTCAACATCAGATTACGTAGTTTTCTTATCAGTAATCAGCTCTGACAGGATCTTGAGCATTTTAAGGCGAACATGGGTTAGTCATGTTAACACAAATAACCCAATTTCATCTACAATCTACAGTCAGAGAGAACTCAATATCTCTGAAGAACACAGGAAAACGAGGAACTGGAATCTATGTGACAACTATCGGACTACCTGCGGTGATCAGGGATGTTGTTGTATCAATGAGGGCTCCTGTGCTGATCCGGGGCTAGCTGCGCGGGTCAGAAGGTCTCCCGTGTCAGGGATGGGAGCAATGTGACATGATATACCATGCTAATGCCTCCGGATCGACCAGGAGATCCCGCCCCGTGCCACAGCAGAATGATAGCCAGAAGACATTGCGATGGGGACGGAATGGCCCCTCGGCTCTTGACCGGGAACGGTAATGTACCCCTGGTTGTTGTACTCAAGAGGCCCTTGCCCGGAAGGAATAAGGGGCCTTATTATTGTTGAGTAGAGTGGGGGGTCTCATAATTGTTGAATAGGGTTGGTCAAAATTCATTTTAGAAATCAGCAAGGTCATACCATGTTTGACTGAGAATCGTTTATTTTACCGAATGGATTAGTTGAAACAAATTACATTATAAGGTTTGAACATGTCCGCCCAAAACCTCGAGAGCAAGGACGAGGAAGGCATGGGCTACAGTTTCCGTAAAACCGAACCGCTTCAGCCGCTGCAAGTGCCACCAGACGGCGAGCGCCGTGTTAATCTGTCTTCTGTATAGATAAATAGCTGCGAAAATACGAAAAATGGAGATTTTCCTTTAACTCTTCCAGTTCAACCACCACATTCCAGCCCCACTTCGCGGTGCCTTAAGGGCCAATCCGTTCTTTTCATCAGTCTAAAAATTGCACACGTGAAATATGCTGCTCAGACTGCCTTCTAAATGCAAGATCTGACGTCATGAAGCGTCCATGGATACTTTTTCAGAAGCGTGGTCATTTTCGTTCACACGTTGGCCACACTTAATATTGGCTGCTAGGCTGACTCTGCACAACCCGCAGAGACTGCAGCGCCTGGGTTAGAGGCTTGTGTTTCTCAAATTTTCGAGTGCGCATGCTCAAAATTACGTCACATAATTTGTATTACTAGACGATTGAAGTATTTAAGGGTAATAATTTCAGGAGCGTCATCATTTTCGTCCACCGTTGGGCCACGGCTAAATATTAGCCACTGGGCTAACGCTTCGTGGGCTATGGAGAATGCAACGCCTGGTGTCGAGGTTTTTGTTGCTAAGATTTACGAGCGCGCATGTTAAAACACACGTTACATAAATTTTATCACTAATCGATTCTGACTGAATGGTGAACATATTCGAGCAAACATGGCTTGGCCATGTTGATACACATTGTTAACCACTCGATCTGCAGTCAACTTTTCATCTTCAAATTTGGATTGAAAACATCGATCTACAATCCACCTTCGAGATGCCCTCAATGCCTGTAGAACCCAGATAAAAAATTGGCAAAGCTTCTGAATTCTATCGAACTTACCATTGTAAATTAAGAGCTCCGGTGATTTATTCCATGCGGTCGTTCAACGCCTGATTTCTACAGTTTATAAGCCTCAAAATACAAATAGAATTGACCTCACGGTGGCTCCTGGTTTCTGTTCTGGTTACAAGGTGAAAATAGCAATAAAGCGAAGAAAACTGTGCCACTTGTTAACAAGTAAGCTATATCCGGGGATTTTGGGGGATCACCATAAGATGGGCTTTTGTCAACCTATTGTTCCTCCTCGGCAAGGCTCTGGCTACGCCTCTGCCTACACACAAAAGCAGATCAAGTCGTATACGTTGCATGATGGGCAATGAAGCGTCCGTTGGGCCAATTCATCCCTAAGGCAGACAGCTTCCCGGAGTTTTTTTTTCTGCGATGGTGTGGTGTGGGGGAAGATAGTTCGGAAAAAGATACTGTTGCAGGTGTCCAACACGTGTTTCATACACCATGTAGTAGTAACGCTGGTCCAAAAGTATGCAACAAAGTAGCCACACGATCAGTTCGCAGTCAGTCATGTGGGAGACATCCGGGCCAGGGCAATGGCCGCCGACGGCGGACAGGAGCAGGGCCTTAATAAGGAACATATGGCAGATGGGAGTTATTATGTGGCTTGATGCTTAAAATAGAATCTCCAGTTTTATGGCTTTTGTCACATTGTTTCTGGCAGTTTCAAGCTTCCGAATTTGTTTCCGCCTAAAATGCTGCGACAAGTCTGTTCTCTTGAAAAGCAGCCAGTGAAATGAATGCGCATGAAAAATCTGTCGCACTGTTAGCCATCGATCCACTTTCAAAAGTCTCACCAGCCTATATCCAGACCGTATTTTGGCACCTACACTGCGGATGCAGATGCTTCCTTAATGACCCAAAATGCCCACCCGCTCGTGGAATTTCGTCTCCCCAGAAAAGACAATGTTAAAATGGGCGAATAATCTAGGGAAGCTGGATAGCCTTATTTGCCAAATGACAGATGAGTCGGATAGGTAAGATTGTGCACCACTGATAAACAGCTCTAGATGCACATCTAGCATAGCAGCCATGACGTTTGAATAAAAAGCGATAACGACCTCCACCCCTACACACACACACACACCCCCGCCGGTCATTGGGCTCGTTTTCCAGAAAAAAGTTCCTGAAGTGCACCCTGAGTTTGCCCCCCCCCCAACTTTTTGAAACGTTCCTACGCCTATGGTAGGGAGCGGACTGTACATAGCGTAGTCGAGCTGACGTCGGCAGTACAAATATAGCTCTCCGAGTAAGTGTCGCCTCAGTGGCATCCCTCTGACTTGGTGAGAGGAAATACCCATGTTGAGGGTCCAGAGCGAGCAGACCCAAACTTTTCGGAACGTTCAGGCGGTTTTGACTTCATCTTCACGTGCGACTGCTATTGGCTGACAAGTGACGAGTGGAAAGCTAATGCATGCGGTCGGATGTCAGACGAAAATAGCGCGGATGGTCTGCTCTTCCCAGAACTCCGAAGAGTTTAAAGTTTCGCTTTAGCCGAAACATGAAGTCTTGTGGCCTAATCGACTCCGCGGGCGGACGACAACGTCATTAATTACATCTGCCACTTCGCCTCCACGAGTTGGTGCATATATCAGTGGCGGCATGGCGGTGCTGCTGACGGGCTGTGACCGTTCTTCTCTCCACCCACCCGCACCACTCAGCCCAGTCATACGATTCCTAAAGCACGAACAAGCGTGGAGACTACAGGCTGTCAGATTGGCCAGTTGCAGCCGGAAGGTCACCCCAAACGTCTTGTAGAAGTTCATATGCTTTCATATATATATATATATATATATATATATATATATATATATATATATATATTAAAGCTGTGGAGCCAAAAGAGCAGCAATAGAGCTTCTGACAGGTGACTAAGTGGGGCGACAAGAGACTATCAATTAGATGGATTGTGTGGGTTTCTTCGATACGCCATTCTCCACAATAGAATGTAGGCGCTGATCACATTTTCAAGTGGGGCTTCAAGTGCAAAGTATTCTTCGTCAGGAGTCAGGTTCTTAAGCACGCACCGACAGCGGACTTCTGGCATGAACCACTGCTCTGCGTTGCTGCACGAGCACACAATAAGTTTTCAACTTAGTTATGCTGTCAACGCGCAAGCCTGGTCTAAAAGCCAGGGAATGCTCACACACACCCAGCACACAACTGAAACCTTTGTTGAAAAATGCCCCGCCCCACCCCCACCTCATCGCACGACTGAGTCGTGCAGCAAATCGCAGACCCCTTCATTAGGTACACTTTATGTCATGCCCACTGATCACGAGAGGCCCGTGCTCATAAGCTCACAAGTCGCCCGTCCTGGAACGGCACGTCAGGCCCGACAAAGGGCTGTTACCCGACCCGACAAAAAGCGTCGTCACGTGGCCGTTGACATTTCACGTGGTAAACGCGCCACTTTGTCGCATGATTTCCGCCGTTATCAGCGTTCGGCGCCGGGTAATGTGCGCCGCGCCGGGCCAGTCGGCGTCCGTCGACAGCTCGCTGTCCGCTTCCTGCCCAATTAGTCGGCGATAAAGCCGAGGGTCCGCTCATGGACGTCGGACACGCCCACGTGAGTGTCACAGTATCGGGTGGCCTGAGTCAGGCCCGTTCCTGGTGGACGGGACCCCCACTGAGCCTGTCTTCGAACCCCCACGATGTCAGACGGGGGGTTCAGACGCACCGGTCCCGCTCACGCCAGCGTTTGATCGCCGACTTTCTCCTAAGCTGGCCAGTAGCTTTTTGCGACGAGGCTTGAGCTCATCGCTAAGTTTGCCGGATAGTGCGCACCGAGACGAAGCTTCTCTTTGAGATTTCCAGCCGAATGCATGTCACCGACCCGACAGTCATGCTGTAGCTGCGTGGCCACAGCACCGACCCGACAGTCACGCTGCAGCCGCGATGGCCACGCCAGATGTCACGTGCTGAGACTTGACCTGGTCTGACGCGGAGTCGCAGGATGCTGCCCATCCCCGGAGTGGTTCGGACCGCGAGGAAGGCTGTGACCCAGGGTCCTGGTACGGGACGCGGCGTGTTTCCATTTCAGCTGGCCATCTGTGTTAACTGGAACTGGCACGTGGCGGTGTGCTCCAGGGCTCGATCCAGGTAGAACGCCGCCCTTGGAACTACCACCTTCCCATCACGGCCAACAACGATTAAATTGCGGGGCCGTCGCGCAAAAGCAATTTAGGGCTCGATCGAATTACCGGCGATCGCCGCTGATGCGCCGATCATTTGCCGGCCAATTGATCTAATCAGCTGTTGCAGGGGGTCACGTAGCTCCGCGGCAGAAATAGCGCGCCGCCGCGGCAAAGTGGCGCACTCAGCGGCGGCGCGATCCTATCGGCGATGATGGATGAGATCGTGTGTGAGGAACGGCCGCCGCCGGCCACGCGCCGCTGAATAGGTGCAGAGGCCGCATCCATCGCGCCAGGATCGTGACGGCCCGACTGATCTATTCGACGCTGGATTACGAGGCTGCCAGCGGCACTGCGGTGGTCAGCTGGCGCAGACCGCCTGCCGCCAGCGCTCTGGACGCGTACACGCGCCGCAGGTCATGATCAGATGCCCAGGTCGAGGTCGAATCTCACGGCCGCTGGATCTTCACGTGGGGTCATCGGGTCACGCAGCAGCCTGGCCGGATGTGTTTCGCACGGGGATGAGTCACCCGTCACGCATCACGCGATGCAATCGAGCAGCGGGTTCACTCACACGTGACGGCGCCCGAAGGCATGGCTGAGGCCGGTTCGTTATCGGCAGTCTTCGGAGCCGGGTGATCCACTCGTTCCCAGCCGGATGGAGCTCATTACGAGCTTCCCTGACGTCATCCATCCAAATGGATATGTCTCATGAGCTGGCGGTGACCATTCGCTAGCCATTGGCCGAGCCGGCCGCCGCCCACACCCGGCGGCCATTTCACGCCGTCTGATCGCGGCTGGACCTACATTGCTCGTGCGATATCAAAAGGTTTAACGGATTCAAATGGAGCCCAGATAGTTGGTGGAGACGGGAGACTTGGGCGTACCTCTGAGCCCACTGATGGAATACCGCGACAGCCAGGCAAAACGAAATGAAGTAATTGCAGGCAATCTGGGATCGGGAAGAGAAATTGCCATTTAATGCCTCCAAACAGCAGGGGCCGCACCACGGGTCATACAGTAGCAGACGCGGCACTACGGATGTGAGTTGGGAGGCGGGAGGCAGGATCTTTAAGGAGTCCTCCCGGAACTTCTGGGCAGTGTCGTATTCGAGGCGAAAGGTACTGAGGGCAAGCAATCCTCTATGACACTGTCACACGCATCACATGCAAATAAAAAAGTGTGCGCAATAAAAATAAAACACAACGGGGCCGTCCAATGACCCAGCGAAAGATCTCGATAACCTAAAACGTGTCTCCTGCAGCACAGAGGGGCCTCCTTATCCTGCATAGGATGCTTCTGATTCATGAAGAGGACTTCCAAATGTGGCTAACAGGTTCAGGTGTCGCAAAACAGGGCATCCTGATTCGGAAACGCGGCCAACTGATGAGGAGGGGCCTCCTGCTCCAGACATGAGCCTCCTGTATGTGGAGGGTGCCTCCTACCTCACGGCAGGGAAAGAACAATTGCCTTCTCCCCTTGCTGCCCTTGTACAGTAGCCAGAATGCCCAAACATTGTGCGATGCCTTCGAAGAAAATAGCGTATAACAGGAGACTTTTGGCAGGGCTGCAAAAGTCTGATGATTAGTTCAGGGACTCCGTAACATGTGCTTTCTAATGTCCACGGGGTGCAAACCTATTACTGCCAACCTATCTCGTGAGTTATAATCACTACGCCCATTGGCTTGATAATTTAGCCATATGGCGGTTGGCAAATGACGGCGGTTGGCGGTCAGCCGGACGCCACTATCCTGCGTAGGTCACCTGAGAGTCTGTGCAATCCAAGCGCTCGTGGCCGCTGACAAGAATGACAGTGCTGTGTGTGTGTGTGTTGTGTGTGTGTGTGTGTTGTGTGTGTGGTGTGTGTGTGTGTGTGTGTGTGTGTGGTGTGTGTGTGTGTGTGGTGTGTGTGTGTGTGTGTGTGTGGTGTGTGTGTGTGTGTGTGTGTGTGGGTGTGGTGTGTGTGTGTGTGTGTGTGTGTGTGTGTGTGGTGTGTGTGTGTGTGTGTGTGTGTGTGTGTGGTGTGTGTGTGTGTGTGCTGTGTGTGTGTGTGTGTGTGTATTGTTTGGTAGTTGTTGATGTGCTTGTATATATCTGTAGAAATGCCGTCTGTGTGTGTATTGTTTGGTAGTTGTTGATGTGCTTGTAATCTCTCTGCAGAAATGACAGCGTCTGTGTATGTGTATTGTTTGGTAGTTGTTGATGTGCTTGTAAATATATATGTAGAAATGACAGCGTATCTCAGATCGTGCCGTCCATAGTAACGAACCGTATTGATATAGTTTTCGCGGGCTGTTTATGCACACAGGTTGAACACGTTTGATTTCCGTGTACGTGAATGCGATGATTGCACGAAAAAGCACAAACGGTAGCTTACACCACAAGCGCAAGACAGACTCTCAGGCGTGCTTGCACCCGAAGGCCTCGAGCACGTGACTGCGTCAGGGCCACCAGTGGTATGGCTGGCCTGCGAACGTGACAAAGTCCTTCATCCCGGGTCGGTGACGGCGCCCGGGCGGGCCGGCCCGCCCATCCCAGCCGACGAGCGGCCGTGTTTTTTATCGCCCACTCAACAGCCCAACTGCCGGGGCCGAGCTGGTCGTCAGAGATCGCAGCGACCGCCGGCCTGACGACCGAAGACGAGACGAGAGCTGCAGGGGCAAACTGTTGACGATTCCGTTACCATGGCGGAGAACGGGAGCGGTTCAGACGCAAAGGGAGGATGCAAGGGCTTCTGTCTGACCAGAACATAGAAGACGGCACGGGGCGTTAAGAAAAGCAGCGGTCGATCCCGTTCTGACGACGGCAGACGAAATGGGACTGGGTGGTCAAAGAAAGCAACAGGAGATCCCGTTCTGACAACAAAAGACGACACGAAGGTCAACAGCTTCGCAACAGTTTTGGAGGCTTAACAACATGGCTTGGGTCGGAGTTCAGTTGGCTGCGAAGACCCGGCAGCTAATGTCTGCAGCTTGTCCATGGGCGGTCCGCTGATTTGTCGCTGAAACATTTAAGTAGTGGAACGATCCTACCTTTGAAGGTATGACTTCATCATATATACATACACACACACACACACACACACACACACACACACATATATATATATATATATATATATATATATATATATATATATATATATATATATATATATATATGTATATATATGTATGTTTGTATGCATCATGCGCAGTCAGTGTCAGTTTCTGTTAGTGTGATCACCAGACTGTCATTTTCCGGACATCACACAGAGGCTCAAAAGACATGAACTTTCTCCTACATTTAAACATGATTTAACTTGAGAACCTATTCTATGGTACCGTATTCACAACTCCCACAAACACAGCTTTGAAGAACGCACTTATTGATGGGCACATTCTCCTTTGTTGACAGAATAAAGTTTATGTAAACGCAGGCTGCAAACTCATCTGATTTTAAAGACGCCAAGATTGGTTAAACAATTCGAATGACCAACAGGGACGTATTAGCTTTAGTTAGCATTCCAAAACTCATTCAGATTTATGTTAGTGTTTTAAAACGACCAAAGGGTTTTGAGATTGAACGTCGCACATCTGAAAACGATATGCAGCGCCTTGTTAAAATCCTCGTTCCGTTCCGTCTCGTTTACCTTATCTCCTTGTTTTTGTCTCCTCTCATTCTCGTTCTTGTTCTCGTCTCGTTATCTCGTTCCGTCAACGTCCTGCGAATATTTCTGTATGATCTCCCTGTTTGTATTCCAAATCAAGCCAATGTTGCAAAATCAAACGATTCTGAACACATATTGTGTCGCAAAAGTTCAGAATTAAAGCGATGATGGTGTGCGCACATGAATGAGTTAGACTTAAACTGCCCCGTCTTACACTCCTGTGGACATTAACACGACTATGGATGTCGACGCCCATCGTCGGCTAGTTTTGTGAGATGAATACTTACTTGCTGCGGGTGTGAGCTGCGCCACGGCCTATTTTGTATGTTAGCGTTGCACATGCAATGGATCGTAAGCCTCTGACTTGCCATTACATTGTATGTGCCTGTCGGCTTACGGCAGTCCGCGTAAATGCCACGGACGCTAGCCTGGCCACGTAGCGGCAATAGCACTGTGTGATGTATTGCACTGTTATGATGCGATAGGGCTGGTTTAAATCCGTAAGAGCCCCTTTTAGCGGTGAAATTTCTGGTTATCAATCGAAGCATATCACGGAGCGTGCCATCACCGTTGCAATCCCTGGTGGAAACGAGACAGGGGGGGGGGGGGGGGGGCAATGACGTGTTACTGCTGCGTGCGTCGAAACCAAATCTGTTGACCATCAGCTCAAGATGTGTGACCACGTTTTTGAGAACTGTAACAACTCGGCCACTTCGTCATTTTTGTGAGTAGTTTGGTGAGTGGAATGGTGAATGAGCGGAGTGGCTTCTGACCGCGCGGTAACGATAGCAACGGATCGGAGTTCTCGGGACGCCCGGAAGACATCCTCCGCGGCGCCTGACAGATCCATGCTGCGCGAATTTAACCGCTCGTTATCTGCCCCAGTTAATTAGCGCTTAATAGCTTCACAGAGCGCGGCCACTAATTGAATCCAGACCGGACGCGCTGGCGATGGGCCCGGACGCTGGTTTGGACAGACGGTCTGGCCGCTGGTTTGGACAGACGGCCCGGCCGCGTCGAGTTTGGACGGCCGCGGTGCTCCGCCGCCTATCGGGAGGCGGGGGGGGGGGGGCTGGGGAGGGGGCGACGTCATGGACACTGCCTCCGGTGAGCGGTGAATCGTGGCGTCTGATGCGCGTCATAACCAGGCTGCTGGGGACTGTGTGGCACATGACCACGCTCGATTTCAAGATAGTATTTACAAATGCGGACAGCTCCGACTCCAGCAGCTAGACGCGCAGCGTTTTTTTTTTATTCACGGAGTGACACCATGTGCGGCATGATGAAATGAGGCTGGAGTATTCCTTACCAAAATTTGCAATCACCGTTTCTACCTTACAAAAGAACTAGCACTGCTGAATGCCCATCGAGACATACAGTTCCTTTAATGCGCCATATAAAGTAAGAGTGAGGAGAGGCTACGGTGGGATTATCTGTTCTTTCTTTCCTTTAAGCTTCGCTTCTCTTTTGCAGGAACAGTTCGTGCCCGATATGTAAGCGTTGAACACCAGAGACCTAGTAGGTAGGTGTGTTCGTTCTTTCCGTGCCATGGTGTAAGTGGCCGTAAACGGACTGGGACCACGAGAACGGCGGCAACATGAGTGTATAAGAAAATATTTAGATTTCCACTACTGAATTCACCAGCGGCGAGCATCCGTGTTAAAATAAGAGAAGTTGAAACGTCATTAAATGCATCAGTTTGACCTAAATTTGCTCATAGCATGAACATCAGTTGGCAATGGATAATCTTGGGCCATGTAAAACAGCAGCAGCTGACATCCGAACACAACACACCCTTTATCCATGAACATGGAGAATATTTACGAGCACCGTTGCCCCAGCCCATTACCATGAACCATCACCACCAACGCTTTCGTAGGTCACATGACATTAATATACTTGCAACCATAGCTTGCCATCAGGTGCATTTTGATGATGGTTGGCTTTTAAGCTTGGTATCCAAACTCATTAAGTCATTAATTGTTCAACTGACGCTGACACATATTAATTTGTCGTCCCGTTTTCGTTTGCTAGAAGTTGGGGTGAGGCAGCTTAAAAGACAACAGGCTGGATCAATGCAGATATTGTGGAGTGCTTGTGAGCCTGCATGTGCGCCAGCGTGGGCAGAAAGCTGCAGTCAAGTGGTGAGGACAAGACCGACTAACCCGTCTGCAAAAGTTTTTTAAACTTCACAGCGAGGGCTATTTTCGGCCGAAGAAAATATGACCACACCAGTGATTTCTAAGAGATCTTCAATGGCTTTCAGCAAAGCATATGTACTTGAACCACAGCTTCACCCTTCTCAGAACAATGTTGACAGCATCTGAACTCGAGACAGTCGCGTCACTCGCTCTGGGCCTTGCTACCAGGCATACATTCACCGTCGCACCGCTAAATGTTGTGATGGGCCCGATGAAATGATCAAATGATTGCAATGCCAAAACTTCTCTCTCAATCGCCATCTCTTTTATTTTGTGTCCATTCCTCTTAGCTGCAGTCATTAAACCCAGATATCGCAGAAACCGCAGCCCATATGTGTTCTTCAATTTTCCATATCTTCCGGCCTTTACGGATTCACACGAACTTAACTGTCTGGCTGGCATGACGCTCAAGTTGAAATCAAGTGTTTTGTGCTATGTTTCCATCACAACCATTATCACCATCTCTGTATTCCACCACCAGGGTGTTTATCATGCTACCAATATCGTCAAAATATTATGGTATTTTAATCAACATCGTTATTTAAAGGTCTGGGGTGTGAGCAGCGGGGATTACAGTTCCATTCGTTTCATTCAGCAGACACTCTCCTCCTCGTATGGCCTTTTCCCTAACGAGGGCTCTTTCGACGCGCCTGGTTCGACGTATTTTTCTCCCGTCGAAAATTCGAGGACGCCACGGATTTTAGTCGCATATACTGGTGTATTTAATGTAGGGTCACCTTTCCTTTTTGGCGCGACATTTATGCTTTCATTGGCATCGCGCACACGCCTGTCTGGATTGGTAGGCTGTCCCGCTGAACATGCATGTTTGACGGCGCAGCAGCATGCAGTATTCCACATTCGTGCGGGTTTTGAATCGAACAGTCATGTTGAAGATCCTTCGCTGCAGTTCACGGCCCTGCCCTTCGTAAGACCTAAGCCCTTCTAGTTGCTGTGCTACACACCTGCTAAGATGTGCAGAATATTTCAGGGAGACTTTTTTCAGGGACACTCAGGCATTCATGACACCACGTCATTCAAATCCTGCTATTACAATCGCCTATGCGGCGATCACGGCCAAAACACATATAGTTGTCGAATCGCTTGTATCTGGCGCTCGTGGATGACTGGCGTGGCGTTCGCCCCAATGACACATATCAAGAATATTTCGGTCAGGTACGCCTGGAATATCTATGCTTTTATAATGATGCAAAGTCATGTAACTTCTCCATGCATCTATGTCATGTCCTCAGTCGTATTAAACAGGCTAATCATAAGCATGAGCTGAAATGCAGCATCGTGAGACAAACGCAAGGTAAGAAAAGATACCAGTCAACATATGGCAGCCCCTTTCCATTTTGATTTGGTTATCAGGCAAACATCGGTCCATTTTACGTCCGCAATGTTCCTGGCTTGTTTGGATGGCTGTTCTCATGTCTAATACGGCCACCCCGAGCTAACTTTTCAGGCTTCATAGCAGACATGCGGGAAACGGTCCTTGTATCAGCGGTGTACTTTGTAAGAGGCGACCCGACGTGATCAATGGACGGATGATCACCAACCGGACCATGAGCTTCTTTACCTTGGAGCTTTACGGGCTTGATGGCGTTGGCTTAATTTGTGATATTCAGTTCGTAAGTCGATTACTTTTCAACCACATGCTGCTCATTGTCGCTGTGTGGGGAAAATGCTCTGTAAGGATCTACCTGGCGAATTCTGTTCTTCACAAATTAGGTTAGTGTATGACCTCGCCTTAAGCCTCGCGGTGTCGCACTCAGTGGCTCGCGCGGCCGCTGCAGCAATAAGAACACTAATCCACCAAGCGTGCTCTGTTAGTTGAACTATATGTGGCAGACGTCTGGGATTTGCCCTGGGCGGGCCCGGCTGTACAGCGGACCAGGCACAACTGCACACTTTTTGGCACAACTGCCAAAAAGTCCTCCGGCCCAAGAGCCCATCATCTTCAGGGTCTCGGGCATAGCCCAAAAAAGTCCCCTTTAGCGGCACCACTGTCACGGAGAGTGTGTCGATACTACTCACTGATACACCCCAAAGCTCATCGGTGTCCGCAGATGCGGGCTGGGTTGAAGTGTTTCAGAGACTTTATCAAATCAGCAACGGCAAGTTTGCAAGAAAAGCGCATCCACGTTAACTGACAAACCAGGACCTACCCTTTCAACCATTTCAGGGCTTCATAACGCTGGTTCACATACAGACGCGCACTTATATACACGACATAAATTCGCAGGTTTGTGGGCTCGGTTTACTTTTGAGACTAAGGGGTCTGGTTGTAGATACCAGCACTTACATAAAGCAAAGGGCAACAGACGTCCGTCTGTCCAACTATTCACGCACTATCAACCTTTTCACTACCGTCCTCACTGCCATCCGTCGCCGGGTCAAACTACTGCGTATAGGACCAGTAATGTGAAAGGGTAAATCGCTTGTGTTCCGCACTAATTGTGTGTGGACGGCGCTATTTGTCGAACGCCGACGTGCCGTTTGCAGTGATTTCTGAGACCGGCCCTTTCCATCTCTGTGGCAACAGACGGGAAGGACCAAATTAGTGATTCACATACACACAACACACACACCACACACACACACCACACACACACACACAACACACACACACACCACACACACACACACATACACAGTATCTTACAGCGTTAAGCACGCTTACAACGCTTCAAGCCGACGCGCTTTGGCCAGTAGCCAGCAGACCTCTTCATGTCAGCCAGGCCAAAACCATTGCGACCTTAGGCGTTCCTGCATGCCTTATCCTCACACACACACACACAACATACACAGACACACACACACACACACACCACACACACAACACCACACACACCACACACACACACACACACACACACACACCACACACACACACACACACACATACACAGACAACACACACACACACACACCACATATATATATATATATATATATATATATTATATATATATAATATATATATATATATATATATATATATACATATATATTTACCGTATATATTATATCATATATATATATTATATATATATATATTATGTATATATTATATTAATATATATATATGGTATATATATAGATATATATATATATATATATATATATATATTTGACCGTTGGATTGCACACTTCACCTTGGATTCAGAGTGCTTGCCAACAAAGCCTGTTGTCTGAACCCAGCAATCAAATTTACGATTTCTGTACGTCGCAAAATTTGCCATTGAGGTATTTGGTCGGACAGGGTACTGGGATAGTTTTGTATCTTACAGCGTTAAGCACGCTTACAACGCTTCAAGCCGACGCGCTTTGGCCAGTAGCCAGCAGACCTCTTCATGTCAGCCAGGCCAAACCATTGCGACCTTAGGCGTTCCTGCATGCCTTATCCTTTCGTTAAGACAGCTCGTTTTGGCATATTTGAACCAATCTGTATTCATATTTGCGGTCGCGTAGCCGACACGTCCACACGTCCTGGCGGCTATTACTGCACCCTTCGTGACGATTATCATTTCAGGAAAGTAGGGGAGAGCACACTTAAGGCAGGACCACGCATGCCCCTTTGTGTTGTCCTTTTGAGGACCACCGACCGCGTCAAAGAGCAGGGTGAACATATGCCGGATGTGGTAGGCAACAAACTGAGATTTTTGAGAGCCAGTTGGTGACAAAATTTCGAAACTAAAAACACATTTCAACAGGCCAAAACATATGACAACAGACCCCCCAGCTAGATGAAACTCAAGCTTATTAGTCTGTATCGCTAACGCTCGCAGTGTGAGCATGTGTAGAGCACATGTTAAAACGTTGAGGTTTCGGTATATGAGCAAGTTGAGCCATAATATGCTGCCATAGCATGCTAACATAGTAGCTTCAATCAGGATAGCTTTCAGCAGGTAAGGGGAATATAGCACAAATTATACTATAGCAGTGCTGGCGTCACAGATCAGTTGTAACACAGTGTCCTGGTGCTCCTCAGATTAGTGTTTTTCACAGTTTCTTTAGTCAAGATTCCCTTAAAATACTTAACAGCATAGAGTACCAAAGAACTGAGCTTACTACTAGTCGTAAGAATTGCAGCTGGCTGCAGCATCTCGCGGCGACGGTGATCATTTTGCGACGCAACGTTTTAAGCCGTCGTGCCATTTGAGACAGATGAGCTTGATTGCTCTCCACGCGGTAATGCGCTAGGTTCAGTGCAATGCTGTAGGCTGCTGGTGGTTGTGTTCATGCCGTGAGGAACTGGCAGTCTAGAAGAACGTAGCAAATGGTCAGCTTTTTAAGGCAATAGCGTTAAAACGCCCTGCTGATCAAGAAAGATTGTAGTTTGGTGATGCCTGATTTGTAGCTACAGAGGCAAACGGAGGACTTTGGAGCAACACATGCCTAGGGTTCATCCAGGACCTCCTGCTGCTAAGAGGAACGGCCGCTTTGAGGTAAGAGGCCGAACATCACTAGTGTAGACCTTTCACATCGCCCGTCGCACCTCAGAGAAAGCGTACTGATCGGTGGACACAAAGCGTGTCTGAACACTTCACCCGTGGCAGACTAAAGTGTGAGATAAAACGCTTTTAATTCTCATCATATTGCACAAATGAAGGTGTTGGGTGTGCTAAAAAATGTTGTTTACATCTGTTGATGCCAATATTGCATGGGCTTTGCTCTAAAAAGTTGGGATCATGTTAGGAAGGGCGAGTTCTGCACCGGTAACGATTATGCAAAGATAGTGAAGGTCGCCAACGCTTCCAACTGATTGTACGATGACATCACAAAACTAAAAGTGATACTTTCTCCAGGGTCTTGTAAATCCATGCCATCGGTAAATGTACGTCTACAGGGATGCAGTTTTTCAAAATGCGTAGGGGTGAGAGAGGGAGGGTCTATGCAAAAGAAAAAATGACTGAGCCTACCTCCAAAATGCACTTAGATCAGTTTGCTCCCCAGATTTGGCACGCTTTCTTTTCACTGTTGGGAGCAGTGCTATAGTATCTCAAAAATAGTTTTGAAGGCTAAACCCCAAAGTTATAAACAATGAAACATGATGGATAAAAAGCTGACTGAAAATAGGAACCTTCATCACTAGTTAAAGGGTACGATCCCCGTCCTCTCAACTGAAAGGAAAGTAAACGCCTCTATGCTAGTTATGTTAACTGTGCCCTTATCTGACAACTTTATTAGTCTGATCTCAACCATCATTCAGTGTTTCATGGCCAGTAAATGACAGTTTAGTGCAGATGAACTTGAGAAACTAAAATGTTTGGTGGCCATACCACACTTCAGTTCATTTGTCTTTGTTTTTGTAGTTTATAGCTATGAGAGTTATATTGCAATGGCTTCTGAAAGATTTGGCTGTAGATAACAAGTTAAATCATTTCAAATTTTGTCGGTGACAGAAAAGACACCTTTTCACCCCCCGCTGGAGAGTAATTTTGTCCTGATGAGAAGGGTCCAGTGTTAAACAGTTTCCCTCAGGCCCGACCTGGCCCTGGAATACACTGTGCCAGTCTTTCCGCCAAGGAGCTGTGAATATCAACTGACAGTAAACGCCAGCGAACAGGGCGGCGCGCGGTAGCGTTGCAGACAGCCACGCCCGAATGATCGTAGAAGATTTACGCGGGTTCCATCTTATGCACTTTGAAAATCGGATTTTGCCTAGGTATTTTAAGGTCTCCGTGTTACTTCCCGCATCAACAAGGGTGACTGGGGAAAGTGATTATTGCCGAACTACACTACGACGGGTGTTGCACGGTAAGAAGCGCCTGAAGCATCGCATACCTTTCTCCACTTGCAAACCTCGGTGGCGACTTTGTCATGAGGGTCAGGAAAATATAACTCCATGGCAGGCTTACAAGTGGCTGAGAAAAACCTAAGGCAAGAAAGATGCGCGCCATGTGGCAGACGTTCGGCTATTGCCGTGGGTGTGTTAGACCTCACCCCACGCGGGAGGCGAGGCTTCAGGCAGAGGGCATCCCGCCACCGGGGATTGGGCTGTCATGAGCCACAGGGTGTCTTCACAGTATGGCCAGTACGGAATATGTCAGGGCTATGCATTGCAGACAAAATATCAACCTGCTGGTGCAGGAGCTGTGTAGATAAACTAGTAGTAAAAATATTATTTCAAAGGTGGCACACTCAGACTTTGTTTGCTTGTCCAAGGTTGTAAAACCGTATTCTGGTCCGCTGTTTGGAGCCATATAATGTAAAGGGGCTATTTAAATTGATAATATGAATGCTGCTGCTGCTAATAAGGCTCTATCATTTAAACTGTGTTGAAAAGTCACACCAAGTTTCAAATGATATGGATGCATAACATGTGATGTACGGTAAGCACATTTTAATTGATGTTGAATGCAGTTAGATTTTGATATGTTTTAGAAATGCATAGCAATCGTCATTTGTTTTTAACCCAAGATTTC
>NW_023596420.1:32672007-32714507 GCF_011947565.3 Pollicipes pollicipes
TATGTGTATGTATTGTTTGGTAGTTGTTGATGTGCTTGTAAATATATATGTAGAAATGACAGCGTATCTCAAGATCGTGCCGTCCCATAGTAACGAACCGTATTGATATAGTTTTCGAGGGCTGTTTATGCACACAGGTTGAACACGTTTGATTTCCGTGTACGTGAATGCGATGATTGCACGTAAAAGCACAAACGGTAGCTTACACCACAAGCGCAAGACAGACTCTCAGGCGTGCTTGCACCCGAAGGCCTCGAGCACGTGACCTGCGTCAGGGCCACCAGTGGTATGGCTGGCCCTGCGAACGTGACAAAGTCCTTCATCCGGGTCGGTGACGGCGCCCGGGCGGCCGGCCCGCCCATCCCAGCCGACGAGCGGCCGTGTTTTTATCGCCCACTCAACAGCCCAACTGCCGGGGCCGAGCTGGTCGTCAGAGATCGCAGCGACCGACGGCCTGACGACCGAAGACGAGACGAGAGCTGCAGGGCAAACTGTTGACGATTCCGTTACCATAGCGGAGAACGGGAGCGGTTCAGACGCAAAGGGAGGATGCAAGGGCTTCTGTCTGACCAGAACATAGAAGACGGCACGGGCGTTAAGAAAAGCAGCGGTCGATCCCGTTCTGACGACGGCAGACGAAATGGGACTGGGTGGTCAAAGAAAGCAACAGGAGATCCCGTTCTGACAACAAAAGACGACACGAAGGTCAACAGCTTCGCAACAGTTTTGGAGGCTTAACAACATGGCTTGGGTCGGAGTTCAGTTGGCTGCGAAGACCGGCAGCTAATGTCTGCAGCTTGTCCCTGGGCGGTCCGCTGATTTGTCGCTGAAACATTTAAGTAGTGGAACGATCCTACCTTTGAAGGTATGACTTCATCATACATACATACACACCACACACACACACACACACACACACACACACATCACTACATATATCTATATATATATATAATATATATATATATATATATATATATATATATATATGTGTGTGTGTGTGTGTGTATGTATGTATGTTTGTATGCATCATGCGCAGTCAGTGTCAGTTTCTGTTAGTGTGATCACCAGACTGTCATTTTCCGGACATCACACAGAGGCTCAAAAGACATGAACTTTCTCCTACATTTAAACATGATTTAACTTGAGAACCTATTCTATGATACCGTATTCACAACTCCCACAAACACAGCTTTGAAGAACGCACTTATTGATGGGCACATTCTCCTTTGTTGACAGAATAAAGTTTATGTAAACGCAGGCTGCAAACTCATCTGATTTTAAAGACGCCAAGATTGGTTAAACAATTCGAATGACCAACAGGGACGTATTAGCTTTAGTTAGCATTCCAAAACTCATTCAGATTTATGTTAGTGTTTTAAAACGACCAAAGGGTTTTGAGATTGAACGTCGCACATCTGAAAACGATATGCAGCGCCTTGTTAAAATCCTCGTTCCGTTCCGTCTCGTTTACTCTTATCTCCTTGTTTTTGTCTCCTCTCATTCTCGTTCTTGTTCTCGTCTCGTTATCTCGTTCCGTCAACGTCCTGCGAATATTTCTGTATGATCTCCCTGTTTGTATTCCAAATCAAGCCAATGTTGCAAAATCAAACGATTCTGAACACATATTGTGTCGCAAAAGTTCAGAATTAAAGCGATGATGGTGTGCGCACATGAATGAGTTAGACTTAAACTGCCCCGTCTTACACTCCTGCGGACATTAACACGACTATGGACTGTCGACACCCATCGTCGGCTAGATTTTGTGAGATGAATACTTACTTGCTGCGGGTGTGAGCTGCGCCACGGCCTATTTTGTATGTTAGCGTTGCACATGCAATGGATCGTAAGCCTCTGACTTGCCATTACATTGTATGTGCCTGTCGGCTTACGGCAGTCCGCGTAATGCCACGGACGCTAGCCTGGCCATGTAGCGGTAATAGCACTGTGTGATGTATTGCACTGTTATGATGCGATAGGGCTGGTTTAAATCCGTAAGAGCCCCTTTTAGCGGTGAAATTTCTGGTTATCAATCGAAGCATATCACGGAGCGTGCCATCACCGTTGCAATCCCTGGTGGAAACGAGACAGGGGGGGGGGGGGGGGCAATGACGTGTTCCTGCTGCGTGCGTCGAACCCAAATCTGTTGACCATCAGCTCAAGATGTGTGACCACGTTTTTGAGAACTGTAACAACTCGGCCACTTCGTCATTTTTGTGAGTAGTTTGGTGAGTGGAATGGTGAATGAGCGGAGTGGCTTCTGACCGCGCGGTAACGATAGCAACGGATCGTGAGTTCTCGGGACGCCCGGAAGACATCCTCCGCGGCGCCTGACAGATCCATGCTGCGCGAATTTAACCGCTCGTTATCTGCCCCAGTTAATTAGCGCTTAATAGCTTCACAGAGCGCGGCCACTAATTGAATCCAGACCGGACGCGCTGGCGATGGGCCCGGACGCTGGTTTGGACAGACGGTCTGGCCGCTGGTTTGGACAGACGGCCCGGCCCGCGTCGAGTTTGGACGGCCGCGGTGCTCCGCCGCCTATCGGGAGGCGGGGGGGGGGGGGGGTCTGGGGAGGGGGCGACGTCATGGACACTGCCTCCGGTGAGCGGTGAATCGTGGCGTCTGATGCGCGTCATAACCAGGCTGCTGGGGACTGTGTGGCACATGACCACGCTCGATTTCAAGATAGCATTTACAAATGCGGACAGCTCCGACTTCCAGCAGCTAGACGCGCAGCGTTTTTTTTTTATTCACGGAGTGACACCATGTGCGGCATGATGAAATGAGGCTGGAGTATTCCTTACCAAAATTTGCAATCACCGTTTCTACCTTACAAAAGAACTAGCACTGCTGAATGCCCATCGAGACATACAGTTCCTTTAATGCGCCATATAAAGTAAGAGTGAGGAGAGGCTACGGTGGGATTATCTGTTCTTTCTTTCCTTTAAGCTTCGCTTCTCTTTTGCAGGAACAGTTCGTGCCCGATATGTAAGCGTTGAACACCAGAGACCTAGTAGGTAGGTGTGTTCGTTCTTTCCGTGCCATGGTGTAAGTGGCCGTAAACGGACTGGGACCACGAGAACGGCGGCAACATGAGTGTATAAGAAAATATTTAGATTTCCACTACTGAATTCACCAGCGGCGAGCATCCGTGTTAAAATAAGAGAAGTTGAAACGTCATTAAATGCATCAGTTTGACCTAAATTTGCTCATAGCATGAACATCAGTTGGCAATGGATAATCTTGGGCCATGTAAAACAGCAGCAGCTGACATCCGAACACAACACACCCTTTATCCATGAACATGGAGAATATTTACGAGCACCGTTGCCCCAGCCCATTACCATGAACCATCACCACCAACGCTTTCGTAGGTCACATGACATTAATATACTTGCAACCATAGCTTGCCATCAGGTGCATTTTGATGATGGTTGGCTTTTAAGCTTGGTATCCAAACTCATTAAGTCATTAATTGTTCAACTGACGCTGACACATATTAATTTGTCGTCCCGTTTTCGTTGCTAGAAGTTGGGGTGAGGCAGCTTAAAAGACAACAGGCTGGATCAATGCAGATATTGTGGAGTGCTTGTGAGCCTGCATGTGCGCCAGCGTGGGCAGAAAGCTGCAGTCAAGTGGTGAGGACAAGACCGACTAACCCGTCTGCAAAAGTTTTTAAACTTCACAGCGAGGGCTATTTTCGGCCGAAGAAAATATGACCACACCAGTGATTTCTAAGAGATCTTCAATGGCTTTCAGCAAAGCATATGTACTTGAACCACAGCTTCACCCTTCTCAGAACAATGTTGACAGCATCTGAACTCGAGACAGTCGCGTCACTCGCTCTGGGCCTTGCTACCAGGCATACATTCACCGTCGCACCGCTAAATGTTGTGATGGGCCCGATGAAATGATCAAATGATTGCAATGCCAAAACTCTCTCTCAATCGCCATCTCTTTTATTTTGTGTCCATTCCTCTTAGCTGCAGTCATTAAACCCAGATATCGCAGAAACCGCAGCCCATATGTGTTCTTCAATTTTCCATATCTTCCGGCCTTTACGGATTCACACGAACTTAACTGTCTGGCTGGCATGACGCTCAAGTTGAAATCAAGTGTTTTGTGCTATGTTTCCATCACACCATTATCACCATCTCTGTATTCCACCACCAGGGTGTTATCATGCTACCAATATCGTCAAAATATTATGGTATTTTAATCAACATCGTTATTTAAAAGGTCTGGGGTGTGAGCAGCGGGGATTACAGTTCCATTCGTTTCATTCAGCAGACACTCTCCTCCTCGTATGGCCTTTTCCCTAACGAGGGCTCTTTCGACGCGCCTGGTTCGACGTATTTTTCTCCCGTCGAAATTCGAGGACGCCACGGATTTTAGTCGCATATACTGGTGTATTTAATGTAGGGTCACCTTTCCTTTTTGGCGCGACATTTATGCTTTCATTGGCATCGCGCACACGCCTGTCTGGATTGGTAGGCTGTCCCGCTGAACATGCATGTTTGACGGCGCAGCAGCATGCAGTATTCCACATTCGTGCGGGTTTTGAATCGAACAGTCATGTTGAAGATCCTTCGCTGCAGTTCACGGCCCTGCCCTTCGTAAGACCTAAGCCCTTCTAGTTGCTGTGCTACACACCTGCTAAGACGTGCAGAATATTTCAGGGAGACTTTTTCAGGGACACTCAGGCATTCATGACACCACGTCATTCAAATCCTGCTATTACATCGCCTATGCGGCGATCACGGCCAAAACACATATAGTTGTCGAATCGCTTGTATCTGGCGCTCGTGGATGACTGGCGTGGCGTTCGCCCCAATGACACATATCAAGAATATTTCGGTCAGTACGCCTGGAATATCTATGCTTTTATAATGATGCAAAGTCATGTAACTTCTCCATGCATCTATGTCATGTCCTCAGTCGTATTAAACAGGCTAATCATAAGCATGAGCTGAAATGCAGCATCGTGAGACAAACGCAAGGTAAGAAAAGATACCAGTCAACATATGGCAGCCCCTTTCCATTTTTGATTTGGTTATCAGGCAAACATCGGTCCATTTTACGTCCGCAATGTTCCTGGCTTGTTTGGATGGCTGTTCTCATGTCTAATACGGCCACCCCGAGCTAACTTTTCAGGCTTCATAGCAGACATGCGGGAAACGGTCCTTGTATCAGCGGTGTACTTTGGCAAGAGGCGACCCGACGTGATCAATGGACGGATGATCACCAACCGGACCATGAGCTTCTTTACCTTGGAGCTTTACGGGCTTGATGGCGTTGGCTTAATTGTGATATTCAGTTCGTAGTCGATATCTTTTCAACCACATGCTGCTCATTGTCGCTGTGTGGGGAAATGCTCTGTAAGGATCTACCTGGCGAATTCTCGTTTCACAAATTAGGTGTAGTGTATGGCCTCGCCTTAAGCCTCGCGGTGTCGCACTCAGTGGCTCGCGCGGCCGCTGCAGCCAATAAAGAACACTAATCCACCAAGCGTGCTCTGTTAGTTGAACTATGATTGGCAGACGTCTGGGATTTGCCCTGGGCGGGCCCGGCTGTACAGCGGACCAGGCACAACTGCACAACTTTTTGGCACAAATGCCAAAAAGTCCTCCGGCCCAAGAGCCCATCATCTTCAGGGTCTCGGGCATAGCCCAAAAAGTCCCCTTTAGCGGCACCACTGTCAAGGAGAGTGTGTCGATACTACTCACTGATACACCTCAAAGCTCATCGGTCCGCAGATGCGGGCTGGGTTGAAGTGTTTCAGAGACTTTATCAAAATCAGCAACGGCAAGTTTGCAAGGAAAGCGCATCCACGTTAACTGACAAACCAGGACCTACCCTTTCACCATTTCAGGGCTTCATAACGCTGGTTCACATAAGACGCGCACTTATATACACGACATAAATTCGCAGGTTTGTGGGCTCGGTTTACTTTTTGAGACTAAGGGTCTGGTTTGTAGATACCAGCACTTAACATAAAGCAAAGGGCAACAGACGTCCGTCTGTCCAACTATTCACGCACTATCAACCTTTTCACTACCGTCCTCACTGCCAGCCGTCGCCGGGTCAAACTACTGCGTATAGGACCAGTAATGTGAAAGGGTAAATCGCTTGTGTTCCGCACTTATTGTGTGTGGACGGCGCTATTTGTCGAACGCCGACGTGCCGTTTGCAGTGATTTCTGAGACCGGCCCTTTCCATCTCTGTGGCAACAGACGGGAAGGACCAAATTAGTGATTCACATACACACACACACACACACACACACACACACACACACACACACACACACACACACACACACACACACACACACACACACACACACAAACACACACACACACACACACAAACACAGACATAGAAATAGACACACACACACACACAAATATATATATATATATATATATATATATATATATATATATATATATATATAGGCATATATATCACATTGCGACCTTAGGCGTTCCTGCATGCCTTATCCTCACACACACACACACACACATACACAGACATACACACACACACACACACACACACACACACACACACACACACACACACACACACACACACACACACACACACATACACAGACACACACACACACACACACACACACACACACACATATATATATATATATATATATATATATATATATATATATATATATATATATATATATATTTGACACATATTTGACCATATTTGCAGCATATTTGCACACATATTTGACCGTTGGATTGCACATTTCACCTTGGATTCAGAGTGCTTGCCAACAAAGCCTGTTGTCTGAACCGAGCAATCAAATTTACGATTTCTGTACGTCGCAAAATTTGCCATTGAGGTATTTGGTCGGACAGGGTACTGGGATAGTTTTGTATCTTACAGCGTTAAGCACGCTTACAACGCTTCAAGCCGACGCGCTTTGGCCAGTAGCCAGCAGACCTCTTCATGTCAGCCAGGCCAAGACCATTGCGACCTTAGGCGTTCCTGCATGCCTTATCCTTTCGTTAAGACAGCTCGTTTGTGGCATATTTGAACCAATCTGTATTCATATTTGCGGTCGCGTAGCCGACACGTCCACACGTCCTGGCGGCTATTACTGCACCCTTCGTGACGATTATCATTTCAGGAAAGTAGGGGAGAGCACACTTAAGGCAGGACCACGCATGCCCCTTTGTGTCGTCCTTTTGAGGACCACCGACTGCGTCAAAGAGCAGGGGTGAACATATGCCGGATGTGGTAGGCAACACAAACTGAGATTTTTGAGAGCCAGTTGGTGACAAAATTTCGAAACTAAAAACACATTTCAACAGGCCAAAACATATGACAACAGACCCCCCCAGCTAGATGAAACTCAAGCTTTCTATTAGTCTGTACTCGCTAACGCTCGCAGTGTGAGCATGTGTAGAGCACATGTTAAAACGTTGAGGTTTCGGTATATGAGCAAGTTGAGCCATAATATGCTGCCATAGCATGCTAACATAGTAGCTTCAATCAGGATAGCTTTCAGCAGGTAAGGGGAATATAGCACAAATTATACTATAGCAGTGCTGGCGTCACAGATCAGTTGTAACACAGTGTCCTGGTGCTCCTCAGATTAGTGTTTTTCACAGTTTCTTTAGTCAAGATTCCCTTAAAATACTTAACAGCATAGAGTACCAAAGAACTGAGCTTACTACTAGTCGTAAGAATTGCAGCTGGCTGCAGCATCTCGCGGCGACGGTGATCATTTTGCGACGCAACGTTTTAAGCCGTCGTGCCATTTGAGACAGATGAGCTTGATTGCTCTCCACGCGGTAATGCGCTAGGTTCAGTGCAATGCTGTAGGCTGCTGGTGGTTGTGTTCATGCCGTGAGGAACTGGCAGTCTAGAAGAACGTAGCAAATGGTCAGCTTTTTAAGGCAATAGCGTTAAAACGCCCTGCTGATCAAGAAAGATTGTAGTTTGGTGATGCCTGATTTGTAGCTACAGAGGCAAACGGAGGACTTTGGAGCAACACATGCCTAGGGTTCATCCAGGACCTCCTGCTGCTAAGAGGAACGGCCGCTTTGAGGTAAGAGGCCGAACATCACTAGTGTAGACCTTTCACATCGCCCGTCGCACCTCAGAGAAAGCGTACTGATCGGTGGACACAAAGCGTGTCTGAACACTTCACCCGTGGCAGACTAAAGTGTGAGATAAAACGCTTTTAATTCTCATCATATTGCACAAATGAAGGTGTTGGGTGTGCTAAAAAATGTTGTTTACATCTGTTGATGCCAATATTGCATGGGCTTTGCTCTAAAAAGTTGGGATCATGTTAGGAAGGGCGAGTTCTGCACCGGTAACGATTATGCAAAGATAGTGAAGGTCGCCAACGCTTCCAACTGATTGTACGATGACATCACAAAACTAAAAGTGATACTTTCTCCAGGGTCTTGTAAATCCATGCCATCGGTAAATGTACGTCTACAGGGATGCAGTTTTTCAAAATGCGTAGGGGTGAGAGAGGGAGGGTCTATGCAAAAGAAAAAATGACTGAGCCTACCTCCAAAATGCACTTAGATCAGTTTGCTCCCCAGATTTGGCACGCTTTCTTTTCACTGTTGGGAGCAGTGCTATAGTATCTCAAAAATAGTTTTGAAGGCTAAACCCCAAAGTTATAAACAATGAAACATGATGGATAAAAAGCTGACTGAAAATAGGAACCTTCATCACTAGTTAAAGGGTACGATCCCCGTCCTCTCAACTGAAAGGAAAGTAAACGCCTCTATGCTAGTTATGTTAACTGTGCCCTTATCTGACAACTTTATTAGTCTGATCTCAACCATCATTCAGTGTTTCATGGCCAGTAAATGACAGTTTAGTGCAGATGAACTTGAGAAACTAAAATGTTTGGTGGCCATACCACACTTCAGTTCATTTGTCTTTGTTTTTGTAGTTTATAGCTATGAGAGTTATATTGCAATGGCTTCTGAAAGATTTGGCTGTAGATAACAAGTTAAATCATTTCAAATTTTGTCGGTGACAGAAAAGACACCTTTTCACCCCCCGCTGGAGAGTAATTTTGTCCTGATGAGAAGGGTCCAGTGTTAAACAGTTTCCCTCAGGCCCGACCTGGCCCTGGAATACACTGTGCCAGTCTTTCCGCCAAGGAGCTGTGAATATCAACTGACAGTAAACGCCAGCGAACAGGGCGGCGCGCGGTAGCGTTGCAGACAGCCACGCCCGAATGATCGTAGAAGATTTACGCGGGTTCCATCTTATGCACTTTGAAAATCGGATTTTGCCTAGGTATTTTAAGGTCTCCGTGTTACTTCCCGCATCAACAAGGGTGACTGGGGAAAGTGATTATTGCCGAACTACACTACGACGGGTGTTGCACGGTAAGAAGCGCCTGAAGCATCGCATACCTTTCTCCACTTGCAAACCTCGGTGGCGACTTTGTCATGAGGGTCAGGAAAATATAACTCCATGGCAGGCTTACAAGTGGCTGAGAAAAACCTAAGGCAAGAAAGATGCGCGCCATGTGGCAGACGTTCGGCTATTGCCGTGGGTGTGTTAGACCTCACCCCACGCGGGAGGCGAGGCTTCAGGCAGAGGGCATCCCGCCACCGGGGATTGGGCTGTCATGAGCCACAGGGTGTCTTCACAGTATGGCCAGTACGGAATATGTCAGGGCTATGCATTGCAGACAAAATATCAACCTGCTGGTGCAGGAGCTGTGTAGATAAACTAGTAGTAAAAATATTATTTCAAAGGTGGCACACTCAGACTTTGTTTGCTTGTCCAAGGTTGTAAAACCGTATTCTGGTCCGCTGTTTGGAGCCATATAATGTAAAGGGGCTATTTAAATTGATAATATGAATGCTGCTGCTGCTAATAAGGCTCTATCATTTAAACTGTGTTGAAAAGTCACACCAAGTTTCAAATGATATGGATGCATAACATGTGATGTACGGTAAGCACATTTTAATTGATGTTGAATGCAGTTAGATTTTGATATGTTTTAGAAATGCATAGCAATCGTCATTTGTTTTTAACCCAAGATTTCATCGAAGCAAAACATTGTTTTGCCGACACTCATTTCCCATTCATTTATATATATATATATATATATATATATATATATATATATATACATATTAATGACATTGATTACATATTGCATTGCAGATTTCGTGAGATTTCGTATCAGAGGGAACATGCCGAGTTTAAACAGTACTTAGTAGGCGTGTGCCACGCATGGCTGCTCCCTGCCTTCATAAACCATGCTGCAAGCCCCAAAATATTTGCTGTGAAAACTATATTCCTACAAGTTACTGAACTAGTTGCAATTTACAATTGGTGCAAAATTGCTGATGCATCAATATTTTGCAGATGAGGGATATATTGACATGCATGATATATATTAAGTAAGGGTCTGTTCTAAGCGTGTCTGAACACGCACCCGTGACCGTGAACCGAGAGGGAATTGCCGTCAACGTGGACGAAGTTTCGTGTACGGTTGTGAGGAGTGTTCTGTTACTAGTGTGCCTGGAGGGTAACATGAGCTGTCACTGCCTGGGGCTCGGAATGCTTTCGTCGATTTTTACATGTTTATCACCGTTTTGTAATAAATTACTTCTCTCTTCAGACTTTTCGTGCACCATAACAACACCGCCTCTGTCGTTTATTTATCACAATACCTGTTCTGAATCCTGTATAAAATGAGACAACTGCAATAACTCTCATCACGACATCCTTACACCACGGGGAACAAGTTCCAAAAGGAAATTAGCTAGTTGGGAAGAGTAAAATTCCGAATTTAATAGATTTGAATAGATAACTCAAAAAGCGTTTACCTGCTCACATTTACTACATCTTCTATGCGCGAATCATGGATGAACATTCGTATTGCTTGCACATACCTACCAGCGATATATACATACTACGGTGTATGCCGCACATCACTTATATGCTCCTGTTAGCAGTACATGCCTGTCTTTCAACGCCCCTGCAGCGGACAGGTTCAGCCTTACCAAGGGCTTGACACGCTCCGTAGATTACGCGATGTTCTGCTCCCTAGCGCACACAATGCCCTCCTTTGTTCGTCCACGGAGGAAACTCCAATAATGGCAAGCTCGCAGCCGACGAAAGTAAGATGCTCAATCCTTACCAATGATCCACCTCCCTTTATAAAAGTCATTCCGCCATCTACGGTGTCAGCGTGGTTCTCAAACACATTCGTGCCGGGCACGGTTACGTGACCTCTTTGCTGCCCTAGTACCATCGCATTGGTATGCGTGCTTAACATGCACCGCGCAAGCCAATAGCCAATCAATAACCAATTACTTCTCCATTAGCTCTCGCCACGATAGCCTCGTGCATATCTCGGCTTTTCCGAGGTACCACCCGAAGTGTTCGTTGAATCGTGCCAAAATCTGGGGAATTTTGACTTGAAATACATATCCACTTTTGCATTCGTCCATGTTTGAGCTGCACGCCGAAGGGGATGTATGTCTGTCTCGATCCGACCCTGAGGCAAATCCGCTCCGGAGGGTCTGCACAGTACAATGTTCAGAGATCGACCCCTTGACGCGGTGCTGGTTAGTGTAGTCCATGCCGCTCATTCATTGATTGTATTGGTGTATTAACTTATGCAATGAACGTTGCTAAAAGCCACGACTCTCGCTGAGGCTACTGAAAGTCAAGCGTACACCAGGCCAAGTCTTGAAGCTGGGGTCAAATTACTGGGCGATACTGTTACACCATGCATCAAAACGGCTGGCATTCCCATGATGACACATGAGCCATTCACATTCAATATCATGTCAGACGAATTCTTGGTGCCCGGGTAAGGTCAATTTAGTCCCTTCTCTACGGTTTTTCCAGAGTATCTTTCGAACGGTGCGGCGCAGCGAAACCATGTAGCCAAATACCTTGCATGACGAAGCGAAACGAAGCCAAATACCTGGTATGACAGTTGAACGGCCTATCCGGTGGTGCAAAAGGTAAGACCTTTTTAGGATCAATAGCGGGTCACAGTCAGACCATGGCTGACGGAGCAGGTAGACTTAAAGAAGCTTTCTAGCTCATGCAGCAACATATTTTTAGATGAAATCACGCAACTTTGATGTGCTTTGTTAGACAACGATACAATTCACATTGTGATTGCAATCAATGCCATCAACTTTAAGTCAGCCATGCAGTCGGATCAAGACAAAAACAAATTTTGACCAGAAAGAAACTTGTTTTATGATGTAGTTTTATGCTAATTTCGAAAGTTCTTGATCATTAAGCCGTTCACGGATTTCTTATGTAGGATATATGAGCGTCATGGAACGTTACTGACCTATAATGGCTTTGTTCCATAATTCGCTTTGGAAAGTTGGCGTCTAATACAGTCCTGAACACAGACTTTAGATTCAAATTTCAAAGTAATCTAATTTTTTTCGTAATCCAGATGCTTTCAGGGCTAGAAGAGGTCACTGAGCTGTGATGACCCTGAGTGGCATTTTGCTTAGCAAAAGCACCTAGGTTGAAGCTGGTTGCATGCTGAAGTCTAAGGACGCTTACGCCACTGACTTTAAGTTTATCATTTCAAACTCTAGTTGACATAAATATTTAAGACCTAAATATCTAAAAAAAATACACGAGCAAGCTCAAACAGGTTCACATAGTTCTACGTACTCTACGACTTTGGTGTCTATCGCTCTCTTGATGATTTCATGTATATATATATATATATATATATATATATATATATATATATATATATATCTATATATGTATATATATATACATATATATATGTATATATATATATATATATATATATATATATATATATATATATATGCCTTTTCTTTGACTTTCCTTTGCCTTTACCTTTCCTATCCCTTTCATAATCCGCCATGATTTTTACTGCAGATTGTATTGCACCTTGTGTGCATCATGTGTGACGGCTGTTTTAACCCACTATTAAGCTGCATTAATACGCACTCGGGTGGCCGGTTGTATACGGCGCTCGTGTGGCGTATCAAGTTAAGCTCTTCTATATTGACATATATATATATATATATATATATATGTATATATGCATATATATGTATATATATACATGCATATATATATATACCCACATGTATATACATATATATATATATATATATATATATATATCCGGCCACCCGAGTACGTATTAATGCAGCTCAATGGTGGATTAACACAGCTGTCACACATGATGCACACAAGGTGCAATACATCTGCAATAAAGATCATGACAGATTATGAAAGGGCTCCTAGTGACCCCACGTTTTCATAGGAAATGCCCGGTACATTCTTTTAACCACCTCAGATTTACGCGGCGGTTCAGACGAAAGGTGACGTAGCGATAGTAAAAAACCGCAATCTGACGTCATTTGATGAACCCGCCAGGTCAACTGGAAGAAAAAACGGAAATGACTTTCTCAAAAGTTTGTAGCTCACATGCGGAAACAACAACCGTTTCAACCATTGCCGACTAGCTCTTCTCGAGCACTTGTCGACAAACATCATTTGCTGTTCCTGAAGAACTCGAAGTTCGTCGACCTGTTTGTTGGACAGCTCAAGTCTACGCTGCGGTGCACGGTGTGCGGCCACGCGTCCGTGACGTCTGACCCTTTCTGGGACTTGAGCCTGCCGATCCCATCCACGAGGGCCAGGTGCATTTGCAGGATTGCTTCGATCTTTAACCAAGGAAGAGGTGTTGTGACAGGCGCAATGCTGCTGTGGACTTCTCCGCCAGTGGTTTGGAGCTGTCGCTATGCTCTGCCGTGCCGGGAGACTGGATGGACGACCTGTGCAGCGTGGCACACCGTTCCGGCGTGATGCATTTCAAACGCAAACTTTTTCAATATGAGACCAGGCTTACATTTAGCATTAGCTTGTACCATATCATCACATTTCTTCAGATTAGTGATATCTCGGGCCGAGATATTTATCATAGCTGGTGTCACGATGGATTAATGCACTGGAAATTTCAAATGGTCTTAAAACCTTTTTGTGAAGTATTAGCATATACATACCACTCTCATTAGATTCAACGATATCCTTTAAATGCATTTGTTCAGCTGATGACTCAAGTTTACCCAAATTCTGGGAAAATACTACGCCTGGCAGTGAGCAATGCGCATCGTTCGAAAGCGTTGGATACGGCCTACCCCATTATTGTTTAAAACCGTTGTGTGTGGAGAAAGGCGTGGTTTGGGGTCATTTCATTATAGGATCATTCATGCTGGGCAATATTAAGATGTGCAAGCCCTGTAAACGCTGCTAACACTATGAGCAAGCTCTAAACATTTCATGTAAGCTCTGTAAGTACTGCATGCCTGTGACCTGCGACGCTACAAGGATTCAGGGTTTTGTTTTATCGCATCTGCGTAAGAGATGCCGCCGAACGCCTCCAATAAGCTTTGGAAAGCTTTAGCTGACCGTAATTTTATCAAATCATGCGTCTTAACAAACATGTTTTTAATCTTTGCGAAACATTTCGAGAAAAAAATAGCCGATGAAATTTGTGCTATTAGAAAAGAAATGCTAATTTTTTTTAAAAGCTTTGAAAAGTTTTGCATTGTTATCCTTCGTGAAAACGGTTAGCTTGTTGCTTGTTCCAGTTGCAGCTGCTTTGTTCAGGTAGCGCGACATGTTGAGTGAAGCAGGGGATGCTGTCACGCGTGCGATGACACTATCTGCAAAGGTGGTGATAGTTGGCAACAGTTTAGAGATTCCCTGTTACATTCATATAAAATCTGCTTGTTTTTGACAAAGTAAACACATCATCCGAGTAGGACATCCACGACAAACACCAATTTGTTGAAAATAAACGCTTACAATAGCTGTGGCACGAACAGCAGCACAGGCGCAATTCTGTATATTATCGTGACTCCGCTGTTACAATTACTTTGGCATTCCCGCTGGCACGAGCTCAACCATGAAAGCCTCCTCTACTTCTGCCCTTGCACAAATTTGGCAAGGAATACTAACATCACCACGGTGCGATTTAGGGAATGCCACATCTCCCGAATGACCTCGCGCCGTAGAACGAACGCCCTTATGACGTCCCGCGGGACAAGAGTCGCGGATGCAAGGTCGGGCTCGCGAGTTACAGCGCCCAGGGGGTTCGTTAACGAACGGAGGGCACCGACGCTCGGCACCACGATGGAGAGCGGGATGAAGCGGGGAGCATCACAGCCAAGGGAGCCGCTGCTTTGCAGAAGAAACTCGAGATCGGCGGGACTACGCAGCCATCTCAGTGGTTGAGGCTGAATTTATCCCGAAAACAAGGCTGAAGTCAGAGCATGAGCTTTACGCCATATGATGCACTTTACTGCTATAACAGGTGCTTTTTTAATACTACGAGACGCCACAACACACGGCGGGTTGCATCAACATCGTTGTGACGCCTAGGCACCAGTCACGAATTGAGGAAAATAAGAGGTTGTTGTGGTCTTGGTTTGCTTGCGACGCAGCTCATTTCAGCAGTTTAGGCTTCTTGCGTGACCATCCGAACTGAATCAGAATGGTGACCGACACCCAGTACAATGGAGCAATGAAAGACGTATTTAATTACGTGCAGATGCAACCATTTTGACTCATTTCGATATTTGCGTAGTACTGTACAAACTCAAGCGCACGCAGTCATCAACATCCGAATTCATGGGATGTGTCTGATCGCCACTGCCACAAAACTTGATGCCATTGCCGCTCCTGTTTCCAGTTAACGACCAAAAGACAAGCACTGCTGTACCAGCCAGGCCGCGGTACCGCTAATCATTAGGTCGTTGACATCCGCTGAAGGCAAACACACCGACCCACATTTTGAGGTGAGCTTTGTACACCATTAACGTCCACCTCACAGCCCGCTCGTCAGGAGGCGCCACGACAACAAGAAGCGCTAAGGGGTGCGCTGTGTACACTAGGCAACGCCATGCCCCCCCCCCCCCCCACCGCATGTCAACATGAGCCCACCGCCCACGGCGGTGCCGCCGCCGCCTAATTGCACGCCGGTCCTCGCCGCCCGCCACTGCCTTCTGCACCCGTGTGATCAGCAAGCCGCGACCAATCAACGACGGGCGTCATTAACAATGTTCAGAGCCGTTTTTACAGGGAAGGCGGCACGTAATTAGCGGCGTCATCAGTCGCGACGTCGAGTCACTGCGCGCTCCACAGCTGTCATTAGTAGGGGAGCATTGGTGCGAATTTACGGCCGGTGCAACCTGTCATTGCCGTGTCATGGAAGGCGAAGGAAGGAAATGCGCTAGCCAAGTGGGATATTTTGGCATGACGCTGTGACACCAGGTGGATGTTTTGCGCTGTGTCATTACTCGCCCACCACACATCGACAAGGACGTCTTATAGGTATTATCAACCTGTGCTGCTTCTTGCACGGCTTTCGAAACAGGGACCCTAAGTGGATGAATCCGTACTGCGGCTGCGTGACGCATCAAACACAGTTTTTCCGTACCTTGTTAGATGAATGCTCTGACCACGCAGCTTTTGATTTTATAGCAACGAAAGTCACCATTATCTACTAGTGAGCACGTGTGAAGGATGATGTCAGGCATGTTACACACTGGTGATAGCCGCTATAATTGGTGGCCTACCCAGATTCCAGAACCTGCCAAGGACCCAATGATCCCGCACGACAATAATGCGCGATCATCCAGAAAGAGTGATCCAACAAGAACCGCGATACTGTATAGCCTTATGTCGAGAGATTAAGCAAAAACCAGTATCCAGCACGATATTATGTCGAGAGATTCAGCAAGCACAGGACTTAGTCTAGAGCTATCCCGAGGGATCCAGCAGAAGTCCGGATGGTGCGTAGTATTCTTGTCATGTACCAGCTTTTCCACCTTGCAGTTTTCACAGGTCCAGAGGATAGGTGGCTAGTACAAAATGCAATATAGGAAACCAAAATCGTGTGGCAAAGCACGTGATTGAATGCCTGGCAATAACTGACGTTCTCAAAATGTTTTGTGTTTTCAGCAACTGCACAAAAGTGTCTGATCACACTTCCTATTCAGCGAAGGTGCAAATAAGAAGCGTATCTCTGGGTCAATTTTTTTTAAAAAAAGCTTTGAGAGAACATGCTTCGGCATGTCTAGGAGCCCACTACACAAACTGCTGTGCTTCGAAAGGCTTAAACACGCTGCGTTATTTGACCAATACTGGGTTTAAATCTGAACCAGCATCCTGCATTGCAATCAGAAGACCATTTAGCAGTATGGAACACATCGCGCACCCAACGCATCAGTCGGGCATTGGCATAATAAACTCGCAGCGAGCCCATAAGGTGCCGGTGCCTTGCACCTGTCCAGCCGGCGCTTGCCGCGGTTTTTATACAGCCACGATTGCTTGTTGGTCATTCAATCTTGGCATTAGCTGCGCTCGGGTGGCGCCGCACCCGGTGCCAGGCCGCTGTAATAGTGCTACTTGGCAGAAGAACACGGCAGGTCGCTGTCGGAAGCGAGGGTTTGAAATCCAGCCGGATCACAGGGTAGGCGGTTCAGCGACGCCGACACGCGGAGGCCGGCCGCGGTCGAGGCGGGCGGCATTCGCGACACATTAGCCTGATTATTTACGCTCAGCAAAGGCAGGCAAACAGGCTCGGACCATTTCATAAAACAAAACTGCGAACGTATGCACATTTCAATCGCGGTGTAAAGGCATATGCACCATAACCAACTTTCAGACGCACTTACCTTTCGTAAGGAACTTACGGGTTAGAAAGGAATTAAGTTAAACTTTCTCGGCTGGTATGCTGACGCAGCACGATTTAGAACAGCGCGGCTTCGTATTCTTGAGTTTATGACGCAAACTATTGGTCTGACTCAGCCTGGACCGGCACCTCGGACGCTACCAGGCGGCTGACGCTGGATGGCGGGGACTGATGCCTCCCCACCGGTCTGTGAGCCCTGGACACTGCCGAGAGGGGCAGGCAGCGGCCTGCAGCTCTATATAGCGGGAGCGGGCACGGCCAAGATTGCCTCTTGGCTTGGGCGGCGGCGGACAATGATTCAGACGTTTTTGCGCTCTCGCAGGATCTGCTAGTTCTGAAGACTGGACTTGGCAACAGCGGGTGTGAGAAACGGAGACAAAATATGACGATGAAGCTGCCGTCTCCGGCAGACGGCCACATGCGGTACATCTGCCAGACAGCGTCCGTCTCGGATGATATATTCCGCACTTAATTGGAAAATCCACAGCCATGCCCACCGAGCCGCCAACACTTTAAATATTTCAGCCGCCTGAAGCGTGAAATATTGTCTCCGTTCTGAAATGAGATTTCAGTCCATTACGTATGCAAATAGGAGGCTGACGGCCACAATTAGCGCGATGACTGCGGTGGCGCGGTCCAGCGTCTGTCGCTCAGCGCCGATGGGCTTCGGCTCGATGTCAACCGGGTTTGAAA
This sequence comes from Pollicipes pollicipes, assembly GCF_011947565.3. Taxonomy (NCBI): domain Eukaryota; kingdom Metazoa; phylum Arthropoda; class Thecostraca; order Pollicipedomorpha; family Pollicipedidae; genus Pollicipes; species Pollicipes pollicipes. Next base: position 32,690,456 of record NW_023596420.1, read on the forward strand.
CGCCCTGCGCGAGGTCCTGGGACCGGGGCTGGGACGTTGGGAGCATGGGGTGCCCACCTAAACGGAACATTAGTTAACGGGCGATTTCTGCGGGCCACACAGCCGACATGTGTGCGTCATTTGTTTGCTATGTGGATTGGATGCCCACTTTACATACTGATTTCCAAGGGACTTCTCGGCCGTCACGCCGTCGCGGCCTCCTACGCTTTGGCAGTTCACAGGCGCTCCCACGGGCTCCTGCAGAGAGTTTCGTGGAATCCAGCGAGCTGTCGGCTCTAACGGGAATTATTGCATAAATATTGAGTGCACCGCAAAGCAACGCTGCTGGTTTGTGCTGCAGACTCTGCCCTCTAGTCGATCGGTGCAATACATATGTTGTATGCTTAATTGCTTTGTCTTTCGCCGACGACAAATTGGTGACCGATGCCTGCTGCCAGAATGCCGTTTTTCTAGCTGTATGTATCACCTACATATATGGTCATTCGTGTCCACTTGGCATAAGCAATGTTATCTCTCTCATCACTGAACACAGCCCAAACTCCGAACCGCTGGCTTCAGCGGGAACCAAGTCGACAGTTTTCTAGCCGCTGTCGTCAGTGTTGGCCACTGCACAAACGACACGGCCGGCGCCGCTGGCCGCGTACCTTGGCGCCCGACACCCGCTGGGCAGAATTCCATCAATGCTTGATCGACGGGGCCGATGGCGTGTCGGCCAGCCCAGCAGTCGCATTTCCGCGCGGCTTCGGACCGGCGCTGGCTTTGGACACGTGCCGCTTGACGGGCTAAATTTGACGCCGCAGAAAATGCTCGGGCTGGCTGAGTCCCGATGGCGCCATATGTCGTGATAGGTTATTCATGACTGCGGTGGTAGGTGCGATCTCGCCGCTGCCTCCGCCGGCTGCCTATCAGCCGCCTGGGATGGGCCAGTGCGGCCGACAGAGATTAGCAGATACAGACGGAGCGGTGGGAGAGGCGACACCTTCTCGGACGAGGAGCCTGATAGATGGCGACGCACAGTGGCGTAGGAGTATTATAAAACGTCAGGCTCGTGCGATATAATTTTCACGCATTTTTGATTTCTTCTTGTCCAACGGTTTGACATGCGGTTAGATTAACCTAGGGTAGGACCAATAGCCAATTCACCCAAAGGTTGGGGGTCAACTGCCCCCTTCCCTCCTCTTGACCCCATACTCGCGTCGATGGCGGTGACTCAGGAATGAGTCACCAGGGAGCTCTGCTCGAATAAACAAGATCATTGTTGTAAGACTTGCTTGGGTGCGTGCATGGGTATTATATGGATTATTTTTAGGGCAGCCCATACATCCATACTCAACTTTGCCCTTCAAGAAAACGTGACGTTTTTATGAGCCCTGCTGTTATCAAGTTCTTTTGAAACACACGTTAAAGGCCTCAAGCTCCTGGTGTTTCGGCGTGATACGGTGGGAGCCTTTATTCTGACAAAAATGAACGTTCATTACATTAAGAGGCACCGGCAAAACGACGCTATTAAGGAAGTGTATTGTGTATTAAGCCTGTATTGACATATCACGACTTGGTCGGTCGATTATTGTAAGAATAGCAGCTATCACTTTTTTCTCTCTGACAGAGTAAATTGGAATATTTAAAGGAATGTTATTGTTTAGCGAATGAGTACATACTGAGTTCAGTGTTCGCATGCTGGAAGGCACGCGTATACCGTCTAAAATACAGGCCTAAATAATTCCAAGTTCTTTACACGGATCGTGATCCTGTTGAACAGTAACTTCGAAGTTCCTGAGACGATAGATATCGCCACTGGTGCGCGTTATCAGCTACAGCACTGCTGCACCGGGCTGCCATAGCGTCCCTGTTCAAAACAAAAACCGACCAACAACAAATTTTGCATGGTAAAGATTCAGACTATTGTAATGCAAATACGAATAGTACTCTGATAATGTCAATAAGAAAACCAAGACAAGAAGCTGCCATAATGTTCTTTGTGAGAACCTCAGGATTATTCTTTATTAGGTCCAATATTTTTTAGTTGCCTAAGTTGCATGTGAAGCGTTCATATCATGGATGTTCTCCGCTAAACCTACATAGACAATAATCTTTCTCTTCGATCTGATTGCTGCGAATCCTCGACATGACATGCGGGGGGCATGTTAATATGCCACACCGGCCATAAAGGAGCCTAAACGCAACGTGGCACACACATACACACACACACACACACACACACACACACACACACACACACACACACACACACACACACACACACACACACACACACACACACACACACACACACACCACACACACACACACACACACACACACACACACACACACACACATACACACACACACACACACACACATATATATATATATATATATATATATATATATATATATATATATGTATATGTGTGTGTGTGTGTGTGTGTGTATACATATACATATATAAACAAGAATATTCGTCAAGCCGAATCGCGCACATTTCGGGAAAGTTATGAGAGAGCAAGTTATGCAACACCAGCTTGTCATGTGACCTGTGTCTCTACACCATCCCTGCCATAAGTGTGTTGGTAATACAGCACCAATTAATTTTGTGCATCTGAATGGATAGATTCAACGACACCAGCGTCAAAGGGCAGGCGTTCGGCTTCTGAGAAATCTGCGAGAAATCCCACATCAACTGCAACCGGTCCGCTCGGCTATCTGAAGGCGGTTTGAAGAGATCGGAGGCCAATCACTGATCGCGAGGACAGAACGAATGCAGGACTGTAAGGCAGGTCTCTAGCGGAGTCAAATTAAAACACGTCACTGCCGTCACGAGCGCCGTGTTGCCCCCCCCCCCCGGCCGATCTTCTCCGTGATGTTTGAAAACGGATATTAAAATGGGTGGCATCAGACGGATCAGTGAGCATGAACATTGCATCGTATTTGGCCATGGAGTTAACACGCGCCCGGTATTAACACACGACGGGTATTCAACCGGGTGGCCGGTTGAATACCCGTCGCTCGGGTGGGCGGTGATCAATTAGAGCCCCCCTCCCCACTGAGATCTAAGAAACTGAGCGAGCTGGAGACATTAAATTCACAGGGTGTATTGACTTGTACGTGAACTCACTTGTGTCAAATTTTAAGGTACAAAGGTTATGGCCTTTAGGCCAAATAAGGTCAGACAAAGCCAAACTCCAGATTAGTATCCAAAGTGTCCCAGACCATCTCATGCAACCACCAAGAGCCTAGATACCTGTTCTGAGAGGATGGACCCTGATGCTCATTTAAGGTCCGTGACCTTGCTTGCTCATTTAAGGTCCGTGACCTTGCTTGAGCCTTCACAGGTCCTGACCAACAAAATCATACATACTGCCCGGATTTTCGCGATTAAATAAGCGTCAAATATCATACTAGACAGTATGCACATAAAAACAAAATGTTGACACCGGTTATTGTGGGTCAGTAATCTATTCTGACCCTTAAGTAGTCCATGCAAGGTGTATAGTGCGGCTCCTGTTATCAATAAATTCAAAATAATCATCAGAATCTACCACATGCAGTAAGTTCTAGGATAAAACAGGATGATTTTGACCTTGTTCTGACCTTTATATCTTACCCTAATTCAATGGAATTTGCTTATTCAAATGTTGTGCTGCCTTAGAGGCTATCTCAGAGATGTAGGTCTGCATCTAACGCTTCGTCGTTGTAGCAGACTGAACGATTTCCTGGAAATTATCTTTGTTTAATCCAGTGTCTGACTTTGACGTGCCATAGGTCAGCGGCCTTACAAGTTACATCTAAACTGATATCAAACGGTCCGATTTTTAATTGTACCCAATTTTACAAAATTTGGTGCGGCTTTGTCGCTCAGTCCGAGAGTCATTCCGTAAAACCTTTGGAGGGGTTCAAATTGACCCCCGCCCACCTGAGCGCTTGTCAAACGACGGTTTCTGATTTGGGGAAAGCATAGAGAGCGAGGCAGATATTATCAAAAGTTGAACGACAGGCCGAAAGAGAGGAAAAGGAAGAACAAAGTAAGAGGGAGTGAGGAAGAAGGAAAGGGATGAGGAAAGAGAAGAGAGGAGAAAAAGTGAAAGGTGCAATAGCGAAAAGGAGGAATGGGAAGGATGGTGAGAGGAAAGGAGAGTAAAGGAAGAGAAGGAGGAATAGGAAATGGAAGAAACAGAAAGAGATAATGGGAGGAGGAGGTACGACAGAGAGGGAAGTAGATAGATATAGCCCATCCTAAGTTTTTGCTTTTCTTTAATACAGGCCCAGGTGTGGGTCAATTTGACCCCTGGAAGGCTATTACATCGTAATTTCCGAGCGGCGCAGGCATTGCCGCGCCAAGCCGTGTATGACTGTGAGCAATAGAAAAGACCACTCCTCTAAGTCTAACAAAATTATTTGCGCCTTGTGAGGTAGCAGGTCAAATCAGGCCGTGACTGTCACCGAAGACAATTTCTTGGTAATCGTTTAATCTGGAAGGACAACGGAGTATTAGACGGAGCCATACACCTACGGGATAGTTTCTCAGGCAATACCACTGGATTTAGAATTACAACAGATTCCATTGGATTAGGGTCACGTATAAAGGTCGGATCGAGGTAAAGAAACAACTTACTTTTACTGGAGTTCTTGCTTCATGGGGTAACTTCTGAAGCTCATTTCAAATTCCTTGATAACAAGGACTACAACAGACATCTTCCATGACTTCCTAAAGGTCAGAATAGGCCTTGACGAGGTGTATAATCCCATATGGGGTAATAGTAATACCCTATTGCTCGGAGAAAACCAGGACAATGAAGAAATAGATGCGTTGACATTTAGGCAACATGCCTTTATCGAAACGAAGCGCAGAAGTGAATTCAAAATTACCTGCCCATGATCCTACTGGATTTTAATTTTTTGTTTTGAAACAGCGAACCACAGTTTTACAGGACGCCAACATTCAGGGAAGTATACAACGATCGATTGCCAGCCGTTACTATAATATTTAGTATCTAAGTATTTAACCAAGACTTAAAATACGCGAAAAAATACGTGCACATACCAAAGAATTCAAGTTAACAGGCATCACGGTTCACGCTTTATTCAAACATGCAAGCAATTTCAAGTAAACGGGCATCACACATCACGCATGAATTATGTATGGAAACAATTTCAATTCAACAGGCATCGCGCATCACACGTCAGGCACCACCAATACACGTAAAAGGTTTTAGGCCAGCTCGGATCACACATCCAGGCACTTATCACATTCACGTAATCGGCCATGATGATCCCTATACATTAAAGTTTGATCGCCGACTTGCTTTAAGAACAGACTTCACTTATTTTCCTGCCTGAGAGGTCCTGTGCCCTGTAGATGACTTTGAGCTCTGAAAGGGGCACAAAGTCCATCCCTCGTTGCACTTCGGCCTGAATGTGTTTTGCCAAAAAATGGTGATGGAATGGGATATTCCATGTGTCGTTTTTAGCGTCTCACGGATATTCATTATAACTCAAACTAATAGTGCGCATGGACTCCCCGACATGGACTATATCCCTCCCATGTTTTCCACACAGTTTACACGTAATTTCGTAAACTACGCTTTTTGGCGCGCAAATCCCTTGAAACCCTGACTTACATAAATTACGTTTCTTGCCACCCGGACACTTATACTTAGAGACAGAAAATTTCACCAAAGACGCCTTCAGATTTTCTTGCTTTAGCTTTTAGCTTTTTTAGTTAAAAGCTGAGCAGCTTTAGAAAATTGAAATGGTTGAAAAAGTTGAATTGAAGTTATTTATATGTATAATTGATGCGTCATGTGTGATGCCCGTTTACTTGAAATCACTTGCATGTTTAAATGAAGCGTAATACGTGATGCTTGTTTACATCTCATAAATGTTGGTGTCCTGTTAGAATTGTTGCTCGCTGTTTCGAAAAACAATGAGTTCGGACAAATCGAGTACAATCATGAGCCGGCAATTTTGAATTCACTTCTGCTATTCGTTTCGATAAAGGCATGTTGTCGAAATATCAATGCATCAATTTTTTCTTTCTCCTGTTTTTTTTTCTCCGAGAAATAAGCCATTACTGCTGTCTTATCTATGTCGCATAATGTTCTTCGCGAGTGCAGCTAGCAAGTTGGATATAATCAACTTAAAGTATTAACTCTTAAAGTTTAAGGTCACACATATGGCACAGTAGGTCTCAAAGGCCTTGACGATTTACATAATGAACTAGGAGTGGCTGTTGCCAACTGGAGACGTGTCTTTTTGTCTCGGCGATTTTATAACTGCCTTAATGAGTCCCGACAACTCAACCGTGCATCGCCACGTGTCCATTTTAAGCGACCTGAGTCTTGTGCAGCTTATTGAAATACCCACCCATCTTGAGCGGCCACGACTCTCCTGGACCATGTAATTACCAGCATGCCGAATCTGGAGAGTACCGTTCTGGTGCCGCAGGTGCCGATTGCAGACCATCTCACCACCATCCTCCGTGTCCCGTTCAGGCGGAACCATTTGCGCCCCGTTTGTTCCGTTTTTGCCCCCTGGCGTAAAGTCTGCTGAGACGTGCTTGGTCTACATGTGCTGTATGCAGAATTGGACGCGATGTACTGGGCCGTGGGTGGCAGGGAAGCTGAAGGTTTTCACGTGCGTACGGTCAGGTGCCATCGGATGTGCACTGGCCTCTGACAACAGTGACACCCCGCCGTCCATGCTGTCCCCGGATTGTGGATAATCCCGAACTGCCGTGTGTGATGCGGGGAGCGCAACCTCTTCCTGGTCAAGTGCCCAAGTACGGTTGTAGGGATAGACCGCACTGAATATAGGCGTTTGCGAGCCCGGGTTTATGGTCGCTGTGCTTATGCGAAGCGTAACATCTGTGCGCTAGTGAATTATCCAACCACGCTAGCTTCTGGTGGAGTATCTGTGAGGTTGGACTTACACTCACAAGGGGGGGGGGGGGAGGTAGGGCCGAGGAGGTGATGCCCCGCGGACATGGCCGACGATTTGAACCGTGACTTCGCCTCAGTTGATCCAGCTCGGCGGTGGTCAGCCACGGGTTGTCCCCGCCTCTCCCTCCGAGACCACTGTGCGTGCCCATAGCCAGGCTAGTTTACACCTTGTGACCTTTGAGGGGCTCGTCTTCATCTAGAGCCGTTGTAATCGATGGTATGCCACTGCTTGCGCTGAACAACTGCCTCACTTTCATAGGACTTCCTTTGCTTCATCTTGTCAATGCTTCTATCGCCAACCGCGCTTTTGCCTGTACGTGGAAGCTAACCTCAGTTTTCCCGTCACAAGTCCGGTGTACGTGACGCTGCAAGCAATTTTAGGCCCAAATCAATCTTATCTGTGTTGTCGAAAATGTATGAAAAGTTATCTGTCAGCACCTGTCGGATGATCTTGAGGTCCACGGCCTCTTAGGCCCTTCACAGTATGCGTTAGGCCATGCCATTCAACGGAGGACGCCGTGGTCGACGCCGTGGAGTGGATGACACGTCGGATCGGCTCTGAACATGCTGTCACCTTCACCTCCATAAGTCTAAGTCAAACTTCGCCAGCGCTGACCATGGCGTCCTCCTGACCAAGCTGCAGTGGCATGACATCGATCCGTGATGGTTTCATTGTTTCCTTGATGGACGGCGGCAGGTGGTGAAAGCTGGTTCACTATCCCTTCGCTTGTTTCATGGTGTTCCTCCCGGATCCCTGGGGGTCATTCCCATTCAGCATCTTCACGAACGACCCTCCATCCTATCCGCCTCGCGAGCGTCTGGTTTCCTACGCCAAGAGGTCTAAGTCTTCGACTTCGCCCACCCCGACCACTTGTCCAACCTGAAGTCCCGACAGGAGGAGCCCATCCTTCGCCTCCAATCCTACTCCACTGACCACTTCCTGAACATGAACCGCGCCAAGACCGCCCTTTCTAGTCGGCACGCTCCAGGCCACAAAATCTCCTCCTTCCAAACATCTCCAACTTACTCCGCTGTTTGCGAAGATGCTGGGAGTGATCATTAACCGTATTCTGTCATAGGAGTAGCACATATCCAGATTGGTCGAAAAGTGTAACTCCATCCTGTTTTGTCTATATAAAATTCGACATCATCTCACACTCAAAGTCCAAAAACTCTCTATCTGGGCCCATGCTTTCCCCCGTATCATATACTGCCTCTCAGTCTGGGGCGGGATCGCCGCCTGCTATCCCAGCCGGAGCAAAAGTCCTGAATTTCGCGGCCAAGATCGTCTCGGGGGCGCGGGGGTCGAGATCACATTTACCCGGTCGTAAGGTCGCTCGGCTGGAGCGGCATGAGTGACCTTTTTACGCGCCGCAACCGCATTGGCGTCCTTCAGTGCCCCCAATGACCCCCTGCCGCGGTGGTGGTGCGATTCTCTGTTCACAGCTCGGACTGCTGTGAGTGAGCGCATTACGAGGTCGGCGGTGATCAGGACTTTGGAGCTGCCCGCTTTCCGACTATGCTGTTAAAGTATGCGGCCTTGTCCTGGAATCACCTGCCGCCGGCCCGTTTATGACCTCCCGGAGCGTGTTGCGCTCATATCTAAACTTGACCAATGCAGAAAAGAGGGTTTTGTTTGACTTTGGGATATTTCTGAAGCTCTTGAGTGTTTTCATTGTCACCGCATCTTCGTTTTTATCATCTAAATTGGAAGCATTGACTCGAATCAAGCATTAAGCAATACATGTGAAGCGATTCATATGAGATACATTACATTACGTGATATTACAGTACAGGTCACTGACCAAAAATGACCCATGTCTACCTTTTGTTTTTTATGAATGTGCCGCCAAGCGCAATCCTCAACGCTTATTCAACTGCAAAAAAATCAAATCAATCTCCTAGGTTTTTGGTCATCATGTCATCATGTCCTTCTTAGGGGCAAAAACGGTCACCGGCCAATGAACAACAGTGACTTTTGCTTAGAACAGGTATCTATGTTAAAGGCGGTTGCATGAGGAGGTCTGGGGTCACTTTGAACACCAATCTTGGGTTTGACCTTATTTGGTCCTTAACTGACCCAAAAGACATAACCTATGAACATCAAAGTTTGACATAAGCGAGTTCGCATACAGAATCAATCCACCCTGCAATATGGTGTCCCTAGCTATCTTAGTTTTTAAAATCTCAGGGGGTTAAATTCCCCCCCACCCCCCACCCCAGCGAAGGGCATTCTGCCGGCCACCCGGGTGCGTGTTAAAGACGTCCGACGCTTTACGGTATCTTTCTTTATGGAGCCTTCATCAGCACCTCAGTTGCATGAACCTGGGCTGAATTACTCGGATAACATAGACCAAGTGGCAGAGAAATCATATGTCTGCCAGACAACTCGGCACATAAGGACATTTTTTGCAAATAGCAGTGTTGAGTGGAATTAGTACACGCTGTATCTGTGGTGGCATTTAGTCAACACATGATTCGGGGTGTACATGCTAAGACCTAGCAGTATCGGTTTGGAGCGACCCCTTCCTTCTCTCCCTCTATCTCGCTCTCTTCTCCGCTCTCTTGCTCTCATTTCCACTTCCCGGGTAGGATATCTCTCGTTTCGCAAATTCTCCAACATCGCTAAACCCCTTGTCTTTGAGAAAACGTCTCACAATTGCCTTGTGATTTATTTATGCCGTTAACAAAATGACTTGTGATGAGACCACTATCAAGTAGAATGCTATCTTGACAATATTGGCAAAGTTGATGCGATCACGTATGCAGAAGACTTGTGGTATTAAGGTCTTATCACCCTCCCCCGAGTCAGCCCTCGCCATAGTTTGGCCATGAAAGAGATTCATCGTCCCATTAAGTATGACCAGATCCGTGCTTTACAGCCGGTGTTATATGTCAGAGAGACAGCTGTGATGACTTGGCGTGCCATGATGGCCGGTGCATGACAACATAAAATCACCGCACAACTAGTGCAAGACGATCTGGGTTAAGTTTTTAATGTAATTTGCCGAGCCTCCTTATTTTCCAGCCATTTAAATGGTCCACACAAATCACCATAAAGGGCACGCTGCGATGTTTGAGAGCCATTAGCGGGCAAATGAAACGAAGCGTACCGTTACACCCTGAACGTGCTCTGTCTTGTTCACAGTGTCTTATGCTTTAAGTACTTAAAAATCGCAGTCGATCACAGCCGGGAGCTCCAGAAAAAACGGACCGACCTTCTCCCGCAATAATGGTTGTCACAAATGACAGCCGTGATTGACTTTTCTGAAAGCCATCTAATGTTAATTTAGCTTATTTCTTAAACGTTTCCGAGAGACCATGTTGTCGTACATAATGGATGAAAAAATAAAGATGGTCAAATGGTACTTGGAACCAAAATCCGACAGCCGTCAATGATCTTTCAGGGTCTTTTTAAAACGCGAGAAGTGCGATCAAGAAGCCAGTTTTGCACTATGTGCAAAATGTAAAATCAGCCCACGAAAAGGAGGCAAAAGACCGCCACGGATATGACAAAGCATGAGAGGTCTTTCTTCCCTCCCCCTCCCCATTCACACCAAATCACTCTGCCGGCTTGGGGAGAAGATGGCCAGTAGCAAGACCGCTGTGTTTCGACTGGCTAAGGCCCCCTCAAAAGGTTAGTTCAAGCAATGATGTGCCTGATACCTAGACCGTTGGGAATATAATCCCTCGTTCTTCTATCAGATTCTGTTAAGAAACGACGCACTTTTAAGTTATACAGCAAAGTCAAAAGCAAAAACTTCCGACTTTTCATCCATCGAGGCACGATAAGGTCCGAGAAGCACCACAACGGGCAGTGCACCGCCTGGCGCACTATTAACAGTCGAGGCGACACTGGTCTCTCCCCGTTTCAGGCAAGTTGAGGGGCTGCAGTGACAGCAGCGGTTAGACGGTATGAGGCAGCCCTTACCATGTTTTGGGCGGGTTTGAAAAAAGTCTGAGAGCTTGTCACACCAGTGACGTCACCGAGACGGTGTGACGCCACTGGTAACAGCGGAGGAGATGTGCCTCCACAGACAGTCTCTGAAATACCGCATTGCACCAAAATTTATTCAATTGAAGGGAACAAAAGGGTGGCCAGCATGTCCTCGCGATTTGGGTCACCGGATTTCTTTCTGTGGGGTCTTTGAAGTCGCAGGTGCACTGAAAGAGACCCAAAACCACCCCGAACCTGCGAAGGCGCCTACGAATTACCGGAAAAACTTACAACCAGCGGCGCGCTATGCCATGTTAGCAGCAGAGGATCGGCCGTACAGTGTCAGTAGCGAGCTGGGGTCGCGTGGAGTACGCGCTGTGCCAGCGAGGTCAGGAGGTCTCAGCAGATAATGAAGATCTCGGGGGTTAGATACACGAGAACGCTGCATGTTCTTTCCAGGGATATCATTCATTTTGCATTGTTATGCTACAAATAAATGTCTGAAATATAGACGAAATACATCTGCGTGCTCTTCTTGGAACTCCCTGTATTGACAAAAAAGTGCAGGCCTGTACTCGTTAAGTTGAAACAGGCGGTTTTGTGGTCTTGGTAGAGTAGTACGAACAACTTATCCTTCGTTTATAGAAGCTGACAGCAAACTATGTGTAAATGAGCTTTCTGAACGTTTCTTTCCAACCAGCTGGTTTCACCATTGGCAGCTCAGGATGTCTAAAATAGTTAACTTGATATTCTGGACAAAACCGAAAGATGTCTTCGGAATGGGAACGCGCCGATTCGTGCATACAACAGTCCCGCACTCCTGCTGACTGCACCGTCTTCCAGCGGGCCCGATGAAAATCGCATCATGATTCCCCTGGGCATGACGATGGAGAAGCTTTAGGACTGTTTTGGACAGCGTTTCACATGCGGTGATATGCCCATCGTCGTGATTGATGTTGATAGTCGCCTGTTTATCACCCGAAAACACCATCAGTATTAGGCAACTGCGCTGACGGGTACTCTGGACGCTTTGTTGGATGTCCTCACCAAGTTGACAAGCGAAGCGGCCTGACGATCAAAATGTCTCCCTGCCATGCTCTGTAACCAGGCATCAAATCAAAAACTCGTACTGATCCCCGCGGTTCTCTGCGCCTACATCCCAAACTATTGCAGCTGAAACGTTTTGACGTTTACCACCCATCAGTTTTACATAACCTGCCAAAATATGAGCCCGCAGCTCAGCTCGTACGTGGCTCCCAGAATGGCTCGTTGAATGTGTGCCAGGTCGAGTGGAGGAGGACTGTCCTACGTAAGCGCCAATCACTGTACTTTGACGATTCCGGAGCAATGTTCGACTTGAGTGGGCTATAAGACAGCCCCTTGCATCGAGGACGGCCACGTTTGGCTAGTGGGCCATGCATGTGAGCTGCCAGGGGCGGATCGAGGAGTAAGAATGGGTGGGGCCCAGGTACCTACAATTCACGAGAGGTGCGCTAAACAAATTTTAGGAGCATTGCAATGCTACTTGCAACTTTCTAAGAAGCCTGTAGTCGTGCAATGCATATGACAATATATTATGTAGACGTAGAGGCGATGCCAGCTAGTTATGGTAAGGAACTGGAATAGTACGTTCTTAAGTTCAAACCGTCGCGCAGCATGATTATGGCTTTGTTCTTTTCCGCCAGCAGATGTCATGTGCATTGGTGACGATAATATTTCAGAGGCGTAAATAGGTGCGAGCAAGATAATGGTCAGGGCGCATGGTAGGCGAATATCTTTGTACCAATATTTTATGGCTACCCTTTCGTCTTTATGGAAATTATCTTCCCATCATTTCAACACTGCCTTGTCTGCCTATAATGAAACGCAAGAGGGACATATTCAGCGAGCATCGAGGGAACATCATGCATTGTAATCTGGCAACTCATTTGAGCTCACTGGCAAAAAAGAACGGATCTTGAGTGCTGGTTAGGCTAAAAGCAGTCGAATTAAGTCCCGTGTAGCATACATTTATTAGCTACTGGCAAGAGTTCTCCTCCCATATGCGGCTGCCATGTTTTATGTTCGATAGAAGTAGCTTTGCTGGTATTAATGTATGACGTCTCAAAAACTGCTGACGCCTCGAGGGCATCCCTCTTTGTGAGAAAATTATAAATTTTTGGTGCGTTTAGTATCTCCAGCTACCTAAAGTCGAGTACGCGACGGAGATGAGAGACCCTCATCCCGAGGGTCTCTCATCACTCACCCAACTTGATATTCCATCGTCCGTATCTGACGCAGAAGGAGGTAGTTCGCACCGCACGAGCTACCATGTGGGGTCATGAATCTACTTTTGATGCGACCTGCCGCTAATATCCATTGGATATGTGTCACTGCCAAAAATGCGATATTTTTCTCCTTACGAGTGCGCTATTGACAATTTAGGCTTTTGATTATGGCCCTGCGGCCACTCTGAGTGTTCAAAGGACAAAACAAGCGCAGAAGATTTCGAATATCAGGGGTCAAGGGGTCAAATGGAGTCTGGCATGTAATTCAGGTACAATTCGCCGCAATGAAATGATATTAACGTCTGACGCGGTGGTGGCCCATCTAGGTCATGCCATAGACGCCCACACCACATACTGTATGCTGAATAGTTACGTCATAATGTCACCTCAAATGGTTGTTTACGCCATGTCTTTGTCAGGACTGGCCGTAATTAGATTGGAACACCCTTGTTTAGGCTGTTGGAGCTTACGGTTGACATCTGCGGTCTGGTAAATCTCGAAGGTTTTGCCTGCACATACTACCAAGTTCAGCTATAACGGACAGCGGCTTTGACAATGGGCAGCGTCTATTGCTTGCAAATGCCCATTGGGCATTCACGCATACACTTTTAAATGCAGATTACCAAAGCGTGGCCAAGTAAAGGTTCATCTTCCTCCGCTTTACTGACCCTAATGTCATTTAGATGAGCTAGCAGGCAGCGCCGCAGATGGAACACAGCCGTCAGCCTGTCGCTGCGTGGCCCAGCCACCTCCCTATGCGATCGGCAGTGGGAAAACACGCAGGTGCATGGTCCTGTTTGCATATCATTTGGCACGACTGCTGTAGATAGGCGAGCGTCACTTGACATGTTTATGGAAGGCATTACCGACTACTGAGCCTGTTTGGGCCTCGGTAGTGTCTCGGCTGCCATCGTAATGGTCATTGGATTCCACCCCTCGTGCTAGTCATAAACCGCCTAAGGTGGCCTGTTTCTGGCGAAGGTACGGCGCAATCACGCTTTGCGGTCGCCCAAACCTGCACCGCATAGCACCGTTAGCCATGCACCGTTAGCGGAATTCAGTTAGCCATGCACCGCACCGTTAGCGAAAGCGTAAGCATGCGTGTCTCCGAAGGTACAATTTGTGACGTGTTTGGCAGGCCTGAAGCTTACAGCCGATTTTAGTCTGGCTTTAGTATAGGACAAAGAAGACTGGACGTTCCAATGTATTAAGCGTGGCGTAAAGTGCGTGACGAGTGGCAAATAGAGTCCTGCAGGCCACAGCAGCGTGTCACCAGTTTTACGGTGTTTATTTGACCAGTCGAGCTCAGCTGAAGAACCGACGGAAGTTGCAGAAGATTCGACGTCGCTAAAATAATATCAGGATGGCACTGTGCTCCTGTAACCGGCCTGATTGATGAAGCGATCGCCGTGCCATCGATAGGTCAAGCTCGAATAATCTCTGTTTCATGTTACATGCATGTCTCCATCAGACATGCATGACACGGGACAGTGGTCTGACGCCCTTTACTCGATACTGTCGATAATGCAGTCTGTCTTGACTCCCAGTCTAGGCCCACCCCTTCCGCGCTATATAAGTCCGTGTTCGAGTCAAAACACATCGATCCAAAGCCAGTGTCCGGGTCAACCAATCTCAATGAGCCGAGCCCAATGAAGGCAAATGCACCCTCAACGAAACCACAGCATTTCCCGGCTGCTGTCGGGTGTAATAGCTTTGAATGGGAAGCAGGGGGATCATCCATCACTTCTTTACCGTGTTCCTAGCTCCATCTCCCGTCACAACTTCGCAATATCTCCACCGGGTATCGCATTCTCATTCATTGTCGCCGAGGGCATAATGTTAAGCTTTTTACAGCCTTTTTTCCCTTCACCTCATTCAGCCTTGAAACACAGCACCTTTTCCACGTGCTCTAACGTTGCTGGTGCACACCTGCCCGAAACTGCACCGGAGCGCGGGGTATCACAGACAGCCGCGTATTGATTAACGGCCGCCTTCGTTCGTCAGTGGTTGCATCGTTCAGGCTGATAACAATCCGCATGCTCCAAAGTCGTGGGTGGGGAGAGCGGCACGGCCAGGGTAATTAACCGCCATCAGCACGCCAAGTGGCGCATTTGACGCCGCGTTCGGCAAAGTAATGTCCTCGCATATCACCGGCAGATCGTCCAAGAGCTATGGCTACGCCGTCCGGAATGTGGCATACTCACGCACAGCGCCGCTCGTGATTTCACTGTCTGCGACGTGACGTCTAAGCACGTGAATGGAAAGTGGTAGAGATCGTTGCCACGTGCTTTGGCAAAAAGATGTGAAATCACGCGATGCGGTTGTTATGTTGAAGTTCTGTAGGCTTATTTTCTGATCACCGTGCCGATATCGAGTGATATTATTGGGTCTGTGAAAATGAGCCCGCTTGATTGTTATTACATGTGAATGGACCACGATTGGTCATAAGTCACATTCAATGGATTTGTGCTGCAGTGTGCGGCAATATATTATTATAAACCAGATTAGATGAACATCCATGATGGCGCTCATGTGACAATCAATACCCCGTGAGCAAAACCTACAAAAAACTTATGATGTTTCAGGATGGATGATAATTGTTATGACATTATCTTGATCAAGAACTGATAACATTAGGCTATGATTTACCTGGTAACCATTGGAGCGCGTAAGGACTGAAACAGTGTGGCCGAAAGACAAAACATGAGCATTAATAAAATCCGTATCCCTCAACAGGTCAACCCATCGCACTGCGGTTTTTACAAGACGTACGAACCGAAAAAGCCTGGGTTTAGAAAAACGCAACATTACGAAGATATTTAACGAACAGCAAGGACGGAAACATGATATCCTTTTAAGCATGAATGGCCAAGTATCTACATATTGGTCATGGCCATCTCGACAACAAGGAGATCTCTCAAGATTATGTAAGAACAACATGAATACCATCCCTTAGATCACCAGGAATATTTGCCGCGCATTTTTTGATGGAGTGCCAGGTTTATCAAGCAACAATCTGCAGGATAAGGTCCTGAAACTTGTTATCGACCCACGCATCTGAAAATGGACTTTGAAATGCGGGCTAAGTCATATGGGACCTTAACAGTGATCACATAGTTCCACACACTAAATAGGAGTGTTGGTATCCAAGAGCTTCCCTCTCCAGCTCGGATCAGTATTACTCAACCCTCGAAGATGTCCCTCTGGGGTATGTATGTTAGATATATGTATTGGGTTAGGAAGCACCTTGTAACCTTTGAGAATTACGATAGGCCTTCTAGGTGCCTGTAGAGGGAAGTTTGGGTTCTGAGATACCCTGCAAAGGTTCCAAAAATGTCCTGGAAGTATGTCGGTATTTCAGCAAGGTTTAAAGGGATCTCAATCTGTAGCACTTTTTGGATTTATTGCGTCCGAACAACAGCTACCGCAGCCGTCTAAATACTCAGAGTGCACTGAAGGCAAAGGGATAAATGGTGCGCTGAAAAGGCGTGTACCATGCCGGTCGCCAATGCTCGAGGATGTCCCAATGTTTAGAAAAGTCGTTTCTGTTGAACTTGTTATCGACCCCATGAGCTATGAAAGCCGCTTAAATGTCATATTCCAGCAACACTGAGCATACATGACAAGCATAAACTTTTTCTTGTAAAGCACTGGTTGATTGATCAGGGACGCTTTTAACTGCTGAAATCCGGTTCAAACATCATGAAAATCCCTGGTAGCATCTATCCAGCGTACTCCTTCCCCCTTCAGAAAAGAGTACTTCCGCCAAGATTGCTAACCTGGACCCATGCAAGGTGCAGTTGATAATGCGACAAGTGATGTGTAAATTTTATTCCATGATTGGATCAAAGCAAGGCCGCTGGACTGCCATATGATCATCTGACCAATTCCCGCAGCGCACGTATTTGGACACAAGTCTCCTCAGCGTGGCACTAAGTCGTGTGGTTGGTCATGCCACTGAGATGTAAGAACGCATCCATCAGAACCGTGGTGAGGCGCACCACAGTCGAAAACTTGGACAAAAGACTGCAGTAAACACACACCAGTAGACGCTCGAAATGCTATATCAAGAATCTGGGAAGAAACACAGCCTTTTTATTAAGAGAGAAGTCAGTGTTCGGCGTTGTTTAGTGCCGGTTACAAAGTTGTATAAGTAGGCTGACGGGTGGCAGTGGATCCTGAAGTTGTGTCGTGCTGGTAATTTTTACGGAGTTTCAGGGAGCTGGTGACGCCATTGATCCCGCGATAGGTGCCAGCTCAAAGATTCCTGCGTGAGATTGGCCAGGGCTACCGATTACTGCTTGGCATTATCTGTCCCGACTGTTGGAACCTGAAACAAAAGGGGAACGCTTAGGTCTCCCGTCCGATGCGTTGCCGTCGGCAAAATACCCCAGGCAGTGCCGAGTTAAAACCAGTTAAGCCGAATAGCATGAATTTTGCTGGTAAGTACCGACTGTTCACCGGTCCGGTGTGCAGTGCCTTCACAAATATCAACCATCCTGGAGCATGCGCTCTGGGTTACATGAAGCTTCGAATGTCGTGGTTGATAAAGTCAAATATCGTGACGGTCTGAATGCGAGACGTGATACACGTTTTCCAATAAAGTTATATGAACAGTTAAAAAAAAACATCTGCTTTGTGATATATGATATTGTGGTGCGTAACCGCAAATTGTAGAAGATACCAGCGTGAAGATTGATGGCATGGCAACTGACTTCTCTTTTGACAAGCCGATGATTTACTATGTAACTTACTTGGCACACAGCACACAGCCTCATGTAATCATGCATACACATAAAACGCACCGCGAAACTAAGAGCCTTTTTTAGTTTGTTGACGTGACATCATTCCTACCTGACTTGGGATGACTTAAGGCTTAGGAAGATTTTCTATTACCTCAAGAAAAACTGCACCCCAACCAGCAGGATGAAATCCTAGACCATCGTGTACAAAACTGATGGAAGACCGGGGACCAAATTTGGCACAAGAGATCAGTTTGTGACGTCACTGCAACGTGCGTCAGGGCGACCCGACATTTTAATTTAGCCATGGTAACGCTATGACACGTACTTGATCTACTAAACGCAACCATTAAATCTAAAGAAACATATTTAGACGTGGAGGGGGCCTAGAAACAGAAAATTTCGTATCGTCTATCAAATTGATGACGTTATTTTGGCTGACGTGAGATGCCCTGGCCTCCCATTTTGTGATTTCAAGTGTCTTTCTATTTTGTTAGGAAGTAGTGCAAGCGGCAGTGTAAATTCAAACCGCTGGCTCATTTGATGCCGAGTCATGGCGAGAACGAATGAATGGGCGTTAACCATCTCGCCCAGCAACTGATGCGTTTTACGCAGATAACCGCCATATCAGGATAAGTGTCTAAATACTTCAGTTGGATGCGTTTCGGTCAGTCTAACGCTATACTGCATGTAAATGGATTGTTATTTCTGACCACAATGTGATTTATGTAGCATAAAACTGCGGGTGAGCACAGGTAACATGATCTGACTCTTTCGATTGTCGTAAATGAAACTCGGCGACCAACAAATGCTGCATAATAAAAGGGAGCATGCAAATGCAGGGGAGTTTCTACTAGACCTCGTTAATTTCAGTTAAGTGCCCATTACGAAGTGTGGTGACACTTCTGTCATAGACCAAATGGCTGTTATGGCCGTACCAGGAAGACCGGTGTAGACTGCGCCTGTTTTATGGATCAGTGCAGCCATTTTAAGTCAATTACGGCGACATTTCGCAGCGTTATGGCCAGCGCCGCGGGACAAAGCGCAAGTGCGACCGCTCCTTTCTATAGTGGCTATTACCAATTTGTACATGGCACAGCAGCTCGTCAGCTAACACTTTGGTGGTGAGCAGCTCTGTCGCGAATCTATAGCACCCACATTGCGCTGATGAAGTGGAATTCTTGCTGAACAGAAGCGCAATTTTACCATCCCTTACAGAGTGTCCTGGAAATAGCCAAACGATTTTACAGCTAAACAGTAAAGGATGCCATTCATTTACTTTGAATAAACCTTTGACTTGTGGTTTTACGTAGAACTTCATCATTCACTTTCACACTGTGTCCCAATGTTTAAAGTGGACGGCGCAAACAGAGGTTGTAGCAGACGGCCCACCAGCGCCTTCCGAAGCTATGACCCAGACTCCCCACTGTGTCTCCGGAATGACTAGAACTTCCGTCCTCCATTGACGTACCAAGGGGGCACTGGGGGCACATGCCGTACAAGCCTACTCATCTATGAACATCTAACATGGGGCCAGGGTTGTCTAAGGTGGTGCTCTCCAGGGTGACCCTTTTGATACCTAAGATAAGACAGAGGATGTAATTTTGTCCTGGTCCGCCACGATCTGACACGGGAAAGCTGTGGTGCCCCTTATGGGACGCGGAAATGTCAAGCCGTTGGTACAGTTAGGTGGGGTATTATTCCAGAAAACCAATGGAATGGGGGCCAACAACGAGCGTCTTGGGCAAGCACTGCTAGAGCAATGTCTAGGCAGGGCTCAAAATCAGAGTTTGTGAGAGCCGATAAAATTACTCCAATTATGAGAGATGCGTGACGAGATCGAGCCGGGCGACTGGAGCACAAAGCCAAGATCATTCAGCAGGTGGCGGTCAGCGTGATCACTATCAATCACAGGTAACCTTCACGGAGTTTCTGACGCTTTTAACATGCAGAACCACAGGGTATCACGCACATGGACGCGCATATCATAACGTGCACGCTGCCATCGTCAGGCACAAGATGACCCCTTTTCGTCACGTTCGTCGTAATGTAGATATGCGATTATAACCAAGGATATGCAAGCTCTGGTTTGCTCTGACTGGCATCACCTTGCTGCTTTCCTCATGGTCGCGCCCTCCAATTGGCAGGAATAAAACCACCCGAGAGCATGCCTCAGGCTCAGGCTCGAAGCAGGCTGGCCGCTGGCGACGAGTTGAATGGGTCTTTGTGTGTCAGACCCCTCGAACGGTGACTATAAGCCGGGCTCGTGTGGCCCAAGCCGGTGCCCAAGTGAGTTCCAAGTGTCTGACGCCCGCGGCACGCACCCTTTTCCGGAGCCCCTCACAGCGGCCGGCACTCGAAGAAACAGAAACAATGCCATGTATGGTGAATGCTGTCGCCAAAGACATTGTGCTCCGCAAAAATATTTCTAGCCCGAGTGGACTACGTAGGAAGCCCGATGTGTGAAAAGCCTCTTGCGAATGACTTTTATGTCTCAATGAAGGTTTGTTGTTTTTGACCTGGGGTGGATTACGAGACTCAACCTCACGCCGAGTCCGATCCCGACTTTCAACTTATCCAGATTTCAAGCAAACGGCTTCATTATCTCAGCGTTCTTTTTGTGCGCAAAGAGCCATTGAATACAAATAAGTCCTGGTAAGACGGACGTCGGTAAATCGGGAAGGGGCCGCGAATTTAAAAGAAATACGTTAACACGGCGCGGACTCCGGCAAACCGCAGTCAGCGCCACGTTGTGCGGGTTTTTGAAAGTAATACCACAGGGGCGGGCTGCTCAGCTTTTACGCAATCTTTGCACGCACACACAAGTCTGCGACCCAGTTTGTCTTAGGGCCAGAACTCTGCAGGATTGTGGAGAACAGCTGGCTGCTCCTTTGAAAATACCACGGCGGCTATCCATCTGTATCGGCATCTTTCCCACTGTGTGGCGACAAGAAATACGGTGCCTGCTTATAAGAAGGGTTACCAAAACCTGCCTCAAACTAAAAGAACAGAAAACGAAAAGTTGTTACAAACATGCCTGCCCACTCCATTCCTATATCATCTTGGCTTTCTTTTAAATCGGTGATGCGTCACTAATCTGTATTGTTTCTGAGAGCACGCTGAATACCGATATTAACAGA
Organism: Pollicipes pollicipes; assembly: GCF_011947565.3. NCBI lineage: Eukaryota > Metazoa > Arthropoda > Thecostraca > Pollicipedomorpha > Pollicipedidae > Pollicipes > Pollicipes pollicipes. The sequence goes on from NW_023596420.1 coordinate 32,711,483, forward strand.
CAGACAGGCATAAGCTACACCGACTGCCCGTCTGCATTCAAAAGTGTTGATCAATACAGGTGATATAAGCTCGCTACATTTCCGATTCACAGGATGTGCTTATACTTGGCTGGTCTCATAGCTGAGGAGCGCTCGCGATGTGCGCTTTTGAATGGATCACAGTCCCAGATTCGAGGCCGGCATTGCGTTTCAGGAGGCAGGATCCTAGCACAGCCCCTGTTCGCGACCTTTCCGGCCGACGTTCGTTATCATTCAAAGAGCAAATGCATCATGTATGCGATAACGTGAACATTTGGCGCATAATTTACGGCGGCGGAGACTGTGGAACGCCTCGGGAATACTTAAATCGTCTCTGCGACTGGTCTGAAAATTAGTCTTACGTTAATTTAGCAAAGTGTAAAGCACTGCCTTCAACTCGGTACCCTAACTGTATCTTACGCGTACAAACTGCATGGCAGCTGGTTGGAGAACAACATACAAATTCGTGATTTCGACGCTTTCCTGGACGCCGGCGGACGTTTCCAAAGCATATAGACACGACAGTCTCCGACGCCAATGGAATGGTTGGCTTGCTCACGTGAAACTGGAGATGTCGTCCTGCATCTGGCAATAAAATGCAACCACCAGACTTTTCTGTAAGCTTTCAGCTTACACGTTAGATCAGTCACTGAGCAGGGCAGCGGAGTTTGGAGCGACGCTGCCATCACACATTTCGCTCGTGTCAAGCGCACGCCGCGCCAGTGTCAAAAGCTCACTCCGCGCTCATGTCAAGCGCTCACATCCTGCTGATGTCAAACGCTCACCCCGCGCTCATGTCAAGTGCTCACATCCTGCTGATGCCAAACGCTCTCACATCGCGCTCGTGTCCAGTGCTCACCTCGCGCTCGTGTCCATGCTCACCATCGCGCTCGTGTCCAGTGCTCACCTCGCGCTCGTGTCCAGTGTACCCGCGCTCATGTCAGTGCTCACATCGCTGATGCCAAACGCTCACCTCGCGCTCGTGTCCAGTGCTCACCTCGCGCTCGTGTCCAGTGCTCACCTCGCGCTCGTGTCCAGTGCTCACCTCGCGCCTCGTGTCCAGTGCTCACCCCGCGCTCATGTCAAGTGCTCACATCCTGCTGATGCCAACGCTCACCTCGCGCTCGTGTCCAGTGCTCACCTCGCGCTCGTGTCCAGTGCTCACATCGCGTTCGTGTCCGGCGATCGCATCGCGCTCGTTTCCAGCGCTCACATCGCGCTCGTGTCTAGCGTTCACCTTGCGTTTCTGTCCAGCGCTCACATCGCGCTCGTTTCCAGTGGCTGACATCGCGCATGTGTCCAGCGCTCACCTTGCGTTTCTGTCCAGCGCTCACATCGCGCTCGTGTCCAGCGCTCACATCGTGGCTCTTTGGAGGCTGACATCCAGATATTATTCTCGGTTTCCTCTCTGGTTGAGCGCATCCTCGCAACCGTTTTAAAATGGCATCGATCAAGGTATGCTTTTTCCATTTAGCATTTCTAGCATTTCGTTTTGTGCCTCTTTCATCACAAGCTCAATGGTGTGCGTTTGGCATCGCTATTCTTCCTGGCAGCTCTTACCAAACACTGTCGGCTCACGGGCCCCTTCTACGAATCGCTTGCGAGGGTCAATGCTGTGAAAGGCAGTCCCGTAACAAAATGACCTGCGAATTCCAAGATTCTTTCATCAGGTTCCATCAGCGGGCATTCCAACCGATCCTGGGGATGTATGCCACACTTGATCAGCTTGGCTACTGGAGAGAATACGTGCCAGCACACAATGAGCTGTGTAGATGCCGTTCTGCCGATGATTTAGCAGTAAATTACTGGTAGGTAAATTCCTACTTTATTTGTTATCATCTCCAATACCATACCATTCCTGATATATCACATCAAGATAGTCATGCTTGATATTAGGTTGTACCATGTCTTTCGGTAATCGGCAGCTTCCGTAACTGAACTTACAGCCTACCGGCAGCGGGTAATCCGAATCAACAAAAACTAATCTAACCTACTGTGTCGTATGGATAGCTTCGAGAACAGTGCTCTAGTTCAGTGTGAATGGCTACTCCAGCACCCCAGTAAAGCGACTCCGGTCCAGCAAAGCATTTCTGCCGACATATGTTAGCGCGCCAAAACGCCGCATTACGGCGGCTGTGTTTCAGCTGGGCCCTCTTGGCATGTTGACAATCGGTCATCATTGACGTGCCACATAAGCAGAGTTTCGGGTGGGGATCGCGCGTGCCCGCTACACATTGGTCAGAGCTATGTGCGCTGTCAACTGAGATGAGGGATACAATGCCAGTAAGCATGATATCATGTCACTGTTCATATACGCATGCATTCCGTAGACAACGGAATGGAGCACCAAAAGTTCAGATGATTTATATTCATTTCAAAGCACGGATTTACCATATGCACTGCCATGTACCCTTGGGTAATTTAATGTTGGGTACTTAACGTTGGAATATGCAATATGTCCATAATTAGTACTTATGCGAACGCACATAGCCAATTGTCAGAGACCACGCTGGCTCTTTACCTGCTGTCCCATTACCGCTGCACAATAAACGAGTCTTGGCACCATATCATAAAATATGACGCTCGATACAGTGGCCGTACCATGCGGAGTTGCAATGTTCCACTACACCCCGGGGGTCAGAGCGCGCCCCTCCGGGGTCAACAAACACGGCTGGTCGGCGTTCACCTGGGGGACGACCAGCGCGTAGTACCAGGTCGAGCAGACAAAGCCGGGGGGGTCTGAGGCGGTCACCGGATCAAAGCGGAGGCCCTGCTGCGCTGGTCAGGTTGATGTCACGATTAGCGTCCGGGTATAAGGTCCAGAAGCGGCGGGACGTGCCCAGCGGGAGAGGCCTGCGGCATGAAGCCGTCCATGCCTCGTGCCAGCGCTTTGGGGCAGCCGGAAGCTAATGTAGAGCTGTTGGCTCGACAAAATAATGTTTGGTTTTGCAGTTGCTTTAAATCGTTGAGTGCTCTATGTTTTTTTAGGGCACGCGACTATTCTGGC
>NW_023596420.1:32717331-32749961 GCF_011947565.3 Pollicipes pollicipes
ATCGACCCCTCGACGCGGGTGCTGGTTAGTGTAGTCCATGCCGCTCATTCATTGATTGTATTGGTGTATTAACTTATGCAATGAACGTTGCTAAAAGCCACGACTCTCGCTGAGGCTACTGAAAGTCAAGCGTACACCAGGCCAAGTCTTGAAGCTGGGGTCAATTAACTGGGCGATACTGTACACCATGCATCAAACGGCTGGCATTCCCCATGATGACACATGAGCCATTCATATTCAATATCATGTCAGACGACTTCTGGTGCCCGGGTTAAGGTCAATTTAGTCCCTTCTCTACGGTTTTTCCAGAGTATCTTTTCGAACGGTGCGGCGCAGCGAAACATGTAGCCAAATACCGTTGCATGACGAAGCGAAACGAAGCCAAATTACCTGGTTATGACAGTTGAACGGCCTATCCGGTGGTGCCAAAAGGTAAGACCTTTTTAGGATCAATAGCGGGTCCACAGTCAGACCATGGCTGACGGAGCAGGTAGACTTAAAGAAGCTTTCTAGCTCATGCAAGCAACATATTTTTTAGATGAAATCACGCAACTTTTGATGTGCTTGTTAGACAACGATACAATTCACATTGTGATTGCAATCAATGCCATCAACTTTAAGTCAGCCATGCAGTCGGATCAAGACAAAAACAAATTTTGACCAGAAAGAAACTTGTTTTATGATGTAGTTTTATGCTAATTTCGAAAGTTCTTGATCATTAAGCCGTTCACGGATTTCTTATGTAGGATATATGAGCGTCATGGAACCGTTACTGACCTATAATGGCTTTGTTCCATAATTCGCTTGGAAAGTTGGCGTCTAATACAGTCCTGAACACAGACTTTAGATTCAAATTTTCAAAGTAATCTAATTTTTTTCGTAATCCAGATGCTTTCAGGGCTAGAAGAGGTCACTGAGCTGTGATGACCCTGAGTGGCATTTTGCCTTAGCAAAAGCACCTAGGTTGAAGCTGGTTGCATGCTGAAGTCTAAGGACGCTTACGCCACTGACTTTAAGTTTATCATTTCAAACTCTAGTTGACATAAATATTTAAGACCTAAATATCTAAAAAAAAATACACGAGCAAGCTCAAACAGGTTCACATGTTCTACGTACTCTACGACTTTGGTGTCTATCGCTCTCTTGATGATTTCATGTATATATATATATATATATATATATATATATATATATATATATATATATATATCTCTCTCTCTCTCTCTCTCTCTCTCTCTCTCTCTCTCTCTCTCTATATCTATATATGTATATATATATATACATATATATATATATATATATATGCCTTTTCTTTGACTTTCCTTTGCCTTTACCTTCCTATCCCTTTATAATCCGCCATGATTTTTACTGCAGATTGTATGCACCTTGTGTGCAACATGTGTGACGGCTGTTTTAATCCACTATTAAGCTGCATTAATACGCACTCGGGTGGCCGGTTGTATACGGCGCTCGTGTGGCGTATCAAGTTAAGCTCTTCTATATTGACATATATATATATATATATGTATATATGCATATATATGTATATATATACATGCATATATATATATACGCACATGTATATACATATATATATATATATATATATATATATATATATATATCCGGCCACCCGAGTACGTATTAATGCAGCTCAATGGTGGATTAACACAGCTGTCACACATGATGCACACAAGGTGCAATACAATCTGCAATAAAGATCATGACAGATTATGAAAGGGCTCCAAGTGACCCCACGATTTCATAGGAAATGCCTGGTACATTCTTTTAACCACCTCAGATTTACGCGGCGGTTCAGACGAAAGGTGACGTAGCGATAGTAAAAAACCGCAATCTGACGTCATTTGATGAACCCGCCAGGTCAACTGGAAGAAAAAACGGAAATGACTTTCTCAAAAGTTTGTAGCTCACATGCGGAAACAACAACCGTTTCAACCATTGCCGACTAGCTCTTCTCGAGCACTTGTCGACAAACATCATTTGCTGTTCCTGAAGAACTCGAAGTTCGTCGACCTGTTTGTTGGACAGCTCAAGTCTACGCTGCGGTGCACGGTGTGCGGCCACGCGTCCGTGACGTCTGACCCTTTCTGGGACTTGAGCCTGCCGATCCCATCCACGAGGGCCAGGTGCATTTGCAGGATTGCTTCGATCTTTAACCAAGGAAGAGGTGTTGTGACAGGCGCAATGCTGCTGTGGACTTCTCCGCCAGTGGTTTGGAGCTGTCGCTATGCTCTGCCGTGCCGGGAGACTGGATGGACGACCTGTGCAGCGTGGCACACCGTTCCGGCGTGATGCATTTCAAACGCAAACTTTTTCAATATGAGACCAGGCTTACATTTAGCATTAGCTTGTACCATATCATCACATTTCTTCAGATTAGTGATATCTCGGGCCGAGATATTTATCATAGCTGGTGTCACGATGGATTAATGCACTGGAAATTTCAAATGGTCTTAAAACCTTTTGTGAAGTATTAGCATATACATACCACTCTCATTAGATTCAACGATATCCTTTAAATGCATTTGTTCAGCTGATGACTCAAGTTTACCCAAATTCTGGGAAAATACTACGCCTGGCAGTGAGCAATGCGCATCGTTCGAAAGCGTTGGATACGGCCTACCCCATTATTGTTTAAAACCGTTGTGTGTGGAGAAAGGCGTGGTTTGGGGTCATTTCATTATAGGATCATTCATGCTGGGCAATATTAAGATGTGCAAGCCCTGTAAACGCTGCTAACACTATGAGCAAGCTCTAAACATTTCATGTAAGCTCTGTAAGTACTGCATGCCTGTGACCTGCGACGCTACAAGGATTCAGGGTTTTGTTTTATCGCATCTGCGTAAGAGATGCCGCCGAACGTCTCCAATAAGCTTTGGAAAGCTTTAGCTGACCGTAATTTTATCAAATCATGCGTCTTAACAAACATGTTTTTAATCTTTGCGAAACATTTCGAGAAAAAAATAGCCGATGAAATTTGTGCTATTAGAAAAGAAATGCTAATTTTTTTTTAAAAGCTTTGAAAAGTTTTGCATTGTTATCCTTCGTGAAAACGGTTAGCTTGTTGCTTGTTCCAGTTGCAGCTGCTTTGTTCAGGTAGCGCGACATGTTGAGTGAAGCAGGGGATGCTGTCACGCGTGCGATGACACTATCTGCAAAGGTGGTGATAATTGGCAACAGTTTAGAGATTCCCTGTTACATTCATATAAAATCTGCTTGTTTTTGACAAAGTAAACACATCATCCGAGTAGGACATCCACGACAAACACCAATTTGTTGAAAATAACGCTTACAATAGCTGTGGCACGAACAGCAGTCACAGGCGCAATTCTGTATATTATCGTGACTCCGCTGTTACAATTACTTTGGCATTCCCGCTGGCACGAGCTCAACCATGAAAGCCTCCTCTACTTCTGCCCTTGCACAAATTTGGCAAGGAATACTAACATCACCACGGTGCGATTTAGGGAATGCCACATCTCCCGAATGACCTCGCGCCGTAGAACGAACGCCCTTATGACGTCCCGCGGGACAAGAGTCGCGGATGCAAGGTCGGGCTCGCGAGTTACAGCGCCCAGGGGGTTCGTTAACGAACGGAGGGCACCGACGCTCGGCACCACGATGGAGAGCGGGATGAAGCGGGGAGCATCACAGCCAAGGGAGCCGCTGCTTTGCAGAAGAAACTCGAGATCGGCGGGACTACGCAGCCATCTCAGTGGTTGAGGCTGAATTTATCCCGAAAACAAGGCTGAAGTCAGAGCATGAGCTTTTACGCCATATGATGCACTTTACTGCTATAACAGGTGCTTTTTTAATACTACGAGACGCCACAACACACGGCGGGTTGCATCAACATCGTTGTGACGCCTAGGCACCAGTCACGAATTGAGGAAAATAAGAGGTTGTTGTGGTCTTGGTTTGCTTGCGACGCAGCTCATTTCAGCAGTTTAGGCTTCTTGCGTGACCATCCGAACTGAATCAGAATGGTGACCGACACCCAGTACAATGGAGCAATGAAAGACGTATTTAATTACGTGCAGATGCAACCATTTTGACTCATTTCGATATTTGCGTAGTACTGTACAAACTCAAGCGCACGCAGTCATCAACATCCGAATTCATGGGATGTGTCTGATCGCCACTGCCACAAAACTTGATGCCATTGCCGCTCCTGTTTCCAGTTAACGACCAAAAGACAAGCACTGCTGTACCAGCCAGGCCGCGGTACCGCTAATCATTAGGTCGTTGACATCCGCTGAAGGCAAACACACCGACCCACATTTTGAGGTGAGCTTTGTACACCATTAACGTCCACCTCACAGCCCGCTCGTCAGGAGGCGCCACGACAACAAGAAGCGCTAAGGGGTGCGCTGTGTACACTAGGCAACGCCATCCCCCCCCCCCCCCCACCGCATGTCAACATGAGCCCACCGCCCACGGCGGTGCCGCCGCCGCCTAATTGCACGCCGGTCCTCGCCGCCCGCCACTGCCTTCTGCACCCGTGTGATCAGCAAGCCGCGACCAATCAACGACGGGCGTCATTAACAATGTTCAGAGCCGTTTTTACAGGGAAGGCGGCACGTAATTAGCGGCGTCATCAGTCGCGACGTCGAGTCACTGCGCGCTCCACAGCTGTCATTAGTAGGGGAGCATTGGTGCGTATTTACGGCCGGTGCAACCTGTCATTGCCGTGTCATGGAAGGCGAAGGAAGGAAATGCGCTAGCCAAGTGGGATATTTTGGCATGACGCTGTGACACCAGGTGGATGTTTTGCGCTGTGTCATTACTCGCCCACCACACATCGACAAGGACGTCTTATGGGTATTATCAACCTGTGCTGCTTCTTGCGCGGCTTTCGAAACAGGGGCCCTAAGTGGATGAATCCGTACTGCAGCTGCGTGACGCATCAAACACAGTCTTTCCGTAGCTTGTTAGATGAATGCTCTGACCACGCAGCTTTTGATTTTATTGCAATGAAAGTCACCATTATCTACTAGTGAGCACGTGTGAAGGATGATGTCACGCATGTTACACACTGGTGATAGCCGCTATAATTGGTGGCCTACCCAGATTCCAGAACCTGCCAAGGACCCAATGATCCCGCACGACAATAATGCGCGATCATCCAGAAAGAGTGATCCAACAAGAACCGCGATACTGTATAGCCTTATGTCGAGAGATTAAGCAAAAACCAGTATCCAGCACGATATTATGTCGAAAGATTCAGCAAGCACAGGACTTAGTCTAGAGCTATCCCGAGGGATCCAGCAGAAGTCCGGATGGTGCGTAGTATTCTTGTCATGTACCAGCTTTTCCACCTTGCAGTTTTCACAGGTCCAGAGGATAGGTGGCTAGTACAAAATGCAATATAGGAAACCAAAATCGTGTAGCAAAGCACGTAATTGAATGCCTGGCAATAACTGACGTTCTCAAAATGTTTTGTGTTTTCAGCAACTGCACAAAAGTGTCTGATCACACTTCCTATTCAGCGAAGGTGCAAATAAGAAGCGTATCTCTGGGTCAATTTTTTTTAAAAAAAGCTTTGAGAGAACATGCTTCGGCATGTCTAGGAGCTCACTACACAAACTGCTGTGCTTCGAAAGGCTTAAACACGCTGCGTTATTTGACCAATACTGGGTTTCAATCTGAACCAGCATCCTGCATTGCAATCAGAAGACCATTTAGCAGTATGGAACACATCGCGCACCCAACGCATCAGTCGGGCATTGGCATAATAAACTCGCAGCGAGCCCATAAGGTGCCGGTGCCTTGCACCTGTCCAGCCGGCGCTTGCCGCGGTTTTTATACAGCCACGATTGCTTGTTGGTCATTCAATCTTGGCATTAGCTGGGCTCGGGTGGCGCCGCACCCGGTGCCAGGCCGCTGTAATAGTGCTAATTGGCAGAAGAACACGGCAGGTCGCTGTCGGAAGCGAGGGTTTGAAATCCAGCCGGATCACAGGGTAGGCGGTTCAGCGACGCCGACACGCGGAGGCCGGCCGCGGTTGAGGCGGGCGGCATTCGCGACACATTAGCCTGATTATTTACGCTCAGCAAAGGCAGGCAAACAGGCTCGGACCATTTCATAAAACAAAACTGCGAACGTATGCACATTTCAATCGCGGTGTAAAGGCATATGCACCATAACCAACTTTCAGACGCACTTACCTTTCGTAAGGAACTTACGGGTTAGAAAGGAATTAAGTTAAACTTTCTCGGCTGGTATGCTGACGCAGCACGATTTAGAACAGCGCGGCTTCGTATTCTTGAGTTTATGACGCAAACTATTGGTCTGACTCAGCCTGGACCGGCACCTCGGACGCTACCAGGCGGCTGACGCTGGATGGCGGGGACTGATGCCTCCCCACCGGTCTGTGAGCCCTGGACACTGCCGAGAGGGGCAGGCAGCGGCCTGCAGCTCTATATAGCGGGAGCGGGCACGGCCAAGATTGCCTCTTGGCTTGGGCGGCGGCGGACAATGATTCAGACGTTTTTGCGCTCTCGCAGGATCTGCTAGTTCTGAAGACTGGACTTGGCAACAGCGGGTGTGAGAAACGGAGACAAAATATGACGATGAAGCTGCCGTCTCCGGCAGACGGCCACATGCGGTACATCTGCCAGACAGCGTCCGTCTCGGATGATATATTCCGCACTTAATTGGAAAATCCACAGCCATGCCCACCGAGCCGCCAACACTTTAAATATTTCAGCCGCCTGAAGCGTGAAATATTGTCTCCGTTCTGAAATGAGATTTCAGTCCATTACGTATGCAAATAGGAGGCTGACGGCCACAATTAGCGCGATGACTGCGGTGGCGCGGTCCAGCGTCTGTCGCTCAGCGCCGATGGGCTTCGGCTCGATGTCAACCGGGTTTGAAACGCCCTGCGCGAGGTCCTGGGACCGGGGCTGGGACGTTGGGAGCATGGGGTGCCCACCTAAACGGAACATTAGTTAACGGGCGATTTCTGCGGGCCACACAGCCGACATGTGTGCGTCATTTGTTTGCTATGTGGATTGGATGCCCACTTTACATACTGATTTCCAAGGGACTTCTCGGCCGTCACGCCGTCGCGGCCTCCTACGCTTTGGCAGTTCACAGGCGCTCCCACGGGCTCCTGCAGAGAGTTTCGTGGAATCCAGCGAGCTGTCGGCTCTAACGGGAATTATTGCATAAATATTGAGTGCACCGCAAAGCAACGCTGCTGGTTTGTGCTGCAGACTCTGCCCTCTAGTCGATCGGTGCAATACATATGTTGTATGCTTAATTGCTTTGTCTTTCGCCGACGACAAATTGGTGACCGATGCCTGCTGCCAGAATGCCGTTTTTTCTAGCTGTATGTATCACCTACATATATGGTCATTCGTGTCCACTTGGCATAAGCAATGTTATCTCTCTCATCACTGAACACAGCCCAAACTCCGAACCGCTGGCTTCAGCGGGAACCAAGTCGACAATTTTCTAGCCGCTGTCGTCAGTGTTGGCCACTGCACAAACGACACGGCCGGCGCCGCTGGCCGCGTACCTTGGCGCCCGACACCCGCTGGGCAGAATTCCATCAATGCTTGATCGACGGGGCCGATGGCGTGTCGGCCAGCCCAGCAGTCGCATTTCCGCGCGGCTTCGGACCGGCGCTGGCTTTGGACACGTGCCGCTTGACGGGCTAAATTTGACGCCGCAGAAAATGCTCGGGCTGGCTGAGTCCCGATGGCGCCATATGTCGTGATAGGTTATTCATGACTGCGGTGGTAGGTGCGATCTCGCCGCTGCCTCCGCCGGCTGCCTATCAGCCGCCTGGGATGGGCCAGTGCGGCCGACAGAGATTAGCAGATACAGACGGAGCGGTGGGAGAGGCGACACCTTCTCGGACGAGGAGCCTGATAGATGGCGACGCACAGTGGCGTAGGAGTATTATAAAACGTCAGGCTCGTGCGATATAATTTTTACGCAGTTTTTATTTCTTCTTGTCCAACGGTTTGACATGCGGTTGGATTAACCTAGGGTAGGACCAATAGCCAATTCACCCAAAGGTTGGGGGTCAACTGCCCCCTTCCCTCCTCTTGACCCCATACTCGCGTCGATGGCGGTGACTCAGGAATGAGTCACCAGGGAGCTCTGCTCGAATAAACAAGATCATTGTTGTAAGACTTGCTTGGGTGCGTGCATGGGTATTATATGGATTATTTTTAGGGCAGCCCATACATCCATACTCAACTTTGCCCTTCAAGAAAACGTGACGTTTTTATGAGCCCTGCTGTTATCAAGTTCTTTTGGAACACACGTTAAAGGCCTCAAGCTCCTGGTGTTTCGGCGTGATACGGTGGGGGCCTTTATTCTGACAAAAATGAACGTTCATTACATCAAGAGGCACCGGCAAAACGACGCTATTAAGGAAGCCTTGCCTGTATTGACATATCACGACTTGGTCGGTCGATTATTGTAAGAGTAGCAGCTATCACTTTTTTTCTCTCTGACAGAGTAAATTGGAATATTTAAAGGAATGTTATTGTTTAGCGAATGAGTACATACTGAGTTCAGTGTTCGGATACTGGAAGGCACGCGTATACCGTCTAAAATACAGGCCTAAATAATTCCAAGTTCTTTATACGGATCGTGATCCTGTTGAACAGTAACTTCGAAGTTCCTGAGACAATAGATATCGCCACTGGTGCGCGTTATCAGCTACAGCACTGGTGCACCGGGCTGCCATAGCGTCCCTGTTCAAAACAAAAACCGACCAACAAATTTTGCATGGTAAAGATTCAGAATAATGTAATGCAAATACGAATAGCACTCTGATAATGTCAATAAGAAAACCAAGACATGAAGCTGCCATAATGTTCTTTGTGAGAACCTCAGGATTATTCTTTATTAAGTCCAATATTTTTTAGTTGCCTAAGTTGTATGTGAAGCGTTCATATCATGGATGTTCTCCGCTAAACCTACACAGACAATAATCTTTCTCTTCGATCTGATAGCTGCGAATCCTCGACATGACATGCGGGGGGCATGTTAATATGCCACACCGGCCATAAAGGAGCCTAAACGCAACGTGGCACACACACACGCACACACACACACACACACACACACACACACACACACACACACATATGTATATATATATATATATATATATATATATATATATATATATATATGTGTGTGTGTGTGTGTGTGTGTGTGTGTGTGTGTGCATATACATATATAAACAAGAATATTCGTCAAGCCGAATCGCGCACATTTCGGGAAAGTTATGAGAGAGCAAGTTATGCAACACTAGCTTGTCATGTGACCTGTGTCTCTACACCATCCCTGCCATAAGTGTGTTGGTAATACAGCACCAATTAATTTTGTGCATCTGAATGGATAGATTCAACGACACTAGCGTCAAAGGGCGGACGTTCGGCTTCTGAGAAATCTGCGAGAAATCCCACATCAACTGCAACCGGTCCGCTCGGCTATCTGAAGGTGGTTTGAAGAGATCGGAGGCCAATCACTGATCGCGAGGACAGAACGAATGCAGGACTGTAAGGCAGGTCTCTAGCGGAGTCAAATTAAAACACGTCACTGCCGTCACGAGCGCCGTGTTGCACCCCCCCCCCCCCGGCCGATCTTCTCTGTGATGTTTGAAAACGGATATTAAAATGGGTGGCATCAGACGGATCAGTGAGCATGAACATTGCATCGTATTTGGCCATGGAGTTAACACGCGCCCGGTATTAACACACGACGGGTATTCAACCGGGTGGCCGGTTGAATACCCGTCGCTCGGGTGGGCGGTGATCAATTAGAGCCCCCCTCCCCACTGAGATCTAAGAAACTGAGCGAGCTGGAGACATTAAATTCACAGGGTGTATTGACTTGTACGTGAACTCACTTGTGTCAAATTCTAAGGTACAAAGGTTATGGCCTTTAGGCCAAATAAGGTCAGACAAAGCCAAACTCCAGATTAGTATCCAAAGTGTCCCAGACCATCTCATGCAACCACCATGAGCCTAGATACCTGTTTTGAGAGGATGGACCCTGATGCTCATTTAAGGTCCGTGACCTTGCTTGCTCATTTAAGGTCCGTGACCTTGCTTGAGCCTTCACAGGTCCTGACCAACAAAATCATACATACTGCCCGGATTTTCGCGATTAAATAAGCGTCAAATATCATACTAGACAGTATGTGCATAAAAACAAAATGTTGACACCGGCTATTGTGGGTCAGTAATCTATTCTGACCCTTAAGTAGTCCATGCAAGGTGTATAGTGCGGCTCCTGTTATCAATAAATTCAAAATAATCATCAAAATCTACCACATGCAGTAAGTTCTAGGATAAAACAGGATGATTTTGACCTTGTTCTGACCTCTATATCTTACCCTAATTCAATGGAATTTGCTTATTCAAATGTTGTGCTGCCTTAGAGGCTATCTCAGAGATGTAGGTCTGCATCTAACGCTTCGTCGTTGTAGCAGACTGAACGATTTCCTGGAAATTATCTTTGTTTAATCCAGTGTCTGACTTTGACGTGCCATAGGTCAGCGGCCTTACAAGTTACATCTAAACTGATATCAAACGGTCCGATTTTTAATTGTACCCAATTTTACAAAATTTGGTGCGGCTTTGTCGCTCAGTCCGAGAGTCATTCCGTAAAACCTTTGGAGGGGTTCAAATTGACCCTCACCCACCTGAGCGCTTGTCAAACGACGGTTTCTGATTTGGGGAAAGCATAGAGAGCGAGGCAGATATTATCAAAAGTTGAACGACAGGCCGAAAGAGAGGAAAAGGAAGAACAAAGTAAGAGGGAGTGAGGAAGAAGGAAAGGGATAAGGAAAGAGAAGAGAGGAGAAAAAGTGAAAGGTGCAATAGCGAAAAGGAGGAATGGGAAGGATGGTGAGAGGAAAGGAGAGTAAAGGAAGAAAAGGAGGAATAGGAAATGGAAGAAACAGAAAGAGATAATGGGAGGAGGAGGTACGACAGGGAGGGAAGTAGATAGATATAGCCCATCCTAAGTTTTTTGCTTTTCTTTAATACAGGCCCAGGTGTGGGTCAATTTGACCCCTGGAAGGCTATTACATCGTAATTTCCGAGCGGCGCAGGCATTGCCGCGCCAAGCCGTGTATGACTGTGAGCAATAGAAAAGACCACTCCTCTAAGTCTAACAAAATTATATGCGCCTTGTGAGGTAGCAGGTCAAATCAGGCCGTGACTGTCACCGAAGACAATTTCTTGGTAATCGTTTAATCTGGAGGGACAACGGAGTATTAGACGGAGCCATACACCTACGGGATAGTTTCTCAGGCAATACCACTGGATTTAGAATTACAACAGATTCCATTGGATTAGGGTCACGTATAAAGGTCGGATCGAGGTAAAGAAACAACTTACTTTTACTGGAGTTCTTGCTTCATGGGGTAACTTCTGAAGCTCATTTCAAATTCCTTGATAACAGGGACTACAACAGACATCTTCCATGACTTCCTAAAGGTCAGAATAGGCCTTGACGAGGTGTATAATCCCATATGGGGTAATAGTAATACTCTATTGCTCGGAGAAAACCAGGACAATGAAGAAATAGATGCGTTGACATTTAGGCAACATGCCTTTATCGAAACGAAGCGCAGAAGTGAATTCAAAATTACCTGCCCATGATCCTACTGGATTTTAATTTTTTGTTTTGAAACAGCGAACCACAGTTTTACAGGACGCCAACATTCAGGGAAGTATACAACGATCGATTGCCAGCCGTTACTATAATATTTAGTATCTAAGTATTTAACCAAGACTTAAAATACGCGAAAAAATACGTGCACATACCAAAGAATTCAAGTTAACAGGCATCACGGTTCACGCTTTATTCAAACATGCAAGCAATTTCAAGTAAACGGGCATCACACATCACGCATGAATTATGTATGGAAACAATTTCAATTCAACAGGCATCGCGCATCACACGTCAGGCACCACCAATACACGTAAAAGGTTTTAGGCCAGCTCGGATCACACATCCAGGCACTTATCACATTCACGTAATCGGCCATGATGATCCCTATACATTAAAGTTTGATCGCCGACTTGCTTTAAGAACAGATTCACTTATTTTCCTGCCTGAGAGGTCCGGTGCCCTGTAGATGACTTTGAGCTCTGAAAGGGGCACAAAGTCCATCCCTCGTTGAACTTCGGCCTGAATGTGTTTTGCCAAAAAATGGTGATGGAATGGGATATTCCATGTGTCGTTTTTAGCGTCTCATGCGTATTCATTATAACTCAAACTAATAGTGCGCATGGACTCCCCGACATGGACTATATCCCTCCCATGTTTTCCACACAGTTTACACGTAATTTCGTAAACTACGCTTTTTGGCGCGCAAATCCCTTGAAACCCTGACTTACATAAATTACGTCTCTTGCCACCCGGACACTTATACTTAGAGACAGAAAATTTCACCAAAGACGCCTGCAGATTTTCTTGCTTTAGCTTTTAGCTTTTTTAGTTAAAAGCTGAGCAGCTTTAGAAAAATTGAAATGGTTGAAAAAATTGAATTGAAGTTATTTATATGTATAATTGATGCGTCATGTGTGATGCCCGTTTACTTGAAATCACTTGCATGTTTAAATGAAGCGTAATACGTGATGCTTGTTTACATCTCATAAATGTCGGTGTCCTGTTAGAATTGTTGCTCGCTGTTTCGAAAAACAATGAGTTCGGACAAATCGAGTACAATCATGAGCCGGCAATTTTGAGTTCACTTCTGCTATTCGTTTCGATAAAGGCATGTTGTCGAAATATCAATGCATCAATTTTTTCTTTCTCCTGTTTTTTTTCTCCGAGAAATTAAGCCATTACTGCTGTCTTATCTATGTCCATAATGTTCTTCGCGAGTGCAGCTAGCAAGTTGGATATAATCAACTTAAAGTATTAACTCTTAAAGTTTAAGGTCACACATATGGCACAGTAGGTCTCAAAGGCCTTGACGATTTACATAATGAACTAGGAGTGGCTGTTGCCAACTGGAGACGTGTCTTTTTGTCTCGGCGATTTTATAACTGCCTTAATGAGTCCCGACAACCCAACCGTGCATCGCCACATGTCCATTTTAAGCGACCTGAGTCTTGTGCAGCTTATTGAAATACCCACCCATCTTGAGCGGCCACGACTCTCCTGGACCATGTAATTACCAGCATGCCGAATCTGGAGAGTACCGTTCTGGTGCCGCAGGTGCCGATTGCAGACCATCTCACCACCATCCTCCGTGTCCCGTTCAGGCGGAACCATTTGCGCCCCGTTTGTTCCGTTTTTGCCCCTGGCGTAAAGTCTGCTGGGACGTGCTTGGTCTACATGTGCTGTATGCAGAATTGGACGCGATGTACTGGGCCGTGGGTGGCAGGGAAGCTGAAGGTTTTCACGTGCGTACGGTCAGGTGCCATCGATGTGCACTGGCCTCTGACAACAGTGACACCCCGCCGTCCATGCTGTCCCCGGATTGTGGATAATCCCGAACTGCCGTGTGTGATGCGGGAGCGCAACCTCTTCCTGGTCAAGTGCCCAAGTACGGTGTAGGGATAGACCGCACTGAATATAGGCGTTTGCGAGCCCGGGTTTATGGTCGCTGTGCTTATGCGAAGCGTAAACATCTGTGCGCTAGTGAATTATCCAACCACGCTAGCTTCTGGTGGAGTATCTGTGAGGTTGGACTTACACTCACAAGGGGGGGGGGGGGGGAGGTAGGGCCGAGGAGGTGATGCCCGCGGACATGGCCGACGATTTGAACCGTGACTTCGCCTCAGTTGATCCAGCTCGGCGGTGGTCAGCCACGGTGTCCCGCCTCTCCCTCCGAGACCACTGTGCGTGCCCATAGCCAGGCTAGTTTACACCTTGTGACCTTTGAGGGGCTCGTCTTCATCTAGAGCCGTTGTAATCGATGGTATGCCACTGCTTGCGCTGAACAACTGCTTCACTTTCATAGGACTTCCTTTGCTTCATCTTGTCAATGCTTCTATCGCCAACCGCGCTTTTGCCTGTACGTGGAAGCTAACTTCAGTTTTCCCGTCACAAGTCCGGTGTACGTGACGCTGCAAGCAATTTTAGGCCCAAATCAATCTTATCTGTGTTGTCGAAAATGTATGAAAAGTTATCTGTCAGCACCTGTCGGATGATCTTGAGGTCCACGGCCTCTTAGGCCCTTCACAGTATGCGTTAGGCCATGCCATTCAACGGAGAACGCCGTGGTCGACGCCGTGGAGTGGATGACACGTCGGATCGGCTCTGAACATGCTGTCACCTTCACCTCCATAAGTCTAAGTCAAACTTTCGCCAGCGCTGACCATGGCGTCCTCCTGACCAAGCTGCAGTGGCATGACATCGATCCGTGATGGTTTCATTGTTTCCTTGATGGACGGCGGCAGGTGGTGAAAGCTGGTTCACTATCCCTTCGCTTGTTTCATGGTGTTCCTCCCGGATCCCTGGGGGTCATTCCCATTCAGCATCTTCACGAACGACCCTCCATCCTATCCGCCTCGCGAGCGTCTGGTTTCCTACGCCAAAGAGGTCTAAGTCTTCGACTTCGCCCACCCCGACCACTTGTCCAACCTGAAGTCCCGACAGGAGGAGCCCATCCTCGCCCTCCAATCCTACTTCACTGACCACTTCTTGAACATGAACCGCGCCAAGACCGCCCTTCTTCTAGTCGGCACGCTCCAGGCCACAAAATCTCCTCCTTCCAAACATCTCCAACTTACTCGCTGTTTGCGAAGATGCTGGGAGTGATCATTAACCGTATTCTGTCATAGGAGTAGCACATATCCAGATTGGTCGAAAAGTGTAACTCCATCCTGTTTTGTCTATATAAAATTCGACATCATCTCACACTCAAAGTCCAAAAACTCTCTATCTGGGCCCATGCTTTCCCCCGTATCATATACTGCCTCTCAGTCTGGGGCGGGATCGCCTCCTGCTATCCCAGCCGGGAGCAAAAGTCCTGAATTTCGCGGCCAAGATCGTCTCGGGGGCGCGGGGTCGAGGTCACATTTACCCGGTCGTAAGGTCGTTCGGCTGGAGCGGCATGAGTGACCTTTTTACGCGCCGCAACCGCATTGGCGCCTTCAGTGCCCCAAATGACCCCCTGCCGCGGAGGTGGTGCGATTCTCCGTTCACATCTCGGACTGCTGTGAGTGAGCGCGTTACGAGGTCGGCGGTGGTCAGGACTTTGGAGCTGCCCGCTTTCCGACTATGCTGTAAAGTATGCGGCCTTGTCCTGGAATCACCTGCCGCCGCCCGTTTATGACCTCCCGGAGCCGTGCTGCGCTCATATCTAAACTTGGCCAACGTAGAAAAGAGGGTTTTGTTTGACTTTGGGGTATTTCTGAAGCTCTTGAGTGTTTTCATTATCACCGCATCTTCGTTTTTATCATCTAAATCGGAAGCATTGACTCGAATCAAGCATTAAGCAATACATGTGAAACGATTCATATGAAATACATTACATTACGTGATATTACAGTACAGGTCACTGACCAAAAATGACCCATGTCTACCTTTTGTTTTTATGAATGTGCCGCCAAGCGCAATCCTTAACGCTCATTCAACTGCAAAAAATCAAATCAATCTCCTAGGTTTTTGGTCATCATGTCATCATGTCCTTCTTAGGGGCAAAAAAGGTCACCGGCCAATGAACAACAGTGACTTTTGCTTAGAACAGGTATCTATGTTAAAGGCGGTTGCATGAGGAGGTCTGGGGTCACTTTGAACACCAATCTTGGGTTTGACCTTATTTGGCCTTAACTGACCCAAAAGACATAACCTATGAACATCAAAGTTTGACAGTAAGCGAGTTCGCATACAGATCAATCCGCCCTGTAAATATGGTGTCCCTAGCCATCTTAGTTTTTAAAATCTCAGGGGGTTAAATTCCCCCCCCCCCCACCCCAGCGAAGGGCATTCTGCCGGCCACCCGGGTGCGTGTTAAAGACGTCGACGCTTTACGGTATCTTTCTTTATGAGCCTTCATCAGCACCTCAGTTGCATGAACCTGGGCTGAATTACTCGGATAACATAAGACCAAGTGGCAGAGAAATCATATGCCTGCCAGACAACTCGGCACATAAAGACATTTTTTGCAAATAGCAGTGTTGAGTGGAATTAGTACACGCTGTATCTGTGGTGGCATTTAGTCAACACATGATTCGGGGTGTACATGCTAAGACCTAGCAGTATCGGTTTGGAGCGACCCCTTCCTTCTCTCCCTCTATCTGGCTCTCTCTCCGCTCTCTTGCTCTCATTTCCACTTCCCGGGTAGGATATCTCTCGTTTCGCAAATTCTCCAACATCGCTAAACCCCTTGTCTTTGAGAAAACGTCTCACAATTGCCTTGTGATTTATTTATGCCGTTAACAAAATGACTTGTGATGAGACCACTATCAAGTAGAATGCTATCTTGACAATATTGGCAAAGTTGACACGATCACGTATGCAGAAGACTTGTGGTATTAAGGTCTTATCACCCTCCCCCGAGTCAGCCCTCGCCATAGTTTGGCCATGAAAGAGATTCATCGTCCCATTAAGTATGGCTAGATCCGTGCTTTACAGCCGGTGTTATATGTCAGAGAGACAGCTGTGATGACTTGGCGTGCCATGATGGCCGGTGCATGACAACATAAAATCACCGCACAACTAGTGCAAGACGATCTGGGTTAAGTTTTTAATGTAATTTGCTGAGCCTCCTTATTTTCCAGCCATTTAAATGGCCCACACAAATCACCACAAAGGGCACGCTGCGATGTTTGAGAGCCATTAGCGGGCAAATGAAACGAAACGTACCGTTACACCCTGAACGAGCTCTGTCTTGTTCACAGTGTCTTATGCTTTAAGTACTTAAAAATCGCAGTCGATCACAGCCGGGAGCTCCAGAAAAAACGGACCGACCTTCTCCCGCAATAATGGTTGTCACAAATGACAGCCGCGATTGACTTTTCTGAAAGCCATCTAATGTTAATTTGGCTTATTTCTTAAACGTTTCCGAGAGACCATGTTGTACATAATGAATGAAAAAAAAAAGATAGTCAAATGGTACTTGGAACCAAAATCCGACAGCCGTCAATGATCTTTCAGGGTCTTTTTAAAACGCGAGAAGTGCGATCAAGGAGCCAGTTTTGCACTATGTGCAAAATGTAAAATCAGCACACGAAAAGGAGGCAAAAGACCGCCACGGATATGACAAAGCATGAGAGGTCTTTCTTCCCTCCCCCTCCCCATTCACACCAAATCACTCTGCCGGCTTGGGGAGAAGATGGCCAGTAGCAAGACCGCTGCGTTTCGACTGGCTAAGGCTCCCTCAAAAGTTCAGTTCAAGCAATGATGTGCCTGATACCTAGACCGTTGGGAATATAACCCCTCGTTCTTCTATCAGATTCTGTTAAGAAACGACGCACTTTTTAAGTTATACAGTAAAGTCAAAAGCAAAAACTTCCGATTTTCATCCATCGAGGCACGATAAGGTCCGAGAAGCACCACAACGGGCAGTGCACCGCCTGGCGCACTATTAACAGTCGAGGCGACACTGGTCTCTCCCCGTTTTCAGGCAAGTTGAGGGGCTGCACTGACAGCAGCGGTTAGACGGTATGAGGCAGCCTTTACCATGTTTTGGGCGGGTTTGAAAAAAGTCTGAGAGCTTGTCACACCAGTGACGTCACCGAGACGGTGTGACGCCACTGGTAACAGCGGAGGAGATGTGCCTCCACAGACAGTCTCTGAAATACCGCATTACACCAAAATTTATTCAGTTGAAGGGAACAAAAGGGTGGCCAGCATGTCCTCGCGATTTGGGTCACCGGATTTCTTTCTGTGGGGTCTTTGAAGTCGCAGGTGCACGGAAAGAGACCCAAAACCACCCCGAACCTGCGAAGGCGCCTACGAATTACCGGAAAAACTTACAACCAGCGGCGCGCTATGCCATGTTAGCAGCAGAGGATCGGCCGTACAGTGTCAGTAGCGAGCTGGGGTTGCGTGGAGTACGCGCTGTGCCAGCGAGGTCAGGAGGTCTCAGCAGATAATGAAGATCTCGGGGGTTAGATACACGAGAACGCTGCATGTTCTTTCCAGGGATATCATTCATTTTGCGTTGTTATGCTACAAATAAATGTCTGAAATATAGACGAAATACATCTGCGTGCTCTTCTTGGAACTCCCTGTATTGACAAAAAAGTGCAGGCCTATACTCGTTAAGTTGAAACAGGCGGTTTTATGGTCTTGGTAGAGTAGTACGAACAACTTATCCTTCGTTTATAGAAGCTGACAGCAAACTATGAGTAAATGAGCTTTCTGAACGTTTCTTTCCAACCAGCTGGTTTCACCATTGGCAGCTCAGGATGTCTAAAATAGTTAACTTGATATTCCGGACAAAACCGAAAGATGTCTTCGGAATGGGAACGCGCCGATTCGTGCATACAACAGTCCCGCACTCCTGCTGACTGCACCGTCTTCCAGCGGGCCCGATGAAAACCGCATCATGATTCCCCTGGGCATGACGATGGAGAAGCTTTAGGACTGTTTTGGACAGCGTTTCACATGCGGTGATATGCCCATCGTCGTGATTGATGTTGATAGTCGCCTGTTTATCACCCGAAAACACCATCAGTATTAGGCAACTGCGCTGACGGGTTCTCTGGACGCTTTGTTGGATGTCCTCACCAAGTTGACCGGCGAAGCGGCCTGACGATCAAAATGTCTCCCTGCCATGCTCTGTAACCAGGCATCAAATCAAAAACTCGTACTGATCCCAGCGGTTCTCTGCGCCTACATCCCAAACTATTGCAGCTGAAACGTTTTGACGTTTACCACCCATCAGTTTTACATAACCTGCCAAAATATGAGCCCGCAGCTCAGCTCGTACGTGGCTCCCAGAATGGCTCGTTGAATGTGTGCCAGGTCGAGTGGAGGAGGACTGTCCTACGTAAAGCGCCAATCACTGTACTTTGACGATTCCGGAGCAATGTTCGACTTGAGTGGGCTATAAGACAGCCCCTTGCATCGAGGACGGCCACGTTTGGCTAGTGGGCCATGCATGTGAGCTGCCAGGGGCGGATCGAGGAGTAAGAATGGGTGGGGCCCAGGTACCTACAATTCACGAGAGGTGCGCTAAACAAATTTTAGGAGCATTGCAATGCTACTTGCAACTTTCTAAGAAGCCTGTAGTCGTGCAATGCATATGATAATATATTATGTAGACGTAGAGGCGATGCCAGCTAGTTATGGTAAGGAACTGGAATAGTACGTTCTTAAGTTCAACCGTCGCGCAGCATGATTATGGTTTTGTTCTTTTCCGCCAGCAGATGTCATGTGCATTGGTGACGATAATATTTCAGAGGCGTAAATAGGCGCGAGCAAGATAATGGTCAGGGCGCATGGTAGGCGAATATCTTTGTACCAATATTTTATGGCTACCCTTTCGTCTTTATGGAAATTATCTTCCCATCATTTCAACACTGCCTTGTCTGCCTATAATGAAACGCAAGAGGGACATATTCAGCGAGCATCGAGGGAACATCATGCATTGTAATCTGGCAACTCATTTGAGCTCACTGGCAAAAAAAAAACGGATCTTGAGTGCTGGTTAGGCTAAAAGCAGTCGAATTAAGTCCCGTGTAGCATACATTTATTAGCTACTGGCAAGAGTTCTCCTCCCATATGCGGCTGCCATGTTTTATGTT
The DNA here is from genome assembly GCF_011947565.3 of Pollicipes pollicipes. Classification (NCBI taxonomy): domain Eukaryota; kingdom Metazoa; phylum Arthropoda; class Thecostraca; order Pollicipedomorpha; family Pollicipedidae; genus Pollicipes; species Pollicipes pollicipes. The sequence continues at coordinate 32,737,044 of NW_023596420.1, forward strand.
CGATAGAAGTAGCTTTGCTGGTACTAATGTATGACGTCTCAAAAACTGCTGACGCCTCGAGGGCATCCCTCTTTGTGAGAAAATTATAAATTTTTGGTGCGTTTAGTATCTCCAGCTACCTAAAGTCGAGTACGCGACGGAGATGAGAGACCCTCATCCCGAGGGTCTCTCATCACTCACCCAACTTGATATTCCATCGTCCGTATCTGACGCAGAAGGAGGTAGTTCGCACCGCACGAGCTACCATGTGGGGTCATGAATCTACTTTTGATGCGACCTGCCGCTAATATCCATTGGATATGTGTCACTGCCAAAAATGCGATATTTTTCTCCTTACGAGTGCGCTATTGACAATTTAGGCTTTTGATTATGGCCCTGCGGCCACTCTGAGTGTTCAAAGGACAAAACAAGCGCAGAAGATTTCGAATATCAGGGGTCAAGGGGTCAAATGGAGTCTGGCATGTAATTCAGGTACAATTCGCCGCAATGAAATGATATTAACGTCTGACGCGGTGGTGGACCCATCTAGGTCATGCCATAGACAGCCCACACCACATACTGCATGCTGAATAGTTACGTCATAATGTCACCTCAAATGGTTGTTTACGCCATGTCTTTGTCAGGACTGGCCGTAATTAGATTGGAACACCCTTGTTTAGGCTGTTAGAGCTTACGGTTGACATCTGCGGTCTGGTAAATCTCGAAGGTTTTGCCTGCACATACTACCAAGTTCAGCTATAACGGACAGCAGCTTTGACAATGGGCAGCGTCTATTGCTTGCAAATGCCCATTGGGCATTCACGCATACACTTTTAAATGCAGATTACCAAAGCGTGGCCAAGTAAAGGTTCATCTTCCTCCGCTTTACTGACCTAATGTCATTTAGATGAGCTAGCAGGCAGCGCCGCAGATGGAACACGGCCGTCAGCCTGTCGCTGCGTGGCCCAGCCACCTCCCTATGCGATCGGCAGTGGGAAAACACGCAGGTGCATGGTCCTGTTTGCATATCATTTGGCACGACTGCTGTAGATAGGCGAGCGTCACTTGACATGTTTATGGAAGGCATTACCGACTACTGAGCCTGTTTGGGCCTCGGTAGTGTCTCGGCTGCCATCGTAATGGTCATTGGATTCCACCCCTCGTGCTAGTCATAAACCGCCTAAGGTGGCCTGTTTCTGGCGAAGGTACGGCGCAATCACGCTTTGCGGTCGCCCAAACCTGCACCGCATAGCACCGTTAGCCATGCACCGTTAGCGGAATTCAGTTAGCCATGCACCGCACCGTTAGCGAAATGCGTAAGCATGCGTGTCTCCGAAGGTACAATTTGTGACGTGTTTGGCAGGCCTGAAGCTTACAGCCGATTTTAGTCTGGCTTTAGTATAGGACAAAGAAGACTGGACGTTCCAATGTATTAAGCGTGGCGTAAAGTGCGTGACGAGTGGCAAATAGAGTCCTGCAGGCCACAGCAGCGTGTCACCAGTTTTACGGTGTTTATTTGACCAGTCGAGCTCAGCTGAAGAACCGACGGAAGTTGCAGAAGATTCGACGTCGCTAAAATAATATCAGGATGGCACTGTGCTCCTGTAACCGGCCTGATTGATGAAGCGATCGCCGTGCCATCGATAGGTCAAGCTCGAATAATCTCTGTTTCATGTTACATGCATGTCTCCATCAGACATCCATGACACGGGACAGTGGTCTGACGCCCTTTACTCAATACTGTCGATAATGCAGTCTGTCTTGACTCCCAGTCTAGGCCCACCCCTTCCGCGCTATATAAGTCCGTGTTCGAGTCAAAACACATCGATCCAAAGCCAGTGTCCGGGTCAACCAGTCTCAATGAGCCGAGCCCAATGAAGGCAAATGCACCCTCAACGAAACCACAGCATTTCCCGGCTGCTGTCGGGTGTAATAGCTTTGAATGGGAAGCAGGGGGATCATCCATCACTTCTTTACCGTGTTCCTAGCTCCATCTCCCGTCACAACTTCGCAATATCTCCACCGGGTATCGCATTCTCATTTCATTGTCGCCGAGGGCATAATGTTAAGCTTTTTACAGCCTTTTTTCCCTTCACCTCATTCAGCCTTGAAACACAGCACCTTTTCCACGTGCTCTAACGTTGCTGGTGCACACCTGCCCGAAACTGCACCGGAGCGCGGGGTATCACAGACAGCCGCGTATTGATTAACGGCCGCCTTCGTTCGTCAGTGGTTGCATCGTTCAGGCTGATAACAATCCGCATGCTCCAAAGTCGTGGGTGGGAGAGCGGCACGGCCAGGGTAATTAACCGCCATCAGCACGCCAAGTGGCGCATTTGACGCCGCGTTCGGCAAAGTAATGTCCTCGCATATCACCGGCAGATCGTCCAAGAGCTATGGCTACGCCGTCCGGAATGTGGCATACTCACGCACAGCGCCGCTCGTGATTTCACTGTCTGCGACGTGACGTCTAAGCACGTGAATGGAAAGTGGTAGAGATCGTTGCCACGTGCTTTGGCAAAAAGATGTGAAATCACGCGATGCGGTTGTTATGTTGAAGTTCTGTAGGCTTATTTTCTGATCACCGTGCCGATATCGAGTGATATTATTGGGTCTGTGAAAATGAGCCCGCTTGATTGTTATTACATGTGAATGGACCACGATTGGTCATAAATCACATTCAATGGATTTGTGCCGCAGTGTGCGGCAATATATTATTATAAACCAGATTAGATGAACATCCATGATGGCGTTCATGTGACAATCAATACCCCGTGAGCAAAACCTACAAAAAACTTATGATGTTTCAGGATGCATGATAATTGTTATGACATTATCTTGATCAAGAACTGATAGCATTAGGCTATGATTTACCTGGTAACCATTGGAGCGCGTAAGGACTGAAACAGTATGGCCGAAAGACAAAACATGAGCATTAATAAAATCCGTATCCCTCAACAGGTCAACCCATCGCACTGCGGTTTTTACAAGACGTACGAACCGAAAAAGCCTGGGTTTAGAAAAACGCAACATTACGAAGATATTTAACGAACAGCAAGGGCGGAAACATGATATCCTTTTAAGCATGAATGGCCAAGTATCTACATATTGGTCATGGCCATCTCGACAACAAGGAGATCTCTCAAGATTATGTAAGAACAACATGAATACCATCCCTTAGATCACCAGGAATATTTGCCGCGCATTTTTTGATGGAGTGCCAGGTTTATCAAGCAACAATCTGCAGGATAAGGTCCTGAAACTTGTTATTGACCCACGCATCTGAAAATTGACTTTTGAAATGCGGGCTAAGTCATATGGGACCTTAACAGTGGTCACATAGTTCCACACACTAAATAGGAGTGTTGGTATCCAAGAGCTTCCCTCTCCAGCTCGGATCAGTATTACTCAACCCTCGAAGATATCCCTCTGGGGTATGTATGTTAGATATATGTATTGGGTTTGGAAGCACCTTGTAACCTTTGAGAATTACGATAGGCCTTCTAGGTGCCTGTAGAGGGAAGTTTGGGTTCTGAGATACCCTGCAAAGGTTCCAAAAATGTCCTGCAAGTATGTCGGTATTTCAGCAAGGTTTAAAGGGATCTCAATCTGTAGCACTTTTTGGATTTATTGCGTCCGAACAACAGCCGTCTAAATACTCAGAGTGCACTGAAGCCAAAGGGATAAATGGTGCGCTGAAAAGGCGTGTACCATGCCGGTCGCCAATGCTCGAGGATGTCCCAATGTTTAGAAAAGTCGTTTCTGTTGAACTTGTTATCGACCCCATGAGCTATGAAAGCCGCTTTAAATGTCATATTCCAGCAACACTGAGCATACATGACAAGCATAAACTTTTTCTTGTAAAGCACTGGTTGATTGATCAGGGACGCTTTTAACTGCTGAAATCCGGTTCAAACATCATGAAAATCCCTGGTAGCATCTATCCAGCGTACTCCTTCCCCCTTCAGAAAAGAGTACTTCCGCCAAGATTGCTAACCTGGACCCATGCAAGGTGCAGTTGATAATGCGACAAGTGATGTGTAAATTTTATTCCATGATTGGATCAAAGCAAGGCCGCTGGACTGCCATATGATCATCTGACCAATTCCCGCAGCGCACGTATTTGGACACAAGTCTCCTCAGCGTGGCACTAAGTCGTGTGGTTGGTCATGCCACTGAGATGTAAGAACGCATCCATCAGAACCGTGGTGAGGCGCACCACAGTCGAGAACTTGGACAAAAGACTGCAGTAAACACACACCAGTAGACGCTCGAAATGCTATATCAAGAATCTGGGAAGAAACACAGCCTTTTTATTAAGAGAGAAGTCAGTGTTCGGCGTTGTTTAGTGCCGGTTACAAAGTTGTATAAGCAGGCTGACGGGTGACAGTGGATCCTGAAGTTGTGTCGTGCTGGTAATTTTTACGGAGTTTCAGGGAGCTGGTGACGCCATTGATCCCGCGATAGGTGCCAGCTCAAAGATTCCTGCGTGAGATTGGCCAGGGCTACCGATTACTGCTTGGCATTATCTGTCCCGACTGTTGGAACCTGAAACAAAAGGGGAACGCTTAGGTCTCCCGTCCGATGCGTTGCCGTCGGCGAAATACCCCAGGCAGTGCCGAGTTAAAACCAGTTAAGCCGAATAGCATGAATTTTGCTGGTAAGTACCGACTGTTCACCGGTCCGGTGTGCAGTACCTTCACAAATATCAACCATCCTGGAGCATGCGCTCTGGGTTACATGAAGCTTCGATTGTCGTGGTTGATAAAGTCAAATATCGTGACGGTCTGAATGCGAGACGTGATACACGTTTTCCAATAAAGTTATATGAACAGTTAAAAAAACACATCTGCTTTGTGATATTATGATATTGTGGTGCGTAACCGCAAATTGTAGAAGATACCAGCGTGAAGTTTGATGGCATGGCAATTGACTTCTCTTTTGACAAGCCGGTGATTTACTATGTAACTTACTTGGCACACAGCACACAGCCTCATGTAATCATACATACACATAAAACGCACCGCGAAGCTAAGAGCCTTTTTTAGTTTGTTGACGTGACATCATTCCTACCTGACTTGGGATGACTTAAGGCTTAGGAAGATTTTCTATTACCTCAAGAAAAACTGCACCCAACCAGTAGGATGAAATCCTAGACCATCGTGTACAAAACTGATGGAAGACCGAGGACCAAATTTGGCACAAGAGATCAGTTTGTGACGTCACTGCAACGTGCGTCAGGGCGACCCGACATTTTAATTTAGCCATGGTAACACTATGACACGTACTTGATCTACTAAACGCAACCATTAAATCTAAAGAAACATATTTAGACGTGGAGGGGGCCTAGAAACAGAAAATTTCGTATCGTCTATCAAATTGATGACGTTATTTTTGGCTGACGTGAGATGCCCTGGCCTCCCATTTTGTGATTTCAAGTGTCTTTCTATTTTGTTAAGAAGTAGTGCAAGCGGCAGTGTAAATTTCAAACCGCTGGCTCATTTGATGCCGAGTCATGGCGAGAAACGAATGAATGGGGCGTTAACCATCTCGCCCAGCAACTGATGCGTTTTACGCAGATAACCGCCATATCAGGATAAGTGTCTAAATACTTCAGTTGGATGCGTTTCGGTCAGTCTAACGCTATACTGCATGTAAATGGATTGTTATTTCTGACCACAATGTGATTTATGTAGCATAAAACTGCGGTGAGCACAGGTAACATGATCTGACTCTTTCGATTGTCGTAAATGAAACTCGGCGACCAACAAATGCTGCATAATAAAAGGGAGCATGCAAATGCAGGGGAGTTTCTACTAGACCTCGTTAATTTCAGTTAAGTGCCCATTACGAAGTGTGGTGACACTTCTGTCATAGACCAAATGGCTGTTATGGCCGTACCAGGAAGACCGGTGTAGACTGCGCCTGTTTTATGGATCAGTGCAGCCATTTTAAGTCAATTACGGCGACATTTCGCAGCGTTATGGCCAGCGCCGCGGGACAAAGCGCAAGTGCGACCGCTCCTTTCTATAGTGCTATTACCAATTTGTACATGGCACAGCAGCTCGTCAGCTAACACTTTGGTGGTGAGCAGCTCTGTCGCGAATCTATAGCACCCACATTGCGCTGATGAAGTGGAATTCTTGCTGAACAGAAGCGCAATTTTACCATCCCTTACAGGGTGTCCTGGAAATAGCCAAACGATTTTACAGCTAAAAAGTAAAGGATGCCATTCATTTACTTTGAATAAACCTTTGACTTGTGGTTTTACGTAGAACTTCATCATTCACTTTCACACTGTGTCCCAATGTTTAAAGTGGACGGCGCAAACAGAGGTTGTAGCAGACGGCCCACCAGCGCCTTCCGAAGCTATGACCCAGACTCCCCACTGTGTCTCCGGAATGACTAGAACTTCCGTCCTCCATTGACGTACTAAGGGGGCACTGGGGGCACATGCCCTACAAAGCCTACTCATCTATGAACATCTAACATGGGGCCAGGGTGTCTAAGGTGGTGCTCTCCAGGGTGACCCTTTTGATACCTAAGATAAGACAGAGGATGTAATTTTGTCCTGGTCCGCCACGATCTGACACGGGAAAGCTGTGGTGCCCCTTATGGGACGCGGAAATGTCAAGCCGTTGGTACAGTTAGGTGGGGTATTATTCCAGAAAACCCATGAAATGGGGCCCAACAACGAGCGTCTTGGGCAAGCACTGCTAGAGCAATGTCCAGGCAGGGCTCAAAATCAGAGTTTGTGAGAGCCGATAAAATTACTCCAATCATGAGAGATGCGTGACGAGATCGAGCCGGGCGACTGGAGCACAAAGCCAAGATCATTCAGCAGGTGGCGGTCAGCGTGATCACTATCAATCACAGGTAACCTCCACGGAGTTTCTGACGCTTTTAACATGCAGAACCACAGGGTATCACGCACATGGACGCGCATATCATAACGTGCACGCTGCCATCGTCAGGCACAAGATGATCCCTTTTCGTCACGTTCGTCGTAATGTAGATATGCGATTATAACCAAGGATATGCAAGCTCTGGTTTTGCTCTGACTAGCATCACTTTGCTGCTTTTCTCATGGCCGCGCCCTCCAAGTGGCAGGAATAGAACCACCCGAGAGCATGCCTCAGGCTCAGGCTCGAAGCAGCTGGCCGCTGGCGACGAGTTGAATGGGTCTTTGTGTGTCAGACCCCTCGAACGGTGACTGTAAGCCGGGCTCGTGTGGCCAAGCCGGTGCCCAAGTGAGTTCCAAGTGTCGACGCCCGCGGCACGCACCCTTTCCGGAGCCCCTCACAGCGGCCGGCACTCGAAGAAACAGAACAATGCCATGTATGGTGAATGCTGTCGCCAAAGACAATGTGCTCCGCAAAAATATTTCTAGCCCGAGTGGACTACGTAGGAAGCCCGATGTGTGAAAAGCCTCTTGCGAATGACTTTTATGTCTCAATGAAGGTTTGTTGTTTTTGACCTGGGGTGGATTACGAGACTCAACCTCACACCGAGCCCGATCCGACTTTCAACTTATCCAGATTTCAAGCAAACGGCTTCATTATCTCAGCGTTCTTTTGTGCGCAAAGAGCCATTGAATACAAATAAGTCCTGGTAAGACGGACGTCGGTAAATCGGGAACGGGGCCGCGAATTTAAAAGAAAATACGTTAACACGGCGCGGACTCCGTGCAAACCGCAGTCAGCGCCCACGTTGTGCGGGTTTTTGAAAGTAATACCACAGGGGCGGGCTGCTCAGCTTTTACGCAATCTTTGCACGCACACACAAGTCTGCGACCCAGTTTGTCTTAGGGCCAGAACTCTGCAGGATTGTGGAGAACAGCTGGCTGCTCCTTTGAAAATACCACGGCGGCTATCCATCTGTATCGGCATCTTTCCCACTGTGTGGCGACAAGAAATACGGTGCCTGCTTATAAGAAGGGTTACCAAAACCTGCCTCAAACTAAAAGAACAGAAAACGAAAAGTTGTTACAAACATGCCTGCCCACTCCATTCCTATATCATCTTGGCTTTCTTTTAAATCGGTGATGCGTCACTAATCTGTATTGTTTCTGAGAGCACTGCTGAATACCGATATAAATAGACAGACAGACAGGCATAAGCTACACCGACTGCCCGTCTGCATTCAAAAGTGTTGATCAATACAGGTGATACAAGCCTCGCTACATTTCCGATTCACAGGATGTGCTTGTACTTGGCTGGTCTCATAGCTGAGGAGCGCTCGCGATGTGCGCTTTTGAATGGATCACAGTCTGACCAGATTCGAGGCCGGCATTGCGTTTCAGGAGGCAGGATCCTAGCACAGCCCCTGTTCGCGACCTTTCCGGCCGACGTTCGTAATCATTCAAAGAGCGAATGCATCATGTATGCGATAACGTGAACATTTGGCGCATAATTTACGGCGGCGGAGACTGTAGAACGCCTCGAGAACACTTAAATCGTCTCTGCGACTGGTCTGGAAATTAGAGTCTTACGTTAATTTAGCAAAGTGTAAAGCACTGCCTTCAACCGCAGTACCCTAACTGTATCTTACGCGTACAAACTGCATGGCAGCTGGTTGGAGAACAACATACAAATTCGTGATTCCGACGCTTTCCTGGACGCCGGCGGACGTTTCCAAAGCATATAGACACGACAGTCTCCGACGCAAATGAAATGGTTGGTTTGCTCACGCGAAACTGAAGATGTCGTCCTGTATCTGGCAAATAAAATGAAACCACCAGACTTTTCTGTAAGCTTTCAGCTTACACGTTAGATCAGTCACTGAGCAGGGCAGCGGAGTTTGGAGCGACGCTGCCATCACACATTTCGCTCCTGTCAAGCGTGCACGCCGCGCCAGTGTCAAAAGCTCACTCCGCGCTCATGTCAAGCGCTCACATCCTGCTGATGTCAAACGCTCACCCCGCGCTCATGTCCAGTGCTCACCTCGCGCTCGTGTCCAGTGCTCACCTCGCGCTCGTGTCTAGCGCTCACATCGCGTTCGTGTCCGGCGATCACATCGCGCTCGTTTCCAGCGCTCACATCGCGCTCGTGCCCACCGCTCACCTTGTGCTTCTGTCCAGCGCTCACATCGCGCTCGTTTCCAGTGGTGACATCGCGCATGTGTCCAGCGCTCACCTTGCGTTTCTGTCCAGCGCTCACATCGCGCTCGTTTCCAGTGGTGACATCGCGCATGTGTCCAGCGCTCACATCGCGCTACTGTCCAGCGCTCACATCGCGCTCGTGCCCACCGCTCACCTTGTGCTTCTGTCCAGCGCTCACATCGCGCTCGTGTCCAGCGCTCACATCGTGGCTCCTTGGAGGCTGACATCCAGATCTTATTCTCGGTTTCCTCTCTGGTTGAGCGCATCCTCGCAACCGTTTTAAAATGGCATCGATCAAGGTATGCTTTTTCCATTTAGCATTTCTAGCATTTCGTTTTGTGCCCCTTTCATCACAAGCTCAATGGTGTGCGTTTGGCATCGCTATTCTTCCTGGCAGCTCTTACCAAACACTGTCGGCTCACGGGCCCCTTCTACGAATCGCTTGCGAGGGTCAATGCTGCGAAAGGCAGTTCCGTAACAAAATGACCTGCGAATTCCAAGATTCTTTCATCAGGCTCCATCAGCGGGCATTCCAACCGATCCTGGGAATGTATGCCACAATTGATCAGCTTGGCTACTGGAGAGAATACGTGCCAGCACTTACAATGAACTGTGTAGATGCCGTTTCTGCCGATGATTTAGCAGTAAATTACTGGTAGGTAAATTCCTACTTTTATTTGTTATCATCTCCAATGACACATATCATTCCTGATATATCACATCATAAGATAGTCATGCTTGATATTGGGTTGTACCATGTCTTTCGGTAATCGGTAGCTTCCGTAACTGAACTTACAGCCTACCGGCAGAGGGTAATCCGAATCAACCAAAAACTAATATAACCTACTGTGTCGTATGGATAACTTCGAGAACAGCGCTCTAGTTCAGTGCGAATGGCTACTCCAGCACCCCAGTAAAGCGACTCCGGTCCAGCAAAGCATTTCTGCCGACATATGTTAGCGCGCCAAAACGCCGCATTACGGCGGCTACTGTTTCAGCTCGGCTCTCTTGGCATGTTGACAATCGGTCATCATTGACGTGCCACAGAAGCAGAGTTTCGGGTGGGGATCTCGCGTGCCCGCTACACATTGGTCAGAGCTATGTGCGCTGTCAACTGAGATGAGGGATAACAATGCCAGTAAGCATGATATCATTGTCACTGTTCCTATACGCATGCATTCCGTGGACAACGGAATGGAGCACCAAAAGTTCAGATGAATTTATATTCATTTCAAAGCACGGATTTACCATATGCACTGCCATGTACCCTTGGGTAATTTAATGTTGGGTACTTAACGTTGGAATATGCAATATGTCCATAATTAGTACTTATGCGAACGCACATAGCCAATTCTGTCAGAGACCACGCTGGCTCTTTACCTGCTGGTCCCATTACCGCTGCACAATAAACGAGTCTTGGCACCATATCATAAAATATGACGCTCGATACAGTGGCCGTACCATGCGGAGTTGCAATGTTCCACTACACCCCGGGGGTCAGAGCGCGCCCCTCCGAGGGTCAACAAACACAGCTGGTCGGCGTTCACCTGGGGGGACGACCAGCGCGTAGTACCAGGTCGAGCAGACAAAGCCGGCGGGGTCTGAAGGCGGTCACCGGATCAAAGCGCGGAGGCCCCTGCTGCGCTGGTCAGGTTGATGTCACGATTAGCGTCCGGGTAATAAGGTCCAGAAGCGGCGGGACGTGCCCAGCGGGAGAGGCCTGCGGCATGAAGCCGTCCATGCCTCGTGCCAGCGCTTTGGGGCAGCCGGAAGCTAATGTGGAGCTGTTGGCTCGACAAAATAATGTTGTGGTTTTCGCAGTTGCGTTAAATGGTTGAGTGCTCTATGTTTTTTTAGGGCACGCGACTTATTCTCGGCACATTTCTCCAACGGCTGATGGTGAGGGCTAGGGAAGTGTTAATCCAATTGATGTTCACATTAAAATCGAGTTGCAGCGTGACTAGGCGCATAACCAGCATCAGTTCTAGGCATGCCTGGTTATTTTTAAGTTTTACGAGCAATCGGTAATGGTCTTTCATTCACTCCTAGCCTTCATTTTTGCTCCCCGCTACGCTGTCACTATATCCCACATTTCCGATCACGTTTCTTTCGTAATAAATCTCATGAAGCGTTGTAATAGCCGGTTTCGAAGGAAGTACTTCGCTCCGGCTCAGGAGAGCCCCAGTTTCGTCATCAGCGCTAAAGCCGCGCCACAATGAATTGCGTCGAACTGTGCGGGTTCTTGGAACATCCACTCCGTGTTTCGTCACAAGCCCCTTACTCAGTTGGTTGTGGCCACACTTTAAACAAAATAGTCCTGTGCAGCGGCTTTGATCTGCTTCTTTTTCATACGTATTTAAACCAAAATAGTTTGCTTATGTCGTACTTCGTCTGACCCAAATGCGCCTTGCATGGTGACGTCCAGTCCAGCGCATCAATGCGGCGAGGTTGTTGTGAAAAAACTTCGAATGCGTCACTCACGCTTCAAACGCATCCTGATTTCGAGCACTGATCACCACTTTGGACAACGTGAATAATTATTAACGCGTTATTTCATTCTGCTCCGCGAATTACGGAGTTTCGTTAATTGACCAATCATTTGACGTCACTCATAACTGGGTAGACACAGGTTAGGCCAGAACGATAAAGGGAAGAAAACTACTACAGAAGGGCATGGGGAGGCTCATGTCAACCAAATGCTGTTAGATGCATGCGACTTTGACGTTACCACCCTTCCGCGCCTGCAAATGGTCAAAACCACGTCCCAAACGTGACCGAATTTGAACCAGCCAGGTGAAAACGCACCCAGACTGAAAGATCGTTCGGCTGTGCGGCCATTCAGCCCTCATGGTGGCTATGTTAAGTGCCATTAGCGTCATTGTGTCCGAGACTTCTGATGCGGCGATACTGCATGTATACATATGTACACACACAGATGCACACACACACACACACAACACACACACACACACACACACACACACACACACCACACACACACACACACACACACACACCCACACACACACACCACACACACACACACACACACACACACACACACACACACACACACACACACACACACACCACACACACACACACACACACACACACACACACACACACACACACAACACACACACACACCACACACACACACACACACACACACACACACACACACACCACACACACACACACACACACACACACACACAACACACACACACCACCACACCACACACACACACACACACACACACACACACACACACCACACACAAAGCAAACAGACGCACGCCCCCATATATATATATATATATATATATATATATATATATATATATATATATATAATATATATATATATGTATATGTATATATAGTGTATACATATCATACAGATATATATATATATATATATATATATATTATATATATATATATATATATATATATATATATATATATACATATACATATACATACAGATATATAGATATATATATATATATATATATATATATATTATATATATGTATATATATATAATATACATATATATATATATATATATAATATGTATATATATATATATATAGATATATATATATATATATATATATACATATATATACAACATATATATATATATATATATATATATATATATACGTATATATACACATATACATATATACATATATATATATATATATATATATATATATATATATTTATATTATATATACATATACATATACATACACACACACTATATATATATATATATATATATATATATATATATATATATATATATATATGTATACATA
>NW_023596420.1:32749971-32759971 GCF_011947565.3 Pollicipes pollicipes
GGGATCATCCATCACTTCTTTACCGTGTTCCTAGCTCCATCTCCCGTCACAACTTCGCAATATCTCCACCGGGTATCGCATTCTCATTTCATTGTCGCCGAGGGCATAATGTTAAGCTTTTTACAGCCTTTTTTCCCTTCACCTCATTCAGCCTTGAAACACAGCACCTTTTCCACGTGCTCTAACGTTGCTGGTGCACACCTGCCCGAAACTGCACCGGAGCGCGGGGTATCACAGACAGCCGCGTATTGATTAACGGCCGCCTTCGTTCGTCAGTGGTTGCATCGTTCAGGCTGATAACAATCCGCATGCTCCAAAGTCGTGGGTGGGAGAGCGGCACGGCCAGGGTAATTAACCGCCATCAGCACGCCAAGTGGCGCATTTGACGCCGCGTTCGGCAAAGTAATGTCCTCGCATATCACCGGCAGATCGTCCAAGAGCTATGGCTACGCCGTCCGGAATGTGGCATACTCACGCACAGCGCCGCTCGTGATTTCACTGTCTGCGACGTGACGTCTAAGCACGTGAATGGAAAGTGGTAGAGATCGTTGCCACGTGCTTTGGCAAAAAGATGTGAAATCACGCGATGCGGTTGTTATGTTGAAGTTCTGTAGGCTTATTTTCTGATCACCGTGCCGATATCGAGTGATATTATTGGGTCTGTGAAAATGAGCCCGCTTGATTGTTATTACATGTGAATGGACCACGATTGGTCATAAATCACATTCAATGGATTTGTGCCGCAGTGTGCGGCAATATATTATTATAAACCAGATTAGATGAACATCCATGATGGCGTTCATGTGACAATCAATACCCCGTGAGCAAAACCTACAAAAAACTTATGATGTTTCAGGATGCATGATAATTGTTATGACATTATCTTGATCAAGAACTGATAGCATTAGGCTATGATTTACCTGGTAACCATTGGAGCGCGTAAGGACTGAAACAGTATGGCCGAAAGACAAAACATGAGCATTAATAAAATCCGTATCCCTCAACAGGTCAACCCATCGCACTGCGGTTTTTACAAGACGTACGAACCGAAAAAGCCTGGGTTTAGAAAAACGCAACATTACGAAGATATTTAACGAACAGCAAGGGCGGAAACATGATATCCTTTTAAGCATGAATGGCCAAGTATCTACATATTGGTCATGGCCATCTCGACAACAAGGAGATCTCTCAAGATTATGTAAGAACAACATGAATACCATCCCTTAGATCACCAGGAATATTTGCCGCGCATTTTTTGATGGAGTGCCAGGTTTATCAAGCAACAATCTGCAGGATAAGGTCCTGAAACTTGTTATTGACCCACGCATCTGAAAATTGACTTTTGAAATGCGGGCTAAGTCATATGGGACCTTAACAGTGGTCACATAGTTCCACACACTAAATAGGAGTGTTGGTATCCAAGAGCTTCCCTCTCCAGCTCGGATCAGTATTACTCAACCCTCGAAGATATCCCTCTGGGGTATGTATGTTAGATATATGTATTGGGTTTGGAAGCACCTTGTAACCTTTGAGAATTACGATAGGCCTTCTAGGTGCCTGTAGAGGGAAGTTTGGGTTCTGAGATACCCTGCAAAGGTTCCAAAAATGTCCTGCAAGTATGTCGGTATTTCAGCAAGGTTTAAAGGGATCTCAATCTGTAGCACTTTTTGGATTTATTGCGTCCGAACAACAGCCGTCTAAATACTCAGAGTGCACTGAAGCCAAAGGGATAAATGGTGCGCTGAAAAGGCGTGTACCATGCCGGTCGCCAATGCTCGAGGATGTCCCAATGTTTAGAAAAGTCGTTTCTGTTGAACTTGTTATCGACCCCATGAGCTATGAAAGCCGCTTTAAATGTCATATTCCAGCAACACTGAGCATACATGACAAGCATAAACTTTTTCTTGTAAAGCACTGGTTGATTGATCAGGGACGCTTTTAACTGCTGAAATCCGGTTCAAACATCATGAAAATCCCTGGTAGCATCTATCCAGCGTACTCCTTCCCCCTTCAGAAAAGAGTACTTCCGCCAAGATTGCTAACCTGGACCCATGCAAGGTGCAGTTGATAATGCGACAAGTGATGTGTAAATTTTATTCCATGATTGGATCAAAGCAAGGCCGCTGGACTGCCATATGATCATCTGACCAATTCCCGCAGCGCACGTATTTGGACACAAGTCTCCTCAGCGTGGCACTAAGTCGTGTGGTTGGTCATGCCACTGAGATGTAAGAACGCATCCATCAGAACCGTGGTGAGGCGCACCACAGTCGAGAACTTGGACAAAAGACTGCAGTAAACACACACCAGTAGACGCTCGAAATGCTATATCAAGAATCTGGGAAGAAACACAGCCTTTTTATTAAGAGAGAAGTCAGTGTTCGGCGTTGTTTAGTGCCGGTTACAAAGTTGTATAAGCAGGCTGACGGGTGACAGTGGATCCTGAAGTTGTGTCGTGCTGGTAATTTTTACGGAGTTTCAGGGAGCTGGTGACGCCATTGATCCCGCGATAGGTGCCAGCTCAAAGATTCCTGCGTGAGATTGGCCAGGGCTACCGATTACTGCTTGGCATTATCTGTCCCGACTGTTGGAACCTGAAACAAAAGGGGAACGCTTAGGTCTCCCGTCCGATGCGTTGCCGTCGGCGAAATACCCCAGGCAGTGCCGAGTTAAAACCAGTTAAGCCGAATAGCATGAATTTTGCTGGTAAGTACCGACTGTTCACCGGTCCGGTGTGCAGTACCTTCACAAATATCAACCATCCTGGAGCATGCGCTCTGGGTTACATGAAGCTTCGATTGTCGTGGTTGATAAAGTCAAATATCGTGACGGTCTGAATGCGAGACGTGATACACGTTTTCCAATAAAGTTATATGAACAGTTAAAAAAACACATCTGCTTTGTGATATTATGATATTGTGGTGCGTAACCGCAAATTGTAGAAGATACCAGCGTGAAGTTTGATGGCATGGCAATTGACTTCTCTTTTGACAAGCCGATGATTTACTATGTAACTTACTTGGCACACAGCACACAGCCTCATGTAATCATGCATACACATAAAACGCACCGCGAAACTAAGAGCCTTTTTTAGTTTGTTGACGTGACATCATTCCTACCTGACTTGGGATGACTTAAGGCTTAGGAAGATTTTCTATTACCTCAAGAAAAACTGCACCCAATCAGTAGGATGAAATCCTAGACCATCGTGTACAAAACTGATGGAAGACCGAGGACCAAATTTGGCACAAGAGATCAGTTTGTGACGTTACTGCAACGTGCGTCAGGGCGACCCGACATTTTAATTTAGCCATGGTAACACTATGACACGTACTTGATCTACTAAACGCAACCATTAAATCTAAAGAAACATATTTAGACGTGGAGGGGGCCTAGAAACAGAAAATTTCGTATCGTCTATCAAATTGATGACGTTATTTTTGGCTGACGTGAGATGCCCTGGCCTCCCATTTTGTGATTTCAAGTGTCTTTCTATTTTGTTAAGAAGTAGTGCAAGCGGCAGTGTAAATTTCAAACCGCTGGCTCATTTGATGCCGAGTCATGGCGAGAAACGAATGAATGGGGCGTTAACCATCTCGCCCAGCAACTGATGCGTTTTACGCAGATAACCGCCATATCAGGATAAGTGTCTAAATACTTCAGTTGGATGCGTTTCGGTCAGTCTAACGCTATACTGCATGTAAATGGATTGTTATTTCTGACCACAATGTGATTTATGTAGCATAAAACTGCGGTGAGCACAGGTAACATGATCTGACTCTTTCGATTGTCGTAAATGAAACTCGGCGACCAACAAATGCTGCATAATAAAAGGGAGCATGCAAATGCAGGGGAGTTTCTACTAGACCTCGTTAATTTCAGTTAAGTGCCCATTACGAAGTGTGGTGACACTTCTGTCATAGACCAAATGGCTGTTATGGCCGTACCAGGAAGACCGGTGTAGACTGCGCCTGTTTTATGGATCAGTGCAGCCATTTTAAGTCAATTACGGCGACATTTCGCAGCGTTATGGCCAGCGCCGCGGGACAAAGCGCAAGTGCGACCGCTCCTTTCTATAGTGCTATTACCAATTTGTACATGGCACAGCAGCTCGTCAGCTAACACTTTGGTGGTGAGCAGCTCTGTCGCGAATCTATAGCACCCACATTGCGCTGATGAAGTGGAATTCTTGCTGAACAGAAGCGCAATTTTACCATCCCTTACAGGGTGTCCTGGAAATAGCCAAACGATTTTACAGCTAAAAAGTAAAGGATGCCATTCATTTACTTTGAATAAACCTTTGACTTGTGGTTTTACGTAGAACTTCATCATTCACTTTCACACTGTGTCCCAATGTTTAAAGTGGACGGCGCAAACAGAGGTTGTAGCAGACGGCCCACCAGCGCCTTCCGAAGCTATGACCCAGACTCCCCACTGTGTCTCCGGAATGACTAGAACTTCCGTCCTCCATTGACGTACTAAGGGGGCACTGGGGGCACATGCCCTACAAAGCCTACTCATCTATGAACATCTAACATGGGGCCAGGGTGTCTAAGGTGGTGCTCTCCAGGGTGACCCTTTTGATACCTAAGATAAGACAGAGGATGTAATTTTGTCCTGGTCCGCCACGATCTGACACGGGAAAGCTGTGGTGCCCCTTATGGGACGCGGAAATGTCAAGCCGTTGGTACAGTTAGGTGGGGTATTATTCCAGAAAACCAATGAAATGGGGCCCAACAACGGGCGTCTTGGGCAAGCACTGCTAGAGCAATGTCTAGGCAGGGCTCAAAATCAGAGTTTGTGAGAGCCGATAAAATTACTCCAATTATGAGAGATGCGTGACGAGATCGAGCCGGGCGACTGGAGCACAAAGCCAAGATCATTCAGCAGGTGGCGGTCAGCGTGATCACTATCAATCACAGGTAACCTTCACGGAGTTTCTGACGCTTTTAACATGCAGAACCACAGGGTATCACGCACATGGACGCGCATATCATAACGTGCACGCTGCCATCGTCAGGCACAAGATGACCCCTTTTCGTCACGTTCGTCGTAATGTAGATATGCGATTATAACCAAGGATATGCAAGCTCTGGTTTTGCTCTGACTAGCATCACTTTGCTGCTTTTCTCATGGCCGCGCCCTCCAAGTGGCAGGAATAGAACCACCCGAGAGCATGCCTCAGGCTCAGGCTCGAAGCAGCTGGCCGCTGGCGACGAGTTGAATGGGTCTTTGTGTGTCAGACCCCTCGAACGGTGACTGTAAGCCGGGCTCGTGTGGCCAAGCCGGTGCCCAAGTGAGTTCCAAGTGTCGACGCCCGCGGCACGCACCCTTTCCGGAGCCCCTCACAGCGGCCGGCACTCGAAGAAACAGAACAATGCCATGTATGGTGAATGCTGTCGCCAAAGACATTGTGCTCCGCAAAAATATTTCTAGCCCGAGTGGACTACGTAGGAAGCCCGATGTGTGAAAAGCCTCTTGCGAATGACTTTTATGTCTCAATGAAGGTTTGTTGTTTTTGACCTGGGGTGGATTACGAGACTCAACCTCACACCGAGCCCGATCCGACTTTCAACTTATCCAGATTTCAAGCAAACGGCTTCATTATCTCAGCGTTCTTTTGTGCGCAAAGAGCCATTGAATACAAATAAGTCCTGGTAAGACGGACGTCGGTAAATCGGGAACGGGGCCGCGAATTTAAAAGAAAATACGTTAACACG
Source organism: Pollicipes pollicipes (assembly GCF_011947565.3). NCBI lineage: Eukaryota > Metazoa > Arthropoda > Thecostraca > Pollicipedomorpha > Pollicipedidae > Pollicipes > Pollicipes pollicipes. The sequence continues at coordinate 32,755,692 of NW_023596420.1, forward strand.
GCGCGGACTCCGTGCAAACCGCAGTCAGCGCCCACGTTGTGCGGGTTTTTGAAAGTAATACCACAGGGGCGGGCTGCTCAGCTTTTACGCAATCTTTGCACGCACACACAAGTCTGCGACCCAGTTTGTCTTAGGGCCAGAACTCTGCAGGATTGTGGAGAACAGCTGGCTGCTCCTTTGAAAATACCACGGCGGCTATCCATCTGTATCGGCATCTTTCCCACTGTGTGGCGACAAGAAATACGGTGCCTGCTTATAAGAAGGGTTACCAAAACCTGCCTCAAACTAAAAGAACAGAAAACGAAAAGTTGTTACAAACATGCCTGCCCACTCCATTCCTATATCATCTTGGCTTTCTTTTAAATCGGTGATGCGTCACTAATCTATATTGTTTCTGAGAGCACTGCTGAATACCGATATTAACAGACAGACAGACAGGCATAAGCTACACCGACTGCCCGTCTGCATTCAAAAGTGTTGATCAATACAGGTGATATAAGCCTCGCTACATTTCCGATTCACAGGATGTGCTTATACTTGGCTGGTCTCATAGCTGAGGAGCGCTCGCGATGTGCGCTTTTGAATGGATCACAGTCTGACCAGATTCGAGGCCGGCATTGCGTTTCAGGAGGCAGGATCCTAGCACAGCCCCTGTTCGCGACCTTTCCGGCCGACGTTCGTAATCATTCAAAGAGCGAATGCATCATGTATGCGATAACGTGAACATTTGGCGCATAATTTACGGCGGCGGAGACTGTAGAACGCCTCGAGAACACTTAAATCGTCTCTGCGACTGGTCTGGAAATTAGAGTCTTACGTTAATTTAGCAAAGTGTAAAGCACTGCCTTCAACCTCGGTACCCTAACTGTATCTTACGCGTACAAACTGCATGGCAGCTGGTTGGAGAACAACATACAAATTCGTGATTTCGACGCTTTCCTGGACGCCGGCGGACGTTTCCAAAGCATATAGACACGACAGTCTCCGACGCCAATGGAATGGTTGGCTTGCTCACGTGAAACTGGAGATGTCGTCCTGCATCTGGCAAATAAAATGCAACCACCAGACTTTTCTGTAAGCTTTCAGCTTACACGTTAGATCAGTCACTGAGCAGGGCAGCGGAGTTTGGAGCGACGCTGCCATCACACATTTCGCTCGTGTCAAGCGCGCACGCCGCGCCAGTGTCAAAAGCTCACTCCGCGCTCATGTCAAGCGCTCACATCCTGCTGATGTCAAACGCTCACCCCGCGCTCATGTCAAGTGCTCACATCCTGCTGATGCCAAACGCTCACCTCGCGCTCGTGTCCAGTGCTCACCACGCGCTCGTGTCTAGCGCTCACATCGCGTTCGTGTCCGGCGATCACATCGCGCTCGTTTCCAGCGCTCACATCGCGCTCGTGTCTAGCGCTCACCTTGCGTTTCTGTCCAGCGCTCACATCGCGCTCGTTTCCAGTGGTGACATCGCGCATGTGTCCAGCGCTCACATCGCGCTACTGTCCAGCGCTCACATCGCGCTCGTGCCCACCGCTCACCTTGTGCTTCTGCCCAGCGCTCACATCGCGCTCGTGTCCAGCGCTCACATCGTGGCTCCTTGGAGGCTGACATCCAGATATTATTCTCGGTTTCCTCTCTGGTTGAGCGCATCCTCGCAACCGTTTTAAAATGGCATCGATCAAGGTATGCTTTTTCCATTTAGCATTTCTAGCATTTCGTTTTGTGCCCCTTTCATCACAAGCTCAATGGTGTGCGTTTGGCATCGCTATTCTTCCTGGCAGCTCTTACCAAACACTGTCGGCTCACGGGTCCCTTCTACGAATCGCTTGCGAGGGTCAATGCTGTGAAAGGCAGTTCCGTAACAAAATGACCTGCGAATTCCAAGATTCTTTCATCAGGCTCCATCAGCGGGCATTCCAACCGATCCTGGGGATGTATGCCACAATTGATCAGCTTGGCTACTGGAGAGAATACGTGCCAGCACTTACAATGAACTGTGTAGATGCCGTTTCTGCCGATGATTTAGCAGTAAATTACTGGTAGGTAAATTCCTACTTTTATTTGTTATCATCTCCAATGACACATATCATTCCTGATATATCACATCATAAGATAGTCATGCTTGATATTGGGTTGTACCATGTCTTTCGGTAATCGGTAGCTTCCGTAACTGAACTTACAGCCTACCGGCAGAGGGTAATCCGAATCAACCAAAAACTAATATAACCTACTGTGTCGTATGGATAACTTCGAGAACAGCGCTCTAGTTCAGTGCGAATGGCTACTCCAGCACCCCAGTAAAGCGACTCCGGTCCAGCAAAGCATTTCTGCCGACATATGTTAGCGCGCCAAAACGCCGCATTACGGCGGCTACTGTTTCAGCTGGGCCCTCTTGGCATGTTGACAATCGGTCATCATTGACGTGCCACAGAAGCAGAGTTTCGGGTGGGGATCTCGCGTGCCCGCTACACATTGGTCAGAGCTATGTGCGCTGTCAACTGAGATGAGGGATAACAATGCCAGTAAGCATGATATCATTGTCACTGTTCATATACGCATGCATTCCGTAGACAACGGAATGGAGCACCAAAAGTTCAGATGAATTTATATTCATTTCAAAGCACGGATTTACCATATGCACTGTCATGTACCCTTGGGTAATTTAATGTTGGGTACTTAACGTTGGAATATGAAATATGTCCATAATTAGTACTTATGCGAACGCACATAGCCAATCCTGTCAGAGACCACGCTGGCTCTTTACCTGCTGGTCCCATTACCGCTGCACAATAAACGAGTCTTGGCACCATATCATAAAATATGACGCTCGATACAGTGGCCGTACCATGCGGAGTTGCAATGTTCCACTACACCCCGGGGGTCAGAGCGCGCCCCTCCGGGGGTCAACAAACACGGCTGGTCGGCGTTCACCTGGGGGGACGACCAGCGCGTAGTACCAGGTCGAGCAGACAAAGCCGGCGGGGTCTGAAGGCGGTCACCGGATCAAAGCGCGGAGGCCCCTGCTGCGCTGGTCAGGTTGATGTCACGATTAGCGTCCGGGTAATAAGGTCCAGAAGCGGCGGGACGTGCCCAGCGGGAGAGGCCTGCGGCATGAAGCCGTCCATGCCTCGTGCCAGCGCTTTGGGGCAGCCGGAAGCTAATGTAGAGCTGTTGGCTCGACAAAATAATGTTGTGGTTTTTGCAGTTGCCTTAAATCGTTGAGTGCTCTATGTTTTTTTAGGGCACGCGACTTATTCTCGGCACATTTCTCCAACGGCTGATGGTGAGGGCTAGGGAAGTGTTAATCCAATTGATGTTCACATTAAAATCGAGTTGCATCGTGACTAGGCGCATAACCAGCATCAGTTCTAGGCATGCCTGGTTATTTTTAAGTTTTACGAGCAATCGGTAATGGTCGTTCAATTCACTCCTAGCCTTCATTTTTGCTCCCCGCTACGCTGTCACTATATCCCACATTTCCGATCACGTTTCTTTCGTAATAAATCTCATGAAGCGTTGTAATAGCCGGTTTCGAAGGAAGTACTTCGCTCCGGCTCAGGAGAGCCCCAGTTTCGTCATCAGCGCTAAAGCCGCGCCACAATGAATTGCGTCGAACTGTGCGGGTTCTTGGAACATCCACTCCGTGTTTCGTCACAAGCCCCTTACTCAGTTGGTTGTGGCCACACTTTAAACAAAATAGTCCTGTGCGCGGCTTTGATCTGCTTCTTTTTCATACGTATTTAACCAAAATAGTTTGCTTATGTCGTACTTCGTCTGACCCAAATGCGCCTTGCATGGTGACGTCCAGTCCAGCGCATCAATGCGGCGAGGTGTTGTGAAAAAACTTCGAATGCGTCACTCACGCTTCAAACGCATCCTGATTTCGAGCACTGATCACCACTTTGGACAACGTGAATAATTATTAACGCGTTATTTCATTCTGCTCCGCGAATTACGGAGTTTCGTTAATTGACCAATCATTTGACGTCACTCATAACTGGGTAGACACAGGTTAGGCCAGAACGATAAAGGGAAGAAACTACTACAGAAGGGCATGGGGAGGCTCATGTCAACCAAATGCTGTTAGATGCATGCGACTTTGACGTTACCACCCTTCCGCGCCTGCAAATGGTCAAACCACGTCCCAAACGTGACCGAATTTGAACCAGCCAGGTGAAACGCACCCAGACTGAAAGATCGTTCGGCTGTGCGGCCATTCAGCCCTCATGGTGGCTATGTTAAAGTGCCATTAGCGTCATTGTGTCGAGACTTCTGATGCGGCGATA
>NW_023596420.1:32762471-32879971 GCF_011947565.3 Pollicipes pollicipes
TGCCAAAGCCTACTCTGTTTTTAGAATTTGTTTTTCACCCTCGTACTTTGCACCGTGTTTGCTAGTGGTCGACTTATGTTGCAGCATGTTTTGCAACATCTGCATGACATTTTACCCGATATGCTGTGGGACAAGCACCCCTGTGCGACATCTCAGTTCACACACTGCAGAAAATGTGACAATTATTGGGGATGTGTTCAGGGTACGTTACTGTCACAGAGAAGATTACAAACACAAAAGGTGGCGCAACACGATGCCCGCGTGCTTTACAGTGCTGGCACAGCTTGAGGATTTTGCCAACCAGGACTAGCTGGGCCGTTTCTTTTAACTTTCTCACTTTTTTAGGATCTAATCGTTGGATTGGAGCAAATCAAGTGCAAAAGAAAAACATTCCAACCCAGGAACCGTACGCGTTATTGCAGTGCTCTGGGTTTGTTTTCCTGCCGAGTCACACGAGATATCATAGTGTTTGGTAGCCTAACGTTACTCAAATCAATAACGTTGCTATTTTTGTATTGATAAAAATGAGTTGCAGTACTTTACTATCATGCACTACGTGACTGCAAAACACAGGACATGTCTTTAAATATCATCCCCAGAGGTATAAGTCTACGGTATCAAATGGCATAAACAAGATGATGCAGATCCCAAAGCCAGTAGCAGCAAAGGCTGACAAAAGTAAAACACGCTACAAGCGGACACCAAAACGTAATTAAAAAACGCCGTCGATGACTTTTTTAAAGAAACATGAAATTATACCGTACCAAGGTTTAGGACGGCATGCTTCATGTTTTGTGGCGCGCTCCCGCCGTTTCCAGCAAACTGCTCGGCCGTTCACACCAGCTCTCAGCCCTGCATCGCTCCCGACCCCCGCATTCTTCCCTCTACCTCAGACCTGCGCGTACACCCCTCCGTGCTGCTGCCACACGCTCGAGTCGCATCGCCAGGCCTCGAAGCGTTCAAATCGCAGCCGGGTGGTCTCAGGGGAGGTATCCGGCTGCGCGCGTGGGCAGCCCGAGTCCGCCAGCCTGAGCTGAGCTCAAGCCGACCCAGCCGACCGGGGCCCACGCGCCCCGCCGCCCGAGCTTCGGAATCTCCCGGTGGGCGCCGGATGTGCGCCGCTGAGGAGAGAGAGAAGCTCACAGCGAGGCGCGAGGTGGGAAAGAGATGGGAAAGGTCATGCCGCTGAGTTATTTTCGATGCTTGCTGTAGGTGGTATTTACTGCTCAGGACATCTGCGCCGCAAAAACGCTCGTGAAAAGCAGATGGAAAACGTTTGGGGCGAGGTTCTAAATGGAGAGGATTTGGGCTCAGAACCAAGTGGGCTGCTGTCGAGATAAGCTGGGCAGTGAGCATGCCACTGCTTGCGCTGGGTTCACCCCCTTTTCAATAAATCGTGGCGTTGCGTCCCAGCCCGATCAGTTTGTCAGCAGCAGATGGCTCCGTCTGAGGTATATACCCAATCATTACGTGAGCGAACTGAACAGTCCTTTTTCGACGGAGCTCGGCGGGGCAACGTTTTGTAGTGAGGAGGTGCAAACCAGCAGTCCTCCTAAACAACCGTGAGTTTAAATCGCAATCGCAGCATCTGTGCTACGGATGATCCAAAACAGTGCTGGTGACGCACAGCCGCATGCAAGACACACGAGACGCGTAGGCGTAAAGATTTAAGTAATCTGCGGCAAACGTTTCGACGGGTTCCCGCGTCGCAACGTCAGAATAATCTCACGATCAGAATCTGCCGTTTGTTGGCTTTTGCTTTTTAGCAATGTCCCCGCCCTCAGCGCAGCACGTGCTTGCTCCTTAGTAAACCACACTTTCACAGCGGTTACGACGCGCGTCCGTCGTCGCCTACAGTTGGATACCAGTCACTGTCTGCTGGGCCTGAAACTAGACAGCCTTCACAGGGAGTCCTCTCAGATGGCAATGCTGATGCTATTGCAGGGCCAACGGGTATGCAATCTAAACAGGCGTTGACCTGTCTCGATTCCATTGCCTTTCATCGCCTTGCTACCGTCCCCACGGTCCCCGAATGTATGCTGAGTGGTTCGGGCGTTGTCACCGACACGATTCTCCATGACGAGGGGAGATACCGTCTCTCCCTAGCGGAGGTTTGCTCTCTCTCTCTCTCTCTCTCTCTCTCTCTCTCTCTCTCTCTCTCTCTCTCCTCTCTCTCTCTCTCTCTCTCTCTCTCTCTCTCTCTCTCTCTCTCTCTCTCTCTCTCTCTCTCTCTCTCTCTCTCTCTCTCTCTCTCTCTCTCTCTCTCTCTCTCTCTCTCTCTCTCTCTTTTTCAATATGGTTACTCTGCCTATACCGAAGTTTGCTTTTTCTCCATTCTCCATAATGGGAGTTTGCCTCTCTATGGCAGAGGTTATTCTCGCAATGATGAGCGCTGAATTATCTTCATTGCTAGAGGCGGTAAGCGCTCCATGACGTGTCCATGCCGTGCGCAGCTTACTCTCCCCGTGACTGGGAAATGTTCGTCCTTTCCATGCCGTACCCTATTCATAGCGTGGGACCAACCATAGCTATGTTTCCCCCATGTGGGCCTCACAACGTCTAAATCCTCTCGTTGCAAATCCAGCAGCCCGATGACTTTGTTGGCAGTTGCTGGCATGGTTTGATGGCTGTCAGGACCGCCAGCATTGAATGCTCCTGACACTGGCACAGGCCCTCCTCACTATCGGCACTGGAGTCAGCCGCGCTCACTCTTGTAACGCTGGGTTGAAGTAAATTGCATCCTGCACGAAGTTTCAAAGCCTCAGGCCTAGTTTCCCCAGGGGCCTGCAATCGACGTCTCTGGATAGTTTTCACTTCCACCAGCCTCTAGCTGGCAAAGTTCCACTCCGGAAAGTTTGACACTATCAGAATGCCGACAGGACTACACTGCCTCAGTGGCAAGCACAACACATCAAGACTGGTCCGGCGCATGGTTGCGCGTGTCGGATTCACTCTGGCGAGGTTAGAGGCATTCCCTGGAACATCACAGCGAGAGCCGGCCTAATCAAGATCCATGTTTCCTTTGTTGTCTCCATTCAAGTGACAACCATGGAACAGTCTACAAGCAGGGAATGTGGTATGCAAGTCGTAATCAAAAGGTCACCAAAACCCACTTGGAGCCGTCCACCGGAGGGACCTGTGTACATCCGCCAGGCAGAGGCTGCGGGCGGACGGGCGGACAGGAGCTGGCGCTGCATGAGGGTCACACAGGTGAACACGCCGTCCATGAACGACGTGTCTTGCTCCCGGATGGAAGCTTAGGAACACACACCACGTAACTTTGAAAACACCGGCTGGCGTGCTCACAGAGGGGTTTTCGATACCGGCTGGCGTGCTCACAGAGGGGCTTTCGATACCGGCTGGCGTGCTCACAGAGGGGCTTTCGATACCGAGCGTCATCCTCGTCGAGTGAGCTGCCGGTGAGTGCAACAGTGTCGCTCACTGTCCGCCTTCAAACGCGCCGTGAGCGACGTGAGCAGCTGGACGAAAGTTAACATGCAGCAGTCTTGCGGTTGATACATATTCATGCCCGCATGCCATGTCCATTTTCACATGTTTGTCGTGCTTTTAGTCGTGACCATTGGGTTTTTAGTGTTAATGACAGAAATTGTATGCTTGGTTGAATATTTAACGGTATTGCCATCCAACAGTGAACTAATTTTTTTGCTCTATGTTGTTTTGGCATCATGTACTGCACGCAACTCCGGAAGAGCCATCTCATTGATGGATTTTAGTTTAAAGACATACATACGTACATACATACATGCATACATACATGCCACATGGAACAACACATAGCTAATACATTCATTCATTCATTCATTCGTTCATGCATACACACATCATATATGTACACATGTATGTATGCATGCATACATGCAAACACACATGCATTCGTGCATACACACATACATTGCGCCTCAACTTTTCTTTGACTTAGTCAGTTAGCTGTAATTCTCCCCATATCAGTTCCTCGACAGATGTAAATGACTGTTGTTTGTTGGTATTGATAACATGACCAATAGGATTGTTACAAAACAGTCCCTGATACTTGTCGTATTCGTATTCTGCCCAGACATAAGCACTGCATTGGGGTCTCGATGCACCACGTAAATGTGACCGCGCTTTGCTCTTTTTGAGAATCCCCTGACTTCGAATTATTCTAATAAAACTTGAAATGTGATATCAAGTACTGATCCGTAAAGCTAATTGCGAAGCCAGAAGACAGGGACGCTGCTGGATTCTGATGAAGTGACCCCAGCGTCTATTATCGTCAGACGTTCATGGCACGTGGGTCTGTGCCGCAGCCCACACCTGATTCCAAATGGCACCGCTAACACTGCAGTGGCAAGTCAGGAAATGATTCAAGTGGTCAGCAATGACATAGCTAGACCACATCACAGTTTTCAGTACGTGAAGCCTGCGGCCAAATTCACCCCTCCCACGCGTCACCTGCAAGTGTCAGCGTCTGACGCCATGCGGCGCCTCTCAGCCTGTCATCCTCGCGGACCCATCCGCTCAGCATCTGCTACCAGGTGGTACCTCTCAGCCTGCCGTCTTCGCGGCCCCATCCGCTCTGCGCGGGGCGGCGGCCCACTGCTGGCCTGCGCTGAGCGCAGCCGTGTCCGGCTGCCCAGCCCGCCCAGATGGGCACACGGATGCCTTCATGAAATCCTCGTTAGCCGCCGCCGGTCGGCCGCGCTGCTGCGGCCAGCACCACGAGGATGGCTCTCATTTGGCCCGAGGCAGGGCGCGCGGTCCGGCTGCGTCGACGAGCGGGTAACTCGTGAGCAATCGGAGGCGAGCAGAACGCACTCAGGGGCCGCGGAAGACGCGCAGAGCGTACTCAGGACCGCCCCTCGGAGCCAAGCGCTTTGCTTGGTGTGGGGCGTCACTCAAGGGCTCCTGCTCGAATTGGCTGCTGTGGAAGTCAGAGGGACGGCCCTGCTTATGCAGTGTGATACATGACGACGTGAAGCACCGGACGCTGCTGCCTTAGCGATTTCACGTTATCTATGATGAATGCCACCTTTGTTCTGTCGATATCCAATGGCAGTTTCCGGCCGATGAGTGCTTGCTTGAGAGCCTTTTGGTGAGGTCGGGCGACATTGGCTCCGAGGTGGCTTACGTTAGGCCGTAGTGTGTCGCTTTATGATGGCATCGTTCGAACATCATGAATGTGAGTCAGGCACTCAATCACACTTCCACGGCCGACGCTTTTGTACCCCCTTGAGCTCTTCGGCACTACCAACCCTGTTCAGGCATATTGAAGCAATTCTGGTAAGTCACCAGTGATGGTACTGGATATTGCTGGCCAGCTGATTTCACTTCCGAAGACTTTTGTTAATTATTACTCATACATGACACCATGAGCATTTCTGAAAACGGCGTTGTTAGAGCTAGCCTAGCTTGCACGGTGCAAGCAATATTGTAACGTCTCAGGCATAATTACACTTCTGCGTCGTGGCATACTCTTAATCACAAATTGCGGAATGGAAAATATATGATAAAGCGATCTGAGTGTTACGATCCCGTAAACAATGATGAGACATTCTAAAACACATGACGTTACGCTTGATAATATGATACGATCCTGCACGTATCGTCTTTCGAATTCTCGCAGTTTTAGTGTTTTGTCTGTTTGTCTGTTTTGTCTGTTTTTTGTTGTCTGGTTTTAGTTTTTTGTTTGTCTGTTTTCTGCCACTCCGTCCGCATTTCTGTAGCCAGATACACAGCACAGGCAGTCGCGCAGATTACCGTGGACTTTGCGCATACAAGTTCAGCCTTCACGGCAATCCACGACAAATATTTCCTTCCCTTTCCGATACCGGTGTGGGTCACAGCGCGTGCGAAAAGAACACCGATTTTGGGATATAGCAAAGAGACACCTTTACAAGAAGCATGTAATATTTCTTCCTTTCTTTTAAGCATCAACATTTTTCCGAAACCTTCGCACTGGAAATGAAGACCAAGTTCATGCATACCATCTCAGAATCTAGCGCACCAAAAAACAAAAAAAATATTGCAAGGATAATGAAGCATACCAAACTCCTGTTAGTCACGAGCTGTTGTGGCCGTGCGCCAAGTAGTGTAGTATGAAAAACTATCTCAAATGTACCGAGACTGGCTAGCTTTTGCATTATTCATGCCCCTCTCCGAAATCTCCTCGTTTGGTGGGAAATAGCGATTCAACCCCACCAGTGCAACTGATGAAGCATACAATAAAAACCTAGGAGGCATCGACACGTCTCTTGAGATCGCCATCTGCCGTCGATTCCTTGCGCCTTTCTGTCCATTTACAGACACTGTTTCCACCTAAAAATGTGCCTTTTGTGGGGAAATCTGCCATCTTCAAATGGTTTTTGTTTTCTTTTACATGAATTGTTGGGCTCTCAAAAAGATAGAATCCAAGTCTTTAATGTCGGCTTATCATTAAAATATTCGCGAAATCTGAAAGGGAAGAATTTCACATCCCACTCATGACCCTCGTTTACATTGTCCATTGAATGTTTTCCTACGGCTAATGCAGAATGTCCTGTATATGCTGATAGTTCGTTGTCATACATTAGCCAACTAATGCGGACACATCACAGCCGTGCATTTGCAGGCTTTAACAGTCGCAGAATTCCCTGCGAGTGATGCAAATACCTTTCATTTTACATCCGAGCCGCCAAAGCGCTGAGTCCATCAAGTGTCAATTTTACGTTTGTACCTCCATTCGTTCCGTCCCCGATCGGACCGAACTGACGCTGGCGTACCTGATGGTCCCGGTTTCAGCGCTCATTGATTTCCCCTGATGCCGAATTTGCCCGTGGCCTCGCGATTGGTGGGGCCACATCACAGAGCAGAATGAAGGCCTGGATATCGCGGTCCATCTGGGCAACCGCGCATGCGCAGCCGGACCAAGAGCGCAATCCACTCTGGCAAAGTGTGGTGTCGGGTCAAACTACTGGCGTCTGAGGAGGTTATTTTAGAGTCGAGATTCGCGATGTGGGCCACGCAGCGCGTGGTAAACGACGCCAGTTGGGGAAAAAACCTTATTTGTATGCGGATGGAGACTACACACTCACCACAAATTGGCTAGTGTGGAGAAAATGTGAAGGTATACGAGACAGACGAGGGAACTTAGTCGGAAGAAGTCCAAACCTTGCGGCGACGGGTTGCAAACGTAGCGGTGCAAGACCCACACCATGCTATCAGGGTAGCATTACGACAACAAAGTTACAAGGCAGGTAGGAAAGGAACGTCTGGGTTCAACAGGACGACGTTTTCATCAACATGTTCCTGGACGAAGCCAGCTCAGGTCGGGAGAAAACGCGGAGTAACGGAACGTTTACTTCAGGCGCCATTGGTGCCTTTTGAAAATACAGACAAGCATATGCGAGCAGTCTCAGTTTAAGACAGTAGTAATGGCCTTATTTCTCGAAGAAAAACCTGGAGAATGGAGACGTAAATGCGTTGAAATTTCGGCAACATGCCTTTGTCGAACCAGTGACAGGAGTGTACCCACCTCTGGTATTGTTTTGATAACGACATGTTGCCGAAATATCAATGCACTTAAATCTCTATTCTTCTGGTTTTCTCCGAGGAACAAGCCTATTAGAACTGCCTTGTCGGTGCGAGTGACGTTCTTCGCAAAAGCACTTAACAACCTATATAGTAATAGTTTTACTTGAGTCCTCGTGGGCAAGCCACAGTTCATAGGCAAGTTAAGTCGATGTCATTATGACGACGGCATTCGCGACAACTGCAGTTGTCGCGAGCGTGGGCTGCACTCTGCGGCTATCAGGAAAGAACAAAGTGTCATGCTCTGACAAAATGTTGCCAGCGTAATTTTGGCTCAGAAATAATTGAAGCTTGTCTCCTCGTTATATTTTCTATGGTGCTGTAGTGGCACTGCCGAGCTCTTGCATCAGACGTCATTGGTTCTGAGGTTCTCACCAGAGAATGCTTTTGAAATATGCCCAAAAGGTGAAACACTCAAATACTGTCGCTCATCTGCGAAGCGCATCTCCGTGACGTCACTGCGTTGCATTATATTTTATTGTATGCACAAGGCGGCACGCCCGTGCATTTTGTTAGATATTATTAGCCCACCAGTTGCGATGACAAGCGCATGTAGACATCTGCAAGGGATGGTAAGGTAAGTGTGCGGTTAAGTATATTAACAATGCATGCAGATGTAACGTAAGATTAAAAATAAGGATATGGGATATGAAATCCCTGTTGAAGCATTACGCTCTGGTTGACCAGACTATACTTGAAACAAATGAGGTGGCACTAGCGTTGGGCTATGTCTGGGGCGTACGCCAGGGGCGCCACTAACCCATGGTGGTAATGGTTTGGCCTCCCAAATTAATGGTCTTGTGTCACTCCAACCACTCTTTATCTCCTGTATCTTAACTGAGCACTGGCTTGCTCTTCCTGACGTCACTTGCTGGTGACGCTCCAGGTATCCACACTCACCTGTGCTGGAACCGGTTACTAAGGGGCACTGCGTTGTAAAGTAAAATTAACATTGCCCGCTGGAATTGCCTGCGTCATGATCAAAGCGTTTTATTATTTATTATATATGAAGCGTTTTATTCCATCCTCTGAAATTGACATCAGCTCTGTACTCGGGCTGGGAAACGCGCTGCAAGGCTTAGTTGTGGATCCACCGTAGCGAAACACGAGTTAAACTCAAAGCCCTGGAACGCGGCGGTGGGGCACACCACACTGAGCCGACTTTGACTCCCCTCCCTCCGGGCCGGCTGGCGGGCAACGCTGACGACACCGCAGCCCTGCGTCACCTCTGGCGTCACTCCCGGTGCCTGCAAGAGGCGTCTGCGACAGATCGATGGACAGCACGGGCCCCTCTCCATCGCCATACACGTATCCATCAGCGAAGGGGCGGGCCCGGGGAGCGGCGGTCGGAACGTCGCCCCCTCGCCCCCTCCCCCCCCCCCTACGGCCCGGAGCAGGGGTGGGGCCGCCGCAGCGGCCATATTTCTCCCCTGGACACGGAGATAATCAAACGGCGACATTCGCGACGCCTCGGTCCGGACCCGAAGTGGCACACCATTAGTCGGAATGTCATGATTCTGCGACTGACCGCCGCCGCCCGAATCTGCAGCGGAGGGGAGCGCCGCGGCAGCTCTCCCGCCTCAACCTGCCGGGGTGGGGAACAGCTGTCCGCCGCTTCAACCCACCGGGGTGGGGGAGCAAATCCCTGCAGGTACGGAGGTCACGCACAGTGGCGACAGGGCTTCCAGAGAACTGGCGTGGACGGGAGTGGAGAGCCCTCGTCACAGGTATTCAGCTGGCACAACTGCTGGCGACGCTTTTCCACATGGCACGTCAGTGCCAAACTACGCGCAAGCTCAACGGTGCATACCACTGAACCCAGATCCTCATGACTCATCCTCCTCATGACTCATCCTCCTCATGACTCATCCGCTTTGCCCTGTCCAGTCGTGCTAGTCTGAAGTGCCGTACGGTGGTGAACGGTGAGTTGTTGCCATGAAACGTTGCCTCGCCTTTTGGCGATTTTAGACGCATGTTGTGTGGGAAGTTGGCCATCATTAACGACTTCCGCAATGCTCGAAAATGTAGGAGGATGAATAGGAGCTAATACGACTTGTAATGCCATTTTTGGGCAAGCTTTGCAATTGAAACGCTTTACGCGAGGTGCGGTGGCCAATCTTCAGCAGTCACCTGCAGCTGATCTGTTCCGTAGTCTCATAGTTACAAAATCAACGACGCAATGCGTGCACCAAAGCACTTCAAACTACTCTTAGATCAATACTCGCCAATTTCAAGTGTTTAATACTTGCAACGGGACTCTTGGAGAAGATCTTCATTACCATATGGCTCAGCATTCAATATTAAACGGTTTCCAGCTGCGGCTAAGTGGTCTGAGGAAGGCATCGGCAAGAATTCGCCCGCAAGGTCTGATTTGAAAAAGCTGATATTTTCCTCAAAGGCTACATGCATCTGAAATGCATCACGTGAGCATTCGTTCTAGTTCGAAAATCAAACCCTCTGATACGCTGCATTGCTACGGTGTGGCAACAACTGCATTATGCATGTTCGGTGCGATGCATGCCGGGAAGAACCGGACAAGGGCGTGGCGCTCTTCAAAGTCGGTGGTGCCAGGCACTTCGTGTACACGGGAATCGTGTACATGCGTCTCAAATCATTTGCTGGCTTCCACAGAAGTTAGTAGTGGTAGTGGTAGTAGCAGGGGTAGTAAAAGTATATATGTATATATATATATAATATATATATATGCATGTACACATACACACACCTATAATATATATATATATATATATATATATATATATATATATGAAGCCCCTCCGCCCAATCTAATCTCTATCTGCTCGTCCTCTCTCGGCTCGCCTCTCTCTCTCTCCTCTCTCTCTCGCTCTCTCTCTCTTTCTCTCTCTCTCTCCTCTCCGCTCTCTCTCCTCTCCTCTCTCTCTTCTCTCTCTCTCTCTCTCTCTCTTCTCTCTCCTCTCTTCGTGCGGTAAAGTAGTCTGCTTTCATTTTGCAAGCTTTGTTACATAGAAGAGCACACGTACATTTCTTCAGGCGCTTATGCGTTTTTCCTGTTGTTTGAATTAAATCCTTTGTTACTTTCGGTAAGACATAAATCAGTTCGCCTATAGTCACTCATATTACTTTAAGCTAACTAACGTTTCCAGGATATTCCTTTCCTATTCTCAAAGCGATGTAAGACACTGGAAGGGAATAATTCGAATATGGCGAAATACGAAGCATGCTCTAGACGACATCATCAGAGGTGATCCATCAGTTAATGGAAATGTTCCGCATTTGAACATATTGAAGAAGAGACCAGAAATGATGAAATAAGCTCATTTATAACTAATGGCACACCTTGAATGGAAAAGACTGCTCTATACCACACAATTCCCTGTTAAGTAAATATGCTCCTCAACACGCCATGGCTTGATTACGCAATCGCACCTTGCACAGCATTGACTGAGAGCCAATTAGCGGCCATTATATCTGAAAATCGTGCTCACGAACACCAGATATGAACGACTCGACGATTATCTTGGCATTCACCTTGATCGCTGAATGGCTAATGGGAGGGCAAGATTTGAATGACATTATTATGACGTCATAGGTGTCTGGGTGACTTTGAAATATTCTCCCCGAAGTAGTCTGCATATCTTCGCGGGCTTGTGGCTTAAAAACTAGGAGGGTTTAGGTCTTAAGAAGGGCCTGCCAGTGAACTGCACCGAATAATCCTTTCGAGAAAAAAAATCGAACTACCAGAAAAAGAGACAAAGATAGCTTTCCAGTCCAAGACCCCATACAAATGTAAAACACTCCCTTTAAAAGAAAAGTATTCGAATATGAGGTTAAATTACAAAACACATACAACCAAACCCACATCACATTTCCAGCACTCTTGTCCTTGGTGACCGAACTGGTCCAAAGTGATGCATGACCAAGGCTGTTTGTTTAAGTCGGACAATCTTTCTCCGATGAAGGTGGCTTCGGGAACTTGTAAATTACGTTCGTTTGGACGCGATTTTAGAATCAGTGCGTTTTTAGTCAGCTAAGGGTGTGGGGTTTTTGATTGTGGGTTTTGTGCATGTGCTGGTCTGGTGCCCCTTCTTGCAAGTGCATAAGAATGCGCCGTGATGGATGTGCCGTAGTCATCGCAATGTAATTTGAATTGCGGAGCCTGCTGTCTGTGTACGAACAATTTAAATCCTTTCGCTATATTGGTTGGCTTTAGTTGGTTTTGCTAAGCTGTCAGACTGACTGTTTTTTGCAATGCACAGTTTCTAGCTGTTCTGCTCTTGTAATACATGGTAGGTATTATTTCAGTGCCTTCGTCAGTCTGTGATATTTGTCCTGATAATGTTCTGCAACACTTTGTCGTCCATTTTATATTACGTGAATGCTTGATTTCGATAAAAAAGTTGATTGGATGGTCTCTTTTCAAGTGGTTTTAGGCTTTCTTGATTAAATTACTTACATCGTTCAAGTTTGTGGTGCGTGCTGGACCAGCTCCAGCAAAATTTTGGAGCGCATCGTTCAAATGAACGGATGACGGCCGTGTGATAAACATCTAGGCATTCACTAGTCGCGTTCATACATTTGCCAGCATCAGTAGGTTTACGGTGCACTTTCGTCACAAAAGATCCGTTAGTCTCATCATCGATATCAAGAAATGGTAAACAGTTGTCGGTAAACGGTTTTTGATATACCTATTTGATCGGCCCGGCAGGCGCCACGACTTGGAATGGTACAAGAAATGATTCATTAGTGACGGTTATTTGACCAGCACAATTGACCAAAAGATTAGGTCCGCCTTTAATCACCTTTAATAATCGTGACAAAGATCGCACCAATTGACGAAGACACTGAAATAACACTTACCATCTATTACAAGAGCAGGATTGCTGGTGGTCTTGTGATGAAAAACAACCTGACAGCGGACTAAAATCAACTAAAGCGCACCAATATGAATTGAAATCTCCGTATGAGGACTGCCTGCGCCGCAGTTCGATATACATTGGAATGGCTACTGTATCTCTATCACGACGCATGACAATGCCGCTGCAGGAGGGAGCGCCAAACCAACCCATGCGCAGAGCACACAATCGAAAAGTCTTACGCTCAAACCTACCTGAAAATCACAGATTCTAAAATAATGTCCAACAAACGCCGTTTTAAAGTTCCCGAAGCCATACTCATCACAGCAAAAATGCCTGACTTAAGGGAATGTTTCGCATCTGTATGGCGTTTTGAACTAAAATGGCCATCTTGAGGACATTTTGATGCAGTTCGCGGATATGCCCTTTTAAGACGCAAAGCGCTCCGGTTCCTGAGTTACACGCCGCAAAGTACGAAAAGGCTTATTTACAGCCAACTTAAAATCGCCTTTTCATTAATGACGCCAGAGAAACGTCATTAGATCCCCGTGATATTACAGGCTGTTTTTGTTTATGGGCAAAACAGCATGGTCGCTGATACATTCGCAAAGGTAATGATGCTGCACATGTGGTAAAGTCCGCGGGAGATGATTGGCTATCAGTAAGATTTTACTGCTGAATGCGTGTCCCGAGCACAAACGTGAGCAATTTCGGGTTGTGCGACACTCGTCGTGAGCGGATCATTTTTCCTTATTTCTAGGCTGCAGGTCAATGTTATAAAAAGAACTCCACCGTCTGCCAAAAAGTACGGCACCCCCCAACAATGGGCACTCTCCGGAAGTTATAAGAAATAAGACGCGACGGCAAATCTGTCTTTTTCTCCTGCTGACGTTTTTTTCTTCTAACGTATCGCTTACAGACAGCTCGGTTGGCGCCTTGTGTACCGGAGCACATAACCTTGCACGGGTTTATCGGTTAGCAAGACATTATGAAATTAGGGAAATATTACATCAATTTTGTACACACACACACACACACACACACACACATATATATATATATATATATATATATATATATATATATATATATATATATATATATATATATATATATATATATATATATATATATATATACCAAAGTATTTCACACGTGTGATACGACAAATTCAAATCTTGAACAACAAATTATGTTTTACAAGAAGAACCTCTTGAGCCGCATTACCATGAACCCCCGTTGGGACTTTGTCTCGAAGGAAGGCCACAGTGAAGTCCGGTGTTGTGACTGAAGATCTGTGCGGAAATTGTGAGAAAACCTGCGATTTGATAGCCCCGCAAGCTGTGCAAATGTGAGATCACACTTATTTGACAAAATAGTGTGAATCGGGGGCTCGAAATGTGTGTGATAACTGGTGGTGTGTGCCAGTGGCTTGTATTGGCATTGATGTGATGGGGAGTGTGCGTGCGAGGCTTGTTCTTCTGAGAGAGAACATTGTTTTGGTACTCTTCAGTCTACGGACTCCCAATGAAATGTGATATATTGGTGCCTGATATATTGATGCCTATTGATACTGATGCCTGTCTCTACCTTTATGTTTGTGCTTGAACGTAACAAAGGAACGCTGGCAAACTGAGAGAAACACTAGCACTTTTATTGCAGGGGTGTACAAAGGCAAGTACTGGTACTGGTGCTCGATTATGATTTTGTCAACATTGTCAACCTATTGAGGCATTACAGGATGTAATTAATCCATTGCATGTCATTATATCAGCAATTCATTTTGGCAGTAGGGGCTGGTGTGTGCAGCTCATTAATGGACATGCTCAGTACAGGCTCACATTATATGGCGTTGAAGAATTGTCTTTCGTTAAAGAATTCTGAAAATCTAGTTTTATTGTTACTGATGCACACGTCTCCACAAATATTGTATGCAGGCGAACATTGCTCATGAGTAATCAATGTCATAGTCACTGCAACTTACGTGGGATGCTGGGTGCCGAGAAAGGTGGAAAAGTATTGCTGTTGGTGTCTTGGACAGCACTTAATAATATGTTTATCATGAGCCTGGTGTGTAACGGCGGCTTTATCGCTTCCTTGCATTTTGCCCATCCAACCATAACTGCATGCACTTGTCATATCTCCAGCTTTGTGCAACGTCAGAATGTATGCAGTGTCATTTCACCACATGTAAAATGTTCGTGCTATTTTTTAGTAAAGCAGCCTGATGGCTGCAGCATGTTGCATGACCATGGAAGTGAAAGATGCGTTTCCATCTTTCTCACCTGCGTTTTCTGGACTCCCGACGCAGGCTGAGCAAGTGATGCCACTTATTGGTTGTCTGCTTTGCTGAAAGTGATTTGCATATTGTGTCATGTGTTTTTGGTCAGTCATATGTCAGATGGGAAGTCAATACAAGAGTACATGCTTGACCCATCTTTTCATGCTGGAATTTATCATGAAAGAGGCATGGATTGCAGTCGAAAAACCATATTGTGTTTCATTATGCCATGCCACAGAACAATACCGAGATAGTGTCAAAATGAAGCTATGGAGCAGTGCCATAACACAATGTACCACATTGGTTGAGTACTCTTTGTCAAGCCTATGAGATAACGGCTTATAATTTATGAATGACTGGTAAAAATTTGTTTAGCAATGAAAAAAGGACTGTCTATGGCGAGAATGTCATTGCACCACAATGGTTATATGAGGGTTGACTATTAATTGCATGAACAATCCTAAGCATATATATATATATATATATATATATATATATATATATTGGTAGCCCAACGTTACCATCTTTACCAGAGCAATAGCAATACTTTGAAAATCAATGCATGGCAACATGATAAATTTATTAATTTTCGCATGACACCACATTTCCAATTGCAAACAATAAACACAATGTCACAAATTCATTAATTTTGGCACGTCACACCATTTCCAGTTACAAGCAAAAAGGACAGTGACTACTGTACATACCACATGACATCAATGTCAGGACTACAGCACTGCGCGCAACGATGGGTCGACTATAAAGTATTAACAAAATCATGAACAGCAAGGCAGCAACAGCAGGAGCGCAGCATATCGTGCTTTGATATTAATAATCTGCCATAAAAGCTGGCGATGGCCACGTTGCGCATGTCAAACAGACCACGAAAGCTTTTCTTACCGCCAGCACCAATACAAAAAATCCACAAATAACCCACCCACCAATCGCCCCCCCCCCCCCCCCCCGACACAACCCCGCGAGGAGAATGGCCGGTTAACGTCAGCTTTCGTGTGTTTCGAGATATTCTTTAGGTCTGGCTGCCAGATGCTGCCAGGTTTTGCTGTCGTCACAAATACATTTCATGACGCCATCAAAAAATGACGTAATTGGTCCCATTTTTATAAACTTTGAAATGTTGCTACTTAGTTTTGTTTTTGAACTTTGAAAGCCTGCCAATAGTTACAAGGAAGCATTTCCCATCATATCTGATGCCTAACTCAGTATCTTCAAATGGGGAACATTCCCTTTAAACGAACCGCTTAAGCCATGCATCGCTTTGGCCCTGTTCGGTCACCTAATGACAACAGGGTAAATATCTTGACTTTGCCAGGGTGTCATACTCTCTAGAAAAATGATATGCGTGTGCCTGTATGTCTTTTGTAATTTGACCTCTCATTCGGTTGCATAATTTGTTAACTGATGGCTCACTTTGGATTATGTATCGTAAAGCATACCTCGTATCTCTACATCTTCGAGTGTTTTTCGTCTGACTGTCTTGCATTGGGTTGAGAATGAGTAAGGGATGTCCTTGAGACATTAACGAACTTTAAGTAATGTAGATGATTATAGGCGAACTGATTTATGGCTTACCGAAAACAACGAAGGGCGTAATTCGACGAATCGAACAAACACAGAGGAAACTGCTGATCTGTACATTTTTTAGCCTTGTATATAACAAAACTTTCATATATACATATCCAAATATACATATACAAATGAAAGAGAAAAACAAAAATGGGAAACGAGCGAGAACGAAGGTAAATGTCGTAGCTTTATTGTTCGAATTGCTCGTTTGACTCATTTTATCTCGCTCATTTCCAGTCCGTCGTCGAAACTTTACCATTACGTCCCCGTAGAATTCGTCGATCCCCTCACCACGTTCGGAACTTGACCTAACTTATCTAAGAGCCATTCGTTTAATACCACATGGTCGTTCCAGTTCAACCTTTCCTCACTAACTTAATCCTCACCGATGTGTTTCGCTTCACATTCCGAATGAGTCCAGCACTGGAGCCATCGTTCAATCTGGCCGGAAGATACTGACCCCTTCAGCAGTTTAGAACCTTTCTTCCTGATTACGCCCCTCTCGTTCCCCAGATTTTACATGGGCACACGTATAACATATCCCCGACTACCGCTTTTCATGTCTTCTCTCTCTTGGGCCGGGCGATATGAGAGTAGCACGAATTAAAGAGTGAATGGGGGACCGCTGAGGTCCGCTGAGGGGACCGCTGAGGTTTGATGATGTCTCTCTCCGTGCTCGCTGGCAGAGCCTCTCCCGCCTGCGGCCAGGGTCCACCCACTCCGATCGCTCACGCCTCGTTCCGTCCACGCCCCTCTCGCCCCGCTCCAGTGATGGGGGTCTGGGCGGCGGGGAAGGGGGAGGGGGACGCGGCGGCGGCACGTGCGGCGGCGGCCTGCGCCTGCCGTCGGCTCCTCTCGGCCGCCATATCGATGGCACCGGACTCTGCCGGCGGCCGGTCAGTGCCGCCGGCGCAGCGACCACGGGCGGTGTTCCCTGCAGCCCCGCCGCGGCACCGGCGCTAGACCGGTCGTGGCCACGGCGTGACCTGACCGTGACCTGGTCGTGATCTGATTGCGATCTGACCGTGACCAGGCCGTGAACTGACCCCGACTTGGATCTGGCCGACTGTGACCTGACTGAGACCTGACTGACATACCTGCAACTTGATCGCGACCTGACCGTGACCTGACGGTGACCTGAAAGCGACCTGACCGTGACCTGACCGTGCTGAGCGTGACGTTGGTGACGCGTAGGGCGTCATGATCTAAGTGAGCACCAGCCGAGCCATGTGTGCGTGGGCGGGCAGCAGCGGTGCTGCACTGGTGCTGATGCTGCTGGCCACAGCTGTCGGTGAGTGAGGCTGGTCGGAGAGCAACCTTTACCAGTCACGAGTCTGCCCGGCCAGACTAGTCGCAGGGAAGGGCTCGCTATTTCATAATTGGCCTATCATTTCCGTAACTGACATTCCGCAGTTTTTAACTGTTGTCATCAAACGAGCAATGGTTTCGGAACGATTTGACAACAATCTCGAAAGGATCAGAGCATGTCTATGAATAAGTGCTATGCTATGCTATGCTATGCTATGCTATGCTATGCTATGCTATGCTATGCTATGCTATGCTATGCTATGCTATGCTATGCTGCATCTTGCGTGGTGTCACCTGAGTTAACGCTTGCTTTTGATCAGCGCCTTGTTCCCACCCGTTACCATGGAACGAGTGTCCGGGGACACTCACACTCCATGGAACAGGTGGCTAGGTGATACCACACTCCTGCCCTTTGCGATGTTGAGCGACAAACACTAACACCTGCATCAGAAAATCAGATGTTATTAGCGACTTCTTTTGCCAGCACATACAGAAATGAACAAACCGCGAAAGTAACAACTGCAGTGAAAGAATGAATAAATTCCATACGCGTCCATTTTAGTAAATGGCTGGTGGCATTTATGACTGGTTGGTAATATATATACATATATATATATATATATATATATATATATATATATATACATATATACATATATACATGAGCAGAAGATTATTGAAATAGAAAGCGGCAATGATCGCCACTGAGTGACCAATACAATCAGTATTTAGGACATACCTTGCTATGCCCCACGGTCTATTCTATTTTATTTATCCCGTCGTTCGCAAACAATGCTAGTAATTTGGTTTGTCAGTTGCACCGGCTTCACAGAAGGCGAGGACATCCAACTTCAGACAGGGGCGGTAACACACCCTGGTCAAGTTCATGGTTGATTAGATGGGACCATGTTTTGTATGCCCCAACTTAATCCTGCACTGAAATGCTCCAACAGACAGCTTTCATCGCCAATCCTCGTATTTCCAATGTTTGCGCCTATTTCGAAAAGATTGGATGGAATTCACACAGGGTCCAGCTGAAGTGACGAGGAGGTGAAATACGCGAATGAAAGATATACTTGTAGAATTCAAATGCTATCATGCAGTGTTGAAGCAAGCTTGGAAACTCGATTTTCTAACTGCACTGCATCGCATTTACTCAAATGACGATCTTGTTACAGGCTTTATTAAACATCATTATACACTTGTCTACTTATCAGCACGCATATCTTTCAATTCTGACGAAACAAATGTGCGCAAGACTTAATAAGGGCCAACAGGGAACCTTATACTGCATCTTTAAGTTACTGCCACGTTTTCGAGGGCCAGGACCTAAGGGAACGTCCGGAATTAACACTTAATGACGACACAGGAGAAAAACGTTTTTCCCTTTCGCTCTGTTTTACAGAGTCCAGTTCTTCGATAAGCAGCGGTCTCAGACCTCACATCTTATTACCAGGTGGCAAAGGCTATCAGCTTAACAAATTCTTTTTTAACGGACATGGATAATTTTTGCAAATCAGCACACATATAGGCTATCATTATATGTATATAGTGCTATCTTATGTAACCCAAATGCCACATGGTGTATAGCTCGTCTTCAGGCTTGTGGAATGGGGCGTGGGTGAGTGAGCTTAATGCATAGCGATAAATGGCGAATGCTCATATAAATTTCCTTCCCATTTGTCCTTGCATGGATAGGACGTCGTTCGATTCGACAAGCAAACAATGTATTGGATGACACAGCTGCCTTACAGCCGTTATCATGTGTTTGACAATTGTGCTTCCACTTTGCTTCCCGCGACATCCGTGCATTAATCATAATAAGATAACAAGGCGACGAATGAATAATATCCGTTGAGTGTACACCGTTGGTGCTTTGGACAAAATATTATGCATCGATATCTTAGACAGGGTGTTTCAAAATAAAATTCACATACCGCTACAACCATACAAATTCGTCGGGACCGAAAATTGATCTATACCCGAGATACAATGTCAGACCGCGGTTTTGGCGGGGCAGGGCAAACATGGATCACAATGCAACAAGCTGATATTGACATCAACATATCTCAATAACTTAACTAATGTGTGCAGCTTTCGCAGAGGTAATCTGTTCACGAGCTCACGAAGGCCTAATGTAGACCTCAGCAGATCACATCATGAGGGTGATTTGTGACCACAGTGATCAGGAAGAGCAGACTGTGCAAGAAGGCAGGACTTCGTAACCTGCCCACTTGCCGTCACTTTTAGCCATTATTTTGTTTCACAGCGTAGTGTTTGCTATCTCAAAACTCCTCAATCATCCAGAAAGGCGGGCGCCTTTCTGGATGAGCGTGATTCACGTAAGTCACATATACCACACAGGTCATTCGTAGCCACCACCTCCTCTTCAGGAAACTTTGTCACTCAGAACCATGACCGCCTTTTGATTCCGCCACAGCATGGGCTGGCCCTCAACGCCAGCATCTTCAGATTGCCGGGTCACTCTGCACCAAAACTTATCCAGCTTAAGCTCCGGATCAATGCAGCAGCTTGTGACGAGAGTGCCGCGTCCAATGTCAATGTCCAATATGAGCAGCGCGAGGGAGCTGCCTCCACTGCGGAGGCTCGGCAAAATCGACAGCTGTCCACTGCTGGGGTCCGGGAGTGGTGATGGAGTGGTGATGGAGTGGTGATGGAGTGGCGATAGCGGGCCCGGCTCGGCCGGCATGCAGAACAAACGACACCCGGACGGCCGTCCGGTAAGATTCGCATTATGGGTTCGACATTCAAACAGTCAAGGACGACTTGAGGCTTGGTGGAGTCGAAAGTTTCCCAGTCAAAAATGACCAGCCTCACTTCGACCGTAACGAAGGCGACAGTTAAAACTTGTTTATCTCTTTGGATTTACACTCGGAGTGAATTGGGATTCGCACCACCGGTTTTAACATCTCTGTTGAAACCAGTTACATGATGATGTTATACGATGACTGGGGTGCGTGAATAGAGACAAGAATATGCCAGCACAGTTGTTGAAAACCGCTACCCTCAAGGAGGTCCGTTGCCACTCATAATTTGCCGTGTCAATAAAAATCGTGTCAACTTCATGTCCACTTCTTATTCCTGGTTTTCGGCTGGAGGAAATCGAGTATGTGTAAAAAACGAAGCACGATGCCCAGAAAACCTACAACCTTATCGTGGTCCCCGAAACTGCGGCGAGGTGAAATCCACGGTCGCGGTTACAAATGGCTGCACACGTCCAAACACAAACACTTAGTTCAGAAGAACAACAGCACTATACGGTAGTCCCCAGACGCGTGTCTGCGTGAGGCGGCAGCTCCGCACCGGTCCAAGCGCTCGGTCGTTGCGCGCCCAGCAGGTGATCGCGGCGATCTGGCGTTCTGAACTTGCCGGGATGTAACTGCGAGAGTTGCTGAACAACTCGGCTAGTTTTTTGCTTGTTTTGGACGTATTTACTTTTTACTTGTTTTGTATTTTGTTCTGTATTTTTATTTTGTATTTGTATTTGTATTTATATTTGTATTTACTTGTTTTGGACGTATTGGACGTTTTCGACGTACGTACGACTCTTATGAGCCCTGCATGCCTGGAATATTCCACCACTCGCGTCCTCGTCGGAGGGGGTAAAAGGCAACCATACCCTGCCGGGTAACCCAGAATCTGTGTCGAATCGGCCAAATGCAGGCGCCAGCCGGAAACCTTGGTCAATCTTAGCCAGAAATTATTTAGTTGGCAGATTTCAGGTGATAATTACGTTACAGATTGCGCAAAATAGCTTGAAAATCGGCCTAGTCTTTGAACGACTTGACGGTCGCCTGACATCTGCAATATCAGTTGTATGCCGGTGCGCTCTTGGTATGACCCGAAGGAGCGCAGTTTTGTGCTTCAGGATCACGCCATCATGGGTCATGTCAGGTCAGATCAAGATCGTGTCAGATCCTCACATCGGATCTAATTTTTCCAGTTCTTGAAGTTCCACAGGTTGTGTAAAATTCATTTGTGTGCAGTGCGTAAGATGTAATCACCTATTTCACACAAATGGGCATGGTGAATCGTGCTGGTACAACACCTGTAAGTTTAACTCACTATGACCTCCGATGCTGTTCGACTGACCGCCAATGCTGGTCAGATGACCTCCGACGCCGGTCACATAATGCAACGGTACGTGACTGGGAGACAGTCCAAGCAGTGGACGAATTACCCTGAAACGATCGAAAACACGGGAGAGAACCAGGCATTACTGTATGCGCAGGCAAACGTCGCGACGCACTCTCGGTGACCTGACCGACTATCAAACACTCTCGGTGACCTGACCGACTATCAAACACTCTTGCTCCCGAACGTGTCGAATCGACTGTTTTTTAGGCACGCAAAACTGAGCGAACCTGCGGGGAATTTTTCACAAGTTAACTCCAGTCGTAAAGTCGAATGAGCGGACAGCCTGCATTTGGAAGTGGGACATGCCCGTTTTAGATCTCGCACTGGGACTGATGTTTGATAAATGTCAGCCACTGATAAATGAGTTGATGAATACTGATGGATAGCAGCGCTTGTCTAGGACCTTAAAGCACACCTCCTGAAAAACGGAATCCGGCTGATGGACCACAAAAATATAAAGGTCATTGGTATGTTAATACGTAAAAGCAGCTTACCATGTCTAAAACAGCTGAGGCCTGAAAAGTGCCCAAATCTCCTGATGATCCCAGCTCTCTAAGCATCATCAATAAGGATCATGAAGCTTTACATGCGATGGCAAGTGGAGCAGCGCTTTCTTCTGCGTCACAAACATGTAATGCCCATCACAAAATTGGGGGCCAGTGGCAGGTCAAGGTAAGGCCGACCAACATACAATAACGCTAAGGTGACGATCACATAGCCAGCAGTCATTGGTCTATTGATTATTTAGGATGAGATTGTTGTAATTTATTAATGAGCTGAACTAAATCATTCATGATCTTGATTGGTGGCTGCTAGATTAGATTTTTGTTTAAATCGGTTTAAACTTTCGAACCGCCGTCCCGTTTATCACAGGTGGGCGGCACACAGCGCTACTGCCTGAAGCTATACAGGCGTCCACGGGCTACCGTATAGCTCTGTGATCTGACCGAGCAGGGAAATGGACTGTAACCAAAATGGACCGCATTCGTAAGTTGACAGCTGCTGCAGATGCCGCAGCCTACCTGTCACGGATCGGAGGCTGCCCCGAACACTCGAGGGGACCACAAAGGCAGCATTCAATGCAAGTCTTGAATGACAAATACTACAGCAATAAACGATCACAACATCCTGTGCAATGCGTTTGTGGTACCAGTTCCACCTACATAGCAATATAAAGGGCAGCCGGGTCGACACAGCCACACAACAATCAAAATCATTCAGATCGAATATCATATCTAAAAACCTGGCGAAAATTGTTCACTGCACTTCACACTTTCAACATGGCGGCGACCACGGGCCTCGTTGCGTCCGTCAGCCATTTTGAAGGACATCACGCATCTATCACGTGGGTGGGAACGAGGCATCGGTGCTGCTGATAACCGACGTGGTCGCTCGCATGCGCCAAATAAGCCGCGCCACGATTCGCTACATTGGAATGTTTGAATAATGTGAAAATAAGAATAAGGCCTGGTAGGCTTTGATGCGTGTTATAGCAATACCAATTTGATGAAAAAGTTTGCTGTGTGATTGCTCTTGGCGCTGGTAGCTAGCAGCCAAGAAAGGTGTTTATAAGAAGGCACGTCGTCATCTGGATGAGGAAGAATTTGATGGAATAATTTTGCGCGAACAGACATGGGCTGCATTGGCTGTTAAAAAATGGTTTAAAATCGGATAAAAAATCAGCTGAAAAACCTAAACTAAAAAACATATTAAAATTTGACACACCTGTTCTCGGGACGTATGTATACAATTACATTTTCTCCTAAAGGCAGCTCTGTCTCTTCAAACGTCAACCAAAAGATGTACCACACATGCGCCAAATACCCTGTCATAGATCAGAGGCTGCGTGACCTGTTTGTGGAGCTTTTGTAGTAACCAAACAACGGGCTCATTGTTACGTTGGCTAAGTAACACCATGTTGCTAGGGCTGATGCAGAACTGGCTGAAAATTTCAAATGGGCGCGCACAGCATACCCTTGCTGCGGGTGGAAGAACCCCGAAATACGCGAGGAAGTGTTAAACTGGGATCTTGCTAAAATGTACATTTGCACACACTTGGTATCGCAAACTGCAGAACTTTCATATTGCTCTATGCTTTATCCTCTTCTGTTGCTCTGGTGCTTTGAAATCACCGAATTTACAACAAGGCGAATGCCAGAAGCACCTCGCACAGTCACGTGTGATTTGAGCGGTCTTCATCAGAACCAATCTGACAAACTGGATCACTACATACAGATTCCGGGAAGGGCTTGGCTGGATTTTGTCCACGATCCGTCTTTGCCTTGTTCACACAAAATGTGTATGTTTGTCTGCACAGTTATTGATATTCTATGCCTAGCCGCCTATCCAGCTATTCATGTTTTATATCTAGCGACCAATATGTCTATCTAGCAATTCGTTTGCATCACTATCCTCGCTACATTTTGAAATAGTACCGCAGTGTAAAATGTGAGGATTCCCACCGACAGGTAAGGGCGATGGAAATCAAGTGCGACAAGCAAGTCCCTGTATGAATTCCACGTTACACTCACTTCACATGCCGTCTCTGTAGCTAACTAAGCACAGTACAAGTTCTATCGCCTTACATTTATAGCAGCTGTCTATCAATTCCGCAAGAGCAAGCTCTACACGCGCTGCAAAATACCGAGCTTTTAGCTGCTCTGACCAGCTGTCACGTTGGATGGTGCTTGGACAGGATCGCATGTCCAAAGCTGTCCACGCTCCATTAGCATCGTTTGGACTGCAACGACACGACGTCACGACTGCCTCAATATTGCGAGACGGAACCCGGCGTACCGATTGGGATATTAAATGTGTTGTTTTCAGCAGACCGCTATCACACAGTCACATCACGATCACGGTCACGGCTCAGCATTTGGGATGTTAGATAAGTACTTAGGTGTCCAATGCAGGCGAATACAACGCAAAGGGCTGATGCAGTGCCGCAAAGGCCAGATGCAGTGCTGCAAAGCTCAGATGTAGTGCCGCAAAGGCTAAATGCAACGGCACATGCACCACATGTTCTGTATTCGCAAGGCATGTCCACGACAGAACAGATCGGTTGCGTGGATGGCTACAGGGCGGGAGGCAATATAAATCCGAGGATCATGTTCAGTCCTACGTTCGATACACAATCGTGCGATTTTATTTGCCCACCCTGACGGTGACTCATTTCACATCAAACATAAATGGGCCGAGGGGAGACTGGGATGTATTTTCCCCGAATGACATCAGATCCAGCTCTTGTTTGACCTGGGCGAATAAACAGGCGGTGAAATCAATGCCTTAAACAAATCGCCCCTGTTATTTTTGGGTCAAGCCAATAGTCCCCCAGGTCTTGTGCGTATGGTGTGATTTGCAGGTGCAATGTTTACATTTCCCCTACAAAGTCAGGCGAAATGATAAAACATCGCCAGAAATAGGTGTTTGTGACAAGTCGCCATGGGATGCCGCGTTACCAGTGAGGGTTTTGGTTCGTGCCCATCACACGATGAGGTAGGAATATTCTCCGAAGTAGCTCTCGGCATTACTAGGCGAACGCTCCCTGGGCATCATTCACCCGCGTGCTAACAATAGGCGTACGCTGAGATTGGTTGGGCGTCCTCGTCATCAGGCTGTAATCATCTCACACAACGGAGGCAATTTAGTGGTGAGAGTGCGCTACACTGATCAAAGGTAAAGGGACCCGTGTGTTTAATGTCCAGAGCAGGGGATTACAGGATCAGCTGACTATCATCGACCGAGGCGGTGAATGCGTACGAAATGCTCAGATGGAGTTCTACTGGCTCTTGGTAGTTTCATGTTGGTTTGGCCTTTATTCGTCGCTTCCTTTTTTGTCCTCTGAAATGATAATTCACAGTTAAAACCCCGCACAAACTTGCAACAGATTTATTTCAGGACGGGAGCCATGGGTAAGCGTCAAAGGCATGCCAACAAAACCAGCACCCTCCTGTTTTCGTGATCAAAATCGCGGCAGCTTCAGGCGTGCATGTCTTCACGCACGCCATGAGATTTTAGCGGCACACCTCCGGTCTGAACATCTTCAAGTTGACGAGGCTCCTAGCGTGCAGCTGTTGGCTATTTTCAAATTTCCAGCCGCCTTCATATTCCCGTGCTTTTAGAAGCGGCCATGGCTCCCAGATTGGCCGCCACTGATGGACCGACAGCGGATTGTCGGCACGTGTAATGAAGGCGGGCTGCCAGCACGTGTAATGAGGGCGGATTGTCGACACGTGTAGTGAAAGCGGATTATCGGCATGTGTAGTGAGGACGGGTTGTCGGCACGTGTAATGAAGGCGGGCTGTCGGTTCGTGTAATGAAGGCTGACTGTCGGCACGTGCAATGAAGGCGGGCTGTCGGCACGCGCAATAAAACGTATTTTCAGTTTGTCCATTTACTCCATCACGGATGTTTTCGTAGTGCGCCAAAGTTGGGCCAGACCAGAAGATCACATTATTGATGCTGTTCTGTTTTTCGTCAAGCCGTCTCAGCTTACGTGCGCCGTTTTTCACTGCATTAGGTCTGCACATCGCAGTCCTTATAGGTCGTAAGGCACCTGCGATATTCAGATTTCAAAAATAACTGCCGGAACCATAGCCTTTGGGCACTCGTTTTTTCTCACATATGAAATGTGGGACGGATCACTTCGTTTTTCCTCCCTCCCCCAAATCTTTGCTGGCTTAGATGTCTGAACAGTCGTTGACAAACATGTTTCGTCTTCAGTTGAAAGTACTGCGTCTCTGCGTGTCTTGAAGACACTTTCTAAGTTTTCGGCATCTCGTCTTCTGCTTCAGTCTTTGTTTTTCGGAGGCGCCGATAATTTTTCCCGACGGCGGCACTTTGGAGATATCTTCAGTCGTAGTATATTGGGTACACATTGTTGAGATATTTAATTTTTGCTTTAGCACGTGCATTGGAACGGACAACTTTTTGAACCATGTACTTCTTCGGGTGTACTTCATAAGGCTGCACCATATGGGTGGGCTTTTTCACCCCTGGCCGGCCACTGCCGGACGTTCTCGCCAATTGGATTCCTTCCTTACATCTACCAAACACTGTGAGTATCGTCATTCTGGGAACTTCGAAGATAGCGCCTGGCGATGCACGTTTTGGTTTCATTCCGGTGACCTCCGTAAAAGTCACCCAAAATGCTTTCGCTGGCTTCTGTAGCCACTAGAGCACCGATATTTCGCCCAGGTATAGCAATAAACGAAAATAATTACAACAGAGCAATGACTGTCGTGGGCACAAAATGCACATGCATATGACCGTTGCGTCAAATGTTGGAACAGCCTTGACTTCGTGCGTATTTTAGTTCTGGCATGGGCGGCACCACATATTTAGAGTTGTGGGGGGGGGGGGCGGAGGGTATAAGATTTTACAGGGGCATCTTGGGCAAAATGGGACCTCCTTACAAAGGGGCCTTCTGGGCGTTATCGCATTCAATGGGGGAGGACATTGGGTATGTGCTCCCTCATCAAATTGTTGCATGCATGTATGCATATATATATATGCACATATATATATATATATATATATATATATATATAAATATATGTATATATATATATATATATATATATATATATATATGTGTGTGTGTGTGTGTGTGTGTGTGTGTGTGTGTGTGTGTGTGTGTGTGTGTGTGTGTGTGTGTGTGTGTGTGTGTGTGTGTGTGTGTGTGTGTGCACTTAGGCATGCACGTATGCATCTTAAAAAATAAATGTTGACAGCATATTGAGAAAGGCGGCCTCCTGAAGACTGCAGGGTGTTCTCGGGCCAGCAAAAGGCCTTTTCATTCCAAAATAGTGCCCTTTTCCAGAAGACGGCTTCCTGGTGCATAGAGTGGGGCATTCTGATCTGGGACAGCATTTTTTCAATGCAAAAAAGAAGCCTCGAAATCTGGCAAAGGGTCGCGTTTACCCAAAACGGGGCATCCTGATCCGGAACAGCGGCCATCTAATACGTGGAAAGGGTCTCCTCTTCCAGAAAACGGACCTCTTGATGTGTAGAGGGTGTCTCCTTATCCAGAACAGGTGTCTCCTAGTTAATAACAGGAACCTCGCGAGCCAGCAAAGGGCCTCCTTTGCGCAAAATTGGGCATCCCGATTTGGAACATAAGCTACTTAATTCGCACAGACGCCCCCTTGATTCAGAAAACGAGCCTCATGGTGGAGAACGGGTCTAGTACCCTTTAGCTCAGTTATGGGGCTTTCTTGATATGAATGTTGGTAAACCACGTGGGCCACAGGGCATCTAGTTTGGGAAAAAGGTCTCCCAAAATTTTGAGAAGCAAAGGCATACTCTTGCCCCTGCCAACAGGCAGTGGGGCCAACTGTCATTCCGCCTCGCTTCCTCTCGCTGCGCCGCCCCTGAACTACCAAACATTAGTTCAGCCCGCGCTATGGACCCATGAATAGTCAATCTCTTTCAGGTGCAGGCTGCATGTATGCGCGCAGAAATCGTTAGAAATCCGGTATAAAAATGTTACTTTTTCGGAATACCTTGTCACTAAGCCAACGGACGACGAATATGAACGTTGCTAGTAGCTCGCGAAATGTAACCTTTTCCCGAAACACGACGCGATCACAGGGGGTGAAAATTATATGATAAAATAGAAGTCACCGTAAGCTTATTAAACAAATAGACCACCACCCCCTTTGAGATCTCGAGAACTACTGGGCTTTTCTAACGACCTAAACGGTGCTTGATTTCTACCAATGAAATCTGCATTTCTTATGACGACGATTTCGAAGTAACTCACGCCGATGGATAAGCATTTTCAGATTGGTGCAGTAATGAATAAGATAAGCTTGACTGTTTGTGGCAATTTTCATGAGATGAACCTAGAATACAACCAAACATGTAACACGTTTTTCATCGAGTTAATGTGGGATAAATGGAACGGTGCTTTGCTTTTTTATCATGGAGGGTAAAACTTCAAACCAATGCGGAACTTTGGACCAAGAGAAACCAGGGCCCCGGCGGGGCGGGGGACAAACCGGCTGAGTGATCAGTATAAATTATTGGATACAATGTTATAATATTATAGGCTACAATGTTGTCTTACAGTGCAACTTGATCACGCTGCTGACGTAAAACGTAAAGACATGTACCATAGGCGTTATCAGTTTTCACAGAAAGTGGAGTGGGTACACGCAGTTGAAGCTGGGCCTATTTCTTCGGCTGTCGGCTGACAGCCCGCTGTTGGTGGCCACGGTCACCCAATACTGCAGTCGTCTTTCATCATTACTGGACTCGCCTCCGACAAGCAGATTTTTAGATGCTGCCATTTGTATGGAAGTGAACGAGATAAGTAAGAACAACCAGCATACCGTTTTCGGGATTCAAGTTCGAGGTGACGTGAGATCCGCTGACTTTCATGCACTTCTGACTTTCATGCGCAATACAAATATTTATTTCCGTCATGCAAGTCACATGTAGATCTTTGCGATATTACTTGCTTATACCACTGTAGTGCCAGCATCGAAACTATGATCCCTCGCATGCCCCTTTGCAAGGCTTTGACACACGTTTGTCACCATACGTCATAAGATAAGTAATGTATACGACGGCAGATAAAAAACATAGTAAAACATAGCCTACTGTGTCCATACCATATAACGGAATGCCGTAGTATGAATGGTATACGGCATGCCCGTTGTTTGTGTACATATTGGCCAAGGGGCAAGTTTTGCATTTCGACATCGGAAAGCATGCTTTGTACACCGGCATTGACGACCCGTGATGCACTTGGTACGCTTTGAAAACTCCCCTTTCACCAGCCCTAAAACTATTTTTGAAATCCTGCTTTTACTATGTTGTGATAACCGCACTCATGTTGCAACCATAAGCAGCAAAAGCAGCATTTACTCCTGTAAATGCCAGGCGGTGCGCATGATCCCTGGGATAATCATGTTTGCAAAGTCGCCAAATTACAATGAAATCGCTCCCAATACCGAACCCTGCAAGCGCCCCTGCACGTGCCACGTGCGCGCAATTGTGATACACAAGCTACACAGGTTTGAGTAAACCTAGAACATTTTGACTGCGTGCTACAAACCGTTTCAGAAAAAGGGTAAAAAGTCCAAGAGGGAAGGCGGAGGGGGGAGGGGTGGAGTCCGACTCTGCCCCACCCGGAATAAAGTTAATATGAGGAAAGACGATTTGTCCGCTATGTTCTTTATGATATGATGGCAAACACTGGCACAGATAGCATGCCTTCAACTATATGTGCCCCTCCATCATTGATGATTGCTCAGCAGTGCGTGACTGTAATGCACTATATGTGTTTATTGCAACTACCAGGGAAGGGAGGATTTCCAGAGCATACACGAGTGCAGTGCTGCGTCCCGAACTTTTCGACAGTGGTGAAAAATTTCCGCCTGCGGGCACACACTAATGGCGTAAAATATATTTCCTCATGGTAAAATAAAATTATCTGTTTTCGACTCATGTGTATTTAATGGTGACGCAGTATGTCAGCCTAATCCGCTGTCTTGCGCATGGGTATTAGCTTTACAAGGCCTGTGGTTTGCAACGGTTCTTATATTCTTCCTTCGCTCATTACCATTTTCTTTTTAACTGACATCTGCTTTCCCCCATACCGGTTAAGTGGCTTTTTATCTTGACAGCAGCCAGTGCCTGGGCACAGCAGGTAGGTGCGTCACTCAACGAGATAGCATTCGCAGCTGCCAATGTTTTGTCATGTACTTAGGGGCGGGGCGTGTGGAGACCTGACCGGGGGGTGGTTTGAATAATAAACTCCATTACTAATGGCAATAGCTCAAAACGTGTCCCGAGAGGAGCTGGTTACTGTGCAACGCAAAGCATGTCCGCATTACACAGACTTCGACAGTGGCTTAGCTAAGAGGAGCTCGTGCCATGCTTTCTCCTGAAGTGGGTTTGCGATCTGAACATGTTGGCAGTGTAAGGGAATATCCCGCATTCGAAGTTACTGAAGCGAGCATCAGATATGATGAGACAAGCTTGCTTGTAAGCATTGGTATTCTTTTAAGTAGAAAAGGCTGCTCCAGGCTATACAATATCTCTGTTGAGTTAATATGCTCCTCAGTTGTCATAGTTTGATGGCGTCATGGCACGTTTGTATGACAGCACTAACTTGCAGTCCTACAACCTCCCGAGAGGTGGTCCGCGGCGACGCAGCATGTTTACTGAGTCAAATATCGTTGGGTGCTTGTGTTTTGACCCTTTCTCGTGGTGTTCTCATACACATCCGAGAGTTTGAGGTGCTTACACGTATTTACATACTCGGTTATAGCTTTGTTCTTCAGTCATTCGATCACACGCCGTTTCTCCGTAATACCTGGGGAGAATGTGAAACTTCTTGTATTATGTGGCACAAAACGTAATTTGTGCTAGGATTTTGCTTAACTTATACAACATTGGTTGAGAGCCATTTGACGACCGCCGTATCTTGAAATCATGCTCGCGAATGTCAGATATGAACGACTCGACAATTATAGTTTTCGTGACGTTTAATGCCACATGGGCTGCGGAATGGCAAGATTTGAGTGGCGTTGTTATGGCGTCATGTATGCCTGGGTAGCCTTGAAATAGTCCGCACAAAATGGTATGCACATCTTTGGAGGCGTTTAGCCCCGACAGTAGAGGGTTTTAGGTCTTAAGAAGGGCAGGGCTGCCAGCTGCACTGAATGACCTTCAACATGGCTCTTTCATTTCAAGACCCCATACCGGTATGGCACGCTCCAATTAAAACGCAGGCAAGGCTTTCATAACAAAAGGGCCATGAGATATCGCAATAGGATCCGGAGCCCCAGAAGGTCCTCCGAAACAAATAAAAAACAACAACAACAACAAAACTGGACCCCGTAGCGACGAGAGGGGGCCTCCTTGACTAGAGGAGCCCTTTACGACCCGAGTTGGCCTCCCGTCGAACAAGTCCTGGGTACGCCGCTGGACCACGCAACCTCTGACCCCCGCTGCTACCAGAAGCGACGCATTTTCCCATGCTCCTCGCCGGACCCTAAACCTGGCAGCGAATGCCGTCCATTTTTGCGACGAGAGGGAATAACGCTCCACGTCGGCGGTTGCGCCGCGGATCCCAGCTGGCGTCGGCCGGTCCGGAGGAAATGTGGGACCGCCCTCTGCCGCCCGGGCGGGGCCCGCAGCACTCACCGCCGACCCAATGTCTCCCCCTTACCCGCCCCCCCCCCCCCCCCACCTTCCCCGCTCCCCCCCCCCCGCGACAGGAGGTGCGAGCTGAGTGGTCCGATACCATCGACCGGGATGTAGGACGGCGAAGGTTGCGGTGTATGGGGTGGTCGTGGTGGGGTGAAGGGCTCCGCGGGATGGACAGCAGTGCTCGAGGCTTTGGAATTCACTCGAATACAGGCGGTCGTAATTGTCACAGTGACAGGCGTTGGCATCCCGTCCGTGTCTGTCCAGAAGTCAGTTCCCACCAGCCAATGAATGTCACGTCAAAGGCAGTTAGCACATGTAGACAGTTTTGACCCGTGAAAGTGGCAGTCGCTGGCGACAATAAATACGTGACATCAACTGCCCACAGCTCCGGGCTTATTACTAAATGCAAAGTAGGCAGAACGCTATTAAATGTATTCTGTGTGATGGGTGGCATTAGGTCTTCAAAGGGCCATGATTATTACAGCTGAACAATGTAATCACTTATCACCAGACATATTTTCCACGCCTGATGCATTTATGTGAGCTAATGCGTATGGCGTTTCGAAAAACAGTCTCCAACAACGGTATTGTGGGATTTCTTCCAAAGCGCTGGAATTTTCTGAGAAAGCCGGCCTGCCATAGGCTTACCGGCCAGACACAAGCTGACACGTGCCATGATTGTCTGGTGATGTATTGCCGGAAACGCTCCGTGGCTTTTTTGTCCGGATGCTGAAATTGTGCAGGAGCTGAGCCCGCAAATTATCCTAGGAAACCCCAACTCACATCATACCCAATAGCATGTGATGTTCTGATCAGCCAGCATGGAGATTGCTCTTTAAAGAACATTTTGGAAAACGCATATTTATCTATGCAACGTGATTACACGACAGGTTTTTGGTTTTCCGGCAATGTCCAGTTCCAGCGTCAATTCTCACTTTTATAGCCCACGGGTTTACAGTATCGGTGTGCAACATGACGGCGCAATTTTCTCTCGTTGTACTGAGCTTATTTGTGTTTGTATGAAGACATGGATATGGAGGGTGATGCTGGGCTAGCATGCGGGTGAACGAGCATGTCATAAGCTACATGTTGGCAGATGGTGTCAACGCATACAAGAGATATACAGAAAGGGATAATTGGAGCATTAGGAAAAACGGAAAGTTATGTCGAGTGGAAACGTGCCACAGAGAAATCATGAAACTTGCACTGAGATGTTGGTGTACTGTGTACAGGGCCCTATAGGTTAGTGCCGCCATAATGCATACGGCGACAGTAAAAGGTTTGGAAAGAAACGTCTGGCGCACTAATTCATAGGTGTCAAAACAAGTAAGACGCGGTGTGCGACGCGCGAATATGTGATAACAGACGCGGATGCTACGAACTGACACTATGAAGATGATGCTTAAGCATAAGCTAATAGGGTTAAAAACCTTTAGGAACCCATAACAATGCGGCTTTGGAATCATAACAGCCCATGTGAGCTCAGCAGGCAGGGTCATTAATGCAGCGCTCGAGTGGCAATTCCACAACTCAGCATCGTTTGGAAATGAGGAATTCTCGGTACAGCCTAGTGAAAGGGCAGAGATGAAATGGTTCACGGAACTTGTCGTCGCAGCCTGAGTGGTTGGTTCGGGTTACATGCCACAAGCTTTGATCAGCATACGTCATGAGCCAAAGCCACCCACGTAAACCATTCGTAAACATCTCCATAACTATTGCTACCGGCAGGATCATGAACGAAACGCTTGGAAGTAAGACAGTGAGTCTTAGCTTCCTGGAGGAAAAACTGATGTTACAACAAGCAGCTTAAAGCTGATAACACCAAAAAAAGAAAAGAAGGAAGGGCTAAACCACATTCAACCAGCAAACCTCGCGATCATGACGCAGTGGGGTGCATCGCAGCCCCGGTATGACACCAGGAACGCATATCTAATGATGTGGTTAATTCCGTCCGCTGTCATGGTGACGCGACAACACGCAATCGTTTGGGGTTTCAGAGCTCTCAGGCCGGTCTAAAGCCGCATGAAGGCTGCCGTGAGCTCTGATCGTCATCTACTGCGCGTCCAGAGCCCGGCCGCGCTGGGCCTCGGGAGCCGCGATCACATTGCTTTGTCAAGGGAGTGGCTGGTATGGCAGGCCCGCGTAGTGGGCCGCGGCGAGCGCTGTGAATTGAGATGCAAATCGAATCGTGCTGCCAGTGGAGGACGGCGGACGAAAACGGCATCATTCTGGCCTCGATCCCAAGCTTGCTGCTTCACTTTTGGCAACACGGCCAGGAACGAGAGAACTGACAGTGACGCGCAAGCAGAATGCATTCTCGGAAGTGTGGGAACATGCCATCAATTTCGTGAGCGCCTGTCATTTAAGCTGACACAAGCGCCGGCACTCAATGTCATTAGATGAGATCAAGTGTGCTGCGTGGACCCGGCGGGGCGATGGCAGGTATGCGTGACATTTTGTTACATGACACCAAAACCCCTGAGCCAATACAGCCGGACGCCCTTGTCACACCCGTAGGATGCCTTTGTAGTCCTGAAGAATCAACAGCAAATAATGGTTTGTGACACGAATGACAGTCACTGGCGACAGTGACATGGATGCGTTGTACTTGAAAAAAGCGACGTTGACACCAGCTAAGACATGGCATTTCTCCGACCTGGAGGAGAAAGCATGACCATCGGGCAATGAAGCCAAATCATTGTGCCAGGTGAAACAATCTTGCATATTTTTCCTGAACACGCCGCCACAGAATGTGACATGGTTTGGCCGGCTTGGGTTGGTTGAGTCATCGTCCACACAACAAGCCATGCTTAGTCAGGTCTCTTACTCCGATTCCAACGCTGCTCAGGCTAAGAATTTATGCAATGAAGTGGGTAACAAAATGCCGCTAAAGATGGATTTGTCTGTCAAAGAAGCTGATGCCAGGAGCGCTTGACGGACGTTTTGAGAAGGATTTTGAAGGACATGTCAGGGTGCAGCTAGTAAATCGCAACTATAATTTGCCGCAATATCTAGATCTGTACCTTTCTGCCAAAAGTACACGCATGTACCAACTATTGTCTGAGGTCAGTGGTTTCAGAGATCAATATAAATAATGTGCATAGGCCACGCTGATAAGGAACGCAGCGGTTGGGAGCTGGAAGCTTTCCATTCAGTGAAAGTAAGTTTGTCCTGGTTTACTGTCTTGCTCTTAAATGGGGTCGAACAATGTAGCGGCGAGAACATGCTTGCATAATGTTTGCAATATTTCTCATTTTGTTGTTAGCGTTTTGAATTACAAAAGTGCAAAACATTACCTGCAAAAACGGCTACGTTTTGGAATAGACATAGTCACTCAAGTGTACTTTTAATGATGGTTACTCATGAGGAGTTGAACGTTGGGATGAGCTCTGGTGATGATGGCTACTAACAAAAGCGTATAGCCGGTGTGATCCCGTTTTGTTTATTTCTCCGTTCTACCTACGTTTTAACATCATCGGATCTTCAGTCATCGGGCAATTTCTCTCGCACACGTCCTCACCTGGCGGCATCGGAGCATCTCCGTCCCGACCTGCGCAATACAGCACCTCCATTCCGACCCTCGCACGGGAGACGACACCGCAGGGCCGCTGAAAGTGGCGGCTGACGCAGCCCGGCCGGCGGCGGCGGCGCCGCCAAACCCCGTCGCCGACCGTTTATAACCGCGCCCGATACTCTGGTGCGCTCCATTAGTAACGCTGCTCGGGCTCTCCGAGAGGAGATAGGGTGACTCCATCCATCCATCGCGCCGACCCGGACAAAAACGGACCGATATTGCACATCTTTTACGGGCGATGACGGCGGCGCGACCGTGT
Source organism: Pollicipes pollicipes (assembly GCF_011947565.3). Lineage (NCBI taxonomy): Eukaryota > Metazoa > Arthropoda > Thecostraca > Pollicipedomorpha > Pollicipedidae > Pollicipes > Pollicipes pollicipes. The sequence continues at coordinate 32,798,201 of NW_023596420.1, forward strand.
GCCCCGTCATTAGAGGACGTCGGTGAATTAATCCCCGGGCGGCTGCCATGACCGATGTTCCGTCGGCCAATCCCCGCTTCGCGGCGAAGGGGTTGGGCACGGAGAACAGGCGACCGCTCGGGTCCGTGGTTGTTCCCGAAAGGAGCGATGACAGAGTCGCGGTGAAGATTTATTCGAGAGTGGATTAGCTGCTCTAGTGCATACAGCCTGATAATGAAGCGATGCTCCTTCCATTCAGTCGGTGCTTTGAATTCATTTTGACGTTCCATTAACGGGGCTGGTCAGGATTTCCCGAGACTGGATTTCTTCTGTTACCTACACCTCAGCTTAAGAAGCAAGATGCGCTATTGCACTTGGTGCAGCGTTACACATCCAACATACCTGAACAACCTGGCCGCAGAGTATTCAAGCAGGAGCGGTATGACTATATTTTGCCGTCCGCATGTCAATAATCCTATAAAGCAATCTCCTTGTATCCTCACGACGTGTTTGTAGAATATAGCAATGAGTATGATGTGCATTTGGTCGTCGTTTACAAGAACAACCCATGTTTGATATTTTGCAGTGATGCGTGGTGGCCAATAATAGAGCTGAGGCTTCGCGTCATTTTGGGATTGGAATGCTAGAATAGGTGTATTCAAATTGGAAATGAGCTTTAGATTAAAGATTTGAAGATATGCGATTAGGTTACGAGCTTTTGCATCAATGTATCAGACTACGCATGCTAAAAAGATGAACGTGCAACTCAGTCCGATGCGGAAGCAACATATAGCGTGAATTTTAGTTATATGAAGGAACTGTCAACTTACACATCATTCAATGCATTTAAAGTTAAGTTAAGGCGCAAAAAACAAAAGTTAAAGTACGTATGTTGATTATGACTCATGACAACGTGGCGTTGTGAGGATTTTAAGGCTGATTTCATGGTTTGAATCCTAGTTCGTATGATTCAAATATTCACAAGATTCGATTCCAAGCAAGTGTATTTTAATCTGGGAATCTGAATCCTCAGTTCGAGCTGATGACAAACAAAGCATTGTCCGTTTTAGAAGCGAACTTTTCGTTGACGACGATATTTTAACATTTTATAATAATCTAGGAGGTCTACTGCTTTCATTCACATCAGTAAGTCTAGTCAGAATTGGTAGATGGCTAATATTTTGCAAACTTTTCCCTCATCTAACTTTTGATGCAAAGCAGCCTTCAAAGACTTGAATGGAGTGTTCCACATCTATATGGTGTTCTTTTAAACCAAAATAGCCATCTTGAAGACCTTTCGGTGCTCTTTACAATCTTGCCCTTCTTAAAGCCCGAGCCAGTCTAGTTTCTGAGCTACGCGTCCGCAAAATGGAGAAAGGTATATCCTGGAGGGTATTTCAAAGTCATGACACATGCCATGACACCATAATAACGCCATTCAAAACCTGCCATTTTACAAGCCATGCAGCGATCAAGGCCAAGAAAATATAATTGTCGTGGCGTTCAAATATGACGTTTGTGAGCGCGACTTGCAGATATAACGGCCGTCAACTGGCTCTCAATCAATGTTGTGCAAGGCACGATGACGTAATCAAACCATGACGCTTTGGTAAGGATATTTACTTAACAGAGAATTTTGCTGTTTGGAGCAGCGCTTTCCACTTAAAAAATGTACCTTGAACTATAAGTGAGCTTGCTTCATCAGATCTCATGCCTGATCCACCATGTTCAAATGTGAAACATTTCCTTTAAACGGCCTCAGACCACTTTTTGTTTATCAGACATTGAAGTTGAGCTATTGTTCTATGACGTCCTCAACCAATGATCGCGGCACTGCCCTCACACTATCTAACTCACCCGTTAATAAGGAATAACTTTGCTTCATACCGAATGTTCTTAAATTAAAATACCGCTTGCAGAAGGCAAACCAAATTTCACTAGATTTTACCTAGCACGTCAGGGCGAGTGCTGTGAGATGCACCTGTGCACCCACGCATGCTCATGACGCATACCACTCTGCTACGGGATCTAGTACAACTTCTCTTCGCATGACAAAGACGCAACTAGACTAATAAACCAGTACTCCGAGTACTTGCCACTGAGTAACGTATTAATGCATCGTATACCTGAAGTGCCTGAAAAATCCATCAGAAGCTTCAGCCTCGCGCTAACAGCGCTTTAGGGCTGATACTGTGCTTTGGCAATACTCCTGTTTCGATTGACGAGGCCTCAGTGCGCCGCTGGTGCCGCTGCTCCGAACTCCCCCCCCCCCCCCCCCCCCACCGGCGCTGGCCCCTGGGGCATGTCAACAGCTCGCAGCGCACCAGGTCCGTTATTACTGGGTTATACAAATTTGCACCTGAGCGCGTGCCCTGGGGACGTAGCCAGCTGACGCCACGCGGCCGATTCGGCGCAACCAATCCACACCGCCGGGAAATGTTAAAGAATGTCATCGGCGTGGCGCGGTGCGGCGAGAAAGCGTGTAATCGATGAGCAGCGCCAAGAACGGCAGCGGGCTGGACAGGCGGGCGCTGTGGTTTGGCCGAGTGCTGGACTGCGCTGAAAGCTGGACACACCCACTTGATCCGCCGATTCGCTGGACACACCCACAGATTCGAATCGGATCCGGATCGGTTTAGCTGAGCGACGGACGGCTGTCAAAGCTGGACACACTCGCTCGGTCGGCCGGGGGAACGGATTCGGATCAGATACGGATCGGTTGGGCCGAGCAACGGGCGATGGCCGAAGCTGGACACGCCCTTTTGGTCGGCCGGGGGAACGGATTCGGATCGGATTCCGATCGGTTTAGCTGAGCGACGGACGGCTGTCAAAGCGGAACACGCTCTCTCGGTCGGCCGAGGAAACTGATTCGGATCGGATCCGGATCGGTTTAGCCGAGCGACGGACGGCGGTCAAAGCTGGCAACACCCGCTCGGTCGACACGGGTAAATGAACCGCGCATCCCCGTGCATGTGGAAATCGCTGCGGTTCAGTGAGCAAGAGCTAAATGAGATTAAGGTTTAACATCGACATCGACCGGGTTAAATGCGCTTTAGGCTCCCTGCAGGGTAATCAGGGAGGACGCAGGCTTCTTTTGACAACATGAACGGCTTGGTCACAAAGTAAGCAGTTTGCTACCTGAGCTCCTACTGCTTGTGTAGGTAAATGCCTCTATCTCCCCACTCATGTTTGTCTTCCTGCTCAGACGTCGTTATCGCTGCTGTATAGAACACAATTGTGGGGAAATCTAAAGCACGCAGAGGTGAGAGATGTCCTTCTTGACCCGTCTAGCTGCAGGTGACATTCTTTTTCCCATCCTTGCACATTTAGTGGGGTAACACGCAAACAGTGTATGCTATAAACAGCTGTGAAATACAAAGTCAAGATGGTTTCTAACCGAAATTTTTACATGGGCTGAATCTCACATCAAGGTATGTTTAACTCATTACCCAATTGTTTTCCTAGCATGGCCATGTCAACGTTAGGGTTGGCTGTTCAAATTCAGGTAATGTTAAATCACATAACCGAGAACTGGGAACGGCCGTAGCGGTTGTGCTGTTGGAAGACGATCGCGATGCTGTGTGTTGGAATCGTGATGTTGGCCACAACATCTGCCTTTCTCATGCATCATGCTGGTTCGGCTGATCTTGACGTTTTGAAGCTCACCAAAAGTGGCTGATGACATTTACGCGTCAGCCGACAGACACAACGTTCTTATGCCAAACTCATTTGGTAAAGTTGCGCTCTTTGGTGAAGTGCGCCAGTGAAGAATGACAACCGGGTGTAGTTTTTGAGTCAGGGCGCGTACTGTCGCCGGTCACCATCATTTCTCACCGCTCGCCGATGCCTCCAGGGGCACGGACCACTAGCGGTGTTTGCTGGCAAACAAGGCCGAGCAGCCTACACCAGCTGTTGTGCGCCGCTCATTGGCATTCACCGACCGGTAAAGGCAAAGGGAAGCGGCTTACGTTATCCGAGTTTCGGAGCTGCGGTGCTCTGTTTGCGTGGTGATAGGTAATTAATCGGTTTGTTGTCACTGTGCTCAGTAATTTATGTTTGTTGCACCTGTCGTATTGTCATGCCTGGACATTTCGACACCAAACATAATGCTCGCTGTAGCTCTGTACGTTAACCTAGTCAACCCACTGACCATTTCCCTCCACTTGACTGCTGCGGAATGCCATCAGCTTCGGAGTCCGGCGTTCTTCGGGGCCCATTTTGGGGTTTTATAAGGACACTCCTTTCAACGTGGAGTTAGAACTCATGCGATAATGCGTGTGTTAGTACAATATTTGACCTCTCTCTCTCTCTCTCTCTCTCTCTCTCTCTCCTCTCTCTCTCCTCTCTCTCTCTCTCTCTCTCTCTCTCTCTCTCTCTCTCTCTCTCCTCTCTCTCTCTCTCTCTCTCTCTCCTCTTCTACTCTCTCTCTCTCTCTCTATCTCTCCTCTCTTCTCTCTCTCTTCTCCTCTCTCTCCTCTCTCTCTCTCTCTCCTCTCTTCTCTCTCTCTCTCTCTCTTCTCTCTCTCTCTCTTCTCTCTCTCTCTTCTCTCTTCTCTCTCTCTCTCTCTCTCTCTCTCTCCTCTCTCTCCTCTCTCTCTCCTCTCTCTCTCTCCTCTCTCTCTCTCTCTCTCTCTCTCTCTCTCTCTCTCTCTCTCTCTCTCTCTCCTCTCTCTCTCTCTCTCTCTCTCTCTTCTCTCTCTCTCTCTCTCTCTCTCTCTCTCTCTTCTCTCTCTCTCTCTCTCTCTCTCTCTCTCTCTCTCTCTCTCTCTCTCTCTCTCTCTCTCTCTCTCTCTCTCTCTCTCTCTCTCTCTCTCTCTCTCTCTCTCTCCTCTCTCTCTCTCTCTCTCTCTCTCTCTCTCTCTCTCTCTCTCTCTCTCTCTCTCTCTCTCTCTCTCTCTCTCTCTCTCTCTCTCTCTCTCTCTCTCCTCTCTCTCTCTCTCTCTCCTCTCTCTCTCTTCTCTCTCTCTCTCTCTCTCTCTCTCTCTCTCTCTCTCTCTCTCTCTCTCTCTCTCTCTCTCTCTCTCTCTCTCTCTCTCTCTCTCTCCTCTCTCTCTCTCTCTCTCTCTCTCTCTCTCTCTCTCTCTCTCTCTCTCTCTCTCTCTCTCTCTCTCTCTCTCTCTCTCTCTCTCTCTCTCTCTCTCTCTCTCTCTCTCTCTCTCTCTCTCTCTCTCTCTCTCTTTCTCTCTTTAGCCTACCACGATCTTCACGTCAAACCGTTGCATGACGTGGCTTTCTCTAAATCCCTTTTTCTGTTTCAGGCATCACCTTGGCAGAGCTGCAAACCCACAGCAGTCTTCAGCCCAGCTTTATATCAAAGCCGGCCTCCTTCGAGGTCAGGGAGTTGGAGTCCATCGTTCTTCCTTGCGACATAAGGAACCGAGGTAACGGCGAGGAAAACCGAGGAGGTTTATTGTTTTGAGTTACAACCGGGAACGGATGTTAGTTTAGATTACAGTGATGGGAAGAGTTGAGGTCATTGTGTTGTCACGATCGCATGAGCTGGAGCAATGCACAGGCGAATGTATATAGTGAAACACCAACGTTCTATTCTTAGACCACCAGGAATTCACAGGATTACGGACATTCCTTCACAGCCACAGCTAAGGGCCAATATTGTCATGTAGTTAAAAAAACAAGTGTTTAGCAAGTGTGCAGTCCAAAACTGATGCCTAATACACAAGCTACTGGCAAGTTTCGTTAATTTAACTGACAGTTGGCACAACCTCATCATCGCGGCTGGAAATCGCACTAAATTATTTGCACGTGCCGGTTTAACCGCCCGGGACCTGGAAACGCACCGGGCTGTCTATGCTGTTCGGGACGCAAAACAAGAGCCGCATCGCGAGCTGCTGTTGGACAGACTTATTTGAACGTGTCGCCACGGTGGACTTGGAAGAGAAAATGCTGGTAACAGTGAACTTTGCTATATCGTGCATATAAGTTGTTTAGACGTTTTTGATTATAAGAAAACTGATTTCAGAATATGCACTTGTTTTTCAGCTTGATGCGGGGGCGGATACATATTTGACGATTTTCATCCTAGCCCTACGGGAATTTTTCACCTTCTCACTACGAGGAGGGGTGGGGGTGGGGGAACAACTGAGGCAAGCTGAAGCCACCTCGACAAAGGCGGAATTGGAAAGCACTCGTCAAACTGTATCACTTAGTATTGACTGAACTGCGGTGAATATGGCCTTGGACAGGCCAAAGCATGTCAGCAGGTTCCAAGTGGCGCTTTATGGACTCTCGCTGTCATTTCAAAAACTTAGGATGCTAGGTCAGTATGGAAGATGACTGAATAGCTCTTGAAAAGCGCGATCAGTAAGACGATAGTGGACAGTGGCACATGTGACTTACAATATGCCATGTCATGTCAAAAAGATGAAGACTATTGCTGCATTGGCCCCTGCAGCTATGACAGGAATATGTTGACGTCATTTCGAGTATATGACAACGGCTACAAATAACATGAACAGCCACGTTTATGGCCATAGGGCGTTCGAAAGGGCTTTGGCAGCTGTAAGACATGCTCTGTTTAGGCTAAATTGTGTGACCGTTAAGGAGTTCTGTAAAGCTAAAAGTATGAACTAAGTTAACCTTGTATGACGCGAATTTGAAAAAGCTGCCATAATGATTGAATTGCAGCTCAGAGTTGAGCAGACCAGGACATCAGCATAAAACTTCTTTTAGGTGCATTTTCGTTGAGAAATAGCCGTTAAATGTCACTTTAAAGTGATAACGTTTCAGAAGCTCGAAATTTTTGGAACACAGTTTCGAAATTCACCCTGTTTAGTTGACAGTCGTATGGAAACAATGTTTTCACGGAACCTGGTAACAGCTGATATATTAAAGCGTCGTGACACACATCTGAAGAAACAGCCATGCTCTACGCTTCTAGGATATTTGTAGCTATTTACATGTGCCCAAAAGTATGCATTCAGTTTGCCTATCACCCTTCTAGGTTATTTGCACTATTTACATATGCCCCTAAAAAGTATGCATTCAGTTTACCTAGCATACTAGTGGGCAATCTTGAAATTACCTGCCGTTCAACGGCTGGCCGAATGCCATATTTTGACATGGTGATGTATTTACTGCACGTAGCTGACGTGCCGAAAATACCGCGCTCTGGTAAAAGGATTGGATGGCCTTTGCAGACTACTCTTTCCGTTCGCGCGGAAGTCCTCGATAAGGAGAGGCGCTTGGCTGACAGGATCACGGGCATTTTGTGGCGTGACCTAGCATGATTAATCAACGGAGAAATCTTCTTGGTACACTTATGCCGTGCCCGTGTTTATCTTCTTGGTGCGCTTATGCCAAGCCCGTATTTATCTTCTTGGTACACTTATGCCTTGCCCGTGTTCATGTTCTAGGTACACTGATGCCGTGCCCGTGTTTATCTTCTTGGTACACTTATGCCGTGCCCGTGTTTTATCTTGGTACACTTATGCCGTATCTTTTTTCACTTATCGTGTTCACTTTTATGTCACGTCCGTACCTAACATTAACTTCGAGCATAATGCTCAGCGTTTGCTGGTAACTTTTGCTTGTGCAGAGGGTGTGAGATAAAATCAACCGGCCATTAGTATGCAAATAACGTTGATAAGGAAAATTATGGTAAGCGTTTAGGCAAATTATCTACTAGACGATTAATCAGCTTTCTGAGCTGCAATGAAGAAGATAATCCGAGCAACAAAGCCACACTTAAAAGTCGCATCATGTTAATGGTCAGAGGGCCTCATTGCAGATTATTATAAAAGAGTGTCAGCATCGTCTATCGTTTCGCCTGGTTGGATATTCCAGAACAGATGGGCTACAGGGCTTTTGCTGGTAACTTTTGCTTGTGCAGAGGTTGTGAGATAAAATCAACCGGCCATTAGTATGCAAATAACGTTGATAGGGTATCTTTTAAATAATGCATCTTTTACACCGAAACATGTGCGTCGTCCCAAAGTGGGTCCCGGAACATGATCCTCAAACCTGGATTCCGGCTCTTTCGTGATCAAAAATCGACTTTGCAATTTTGATGATGTGTGTTTTGGAATCCAGCATCTAGCTCTAAAATTTCTGGAGAGATTTTTTAGGGTCTCGGTATTTTCTGGAAATTAACCGGATGATACATAATGATGCAACATGTTTTATAATGTAGTCGTGCCATGGTTTGGAATATTAATCATTGTCTTGGGTTCCAATCGCCTGTCTTCCGACAAGATGACAACACTTTTTCTTATGCTATTGACGCTCTGAATCTAGCAGTTTAATTTTCGCGTATCGGAGCAAATATGACAGAAGTACACCATTTGGCTTGATAGATTACACTGTACGGCTGTCTCTGGTGGCCTGACCTGCACCAAAAAGTTAAAAAAAGAAGAAACTGCCGCATTCACAATGCACCAATGAATCATTTATTATCTCGAGTTCTCATTTCTAAAAGGTTGCCACCTCGTGACCTAGGGCTGCATGACCTGACACATGAAGGCAGTGAAATGTACACTGTTCAGCAGGTTTTTATAGAAAAAGTATTGTGAATGTTTTCCATGGATGCCAATGAATTCAGTGTACATGCGATACTTGCTGCGTGTTCACATGGAACAGCATGAGTTTGGTGGCTCTGCCCCAAAGCCCACAACCGAAGCAGCGCCAAAAATGCTAACGACTAATTTTGTTCTCGTCCCTTTCCGCCTTTTACCTGACACGTTCCGGATGTATGTTTTGGTGTCGGAGAATGCAAACATTCATCGCGAAAAACAGGTCTGTTTTTCGCAAACAGGTGTTGTCAGGTGACGTAGTCCAAGGCTCAGCGCTTAAGCTGCTAAAGTTTGGCGGGGATGGGGATGTATTTTACGATACTATCAATAAAGTTAAAAAACTTGTTAAAGGCATAAGGTGTTCGCAGTGGATCTCGTGATGGCCTCGGGGGCCGCGCATTGAAAGTCAGAGGGTTGTGGAATCTGGCCGCGCTGGCCGCCCCCCCCCCCCCCCCCCCCCTCCTCCCAACTCCCGGGGTGGTCACAGAAGGAGCGGGCCGCCGTCGCTATAACAGGCAAGGCTCGCGTGGCAGCCCGAGCTGTCTCAGTACGCGGGTCTGTGGCTGGGGCTCGCGCGCTTTCGGCAGGCCTCCCGGCCTCAGGAATGAGATCATCATGACCCACAGCGGGGACGTTACCAGCGGTCCCGCGTACTCAGGTTCTAAGTGGGTGGTAGCAGCACAGTTCACAGCATGGAACCCTGATTATTGGAGTAATTACACATCCTGCCGACCGGACCGGACCGGACCGGGATGGCCGACCTCACCATCACGAGACGCCAAAAGGGTCCTTCAACAATATTGTCTATGATACATAGATGGTGTAAAACATTAATCAAACGTCGCACACAAATTCATATACTTCAACATCGCACCTTAAAACATACATTTTTTCTACTAAATCCCAGATCGCGTGCAACAGAAGCCGAAACAGAGAGCAAGGCTGCTGTTTCGGCTTCTGTTTCGGAGCGGGACTGCCAACTCCTACATCATTGGCTATCATACATATACATTTCCAGTACCTAAGACGCATATCAGCAAAACGTTGAATCGTGAATGATTGTTTGAATGCGGAAAAAAATGTTGATGAAATAATCGCATTTCAAGCAGGGACATAATTTTTGAAGATAGGTTGGTGGAGCAGTGAAAATATTTTCAATATACCGCCAAAATATGGTTGGCTCCAGATTGGTACACTTCTTTACAAAGTTAGGCGAGCGCTGAACTGAATAGGAAATTAGGTATGCCCCTCATTTGTAGACCTGTGTGACCAGCAACCATTCTCAATCAGGACAGAAGCAAAATGGCATAACTTGGCACTTAAGAACCATCCTTACTTCCCTGTCATTCCCTTTCATTAGTGCCACCAGACTTCAAACATTGAACTCACGGTTCCTTTTTAAGGGGAGGAAGACTGGTCGCTTGTGACTGCTACAGTGAGTCAACAGCCTTTTGCAGTGTCTTGAAAATGCGCGTACCGTTGACCTGTATGAATAATCACAGGTCAATATCTACCTCGATCGGATCATGTCGCCCACTTGCCCTGAACTGTGAATGCCTCTGGTTACTGAAAACAGGATGCTGAATCACAGCACCGCCTACGAAGTAAACAAGGCCAAAAAATTTAACCCTAGGCAGGTACCCATGACACTACAGTGCGAATACCCTTGCAAAGCCGCAGTGCATTGAAAGTCATCGCCCACCTTATATCAGTCGCGTCGCAACGATTTAAACATGCTCTTGCCAGCTAAAATCCTTTTGAGCAATGTGTACTGTCCCGGTTGGGACCATGAGAGTCGGATGGTGACAACAGCGAATCGGCCGACCGGTCGGGGCTTAAAAATAAACAATGGTTTATCGCCAATCAATTATCGAGTCGAGAGACCAACTAAAAATCGTAGGATATTCTTGTCGTTGGGCTGAGATGAAACCTAAAAAAGGTACCACGTTGCCATAAGGTACGGTATAAAGTGTCTTTACGAAATGGTTTGATCGTGTTATGTAACGAAATATATTCCCATAGAGACATAATATTTGAGACATAATGCGCTGTATTATTTCGTCGTTGCCGCCACCAAAATTGTCTCTCAAAAGTATATTTGGCACCAAGCATTGCGTGAAAACATTTTTTTGTCGCCGATCTTATCCACTTAGTCGGTAGGTTTTACTATCCATGAAACCTTGGACGGGATCAGATCTCCAGCCTGGTCGACTGTCGCTGAATCTCGGGCAGGATCAGGTCTCCAGGTCCACGTGCGTCTTCATGCATAGGACCACTCACAATCGGTCTAATAACGACTCCTGACGCGTGTTCTGTAATACAGGCAACGATATGTCATGCACGCAAAGGTCCTTTTGCTTACCAACTTGCTATGCATTACTTTTACTCCAATCCATGAGGATCCCGAACATCCGGTCTTCCAAGTAAGCCAATAACGACTCCTCACTTCAGCGGTGTGGACCCTGTCCTCGAAGCACTGCGTTTTGTACTGCACTGTAGCTTGCGCTCGTCCAGCAAGCGGCAGCAGATCATGATCGCACTGGCGGAACCGTTCCTCGGTATGGCACAACTTGCCATTCGATCACAGCCGCTTCGAAACGTGCGCAAGTATGGCGGTCACCTCAGTTTCAGTGTACAGTTCCATGATAACTGGATTTCCATTGATATTACGATGGCGAACACTGGTACATCACGTCGCCGCACTGTGAGTGTCTTCAGCCTCTCACAGTGTTCAGCGCTGGACGAATCCCATGGCTTGTGCTGATGATGCGCCTCCACGGCGTCGCTGCGTGGAGACCGGTCAGCTGTCACTGTCCCGCGAACCCCAGGCCTACGATGGGTGCGATTGTAACTCCGCTGATACCTGCTAGGGCTTGTCGTAGGATCCTTACGACACCTCACCGCCAAATGGGCTATCCTGTGCTATTTGTTCCAAGCAGCTTCCGTGTGCAGCTGAGGGCAACAGCCCTATTGATCATCATCGTTACCCCTTTGGGTTTATGAACTGTCTGACTAGGTGGGCTACTTTCTAGCTACGAGTCAATAGTCCAGACTCTTGACGCAGCACCAAATGCCAGCGCAAACCAGACGGATATCACCGACGTCAATTACGACTTACAGAGCAGTGCCCTTTGGCAGGGATAACTGCACAATCCACTTCCCAAGTTTCCGCTCAAGTCTGGTTGAGACAAACTCCAACATTCAAATCCCTGCATCCCCGCCCATGTGCTTCAAGTCAGACAGATCTTTCGCGATGGCTTCGGGATCATGCCGTGCGCGTTGACAAGAAGCTGCTACCTTCGCCAGCAAACGCTGGTAATGAACGTGCGTTGATAAGTTTATTAGCTGCTCGCTCCAGCGTCGCAGGACCGGTATCCAACCCTGAAATTCTCAAGGCCCATATCGCCGTCAGAGCGGCCTACCTTTGCTTCCCTTCAGTACAGATATCGCGCGGTGAACAATGGGAACAAAATCGTCTAAATTTTCATCTGGATGAAATGTAGCCCACGTGACATGCATAATTTTTATATACTCGTGTATACAGAGTTTTACTTCCATCTGCATGAAACCAATGTATCCTGCGATGCCTCTGTCTTTCCCACAGTGTTCGCCAGCATGCTCTGATCACGTCACTACTGGTGCATTTACACGTGTTCACTAAGCCCAGCCCGGTCGTGACCACAGCAACATGGAAAAGAGTCCATGTTCAGCCGGGATGGTCGAACTGGGCTTCGATCACGTCACAATACTAGGCTGCTGCGCGTCAGGCCACGTGGCTCCCACGTCAGACAGGGGCGCGCGCACGTAGGAGGGGACGCACCAGTCCAACACGTGCCGTCACTCGTTACACGTGCACCGGGTGATAACTATGAGTTGGAGAAAAACCAACGAGTGATGATTATGTTGTCTTGAAGCCTACCATTCTGCAAACTTCTGCACGCAGGCAAATGCACTCCAGGCCATATCCATGACCGCCAGCCTGAGACTCAGCCCCCCCCCCTCCCCCCCGCTCCGCGCGGCCAGCGCAAGCGTCACAACACCGCCCGCGTCATCTTTTGCGCAACGTCCTCGGCAATCCCTCCGGCAGTCTGTTGGATGCAGCGGCGCAGGTGTTGATTATTCTGAGCCACCCAACCTCCTCATACACCTGGCTCTTCTCTGGACCGCAGAAGTCCTCTATCCGTCTCGGTGGCGTGGCATAGCAACAGCCGACGGTAGAGCTGTCGAGAAATGAAAAGTGGGGAATGCGTTAACCGGCAGAAAAATTGTCATTTAATTACGGCAGAATGAGATGCTTTTACAGCATCATTCACTTTTTAGCGAAACAGTATGGGCTACATTCCATACACCTATACGAAACACAAATACTTGATGCATACTTCATGTTCAGGCCAATATGCATTCCAAGATATTTTACTGTGCTGCGTGGCTGCATAATTAATTTGAAGTGGAAATTGTATATTCCTTTTGGGTTTTGTGTAGAGTTAAAAAGCAGTTTCTCCGTATTTACAAAAGCTTGTCGAACGTAAACAACTCAGACATCTTAAGCGACACGTCAAATTTGCCTGGAGTTCTATCCCCTTCCTTGAATCAAGACACATGCTTTGGTGTAGTGAAGGGGGGATTTTGGGTTCACGCCCTCTCTCGAGGAGAACGTTGTCCGTATCGCGACAAAGAGAGGCCCCTTGACCGCAAGGACCCCTATGACCCGATTTGCCCCCCCCCCCCCGGGCGAAGTCCTGGCTATGCCACTGGGCAGATGGCAATGTGATCACCATAGAGGTGCAAGGGAGTTAATTGCTAACGTTCCGCATATAGTTGAAGCGCGTAATGAGCAATAACGGCTCAAGGAGCCGGTGGATCACCGACAGTGGTTGCCTTGAACTGTGGAGCTAACCGGCACGCTCGGCCACGTCATTTCCTGTTATGTGTGAAACAATCTCACATGTGCATAACATTCTGCGCCATATGTTACCATCCGTAAGCAGAACTATTGGTGCCGCAGTATTGAAGCCCTTTTCGATCCACATAAATTTCGCGCGTCATATTACCCTATGTAAAGGCGACACGTGTTCGTGCAGCATAAGTACTGGCGTAAGCGGAGGCACATTTTTCCTGACACCATATCATAGTTCATCGATTACATGTTTTGTTTTGCCAAATGCCTGAGGAGCTGAGCATAGATGATCTTTACATGCTATCCACTTACATTTGCGAAAAAGAATACGACTGGACGATCCAAACCAAACCATTTGGTTATCACACTCTACTCGTAATTGTCATGAATACACCATTTTCATATTATGATGATGACAAGTAGCTTTAGTGCTTACTTTCTGCATGCAAAATCGTACACTCCCCTCTTACCGCATTTGCGTTGCCCATTCCCAAAATATAGAGTTGCAAACACTAAACTGACCGATTGGTTGACGTCGTAAAATATCTGAAACTTTATAACCCCGTTAGGGCCACTCGCTCAGGCGAGAGGACGGATTTAATAGTCACTTAACACGCCAAGTAGAGACGTTTCTGAACGGTTTGTTCCGTTTACGACGGTACACGTCACACTTTGCTGACTTCGATCGTTTAAGGGGCCTTTCCTACCAGTGGGCTGATGTTGGATGCGGGAATGATTTTTGAACGCAGCGTGGCCAGTATCATGCTCCAGAGCACATCGTGACCTAGTGTAGGACTATGGTTGCATCACCTAAAGGTCAAGCAGAGGTTACGACAGTAGTTCCCCACTTCGTTAATGTCATTCACACCAGGCACAAGGTGCTGTCTTCAGGGAATAACACAGACGCAGCAAGAGGGACTCTCTAAGATCCGTGTTTTTGTTATTTTATAGCTGGCTGCTGACAAAACGCTAAAAATCGGCTCTCGCTTAGCTCCGTCCTCCCCTCAAGGCGATCTGGCAGCTGCGTCCCTGGACAATAGGCTACTAGGTTTGTGGTCGCCTAAGATCACGAACAACAGGGGAACAAGTACACTTACCACCTGGAAGCTCTCCCATTAGGCGAGCGCACTTGCTCACCGGCGCCAGCTGTATGGCGGTGCAGCATGCAGCGGCCGGCAGGGAATGCGAGAAGGATGGACCACTTAACTCGGAATTGACGGGGAAGGGCGTTTGTCGCCCCGTCATTGCTTTTGAGCTCCGAAACAAATGGGTCAGAGGTCTGAAATCATTAAAATCGTATTTGAGCTAGAGATTGAAATCTGTGTCAAATTGGAGTGGCCGAAATGACGTTATAAATGTGACCAACAATACAGAAGTCGAGCTTGTTGGGCACAGTTAATGTTCATGCGTACATATTTTGCCGTAGCAGGAGTATGAGCTCTGGCACGTATAATCAGGTGCGGACGGAATTGTAAAAAATGTGCAGCCTATGCTGGGATTCAATTTCACTGATACGTCTCAGTATGATCAGAGCAGATCAGGTCGATCCTTAGGTCATTCCAACTTCGCCTAAATAGCATCACACAAGCACTAAAAGCGTTTCATGCTTATGGAGCATGATTCGGGACATCATCTTAACTATAGCCCGCCACCATGTGACAAATGCTTCTTAGCGGCCGGTTCAATTAACGGTTTTGCACGAGACACAACATCACGGAGGCGGCTCATGGCCCAAGCGCGATAATGATGCCATCAGAGAGGCCTCGTCCGCGCTCAGCCGAAGTTATTTTTGAAACTTTACCTTGCACAACCTGAGCACGTGCCCAAGACACGTCTTTGAGGCGATCTTTATGCGTAGAAGACCCTTCACAACTGTCATGCTGCGGGCCAGAGCGATTGAATAAAGCGAAAGCCAGTGTGCAGTATGCGGTCCAGCTCGTTTGACATGGTCGGGCCTCAGCTGGGCCTGGTGTCTATATTTCAACATTTTCGACGATATTAATACAATTTTCTAGAATGCATACGCGATTAGGTCAAATCAAAGAAACGCCATGACCGCTGGCCTGACGTATGACGTCATTACTGGTCTGCAGGTTTACAGCTTGTCATGTGCTTGGGTTCACACAAACCAGAAGTGCCTTCCCCTGCTTGAACTGTCTCGATCGGTTCATTGCTTTCGCATATCTTCAGGGGCGTTTGGGGCAGCCCCTCCCCCCCCCCCTCGTCAATGAATGTCAAATGAAAAACACGCCAGTAAATACCGGATTAACTAGAGAGCTTGTCTGCACGATGTCACACGCGGACGGTGTCGCTGGACATAGCAGAATGCTCAACAGCCAGAAAATCACGCATCATCTTGTGAGGCAAATTTACCTCATTCTCAACTGTTACGAATTGGATGATATCAACGCCTGTTTTTCAGCAGCATCAATCAAAAGTATATGAACCATTTGTGGTGATCAGTTGCCCCCTCCGTCGATTCCCGAGCCTCTCCGTCAATTTCCGCGCCTGCTCGAAATTCACAGTGCCTCGTTTATTTAATGGACGTAGTCCGCTTGGCTATACCGAAGGGAGTTCTATAGAGGGAGATAGAGCACCTCCATGTTCGCAGGATTGGCGAGACCTTTCGGGGTCCTCGAGGTGTCATGAAAATTCTTACGTGGATTCAGTTATGCCTGACGTGCTCTTCGCCCTGGTCAGGGAGAGGAAGGTAAACTAAGGCTGAGCTAAGCTAGTGAGCTAAGAATATGCATACAGCCTTACACCAATTCGTACGAAGATTTCTAGAAACATGGTTGAATGTATCCTGGCTCCAGGTGCCAGATGTGCGGCAATTATGCGCGACAAAGGATGAGGTGTTTTGCTGTCGTAATGAAAGCATGTCAAACAGTCCCGTTGTTGCCCGTTCTGAAACACGCAGGGACAGGGACAGGGACGATTTCGCAGGGACATTCGCACTCCCAACAACATTTCCACCGCACATAACTGAATTGTCATTGAAAGAAAAGAAAGGGAATACGTTTCCATCTTCGTGACAGGTCCATACATAGTGGTGTGGAAGAAGGACCGGCGGGTGATCAGCGCGCGCGAGGCGATTGTGGCGCGAGACACGCGCTACAGCCTGGTGGAGGGCTACAACCTGAGGATAGCCGGCGTCCGGCCCAGCGACCAGTCGTCCTACACGTGCTCCATCGACACCGAGCCGCTGACCGAGCTCACACACCAGCTGGTGGTGCTCTGTGAGTACCAGCCCAAGGCCGGCCTTCTTGTGCCGATTGGTTTGGAGATGAGTTATTTTTTTGTGTTCGCTGATTCACTACATCGTCGCATCACCCTGCATCTTGTGTTTAACTACTGTCTATCAATGATGGCACGGGTCTCACTGACATGTGTTGGCCGTGTTGTGAATAGAAAGTTTCGTCAATGCTCCGTCAGTATCCGCTCCACCGCCGAGGACGTCACTTCGCTCCGCCACCGAGGACGTCGCCCCGCTCCACCGCCGAGGATGTCACCTCGCTCCACCGCCGAGGACGCCACCGCGCTCCATCGCCGAGGACGTCACCCCGCTCCACCGCCGAGGACGTCACCCCGCTCCACCGCCGAGGATGTCACCCCGCTCCACCGCCGGGGATGTCACCCGCTCCATCGCCGAGGATGTCACCCCGCTCCACCGCCGAGGATGTCACCCGCTCCATCGCCGAGGATGTCACCCCGCTTCACCGCCGAGGACGTCACCCCGCTCCACAGCTGAGGACGCCATCCCCCCCCCCCCCCCTCCACCGCCGAAGACGTCACCCCGCTCCACCGTCGAAGACGTTACCCCGCTCCAGCGCCGAGGACGTCACCCCGCTCCACCGCCGAGGACGTCATACCCCCCCCCCCCCCCTCCACCGCCGAAGACGTCACCCTGGTCTTGACGCGCGATGGGGGCCGGAGAAGAGGACGGCCTGGGGCCCTCATAACGCTTCCTGCTCCGTTTCCAGACGGGCCGGTGGTGACAACAGGGCCCTCCAGCGGGGTGCTGGTGCTGGAGCGAGGCAAGGAGGCGCACTTTGAGTGCTCAGCGGTCGGCAATCCAGAGCCCTCTATGTTCTGGCGAAAACAGGTCAGTCGGTCCCTGCTTGCAACGCCTCGTGTGCTGGAGTAGGCAGACGGCCGCTTGTGTCCTCTCGTATGCTGGGGTAGGCAGCCGGCAGCCTGCATCCCATCGTGTGCCGGAAAAAGTAGCCGGGCGTCTGCAACTCCTCGTGTGCTGGAGTAGGTAGCCAGTTGCTTGCATCTCCTCGTGTCCTGGAGTGGGTAGCCGGCCAATTGCATCACCTCGTGTGCTGGAGCAGGCAGGGCAGGAAGCTTCCTTCTCGGAATAATTCGTGCTGTGAACCGCCCATCGATCCTCTTCGAGATCTGCTGAAAGTAGGCCGCAATGGTGCCCAGCAACTAGGAGAGATCGAGAATTAAATTTGACAATTGATTATAGCAGCATTAAGCTGACATTGTTCAGGATTTCGTATTGCATACGTTTTGCTTTACGAACATCATGAGAAAGCTGCCAGCTTGGTGATGCCAGGCGCTGTAATGCAATCGGCCCAGTCTGAACATTTTCCTCAGCTGTATCCTTTCTCAGCAATCGGGGGCCAATGCCAAGGCCAGAATACTTAAAGGAAATGCTCTACATTTGTATGGGGGTTTGAACTGACATAGCCATCCTGAAGATCATTTGATACGGTTTACAGCTCTTCCCTTCTTAAGACCTAAATCCTCCAAATTTCTGAGCACCACACCTCCAAAATGTGTTGACTTTTTCGTGCGGACTATTTTAAGGCCACCCAGGCATCCTTGACGCCGTAATAACGTCATTCAAATTCTTTCATTTCATTGGTCAGGCGGCGATCGAGGTGAAAAAGTTATGTCGAATTGTGGATATCTGGTATTCGTGAGCATACTTTCAAGAGATGATAAAATTTGATTGGGTCTCAATCAATGTCGTGTATGGTACGGTGACGCAATCAAACAATAACGTATTGAGGAGCATGTCTATTAAATGCAGAAATTGTGTTGTCTTGAGCAATCTGTTCCACTTGAAAGTATACCAATGGTTATAAGTCAGCTTATTTCATCATATATGGTGCCTGCTTCAATATCTTTAAGCGTGGAACATTGTCATTAAGGTAACGCTTATACGGTGCCCATCCTTTGTATTATTTCATTAATTTCACGGCTGCTCTCCTCAATATGTTTATTTAGGGATTTGCTATGTCTGCATTCGATTACCTGCAACTATCGATGACCAGCATAGTGCCATTTATCAGCTTAAATCTTTAGGTGACAACATGCATGTGCTCAGTTATTCAGGAAGCGTGTACCCGTGTGTTAATCCATATCACTTGCTGCTGCTTCATTTTTTGCCTGAGTCTTTGCAGCGGCTTTATAGACACAACAGTAAGCACCGCATGCATAACCCGGGCAATGGATTCCATTTCTAGGCCTCGTAGGACTGGGATGGAAGCTTTAATTTTCCTGCACGACCTCTGAGCTCTGTTGTTCGCATCACGCGGCAAACGCTCTAGAAAACTTTATTAGATGCCCTCATGCATATTTAACTGCCACTTCTCCCCAAGAACTTGCGAGGTACGTTCTCCCACCGGCATTCTACGTTCGCTAACGTGGCTTTTTGTTTTCTCCCTTGACGTCGGATCTAGGCCGGCCTGCTACCGTCAGGAGAAGCACAGCACAAGGGCAGCCGGTACACAGTTGCCGAGGTCACCCGACAGATGGCAGGAGTGTACGAGTGTGTCGCTGAAAACGGCCTCGGCAAGCCCGGCGTGGGCACGGTCAGCCTCCAGGTCCAATGTAAGAAACGCGCTGCATTTGCAGCTTTATTGTGGGAGGACACGTCTCCATTATGTAAGTAACATGTACCATGCAAAAGCACACCGTCCGTCAAGCCGCAAGCATTTGGGCTCAAGCCGTAAGCATTTGGGTTCAAGCCGCAAGTGCGTCGCTATGATGCAGAGACACTGTAAGGCCTAGCCGCCGTCCAATATGCAGGAATATCGTGTCAGTCAGTGTTCAAGGTGCGGTGATAATGCGCCACCAACCTCCAGGCCCGTCGTGTGAGGGCAGACCTTCAGCAGTCATGTCTGCTGCAGTAGGCCTCTTAGATATACATAAACACCTTGTGTGGGGACACGCTGGGGGTTTATTTGGTCAACGCCGCTGAACGCAAACTCTCAAAATGTGCTACGCGGTGGCGACGAACTGTGTGCAGTGGGACGACTGCACTTTTGTCCTCCTCTTCTGTCTTACTTTGTTCTTTCCACGCAGCGTCTCAGGGTTCAAGTAGAAATTTGGCTAGAATTGGGAGACCGCTGTCCAAATGCTCCTCTAATGCGCCGTGCCTGGTGTGAACACAGAAGAACCAAAGGTCGCATGAACATGTTTCTGCCAGGCGGGTAATTTGTCTGCCCCTGGTCTGACCTGCCCGTTCGCTGATCACCAGCTGTGTGACATATGCTGTTCTTAGTAAGGTCATGTCCGTCGCAGACTCGCCGGAAGTGGAGGTCGAGAACAGCGTTGTTCACGCCGGGGAGGGGTTTGAGGCCCAGCTCGTGTGCTTTGTGTACGCGGATCCACCGGCCGAGGTGAGTGCTGTTACTTAATGAAAATAGCTATTGTTTGATACAGGTGTGTATGTACATACAAATTCTTATTCGGACGTGCATTGAACAACTGAATCACATTTATGCCTAGTAGTTTCAGCTGGATTCTGTATCGCAAACGTGTGCCGTGAATTATTTTCAAATGAGAAAAATTAGCCGGAGAAATCAATCTTTGGTCAATCAGCTGTCATGGAGCATGTTTTAGGACAAATACGCCCCCACTCCGCCATACCAGGAGTCCATACTCTGTGTAGTTCTTCCGCATCGACGCATTGCCGACGATAGCGGTTGATCATTTAGGCGTGGACTACAATGGTACATTAATGTCTGGCATGCGCTCACATTGAAAGAAATGGTAGGATTATGCCGATGTTCGTCGCTACTTTTCGCACATGTCCTGGTGATAGGGTTCGTGATGCTGCCACCAGTGCTAACGATGGCGTTTCATCACCAGGTCCGCTGGGTCAAGGAGAATGGCTCTCTTCATCCATCGCGCCATGTCCCCTCAGAGGAAGTGCTCGTAGGAACGAGGCACGTGCTCACAATTCGGCCTGTTCACACCGTCGATTTTGGCACGTACTCGTGCCAGGCGTTCAACCATCTTGGCAATGCAAGCGGCCGGATGGCACTTTCAGGTAGGGAGATTTATGCATTCAATATGTGCCAGGATACCGTCACTCCCGGCGATTCCAATTTGTGCTAGGGTACCGTCACTCCCGGCGATTCCAATTTGTGCTAGGGTACCGTCACTCCCGGCAATTACAATTTATTTCACTTCTATTATTTGTGATGACAAATTTGTACGCACCAAGAATGATTAATAACTGATGAACCCGGTGACTTACACGGCTCCGTTTGATGGACTACAAGAAAATTTGTCTGCAACACGCCGAGGACTGTTTTGTTATTTGGGTTGACTCCATGGTTTTGATAGACGTCTGCACTTCTCACCTATACCTCTTCACCAGCACGACAAATGGATCGACTGGATTCCTTTTCATCACTAGTTTTCACGAATGCCTTCTCACATAATGTAAGCACGTCCTACCTTGACACATGCCCTGTCAATGAAAGACCACACCCAACGTCAATACAACAGATTTACTATTATCCGCGCGGATTGTGTATCACCGTTCTTCGTACTTGGACGCTATTATAATCACTTGGAAAAGTCGACCAGACCGTCTGTGAGAAACTGTTGGTCTTTCCCCGGAACCAAGTCTTTGGAGCCGCTTGGGCCTCGCAATATTTACCCATCGATATAGAGGACAGAGTATTTTCGTTGGCCTTTCAGAAACTGGCCAGCCCTGGTCATTATAGTGGTTTCGGCGGCAGGGTGCGTCGTCGGAACATTCTTAGTCTGGTGTGCTTAGCTCTTAGAGATTGCTTGCGCGCCGTTTGTTTCGACATAAGCCCTACGAAATAATCCGTGTTGTATCACAAATCGCCGAGGACTGCAACCAGTCAGCTTCAGCTCGCCTCTGCACTGTGGAATGTCATATACAGATTGTTTCAAACTTTCAGTCCAATAACAACTTTTGTAATTGAGTTTTCTTAACTTACCACGAACTCGAAGCAATTTTAATAACATGGGTAGTATTTCAATGGCTGTCTTATTCTGGCGGTTGGGTTATTTACCATTTTCTGTGCTGAACGAATGAAATCCGCTCATGTGTGGTCAAAACATGGTTGTGTCATGCCACGACTTGATGCTATACAATAACTCAAGCTTGGGCAAGTTATTCACTCTCATTCAAGTTTTATTTTGGTTCGATTCAATTCAGCCCTTCATTAGGTTATGGTAACGCGAAAGTGCTGATATTTAAGGTGAGAAAGGCAGGTTGTGAATATCTTCCAACGAAAACTGCGCACGTCGTAACTCCAGGGCAGTTGTTCTATGCATGCGTCCTTCTGTAGAGATAATTAGTTTAAGTAAAAGTACCAAAGCTGAGTTTCAACCCCTTCCTAGTAAGCTTTTCGTAGAGCTGCCTTGCTTTTCGCACACAATTAGGATTAAAAGCATAGAGTTGTGACGAAACCAACACTGCACAAATCGTACATCTTGATGACAACATTTCGGCAGTGTTTTAATCACACGATCACACGTACCCCTCGTGTAGTCGCTCGACGTAGGTCCAAGAGCGTGCATTCAAGACGGACTTGTCCAGCATCATCACCCCCGATAACTGGTTGTACTGTGGCAAGAGCAGCTATTGTGTGGAACTCGTGGAACTTGTTTATGCGACTGATAGACGCATCTAATGACCACAATTTGTTTTCAATATCAATGTGGTGTCTGATCAGGCTTCCAATATTTGACACATAACTTAAGCACCGGCCAAAACCAGCAAATCCACGGTTTGCAGTAGAGGTAGATAGCAGAAGTAGATCGCGAGTGATTTGCGCTCCCGAACTCGGGCACGTTCAGCAGCATGGTTCTGCGATCCGTCCCAATTTTTGGTTTGCCTTCTAGGCACTGCTGCAGGAACAAAACAGTGATGACCTACCACACAAACTCATTCCAGGTAAAAGTCCTGGCAAACTAATGCTCCGGAAATAATTAAGCTCAGTGACCCACACTGATGAAAAATGGCACAGAGTATGGGTGTAATTCGACGAGTGTATACAGGTTTCCGATTTCTCAACTTTTTTCTCACTCCCGCGCCATCCGGCTTCGCCAGCGTAAAATCACACGCCGGACTCTGTGTCAGCGTCATTTTACACTAAGACGCGTTTTTATTCCAATGTGAAAGACACAGCCATGCAAAGTGACATAGAAACTGTAAGCGTTAAAGGAAATGTTCCACGTTTCAAGGCATTAAAGCAAGCATCAGATGTGATGAAATAAGTTAATTTATGTTACAAATATTAATATACCTTGAAGTGGAAAAGACCGCTCCAGACAGCGCAACTTCTCTATTTGGCAAAAATTGTTCTTCAATGGGTCATTGCATGATTGGATCATGGAACATTTATTCAACGTTGAGATACTGCCAAGCTCGCCTTGCGAAATTGCCATTCTAGCACTCACTTGTAGTGCTTAACTAGCCGAGATATCGCAGTGCCAGTGCTAGATGTGTTCACTGAGCCAAGTATCGTCATGTGCTTGTGTTTTGACACTTTTTCGTAGTGTTCTTGTATATTTATCCTTGAGTTTGGGTTGTTTCCATGTGTTAACATGCGCGTTTATGACGCTGTTCTTTACTTATTCTATTGCAATCCTCAGTTTCATAATAACTGGTAATTAAGTCAAACTTCTTACATTATGTAGCACAAGACGTGATTCGTGATGGAGGGACGCACAGCTTGCTCGGCATTGATCGAGAGCTCATTGATGTTCACTATGTCTGGGAATCATGCCTACGGGCGCCAGAATTAAATGGTTCGGAGATAATATTCGTCTTGGCCTTGAACGCCGTATGGCGAATGGGGTGGCAGAATTTGGATGACGTTGTTGTGGTACCATGCATGACTGAATGGCCTTAGTCTGCACAAAAATCTGCACATCTTCGTGGGCGTAAACCTAAAAATAAAGGGTTTAAGGTCTGATGGGGGACAGAACTATGCACTGTAAAATATGATCTTCAAAATGGCTGTATCAGTCCAAAACACCACATAAATGTGGAACGCTCTCTTTAAATCACACTGTGGTGTGGAATGACACTGATGCTTTTGATGTCAGTCCTCAGAACAGCTTTGTTTGACACCGGAGACGAAATTTTCCAGGTCATTGTGGTTTATTCCGGTAATGCCTGCATTGCTCATATTTCATGGTGAAACACATGTCCTAAAACCTGTCGTCTCACCGCTACACTATTCGAAAGACGAAGAATCACTCCTTTGGAGCGTCAAGTGCGACTCATGCACTCCTAACTCGTACCAAATCCAGAAGTATAGGGTCTGAAATCTGGTGAAAATATCATCGCAATAGACCCAACACCTTCCCAATGACAACTTGATTTGTGACCAGCGCCGGGTACCATGTGAATTTACATATACTAGAAGCATTGTGAACGAAATGATATTTATTACTCACTCGACCTTCCCCTTTCAGCATCCCAATAGGCCGCGTGGCTCTTCCCATGGCTTCATTTTTGGCCCATACCTGCTTTTCTGATGACAAAGCAGGACACCATTTCATTACCTTTGCGTGTTTTATAGCCAACATTTCGTTAAATCCCGCTGTACCCCGTCTTTTTATATCCTAGATGTGTCCACGTATTTTACATTTTGGCCTATCGCCGTCTATTGTTCGGCACCGGAGACGCCAAATTCGATAAATAAACGTGAGAAATGACGTTGAAATGTTAGATTTACGCTCCTCCATACTGTGCAAAATTGCTGAGCTTTTGTGCATTCACAATCAGATCCCGTTGAAAACAACCAAAGACTGCTGCTTTTGTGTTGTTTTTTGCAATCAGCCTAACAGCTTCTGAGAGCTGGGTGGAAGTGTGAGGAGAAACATGCAAAATCAGACATGCATGAGACTAGTTTCCCTTTTTGCAACTTTCACTGGCCTACTCTAAGGCGGATCACTTCACGTATGCACATTTTAGAGGAGTGCTCGGGTGCCCTTGCAAACAGAGGATTCCTTTTGAGCCTGCCGGTGCGCAAGGCTGGTTCATCGTCTCAACAGGAGGCCCAAAAGCCCATCTGGGCTATTAAGAAGGAACCGATAAAAGGGGAGAAAACATGGAGCCAGACGTGCAATGTGCCGTCGCATAACACATGACTGGGACCATCCGCACAGGTGCACCAGCGCGTGCTCGGGTGACCAGCAGCCCGATCGGTACAGCGCCAGATTCGTACCAGCTGGCCTGGGAGGTGCGCAGCTATTCTGCCGTACTGGAGTACAAGGTCGCCTACGGACAGGGGAAGGTGAGTGCTTGGCGAGAGCGCCCTTCTTCTTTCCTGTGCCGGCGGTCCCACGCGGACAAAGGAAGGTGCGCCTCTGTTGGACCTCTCATGGCCATAGAAAGGCCACCGCTGCCGCCAGGTGCGCAAGGTTACAGGGAGGTGTGCCCGAACCCCGTTGGTGACGTTTAAGTCTCTACCACCTGTGTTCACCAATAGTGTCGTGCTTGCTGTCGCAATGAAACACACGGAACAACCGTCGCCCAATGAACGTGCAGTGTCTCCCACAGAACGAAGACAGGGCAAACACATGACCTCCACTCGCAGAACCTGAGCGCGGGCGGGACGTCGCCCAGCTGGCGGGAGGTGCTGGTGCCGCCCACCGGCAGCGAGGTGGTCGGCGACTCTCTGCACCGTCAGCAGATCCCGCTGACCAAACTGCGGCCGGCCACCACCTACGACCTGCACGTGCGGGCCCGCAACCGACACGGCTGGGGCGCCGTCTCCGAGATGTTCCACTTCTCCACACTCGCCAGGGGAGAAGGTGGGATGAACGCCCTCACGTGGTCCATCGTGCCATCGTGGTCCATCAGAGAAAGTAGCGGTACTCCTCATCGCAAAATTGCGTTACTTAAGTATTTCAGCGAAATCTCCCGGACAGTTTGTCAGCGAATGGTGTTGTTGTTGCGAAGCGTTTTAGCTATATTGCGGGAGAATTTCAACCAACTTCTAAGCAGAACCAGGGGCTGATATTGCTAGCACCATTGTTGTTGGCGTCATCTAGGTTCAGACCCAGTTTCTAATCGCTGGCTTGAGACGTGACGGCCTTTCGCTGTGTCGGTTTCACTTTGTGCTCGACTCGCGAGTTCATTAGTGTTGAGCTGTTTGTTTGACTGCACACCAAACGCTTTTCGCAGCCCTGGAGTCCAGAAGCTACAACAACGGCTCTGAGCTCCGGTGTTTGCCTCATGTGTTATCTCTTGTCTGCGCTGCTTTCGTCATAATCGCTCTTATCACAGGTGAGTCGCCCTTTTAGCAGGCAGAGTGATATGCTTCTGGCGAGGGTGTTGCCACATATCACGTTTGTCCCATGTCTCCGGTCGCGTTTGTGGGGCGTATGACCATGTTTGCTAAAATATTTTAGACCAGTTGTCATCTCCGCTTGTTTCGCAAGAATTGTCATGTCAATTTTTGTGCCTAAATTCGTTTGCCTGTCTGTAGTGAGTAGGTTTAGTATTTCATGTTACATGTTGGCCGGTTCCTGTTTTTGGCTGTTGTACTGGAGCAAGTTTTCGTGTGGGATCTTCGCGGCATGTGCTTGCCTTAACGTTGTCTAATTTTTTGTGGTCGGATTGAATTGTCGTCTCCCGAATCACTTTTGAGGCGTCACCTTAAGAAACATGAGCTGGAAGTTACGTTGCATAACCGCCTATTATTTTCAAAAGGGCAAAAATGCAAACCGAGAGGCCATATTTCACTCCGCTGGGACTTTTCTGGCTCTCCTTAACTCTGTGGCACATGCCGTTTCGTTTAGACTCGTGTCATCACAAAGCCGATTTTATCCTTGTTACTGGCCTCAGACGAAGACAACACCTGAGATCCAGTCTCCCCGTCGTCCAAGTCGGCGAGAGCACTTCACTGGCACGGGCGGTGGGGCATCGCCGGCTCTGGTCGGCGGGGACCGACATCGACCCAAGCTGTGCGTCCGCCCAGCCAGGCTGGCGCCAGGCGACTCCAGGGCGGGGACGTGATCACGTGACGTCACCGCACCGCAGACGACGTGGCGAGCGCGCAGGCAGCAAGGAAGGCGGGCTTCCGCGACAAAGAGCGCCGGTCACTGTGATGTGGCCGGCGCGGTCAGCCGTCTCCGACCGCCGCCCGCGCTGCCGGTCTCGGCCGCCGGACCAGCGCCGCCTCGCCGACGGTGCGTCCCCGACTGTGATGAGAGCCGGCCTGCCGCCGCGGCGCGCTCTCCGTCGGTGGTGGAGTCGGCCCCGTCGCCGCGGGGCGTGGGGACCTACACACCCTCCATGGCGGGCGTGGTCGGCCCGTCAGGTGCTGGAGCTGGCCGCGTCAGGTTGACGTGCGCTGTTCCGTCAGTCACACGGTCTGGGCCGCTCTTCGGCCCCCGCTATGCACTTCGTCGTCTGTGATTCCGCCCGCGCAAACCCGCCTGGTGCACGGGGAGGGGGGGGGGGGATGGTGCGAGACGATCGTGACACTCGGAGAACAAGGGGCCGGCACGCGTCGCTGGCTGAGTGTGTGAGTGGGGGAGGGGGGGGGGAGAAGTAGGAGAGAAGGTAGCAAGGGGAAGGCGAATTGCACCGAGGGGCGGCCACACTGCGGCGCATGTGGGCAAAGTCCGACGCCGGTGCACGGTCTGACCCCGGTGCACCGTCCGACCCCGTGGGCACAGTCCATCCCCGTGACAGGCTCACGTGGGACAAGTTGTAATGTGACACGTACTCGGTGATAAGGTACCGGGACTTCAAACAGGCTCTGGCACTTCAGTTGTCCAAGCAGTGCGTGTGCGTGTGGAAAGTGCCGAAGTACGGTCTTAAAGTGAGTTAAAAGTGAAAAGTAAGTGAAATGTGTGTCACATGTTTTGTGTTTACGATTACTAATTATGGATTGGTTCACAACATGGCACGCGTCCTAAGCGATTCACAGAGCGAAGGAGCGCATAGCAAATATTTGTTTTCGATCTCCCAACAACTTAACCTTGCTATCGTAGCTCTGTACACAACCTGTAATGATTACCATGACGTGAAGCATGTCTGTTTCTCACGATTAGTGAGAATTGCCTGAGGCATGATTAAAGGTTTGGTTTTATGTGCGGCAATGCTTCCAGCGTCGCACAAGCCATAGCTGACAACAGTCTCACAAACACAGCTCGCGCTGGAGGCTGCTGCATATTCGAACGCATTCGTCCGGGTGCCCCTTGCTGTCTTCTCAAGCTGTCGAAGGCAATCAGAGAACAAAATGTTACAAATATATCTCAGAAAGCACGTCCTGAATTCGGCGGCATGACAATAGCAGGCATGAATTTGAAAAAGAGCCAAAAGGCAAGACGCGGTCAATTGATCCACTCCATATTTATACCTAGGTTCGTTGCACGCATCATCTGGAGAAAGGAGGCCAGCAGACCTGGCAAGACGAAATCAAAGTATGTAGTCTAGGTGCGGATACCACTGCGTTACAGCAACAATGTGTGGGTTTTTAAGCGCAGCAAGTTTCCTTGATGTTTTGTTTGTTACAGACTACAGATTGCGTACGCTTTAAAAGTTTTTGCCACGATATAGATAATAACTTAACCATTTATCAAGTCATTCAATTAGCGAGTGAAATGGAGTGTAACTCTTCTTAGCAGTGCAAAAATTCAGGACCAAGACTCGACGCTTGCGGCAACTTTATCCGTCAGGATTTCATTGCGCTAATGAATCATTACGTCATTTAACATTTCATGTTAAAGACTACGTCGTAAATGCTGATTCTGAAGACTACACTACTATCGTAAATGGTGACGTGTATTGCCTATGTGTAACCACTCTCAATGCGTGCTTTAATTTTATGGTGCAAGCTAGGTATTATCTTCACCATGTATGTCATCATCTAGGTGTTGTTATTCAGCACTTCTTGAATAGCCCCCCAGGCATCACGGAAAAGGCTCGAGTTACACAATGTCACGCCTTTTATTGATAATGCTAGGGTATAACACACGAATAGAACAGTAAACCCGCCATTAAAACCCGGCCAGTCAAGCATCAAAATAAGCTAAGTAAATGATTGGTACTTATACGGTCGGACTAGCTTTCGTAACTTCATGTTGAGTTTCTTGCTATAACGTGCTGCCGTGTTTTGACCTGCGACGGTGACATTCACTATGGCCGTGCTGCTTGGTGGCGGCCCATGAGTACAACATGGAACCGATAAATTTTGATTCAGTAACCGGAACGTGCCGCATTTGTCAAAGAACTTCCCGTACTGATCTTGTCGTAATAGTTCTGATAAACCTCCAAGTGTGCTCACAGTAAGATTGTTTCAGAGGCTGTTTATGAATTGATGGACTAGTTCACAATATCAATACACATGGTAATTCTGTTTCGGTAAATCATTGTCAATTCGTTCCTAGCTTTAATTGATTTGTTCAAAAAATAATTCAGTGGAATGTCCCTTAAACAGAATTTAAAAACTTTTGATATATTGAACAGCATTTTGTATTGTGCCTCTCGCTGCAAAGGCAAACTTTTGGATCATGCCGTTGTTATC
The DNA here is from genome assembly GCF_011947565.3 of Pollicipes pollicipes. Lineage (NCBI taxonomy): Eukaryota > Metazoa > Arthropoda > Thecostraca > Pollicipedomorpha > Pollicipedidae > Pollicipes > Pollicipes pollicipes. The sequence continues at coordinate 32,827,387 of NW_023596420.1, forward strand.
GCCTGCTTTGTCAGCGAATGTATGCATGGTTATTAATCAGTTGCTGCGCATGCAATGTTTGTATGTCTGTGTGTTAACGACCTGACAAACATTTTTAGCCAAGTTAATTCACGTTCCCTCAAGTGTAGTCCAATAGAATATATGTTTCGATGAATCCTGTGCACACGTATTTTCTTGCAATGTAACCGGGCAAAAAAAAACACACGAGTCGCTCGCGCGATCGTCATAGACCAATGTCTGTGCTGTCCATGTTCAGACTCCGACCCCAGTGTGTCCTGCGATGATATTTAGACTGAGGCAAGCACTGCTCTGTCTAAATAAACGTTTGACATAATGTGCATGTGCTCTGTCTCCGCAGTACCATGGTATGTACTGAAAAGACGATATCAATGACGGGCAATCTTGGGCATGCATTTTGTATTTGCCGACTGATTAAGTCGAAATGCGACAATGAAGGTGTGAAGGACGCTCACCGTGTGCTTTGTGACCACGCTCTCTGCGCTGGATAATTTCTTCCGTGATTTTGCCTAGATGGTCAGCCGTTAATATGCCTCAAATGCTTATGCGACAACTGCATGCAAATCGCACCTGATGAAGGTTCATTGAGATATCAGGGTACCGTCGACGATACAATAAGGGCTCGGCTCATCATTTCTACCGTTTGCCTAGTTGTTCCATTTAATGAAGTCACAATTTCGTCAAGTCTAGTAATCAGCCGCGAAATTTTACCGAACAAGAGGCCTCTCCGAAACGTCGCAGCAAGGTATTATAAATTGCAGGGCACTAAACGCTAACCGAAACACTACAGTAAGATAGCTTGAAATCGAATATGGTAATACGGTAATAACAAAACGATCATGAGATAACTTGCAACATTTCCGTCCGTCCCTATGGATGAGTTGGATGGATGGATGAGACCGCCTGCCTTTCCTTCCACTAATCCGTGGCGGGTTGGGTTCGAGTCGCTTTAGACGCTCGTTATTTTTACTTGACTGCGATGACCTGCAACCGGTGGCAGCGGCCACGTTAAAGGTCTGGTGACGTCAGAGGGCATGACAGACCTTGCCGAGCACTGCGGGTACACTCAACTTTCGCTATTAAATTCTGCCGTAGACCTGGAATTTAACGACCGGATCATGGAACCAGAGCTCAAGCAACAAGCAATGCTTAGCGTGGGCTGTGATCCCAGAAATCCATCCACTCAACAGATTCGGACCAAATCCTTAAAAATGAAATATCTCGGTTTCAATCGCACGTAACATTACTGATTCACCGTTAGCACAAACTTTGTTTCAATTTTTAAACAGCAAGAAAGTCAACAACGCCGATCCTAATAGCTGCATACCCAGCACTGCATTCCACCAGGCTTTAGCTCATAAAGGGTTCATTCTATGTTGCTTTATTATTGTCGCGGCGTCTTCTCACAGCGACTACGTTGACATACCGAGCATCGCCGCTATCTCACTCGTAATTATCAATAGCACCGATAGTCGAGGCACACGTGACATGCAACGCAACGCAACCGCATTGAGCAAAATAAAAATGCGTTTGCACATCATCGGGCTGCAAGTGATCCGAAACAGACATCCTCCGCCAAACATCCTCCTTGAAAATTCACACACGCTACAAGTGTGAGATCGTTCACTAAGTCTGTTTTCAATTGCGCAGGATTAGCTGTCAAGTGATTCGCGACATCAAGCCGCGAAGCCCGAATTCCAACCTCAACTGCTAGAGGACTATCTGAAGCGGTCTCCGGCGTCTGTCGGTCATGGGGCTGCGATGCTCCTGGCCTTTGTGATTATATACGCCAAACATCCCTTTCGTAATTCGACTGACTTGCTCGTAATATGCCGCAAAACGTCCTGCTAGCTCTTACATTAATCCAGCGATGTGTCTCGCTGTATCTACGCACTCTGCCGCCTTCCCCACATTGCGAGGTGGAAATGAATAATTCAAAATTAAACACAGCGGGGAATATGTTAACCATCGCGGAAGCCGAATTGCCCGGCTTTGGGGAACCTAATTGCCCGTCCTGTTTCAAATCGCGCTTAATCCAGCGATTTAGGAGACCCGCGGAGCTTTGAAGTGTCACTCTTCCGTGAATGAAGAATGCGCGTCGGTGTTTAAATAAGGGAGCATGTCCTAACGACACTAAAGAACTTCCTGCGCATCCAAATTGCCGCATACACTATCGGCAACTCTCGGCTCTAATCCGTACGCAAATGACGAATTAAAGCCACATCGACAGCGATGAAAAGCCCGAACAAGTCCGACATGACAAAGCGAACTGCCTGCGCCCACAACGGTGGCGAAAACAGCACGTGGCACTTCGCGGGGGTGTCAGCTCCGCGGTCTCGATATCCGATCTGGCATCTGATTCCGCGGCCATGTTCTCGCACGGCTGGCTGTGACGACGGCGAGAACTTCTCCGACAGAGGATCCCGGGATCCAGAATCGGCAGACAGCTCGGAGCACCTCACAGCAGAAGATCCCTGGATACGGACAGACATCTCGGAATTAACTTGGGCAAGGATCCAAGAAAGCCGTCGGACAGCTCTCGAGGCTCGCCCAGACCAGGAATACCCGAACGCTTGCTCGTGATCTGCGCTGCGGCCGAGAAGGCCTGCGTGGTGGCGGACAGCTCGGGTTTGCTCGGACAAAGGAGTCCTGGAGGCACAGCCAGCTCGGGATATGCTCGCGCAGAAAATCCCTCGCCTTCAGCAGACAGCTAGCGATACGCTTCTGCAAAGGCCGCCTGGCCGCTGGCTGACAGCTCGAAATTTACTCTGGAAGAGAATCCCTGGACGTGGGCTGACACTCCGCAAACAGGCCCAAATCGTGTCCCATCACGTAGCAATAGTCGTCACGCTCTGCTTGTCACCGACGGAATAACTTATGCTAACGAGGGCGGTGTCAGGCTCGCAGTCTGATGCATTCATACGGGAGAAGTGAGCTGGGATTAGATGACGTCTGGCGTCAGAGTCTGGCGCGGCTCGGCTAAATCCAGACCTCGGGCACACTTCAATGAAACATCATAAATTGCAAAGGTCCGTAGAGCACTCCATGCAGTTTGCTTGCGTCGGCACGAGCGACCTTTGAGGGCTCAAACACGCAAGGGATGAAAAGAGAGCATGCATATGCATAGGTCCGAAGTGCAGATCACGTCCACGTCCGGATTGTTCTGCTAACGAGCGCTGGACTGATCAGAGATGAAAGCAGAGATGGCTGCAGGCTGATGGCTGAAAGCAGGTTGCGAGTGATAGTAAACTCATATGCCTGATTGTGTCAGCAGCACGGATTGACGTTTGTATAAATCCGGATAAAATTCGTGGCATTGCATCCCATCGCAAGCATCATAATGCTTACCATCTGTCACAGTGTGACCAGACTCACTACAGTTGTTTGCTACGTCATGCAAGTGTCACAACCAATGACGGGGGCAAGTTTGAAAAATAATGATAATCTATGGCCGCTTTAAACTGGCGGTCGGGGCCATCTAAAGCAGTTCTGCATCCAAATATCGCTGACATTCTCTGCACAAAGGCGCACCAATGCACTGGAGACCAGCCGCTTACCTCGGAAAGAAGCTTGCATAGATGCTGTGGGACGGACGTGACCGGGCTCCATCGTTATCAACGCGTGAGGAGTGGCATGCCATCAACACCAACGTGTCGCCCATCGATTTCATCTGAGAACATCACTGTCCCCGCTGCCTATCAGCCTTCGGAAGCGAACCGGCATGCCGCCGGCGCGTCCACTGAGTGCGCTTTCATGTCGGTGTTTTCCGCGCCGGATCATGTGGCTAAGGCAAATAGGATGAGCCAGGCACAAGACAGCGGCCGTCGCCGTCTGACGCGGCGCACTACGGGGGGGGGGGGGGAGGGCGTTCCTGCTTTGCCACAAGCGCCAGGGGTGAGAACGACAGACAGAGATGTGGTTAGACCAGGGGACTGTGGTGTAACGTTTTGAGGTTCAAATCTCCGACTACCTAGATTACCAGACTAGCTGGATAACTTGAGTAGGCCTGAATAAAAAATAAAAAGGGGGGCCTCAGCTCCCGGCTTTTAGACACTATTAGCTAAGTGTTATTGTGTCTGTTTATCGACCTTTGGTATACCAGGAGGTCGGGTTAAAAAACGATGAAGTGCAAGCATTAGTTGCATTGACAGGTCTTGCCACCTTAAGCTGGGCTTGTGCTCACAAGCAAGGCCCTGCATACCAGTCACGGCCATCCAAGCCCAGCTCTTCATTGACTTACGCCTCGAGCTTCGCCCATTGGGGTGGCATCATAGATACTAGTGCCAGTGCCACTTTTGGTCTCGCAGGCCCGCAAGCCATGGGCTTAGAAAGCCCGCAGGGCTTTTGGCGCATATTGCTGACAGCATTGTGGATATTAGCGGGTGTTGTGCACCTCAAATAATCTCAGTTGTGTTTTCATAATCGTAAATTTATACACAGGTAACGAGCAATTGTCGGCAATAAATGCCAATGGAGAAGAACTACTAATTTGCACGCAAATAATGAAACCGGAAAGTGACACTCTATGATATAGTATTCCAGCTTTACAATGCATACAACTTCAGAACACATATTTCGTGACATGCTGCACCTTCAAGAGTAGACCACTATGCCTTAAAAACTTAAAAACTACAGTTAGATGTAATTACCTAACTAAATGTTATAGGCAAATTAAATTAAAATGCAACGGCAAAAGCCACTCTGAAATAATCCTACAGTAGTGGTAGATTTTGACATGGGTGTAACTTCCTAATCAGCTAGTGGGCTCACTAGCCCACTAGCTCCAGCACCCAACAACTTAAGTCAATAAGTCCTGTTCAGCCCATCCCAAGCATATCAACATTTTGCAGGACTACACTCATGAATTTTGCACACAAATTATCCAATGGATCACAAGTCACAAAGAACATAGGTCACATGCAAACAGTTAGCAGACTATATGCACATCTGATCGATGCAACCCCACGGAACATGTTCAAACAGCAAACACCACCTAATACCTGGATGAAATGAAAAACCGCCCTGCAGTGAAAATCTAATAACTGTCTCTGAAATCGATAACAGGTTTCCAACCCAGATTTCTGCAGCTCAAATGTTAACCACAAATCATGTAGATTTTGGCATCATCGCTCTCTTTCATATACACACACCGTGGTGCGGTATTTTTCCCAGGAAAAACCGTAGAAACAACACCTATTGCCAATCCACCCCAGCGATCCCAGCAGTTTCAGAATAAACTCATCGAAGGACTCAGTAGATGCAAAAGGCTGGTCGTCAGCTGTTCAAGGAACCCAAATGCGCAAGATGGCCTTTACGTGACGTACAGACTACGCACCTTGACGATCTCGCATTTGCTGGTCGCATCTGAATCGATCATCAGCTGTTCCGGGGCAAGGCATATATTTGAGGTCATTTATGACGCACTCATCTTTCACCGAATGCTACACTTACCTCTGTAACTTGTCATGTGATGTGGCGATGGCAGGCCTAGTCGGCATAAGACATTATGTGTACTTCCATGCTGAAAGTATTTAGAGTATAAATCCAGCATCACAACAGTTTTATAGTTAAACTCTACGCTTTGATACTGGATGCAGGTAAGCAAAATCTGCCAACATACGGGTGCCCATTGCTGGTTATGGAGCTGGAAATGGTGTTGTGGTGCACCGAACAACCTTCTAGACATTCTTCCCATGAAATGTGCTTATGTGTGAGACTATCCACTTTTCTTTGTATAGGCCAATGCTTCTTTGTGAAACTGGCTACTTGGCTAGTATGAAGTACCAATAGTCTTGGGCTTCTTGGAACAGTTTGTTTGCGTAACGGGTGCCTACATAGATGCATATTTAGGGCTGCAGTCATCATATGGACACAGGTAAGTGTTAAGTCAGTCTTGATGTTTGAATTTCAAAGCTATTTAGAGTTTTTTATGTTTTGCCTTTCAAGGTATTAATTGTTGGTTCATTTTAAACAGCCTTCTGAAGAGCCAAGATGATTTTGTATTGGGCAAAGAGGATTGATGCCTGCAACCAAAAAAAAAAAAAAAATGCACGTTTTGGTTCTTCCGCGGTCTTTCCAAAATGCGTCATAGTTTCAGATCTTGAAAGGAATAAAATTGAACAGTGTCAGCCAGTGTTAGTTCAGATGAAAAAATTCAACAGATGAAAGAATGAAAGAACAGATGAAAGAACAGCTGAAAGCATGACTGTTTATAAATTTGGGGATTCTTGTGGTGATCGTTATATTTTAAGCAGGCTTGGTATGTGTACCTGGAATTAAGAGAAGGTCTCTTAATCTTTTTCATGATAAAACATACAAGAGGCGAGGAACATTCTCGGAGGTTTCTTAAACGTTCCTTGTTTTGGCAGCAATAATGTAACAATAGTGGACACGTGTATCTGAATTTAAAAATAAGGATGGTGGGCCGATGCGGGTTTTCGGGGACACCTGCCATGGTGGGCCGATGCGGGTTTTCGGGGATACCTGCCATGGTGGGCCAATGCGGGTTTTCGGGGACGCCTGCCATGGGGGGCCGATGCGGGTTTTCGGGGACACCTGCCATGGTGGGCCGATGCGGGTTTTTCGGGGACACCTGCCATGGTGGGACGATGCTGGTTTTCGGGGACACCTGCCATGGTGGGCCGGTGCGGGTTTTTCGGGGACATCTGCCATGGTGGGCCGATGCGGGTTTTTCGGGGACACCTGCCATGGTGGGCCGATGCGGGTTTTCGGGGACACCTGTCATGCGAGGCGGGTGCGGGCTTTCAAATTAGGTTGCGGGGTAGGGGCAGGTGCGAGTGTTCCAAATGCAAAAGTGGCAGCTGTAATAGATGCACACCTCTGGAACCGAATTTTAAACGTGGGCACAAGTAGAACCAGCTGACCAAAGCCCATGGAGACATACAGCGCGCAGGAATGGCGCACTTGGATATTATTCAAATGAACAGCTATTGTGAGGTGCTATTATCATCATCATCGATCACACCATCCACATAAGATCGAGACCTGCCAACTGGCTGGATATTCAAGACCGTTAACAGCGCATCGACCGTTGCTCGGCGTTGCTATGTTGGCACTGATGACTTATTATAAACAAACACGTTTACTTCACATCTCGGCTGAATTAGGAATGGGCTTGGGCCGTGACGTCATCGGAAATTATATGAGCGGAATGAGCTTACCCAGAAATAAGGAATGGGCTTCAACTGGCCAATGAAGAACGGGGCTCCGGCGTCCGCTAAGTCCCGTGATCCCGTGACGTCACTGTTTGCCCGGGATGTTGGTTTGGAAACTGCCAGGCGAGGTGCATAGGAATCCTCTGACTGGGCAGCAGGAGTTAATAGCTTCCAGGGGCAGCGCAACAGGGGGGGGGGGGGGGGGGGGGGGGGTAGTGGGGGCAGTTGCTGGTCTGCATCACTGCAGACTGCATGCATGGGAATGACGTGAACTTCGGCTAGAAGCGGGATGTGTGCCGCGTTATCAGCAGCGATGACGTCTGGCCGGCCACGTCCCAACTGAGTATAGGGCCCTGGGCTCCGTCCCCAAGGGCCCTCGCCGGAAGCCGAGACATGCTTTGATTGTCCTGGGCCGTGATGGGGCCGAGGTCGTAAATGTGCTCGTCACTAGCTACCATGCTCCAGTTCACTTTGGACGGGTCTCAATTTTTGCTATGCGTGTTCGTAAAAAGTATTCGACCGGCAAGTGACACCATACATCTGAGTTTACCAGCTGAATTTTGCTGCTGCCAGTCGGGCAGTGTTCCTTCAGTTCTTGCCTCATACTGGCGTTCATATTGGCACGCACGCAGTCGCTTTACTGCGCCTCCCTCGCAAGCTTCCCCCCCCCCCCCCCCCCCGTGCGCCGCGTCATTTCTGTGGAGTCGGCTCGATTGCGGGGCCGGCCGAGGTAGCGCTGAAGGGGAGGCGGGTGGCGGGCGCTGCGCCGCACTCTTAACGCGAGGTGCTTTATAATTTCAGTTAATTTAGCGTCGTTAAAAACCCATACGGCCAGCCGTGGCGTTGATTCATGCGCACCGGGCACGGCTGCGGTGATAGCAGGCGGACAATGCGCGGGCACGTGGAGGAGGAGCCCGCGCCACGCGGCCGCCGACCCTTCGGTGCCACCCGGGGGCGGCTTCTGGGAGTACCGCGCTAATGGAAGAGCGATGGCCATGGCAGGTGTCCCACGGCGGCGGTGCAGCCCGCGAGCGGGGACGTCGTGCGTACTTCAGCGCGAAAGGCGCAGCGTCATGCAGTTTCATGTTCATCTGAAGGGAACCTTCAATGATGACGGTCAGCATGTTGTTCAGGGCACTTGTTACGTGCAGAGCTTTGCTTATATATCCAGCTTCCTCCCCAAGCGGGGCGACTGACCATGTGCAGCTCATTTCAACGTGTCGCTGAAGAGACTCACGCAGGCTCCGCCTTCGGTCAAGATGACGTCCAGGTGCGTGTTCATCACATGCCTTACAGCTCCTAAAGATGGACACTGTATTGATTTTGCCACAGAAAACGACAAATATTTGTTCACGATTGAGCTAAACAGACATGACATGGTGTAAAACGTTCAACTGAATGTAGTGTCGGATGATAAAAGGTTGCAGCATTAAAACAAACTAGTGATTAAAGCCATTGACGCATACAATGCGGCACAACCGTTAGTGATTAATGCACATTACACATCTATCCTATGAATGAGAGGCATGCGTCACTGGCGTAGTGTGCACTTAGTAGATTTAAAATTCAACCGACATGCACGTTTACAGTCTCATGCGAAACATGTTTACTTAAAAGCCCATGCATTTGGCAGACGAATGTATTCAACATAAGGAGATTATGGCTTTATTTCAAAGCTTCCGAAGCAGCCTTTAGGGCATCATGTTGTGAAGCCTACATTGTGTGTCTTTCGCCCCTTCATGTCAAACTACAATGAATTTGAATGTCGCACACAATCGCATGCTAAGCAAACAGCGCAGCATAACATCATCATATTATACTCTGAACCGAGAGCACCCGGCGATAAAAAACACCCAGTAGAGACACTCAACACGCATTGAAATCGCCCTGTCACACTGCTCTCAGGACCGCTCACCAAAGACACAGCCGTGGCGGCCTGATATACGCGGACTCCCTGCTCCCGGCGCCCTCTTGCCCGGGCCTGTCTGGCGTCTGTGCGGCCATGCGCCGCCGACATGGCCGCGAAATAAATCACTACATTCCGTGCTACGATGCGATCACAGCTGGAGCGGTGCGCGCCGATTGAGGCCGGTCCGTCAGGCGGCGGCAGGACCGTCGAACGTCGGCCGGGTGGGGTCGGCGCGGGCGCCTGGAGCGCGTGAGGCCGGCCAGCCCACAGACGGGGACGGGGGCGGGGCGCGACCACGGCACGAGCCAAGTCGGGATGTCCGAGCACCGGGTCTGGCCTCACCTCGCTGGCGTCAGCGCATGGCCGGGGGACGTCCGCTGCCGGCGGTCCCCGGATACACGACCGCCACCTAAGGAGCGTGTGGGCTCACACCCTCTGCCGGAGCACCGTCCCCGACAATGTCCGACCCGGACCCGGGTGAGTGGCGACTCTGTGCTCTCCCGCCTGCTCCCCGCACGGTGTCCAGCGTGTCCGCCGGCCGCGCGTGCCCTCGCCGCGGGGCAGCTGCGCCTCTTGTGTCCGGGCGCGGAGCACGACCCCTCCCCTGGCGGGCGCCACGGGTGGCCTCAGGTGTCGTCCGGACCTGGACACGCACGGCAGCGCTGTTACTGCGGGTCGATCTCGACGGAGGGCACGGTAGCTGCTTTGAAGGGGTAAGTCCGACGGTGAAATGGTAGAATTGATCGTGCAGCGGCGCAATAGGTAGGGCTCAGAAAATGAGAATACATGATACGCATGAATTTATCCGTTCGACACTTTCGGCAAAGGTGAATTTAAACTTAAAGGCGACAATCACATAGCACTTAAGCCACAGTCGCCCTTCTTCCTGAGCGAGATTTGGTACTGGCACGGAATGAAGCTGAGTTGTTACCTTGCGGTTTACCGCTGACACATGAAACAAACGGGAAGAAATTCTGTAGATTTTATAGCACGGTGTGGTTATCTCCATTTCCCTCACACCGCAAGACACTTGCGGTTTTCACCTGCAAGATGTGACGGGACAAGGCGAGAAGAAATTCGGAGGCTTGAAAAGTGTCATTGTATGTGTACCAGCAGCCTACGCAGCTTTTTCAGGCGTTCACAAAGAAATTTTGTGCACAGGTGTCCCGCCTCGCATCCTCAACCCAGAAGCATTTTCATGTCTTCGGGCTGACCCGGAACAACCCCATTTACATTCGACAGTGGGGGGGGGGGGGCTTGTTGCATCACGCAAGGTCGGCAGTATGGCCTCTTCGCAGCTTATGCCTCGCCTCATGGATAGGAATGCTTGTCTCAGCCCGTGGAAATTCACGGAGAACCGCTGAACACGGTTTGACGGGAAGCCGAGTCTGCACTGCTCGTTCCTCTGAACGCATGTCTCTTAGTTTTGTTCGGGCTCGTGCTAGTCACAACGTCGCAAGTCGCATTCCCCCAATAGCCCTCTGCTTTTAATGTCTTTTGCTCGCAAGCCAGGACCGTCTGGTCTGCTGAAGCACCATCACAGCTATACAGATCTACCACGAGCAATTTGTCTCTTACTGCGTCGGGGACCACTTTCCAGAAACTATGCAACTAATTGGCTCACCCGGTCTCATCTCGTGTAAAGCTTCATGCTTCCAAATGGAATCGTAATGAGATCATTAACGGTTCTACGACCTTCCAGGACTCATTGACGTCATAAACTGTGATCCATATTCATCCTACAGGGCCCCACACATCTTTGGTCATATTATCACCCCGGTCGACTAACAGCTAGTTCACATTTTGAGCATCTCCCATTGGTTCACCAACACGCTTGCTTCTTTCACTGCAGCGTTCCGCACTGCTTCCCTTCTCAGCCGATTCCCTCCCAACTCTCCCATCCCTTTAACTCCCTCGTGAGCAGGCGTCATCTCGCCCTTTGTTTCCAACAGCCAGAATATCACACGACATTTGCCGAATCATTTATTCGTAATTTACCCGCTTACCACGAGAGCTCTCGCTTTCCCTCTGCCCGGTTTTCAGACGCGCTGGTATGAAGCTTATTCCCTCGGACATCCTCACACCCCACCAGACTGCGAGGGAACAAAGTCGCCCCACTCACCTGCCCGATACCTGCTCACTACGTCAGATCACTAGATACCCCGTCACCCGCTCAACGCCATTCATCTCTGAAACACTCGCTTAGCACGCGCAGTTCCGCCCCGCCGCTCACTTGACACCAGCGCACCATATCACTCACTAGGTACCAGCTCACTTCACTACTCACCAGGCACCAGCGCACCATATCACTCACTAGGTACCAGCTCACTTCACTACTCACCAGACACCAGCGCACCATATCACTCACTAGGATACCAGCTCACTTCACTACTCACCAGACACCAGCGCACCATATCACTCACTAGATACCAGCTCACTACACTACTCACCAGACACCAGCGCACCATATCACTCACTAGATACCAGCTCACTTCACTACTCACCAGACACCAGCGCACCATATCACTCACTAGATACCAGCTCACTTCACTACTCACCAGACACCAGTGCGCCATATCACTCACTAGATACCAGCTCACTTCACGGCCCACCAGGCACCAGCGCTCCACATCACTCACTAGACTCCAGCTCACCACTCCACTCACCAGACACCAGCGCACCACATCACTCACTAGACACCAGCTCAACACACCACTCACCCGACACCAACGCATCACATCACTCACTAGGCGCCAGCTGACCACACCACTCATCAGACACCAGGTCACCACATCGCTCACCAGACGCCAGCTCACCACACCACTGATCACACACCGGCTCACCACACCACTCATCATACACCATCTCACCACACCACCCACCAGACACCAGCTGACCACATCACTCATCGCACTCCAGCTCACCACACCGCCCATCATACACCAGCTCACCACACCACTAATCATACACCAGCTCAACACATCACTCACCAAACACCAGTTCACCACACCACTCATCACACAACAGCTCATCACATCAGTCACCAGACACCAGCTCACAACACCCCGCGTCATACACCAACTCACTACATCACACCACTCACCAGACACTACCTCACCAAACCACTCTCCAGATGCTATCTCACCGCAATACTTATCATACACCAGTTCATCCCACCATTCAACGCATTTACCACGGTCTCAGCCTATCATCACCAGACTCCCGCTCACTACGCTCCTCACCAATCACCTACTCATCACACCGCTCTTAAAACTCTCACTCATCCTACAACTCACCACTCTCCCACTCATCCTATTGCTCACCCCGCACTCGCCAGCCACATCCACCTACCCCTACTACTTGCCAGGCACCAGACACCCATGCACCCCAACACTCACCAGAGAGCAGGACTGGCACAAGCAGGAAAACAATGACGTAGAGCAGCTGGAGCAGCGGGTGTAGCCGCCGGCGCGGCGCGGCGCCGCCGAAGCTCCGCGACTCCAGCGCTGCCGGCACGGGCGGCAGCGTCACATCGGGCCGCGCGCGCCCCAATCGGCCAACTTGAGCGGCCGCCGACGGCGACGATGGCGACGACCCCCACTTAATGTCGGCTGGCGGCCGCTTGGCGACTGAAGATGCAAGTTTGCGGGGGAATCGGCGGCGCGGCTGAACGCGACAGGCCGCGGCGAAAGGGCGAAGACGCAGTTAATAACACCTGATCGGCCATGAGCCGCTAAACGGAGGTCATTCGCCATGCGAAGAAATTTATGCCGTCCCAGATTCCATTTCCGGAGCGCCAATATCCCCGGAGAGGTGTAATTTCGAGCTTGCTGGACTCCAAGACATGCCTCTCGTGTGGATTTATCCGCGCAGGGCGGCTACCTTCCGGTGGAGTTTGGATGGGTATTGCTCGCGCGAGGTCACTACGGGCGGTTGCGTGCGGGCGATGTCCATTACACGACAGTCTGCCGTGCATTCGACGCCCTCGAGCCTTAGCACAGGCATCATAAAGCCGGTTCGACACATGTGAATTTCTCAAAGTCGGGCTCCGTTACAATTAGACTCATAAGGTTGATTATACAGCCTGGCACGTATCGGCATAAAGGGCCTCGTATGCCCGCTCCGCACGCTCCTCGAACACCTAGTGTTCCCTTACAACTTCCTAACTCCGTCATTCGTTCCACGCAATGCCGTTGTTAGGGTCCGGAGGCGAAATATGAACGTAACAAACCGGCCAGCTGTGGACCAATTCGTTCTGGACAAGACGCGGCGTGGGAAATTTGTGTCCCGAGTAATATTGGCACAGACGGAAGATGCACGCGACCGCATTGGTATCGTTCGCGTTTCTTTGCCTTAGCGTTCAGTGGCGTCCAGTTTTGCGAACAGCCGTAGAATGGGTGCATCCCTTTCGCTGGGGATCTTTTGCCAGAGAGTAATTCTCAATAACGTCCCACGGGAGAGGTGAAGGTGCAAGAGAAACCTTCGCCATTCAGCTGGTGATGTCTGAATTCCGAATAAAGCTGCTCATGCTGTCGCTGGGTGGCGAGCAAGCATGACAAGCACCTTTCGAACAATTTATTTAGGTCAACCAGTGAATCTGAAGGTTGGACCAGAAAGGTTTATCTTCAGGCACAACGGATTTTTTCTTACGATGCCTAGTACATCCAGGCATGATAATACTCACAACACCTCTTCACTCAGTACTTGGTAATGGGGACAAAAAGTAGGATCATGTTCGGTTTCAGGATCAGTACACTCTCCTATGGACCAGTAGCTAGCCACGCCAAGCGATCAATATGACGTCACGGACACTCGCTCGCTTCAAGGGGCCTGTCCACCTTCGGAAATATCTGATTGTGAATGACTTGATGGGGTGAGCCATTTACTGTGGTCAGTGGGTCGTGAAAATGGGGAGTTGAATAGACCACGTGCGTCGCCTGTTTCCCGAAATCGGGAATGTGTTTCGAATAATCTCACCTCGATCATCGGTAGAGCCTTAAGGATGGTTGGTAGGGCGGGGCTAAACTTTGCAACTGATAAAGGGCAAAAGGTCCGAATTCATAGGAAACCCTAACGTCGCCACATGCCCTCAAATCGATCTCATCAAATGCTCCGCTAGTCCTTGGTCTTTAGCCCATGACAACAGCAAGTACCTGACGTTCCCTATCACCCACACCGCAAAATGGCCTTCAGTATCCCCCGCACAACAAAACACATGGGTTGGCGAATCAGCCAGCATCTCACCTTCCCCCCTGGCGAGTGTGGAGAAGTGGAACATCTCGGAGACGTCGCCCCAGCCGTGCCGGTTGCGGGCCCGCACGTGCAGGTCGTAGGTGGTGGCCGGCCGCAGCTTGGTCAGCGGGATCTGCTGACGGTGCAGCGAGTCGCCGACCACCTCGCTGCCGGTGGGCGGCACCAGCACCTCCCGCCAGCTGGGTGACGTCTCGCCCGACGTGGAGTTAGCCTACCGCGAACGCTTCATGTCATAGACACCAGGGCCTGATTGTAACTTCATATTGCAAGAATGTTGTATCTATCACCCATTAAAACACAAACTAGAATCGGCCTCGCTTTTGTTGCAAGAGATGCCGATTCCAAGAGATTCTTTTGTTGCAAGAGATGCACCCATGGCCCCCTCATCTGCTCTGACAGGCAGGCGCGGAGCTGGTACACAGCGAAGATCCGTTAAACGCAGGCAGATGTCTGTCAATCCGCATGTACCCTATGCTGCTCCCAAACGAAAATGAGGAACCACCACGGCGAGGTGTCCTAAATCCATGTTAAAGTCAATGTGACCCTGCATTCTGGGACGACAGAAGTTAACCGCCATCTCACAAAGACCCTGCCTTCTGCTGTCCGTACACAATCGTGCGGGAGCTCCGACGGGAGCGAGCTGAGGGGCTTCACCAAGGTCTCACAATCCGCCATCCGCATGCGTCCTAGTACTTCGGAACAGAAGCCAAAGACGCACTCAACTTCGACTGCCCGGCAGCGACCTGGTACGCATCTCAGCGCACGAGAGACGACAAGCCGCCACAGCAATGACTCACTTTCCCCTGTCCGTAGGCGACCATGTACTCGAGCACGGGCGAGAAGCTGCGCACCTCCCAGGCCAGCTGATACGAATCTGGCGCCGTACCGATCGGGCTGCTGGTCACCCGAGCACGCGCTGGTGCACCTGCGGGAATGACGCCCCGTCGCACCAGACGGGTTTGCGGCCGGTGGCTTGGCGTACACGCGGGTGATTTTCTGAGGCGTTTAGATAGGACATAACACGCTGCATTTGCTCGTATGCGAATATTTGCTTTGCTGGGGGCGAGCCATGCACAGCATTGTCGTAAGCATGGCGGGACGCGGGGGATCTGGGGCTGTGCCCAAGTTCATCATTAAAATACGGAAATATCGTCTTTTTCACTCATCCCTGCACAGTGCATCGAATTGGCAAACAGCGACTGCAAAGATGAAGGAAATGGAAACCTGCAATGCGTCTTTTTAGAGGGGGGGGGGGGGGCGCTGACCTTTTTCAGAACAGCATGTCGCAGATTGAAAAATGGGCATGCAGTGTAAGTGCGCGAATGAAGTCGAAAACAGCGACGCACCAGTCGCTATCGATTGATTATTCGTCCACCAACGCTTGCGCCGAACGCCTTCGAGAGTAAGTGTCTTGATGTCTAACATGTTTTATAGTCATGTGAGGTAGAGCATTGCGTGCACCAGTCCAGGATGCGTCTCTCGCCTCGAAAACAGGTCATCGTGGACCGGGCGGTGTTCACCAAGGTTTTGTAGGCCTAAACAGTATATCTCCGACAGCGACGGTGGAACAATACCATGATGTCCACCGACGACGTCCAAATTAAGCTGGAGTTTGTTTTCCGCCATGGTGTCACTAGGTACACAAAACCAAACCACAATAATCGAATGTTACTGTTCTTTGCTTGTGCTTGTGTGAGGTAGGGGGTTGGGAGGAGGCTAGTTCTTGTCAGCAAAGACCCGATATATGAGCCCTTCGGTGTTGGCCTATTCAACCCAGTGATGGCCGCTCCTTACGGGTGTTAGCTATGCAATAGGACAAAAATTAAAGTTCGATAATCATGCTATATTGAAACATGCATTCCGAAAAACTTGTCAACGCCAGCAGGCATGTACTAGGAGGACGTCCATATCAGTAGTCTTGATCCCTTGTGTGAAGCCGGGCGCACGTGCCGTGATATACCCGCGGCATCTTCCACGGGACTTCCTCGTCAAGTCGCTTGAATCGTCCGCTGAATGTCGTGGTGCAGCTACGTGTCATTCTGTGCTGCCCAGCCCCCGCCCCCATACACCTATCGTTCCACGGGAACCGAGATGCTCTCGATCTTTTGGTCGCGTTGTGGTGAAAAGGGCCTTAAGTTTATTGATCACACCTAAAGCCGATCGATTTCGGTGTTGTGATCTTGGAGGGCTCTCCACCCCCATTTTTACAGTCTTTCTCATCGCGCCGTTTTGTCGTTCTTACGATGCCTTATGGCTGTGTTCTCCTCCTGTAGCTAACTTGAGCCTGTTTCAGTACTTTGTTGACACACGGTTGACTTACACTCAATATGTGCGCCAGTAAGTGCTGTGACGCGCCGGCCCTGTGTTTTATGGCTTTTCGCTTGGCTTCACTTAGGCTCTTCTATGGGTTTATGACCCTTCATTTTCCTTCCGGCCATTTGAGCCAACGATTTCCACGGAACTATGTTCTTTTTCATGTCTTCTCTTCTTTCAGCTCTTTACGGTACTGTGTGCTGTTGAGCGACGCATTTTATATTCACGCATTTCTTATCCAGTCACGTTTACCAGCCTTGCGTACTTTTATTCTTCTAAATAACGCTTTGAGTTTAGCCAGTTTCATCAAATCCAACTTGTCCAGGTAAAGGGAATGCTCCAAATTTGAAAACATCAAAACAAATATTATAGATGATAAAATAAGCTCACCTATATCTGCTGGTAATCTTTTAAGTGGGAAACACCGCCCTAGACGAGAACATTTCTCTATTCGGTAAATATGCTACTTACGTCGTTGTTTGATTGCGCCATCGTACCTTGCACAACATTGATTGAGAGCCGATTGGGCTGCCGTTTTATCTAGAAATCGTGCTCACGAGCGCCAGGTATGAACAGCTCGACAATTATACTTGTATTGGCCTTGATCGCCGCATGGGCAATGAGATGGACAGAATTTGAATGACGTCATTAAGGCGTCATTGATGCCTGGGTCACCTTGAACAGTCTGCAGGAAAAATCTGCGCATCTTTGCGGGCGTGTACCTCAAAAACTAGAGTGGTTAAGGTCTTTAAAAAAGCAGGGCTAGAAACTGCACCCGAGTGATTTCAAGATTGCTATTTCAGTTGTCTTTCAAAAATCGATGCACATGTGGGGCACTTCCTTTAGACACACATAATAACAGGAACGGCGCCACCACTTGGAACTGTGGGACGACTTTTTCCATAGAGGCCGATTTGCCACAACTGGGTTTAAAAGGGCCGGTAATAGCTGTACCGGAACGAGACAAAACACCCATCTAATGGTCCCCACGGGTTCATAAATGTACGTTCTCAGTCATGTTCACCATCTAACCCATCCCGAATCAACGCCGGCGTCAGTTATTACCCCGCACAAACAAGATTTTTGTTAAAAGTTGGCACCGGGAACACGCACATTCCAAGATGTCGTACCATTCATAAGATATATGGGATGGACAAGAGAAAGCGGATCAAGAGCATAAGCATCACGCGCATTACCGCAAGTGGTTTGACCAAGTGAGACACGCCCAATTCGCTGGGCGACTGTTACGATCATTTTGAGGTGTGCCGACTGTCACTTTGACACTTCTATATCAGCAAATATGTTGTGTTTCATCTCTTGCTGCGTCAAAAACACCTGGAGAAGGAACCCCGGTAGCTCCTCCTCCTCGACATGCCCTTGCTGTTTGTTCTAGACGGTCCACTGTCTGCACTCCTCCCTCTCTCGGCACTCCTCCTCCCGATTCGTCCTCTAGCTGCTGTGCAGCCCCTCCTGCCTCTCCTCCTGCACCGTCCTACATCTGCGAGGCGGCCCCCACTACCTATCCTCCTCCTATACCTTCCTCCATGTAAGGGGCGGCCCATACTCCGGATCCTGCTTTTGCGCCGTCCTCCATCTCTGACGGGGATCGTCCTCCCGCTCTTCCTCCGCAGCCGTCTTTAACATGCGGGGCGGCACTTCCTCCGGGCCCTTTTCGCGTGCTTTTCGTTATCTGTGGGGTGGTCATTTATGCCGCTTCTCCTCCTACACCGTCCTCCCTTCGTGGGATGCACCCCCATCCTGCTCCTTGTTCTGCAGTGTCCTTCATCTGCTAGGCGACTCCTCCTTCTGGTCGTACCACTGCTACTTGTTTTATACGGTCCTTTTCCAGCGGAACTCCTGCTCTTCTTCCTGAAACGTGCTCTATTTGCGGTGCAGCTTCTCCTCCCGTCTCTCTTCCTGTGCTGCCTTCCATCTGTGGGGCGGTCCCTACTCCAGAGCCTCCTCCTGCACCGTCCTCCATCTGCAACACGGATCCTCCTCGCTGTCCTCTTTTTGCGGGCGACCCCTCGCACTGGTCCTCTTCCTACCCCGTCCTCCCTCCGTGGATAGGCCCTCCAATGTTCTTTGTCCTGCAGCGTCTTCCATTTGCGAGGTGACTTCACTCTATCCCCTTTCACTCTATCCCCTTGCGACGTTCTCCACGTTTTATACTAAAAATAATTGCATTTTCTTGAGCCCTATCGTCGCACCATCTGAAACGCATTTTTTACTTCACCTGATTGTCACACAAAAGTCTGGAATGACACGTATTAGTGTCGCCGTGGCGAGAACGAAAGACACTTTGACTTGAGATGCGGTCACTTTGTTGGCTGGCGCGGTCAACACACACATCTTCCCAGTGTTGCTGGTGTCCGGACGCACCGGAATGATGCATGCCGTCGTTACCGTGGCTCAACTCTTCCACCCGCAGAAGAATGAAATGACTTCGAATAAAAAAAACGGTGGTTGTAGGCGTTCAGAGTGCGTGCGTTTACCGACATTTTGTTTCGATTACTTGGCGGCGACAACTGGGCGTTCGATCAATGGCATTTCGACGTCACGGAAAAAAATTATAGCCCCTTGTGCAAACTTGATGTTTGAACGGTTAGGTGCACATGATGATTAAAAAATGGGCGGCAATTAAAGTCAATGAATCCGCGCATGCAGTGACATAAACCTCGGTGCCATCCTGGCGATGGTTTCCGCGACAGTGTGTTGCATTTGACACCACTTTCCCGAATCCCAATATGTTTAACTCGCACGATGATTGCCGGCGCAAGGACACATCACACATCTTTGTGTCAGGTTAATAAATTGCAGACGGTACATGGTTCGACACTTTAAAGTTGGAATGAAGTCTCCACCGGCTCTGGCTGCCGAGATGTGGAATACAACGTGAAAAGAGGTAGAACGCGGGAAAATTTATTTTTGCCGCCGCTGTGCACGTGGCACGTGGCACATGCAGCGTCACACGTAACATGACGCGATTCGCTGTTCAATTCTCTGTCAAAATGTGTTGATTTGACGTCGTTTCGAACCGCGGCTGCAGAGATGAGGCAGCGTTTTCAAACGCCGGCTTGCCGACTTCGACAGGGGTCGTTTTTTGCACCGCCCATGCTAAACCAATTGGAAAAGTGCAATTTCTAACACGCGCCACGCGTTATCCGTGTACCCAACCCGCACGAACTCGCCGTGGCCCGTTGTCACGTGTGCACGGGCGCCGGTCCAATTTGCACTTCTATACGTCACGTCGTTTGATCCACACACGGGGCCAAGCAAAAATACGACACACAGACGGAGGTTACTCAAATAATTATATACCCAACGCTCTTCTCAGCCTCTTCCGACCACATCTAGGCCAAGCATCCCGCATCCATGATATTTGTGGCGATTATCATGTGATATACCTCTCTCAAGTATCGAATGCTTCTGACCTAAATCAGTACAACTCATTCATAATTATCTCTGCATGCTCCATACGCTGATTTCATATAATAATCTGAACGTTGTCTCCCATATGCCTCTCGCCGATACGTACATTCCGTGATGCCGCCCATATCGCGATTTTACGATGTCGTGATACGCTACCTTACACACTTTTGGTGTACGTAACAGATAGTCACAGCATTGAGTCGTCTCTGCGTCCTGGTGCTTCGTTGCCACGTCTTGGTGTATCAATGGGGCTTCACGACGCAATCAGCTGATAAGGTTACCCCGTTTCGCATGCCCTTCAGTCTCACAGGAAGACGGACATCGCAGGGGATTGAGTCCCGTACATCTGGTTTCCCAAATGCAATGCAGCCATATTTTAAGCCGCCGTCGAGCACTGAATCTGCTTGCAGTTTTCCAGCAGTTAAGCAGCTTTCTTCACCGCCTTGAAAGTGCATAGTCTTCAAAGCACCTACAGATAAAGTGACACTCTGTGGTTCGCAGGTCTGCGGAAACAAACTGAGCACCTTTGTAATGTTGTGCTTGTCAGACAAGGCTTTCTGTTTCATCTATTCGGAGCACGTCCGCCTGCTGAGAGCACCCCTGGGGTTCAGTGAACACGGCATCCACGGCGGCCGACTCTCCTTATTGAAGGATGTCTTTGACCATCGCCGGGTGGTGGACACTGCCGCCGCCAGTTATTCGGATGGGCGACTCGCATTCTCAAGGGGGAGCCATTGGGTCCATGTCTGAGAGCCCCACGCTTCCGTAACGGTGCCCGAACGAATTCCACTGTTTCACCCCGTGGAGACCGCAGATGTTCCCTGGTCATCTTCACGAATTCCGACGATCTCGAGATGCGCAGCTGGAGGCCCTCAGCTGCTCATTCAATCGATCCGTGGTCTCAGAAGCCGCCGATTACAAATTATGTCTGGTTGGGATTCATGGTATGCAGTTACTTTATGATTGCTGAATCAGCCTATTTGTTTCATTTGACCGCTGAATAGATCGACTGAAGTATAATTAATCATGCTGGATTGGGGCGAAGTCACGACGGAGACTAGAGCCAGGGTGAAGTTCAGGTTAACCCGCACCTGGCTGGGGGGGGGGGGGGGGGGGGGGGGAGAAGTTGACTTCCTCTCCTATGGTTTTTCAAGCACAAATAAAAATGAACGCTTGCAGCAACACACAATTTTCACCTCCTGTTCATCTATTGATTTGGCATCCTTTGAGCGAAACTTAAAATTTTGATCTACCAAGATCAGTGACATAGGTGAGATCAAAGAGGTCAATCTCTAGAAGACTTTGACCACAAATAAGTTTTTGTGGGACGTTTACCATAGCTCAAAATTGTTATAGTAAAAGAAAATGGTCGCACTCATAGTTTGCATATTCCAACTTTTTCCGCACTTTACTATAATATACTGCACAAAATGTACAAAAGTTGCGCATTGCAGCACACATGACCTTGGCCCAGGTCATGGCCTGCCTCTATGGATACCCTCTGCAAAGCACATGCCGGGCTCAAAACAGGCAGTTCTGGTAGGTACTTTTGACGTCGTTTTCGAACACTGTACTGAAAGCTTGTTGTGATATTCTAGTGCACAATGAGGTCACACCATGTTATATGAAGATATGCGAGGGTATATGAAGTAATCCACGCTCAATGACCCTTGTTGTCGGTAGCGGAGAAACAGATGAACAAGTACGAAGCGTGTAGCCACTTCTTGCCGTGATTGTAAAGCTAATGACGTCTGATTTCACGTACGAACATACCCGTTCTCAGTATGTTACATATACATTGCCAAGCGTCGAAGGAACTACGTATAAGGTAAAAAAAAACAGGTATGCGACCCTGAGGACCTGCCAACGTACAATACACTAATTCTGACAATAGAAACCATTGTGCAGGCCTACATAGACCCGGTAAGCTACGTTATTTCTGATCTGGATGGCTTATAAATATGACCTAAGCTGATCTCAGACAACCTCTTCGTCACCCTAAAATGGTACATTTTTGTGTCTGGAATGCTTTTGTTCCGCAGCTGCATCCAATAAGAACTTAAAACCACCTTGCATAAAAAAGTATCGTTCTTGTAGGCTTTTTGAAGGACGACCAGCTCTTTTGAACGGTGACCTGATATGACCCGAACCATTTGGGGACCAGAAATGATCTGAATGGGCTCCCCACAGTCTTAATGCTTATTTATGTACCCGCAATATCCGTCTTGGCGCGTTGACATACGTTTTAACTGCATCTATCAGAAGGGCCGTTTTTGACCTTTCGTGATCTCTGGCGACCTCACACTTGGCCTAATGTGAAACATTAAGTGTGCATTATTCATGATTTGATGGGACCCTCAAACGGCTTCTTCGGTTTTTCTATACGGCGTCTAGGAGTTGGAGATCCCAGGAGAGAAAATAAACTTCTTCCCGGCCGTCCAAGACCCCCGGCCGCTGTCTCAGACCCCTCGCCGCACGCGGATTAACTTCTAATGATGATTTATGAAGATGTCATTTAGAAATTCGCTTGTCAACGCTTTTTCCCAACGCTGGGGTGTTGAGTGGGTACATGCATAATCATTCCTTCGGCATGTGACAACGCACGAGCTTGCACGTCTTCCGCAGCGACGTTAAGTGACCCGAAATGCTCCCAAATGAAATCAGATTAAAGAGTAAATGTGGTGTCGTCGCGCGTGACCGGAGACTTGAGTGCTCATACCCTTAGTTTATAGACATCCTGACAATCACACTTATGGTACCTAATTCCCCTCCTCACCCCCCCCCTTAAGCCTGCGTCAAAGCAAAAACTGCGCAAAATACCAAGCTAAAAAGGGACCAACTGGCAAAAACAAAGACAAAGACAACACGTTCGCAACAAAACGGTGCTACTGCTTGCTACATGTGTAACCCAAGACTTCTTTTGCCTGTGTAGCCAAACTAACCTTTTAAAACCCTATGCCGGCTTACCTGACAGGACGATTGGACCGCTGGCGTTCCCCAAAAAGCTGAGGGCCTGGCACAAGTACGTGCCGAAATCCGCCATGCGAACAGGTCGGATTGTCAGCACGTGCCTCGTTCCTCCGAGCACCTCTTCTGAGGGCCTGTGGCGTGACGGATGAAGATATCCATCCTCTCGGATCCAACGGACCTGTAACGATCGCTCTAGTTTATGCTTGGGCCTTACATCATGTTAGGCCCATGAATGCCATGATTAGGCCGCCCAAATGAAGCGTGCCATCGTTTGCTGATAGGACAGTCCGCCGGAACAGGATCTGGCGGGCGGCATCATTCCTTTGTCAAGGTAATTTGATTGCTGACAAAAACAGTGTCCCGAGAAAAAATGACGCGTACAATGGATTTGGCATTACAAACGCTAAACCAATGTAGGAAACAAACTATTCGGGAGTCCTCCGTGAATTACGTTACGCATGGAAGGGAATGGGAAGACGGGGGATGGGGCGCAACCAAAACGTAACAAGGGTGCGCATGTGCGTAAAATCTGTGTAAAGCAGTCTTTTAAAACCATCAATCTGGATACTGTTGGCTTCCTCGAATGAAGAGCAGCCCGTCCGATGACGTTATCTCGCACCTCTTCCTCAGAGGCTAAATAGACGCTACCTTTTTGGGACGCAGTGCTCAACACAGCGTGACCCGGGAAGAGAGTATCGCCAGCGTAACCAGAATGTCACGATTGGGGAGGGAAGTAGAAACTGCCCCAAAACGCATAAAATAATTTATGGACGACCCCTGATATTCGGCAAGCTTGGATGACAACGTGATAACGCCGAACATTACGATGCACTTGATCATGCATGATTAGATCGTGCTGCCATGTCCGAATATGACATATGACCTGGGCGAATCAGCTTAATAACCTTATCAGGTTATGAATATAATTTCTTCTTTTAAGTCATCGATCACTTAGTTATTTTTGATGCCGTTTCAGTTAGTGAGTTTCGCATGAACTTATTGTAGTGATGATGACATACTACACTTTGCTATCTACACCCCTACCTTTTCAGCGTGCTAGCATTTTCTAAAATGAATGCATCAGATACAACGCATTTATCACGGTAAAACAGCTCAAAATGTTAATTTCGTGTAATTAGATGGCTTCTTTTTATCTACCCATCACCCATCAACAGGTGACCAGGAGTGCCACCCCTGTTCACCGCGGCACACAGAGCCTCACGTTAATACGGGCATAAGTCACCGAAACGTTGAATGCCGCGGCACTCGCAGCTGAGCAATAAGAGGCCTAACAAACACAACAAGAAGTCAAACCTGGCCAAAGGGATGAGAAATGTGTGACTGATGATGTCATGATTGAATTGACTAGTAAGAAACAATTAAAAATAGCCAGTTTCAAGGAGAACACCCGGCGGACCGCTGATGCCATCACGTAATTAGTGGGGTATTGCAAAACAATGCCAGATAAACAACAATGTAACAATAATGCAAGCAACAATGCCCTGGCTTTGTTGCTTGTATCCCGTCACTTACACCACGCGCCAATTGAGCAAGTCTGTTAGAGGGTGCCAGAGATGCCGGCGTAGTCAGCCAGGGTGGCGTCGTTATGGGTTTGCGGACGACAAGGTGCCAGTGGCACGCGCCAGCACGAGGGCCCATACAAACCTACGTCACACACGAAATCTCTTTATCTTTCCGTTTCCTCCGCCCCCCCCCCCCCCCCCCCCCTCCTCTCTCTCTCTCCTCTCTCTCTCTCTCTCTCTCTCTCTCTCTCCTCTCTCTCTCTCTCTCTCTCTCTCTCTCTCTCTCTCTCTCTCTCTCTCTCTCTCTCTCTCTCGCCTCTCCCTCACACACACACGTACACATACAACAAATATAACGTTCGCATATAGACACAAGCACACGCACACGCACACGTAGACGCACACGCGCACGCACCTGCACACACCTATATAACCGACCACTCACTTTTTAAAAAATGGTTTGTGCCGTGCGCGTGGCAGTACCCCATTGCCACTGCATTGACAGCAACAACCCTATTGCATGAAATTACATTACACATAATTAAGTGAGTACTCTGGTTAAGCCCGAACAGAAGGCAAATGTTAGGACAGCGGAGCTTACCCACCTAGTGCCAGTGAGGTAGCACCAGTCAATACACCAGTTATCTTGTGATGGAGCTTATTTGAATAAACGTGTTTCCACTTTGCGCAGGTGGAAATGTTCAATGGTAAGTCAACGCACTGATTGGAACGCATAGCTTTATATTTGGACATTGCATACCCATCATGATCAGGAGGGTGAGAGCAAAGGGCGGTAAAAGGGACAACCGTCCCTACATCTAAAAAATTGCCAACCGCCGACAGCGACAGGTCAGGCTTTACACCCACAGATAAGGTACGAATTGCGTGCCCATAGTCTCCTCAGACGACACGCCATCACTGGGCTATGATTTCTATGTTAAATGCAAATTTTTGCTGCAAAGAAACGGAAATATGTGAGGATATGAAATTGCCATCGTACGCGCATAATGCAACATAACATGGTACAAAGAAGATACTAAATATTACACAATTCAAGGGAATCCTGAGCTTTATTGAACATCCTTGACGTGTGTTTTTTCGTGACTAAGGACCTCTGGGCAGAGGAACACCGATTGATGACAGGATGAGCAACAATTGCGTACGTCTAATCAAGACCATCACCGAAAGTATACGTCAACATACACAATTAATAAAAGGCATCAATTTCTTGCATCTGTCGCACGCAAATTCCATACCTGAGTGAGCACTACGTCTACAATTGAGCCTGAAGGTATCGTAATGGAAAGCATGGAAATTTATTGGTGCGATACTTAATGCAATGTCTCATAACAGTGTCTCATGCAACCGGTTCGTTACCATGTATGATATGATAAAAAGAGTATAGCGCAAGCAAGCTGTCGTGAGATATAACAAGTGCCAGTTTAAAAATCACTTACGCTATTCAGTGCGTTCGCGAGGAACATTATACGCTACATTGTTCCATTTCGGCTGCATGCTTTCATCGCAAAGAAAATCAGTAGTAAATTCAAAGTTGCCTGCCGTTTCTACACGATATTTCAGGATTTTTATGCAATTTTGAAGTTACAAGTGATATTGGTTCCGATAAAGATGTGCAGCCGAAATATCCACGCATCTGTCTCTCCATTCTCCTGGTTATGCTACGACAAACAAGGCTATCAATGCTGTTTACCTAGTCTTAAAAATGGTGATTTTTGCGAACGCATGTCGGCTTGGACGCTTCAAATTCAAGATGCTTCGAAATTATTCGTAGCCCAACCGAGTTTGCTAATGCCATTTTCGAAGGCAAAAACCACACGAATTGCCGTCTGGAAAAAAATCTAGCTCACCTTAAAAAATTATAACAAAAACATAGCATTAAGGAAATGTTCCAACTTTAGATGAAGTTTTGAACTGAAACAGCTATCTTGAGGATCTTTTCATGCAGTTCACGGCCATGCCCTTTTTAAGATCCAAAGCCCTTCGGTTTTTGAGTTATACGCCCGCAAAAGTGGCAAAAGGTTTATTGAGGGACTACTTCAAAGCCACCTCCGCAATCATGATGCCATAGAGACGTCATACGATCGCCGTGATATTACAGGCCGTTTTCTGCTTGTGGTAATAAAGCATGGCTTCTGGCACACTCGCAAAGCGATGATGCGGTACATATGATACAATCCGCGGAAGGTAATTGGCTGTTAGAAAGATTTCGCTGCTGAATGCGTGTCGCAAATGTAAGCGTGAGCACTTTCGGGTTGTGCAGCACTCGTCGTCAACGGGGCGTTTTTCCTTATATCTAGGCCATGGGCCAAAGTTATAAAAAAAGAGCGCCGCTGTCTGCAAAAAAGTACGACACCGAAACAAGAAATGACGCTCTCCCGGATGTTGTAAAAAGAACACGCAACGACAACTCTGTCTTTTTCCTCCTGCTGGCGTTTTTTCTTCTACTCACATATTGCTTAGCCAGCTCGGTTGGCGCCTTGTGCGCCGAAGCAAAGGATCTTGCGTGGGCTTATGGGTTAGCAAGGCGTGACAAAATTAGGGAAACATTACAGAAACTTCAAATATATATTTTACAAAATATTTAACACATATTGTACGACAAATTTGAATATTGAAGAAAACAATGTGTCCCTCAAGTATAACCTCTTGAGCTGCATTATCGTGAACCGCCCTTGGGACCTTGTTTGGAAGGGAGCTCACGGTGAAATGCGGTGTTATGACCGGAAACCTGTGCGGAAATGGTGAGAAAACCTGCAATTTGGTAGTTTCGCGAGCTGTGAAAGTGTGGAATCTGCGTGAAAGTGTGGAATCTGAAAGTCAGATGCGGACTTAATACAAGAACGCACTCTTGACCCATATTTTCATGGTGAAACATAGTATAAAGGCGGCAGGGATTGCAGTACAGAAGCCATGTCATTGTTCATGCCATGTCACAGTACAGCACTGAGGTAGTGCCACAATGACGCTGTTGACCCATGACATTATACGATGCGCCACATTGGTTGACTACTCCATGTCAAGCCTATGAGATAACAGCTTATGATTTATGAATGACTGGTAACAACTGATTTAACAACGCCAAAAAACTATCACCAGCGAGAAGGCTGTCGCACCACAATGGTTAAATCAGGGTTAACAAGTAATTGCATGAATAATCCCAGGCAAGAAAAACCTTATCGGCTGCTCGGCCTTACCACCTTTACAATAGCAAAAACAATGCTTTGGCAATCAATTCATAGCAATGATACAGATTTAGCAATTTTTACGTGCACCTGCATTTCCAGTTACAAATAATAAAGAAAGTAACTGCTGTGCACATCACATCAATGTCAGGACTGCAGCACTGCAGGCAAGGATAAGTCCACAATACAGTATCGATATCCTCAACAGTCCTTGGCAGGTTTCGGTAAGAGATTCATGCCATTACAGTACAGTTTTCACAGGATATCGTGCTTTGATATTAATACCTTGATATTAAACCTACCAACAGTCCTTGACAGGTTTCAATAATAGATTTATGACATTATAGAACAGTTTTCACAGCATACCGTGCGTTAACATTAATAATCTGGCATAAAAGCTGGCGATCGCTTCGCTGCGTATGCCAAACGGTCCACCACAGCTTTTCTAACGACCAGTACCGAGTCAAAAAATTTACAAACAAACCATCCACTTATCCGCCACCCGACACAGAGCCCACGACAAGAATGGCCGACCGGCGCCAACTTTCGTGCGTTTCGAGGTGTCCTTTACGTCTGGCTGCCAGATGCTGCCAGGTGTGGCTGTCGTCACAAAACCATTCCATGACAATGATGTATTGCCTTTGTGTATGTGTGTCTAGTGATGTATTGCCATCAAACAATGATGTAATGGGGCGCATTTTCACAACTTGGAAATTTTGCTATTTGGGGTCGTTTTTGAACCTTGAAAGCTTACCAATAGTTGCCAGTAAGCTTTTCTCATCACGTCTGATGCTTATCTCAATATCTTCAAATGTGGAACATTCCCTTTAGTAAAGCCACAGGACTACTCTCGGATACGAATGAGCTAGTTCTGCCTCATTTGGTCGAATCTTGCTAGAAGCGAAGGAATGTTTTGTTCCTTCAAGGGGTGCGAAATGCAGTTTTCGAGCACCTCAAACATAACATGAGTTAAGAAACCTAGTCAAAGTTGTGGCCTGCAAAGGCTTTCATCACAATCGGAATTAATTCGCCGGCGAAACAAAGGCAAGTAGGCGTCTTCATATTACGCCAAGCCTTGGACCAGCGAGTGCAGCGCTCGCAGACAATAGCCACCGTCGCGGGGCAACAGTGGTCAAATCTGGTAGGTTGGCACCAAACCAGTGCGCAGTGCAATGCATGCATGATGACTGGTTTTATCGTTTTCAGCGTTTCAAAACTCCCCTCGACGTGCCATGAAAACGTGCATGCTAAACGTCCCAGACAAGCCAGGGGATCTGAACAAAATGTGAGCCTCGCAGAACGGCTTAGGCTACGGAATGATATGAACCGACATCCCCAATAATCGGCTCATACAGCATCATTTTGTAAACAATATGTCACGCGCTCACCTCCGCAGGAGGGTCCGCAAACACAAAGCAGACCAACTTCGCCTCGGACCCTTCACCCGTGTGAACGATGCTGTGCTCGACCTCCACCTCGGGCGGGTCTGAGAAACACACAACCAGCGTCACACAGCCTCTCCGCGCGCCACGGAGCCGTCACGGGAGCCTCTCTCCGCGCGCCACGGAGCCGTCACGGGAGCCATCACATCCGCGACGTTGCGGGGCGGGGCCAATAGTTTTCACTTGACGCGGGCTCAGCCAACACGCGTTTGGTACATGCAGTGCTCACGGTACCGCGAGGATATCTGGGGCGACGAGCAGAAAGTTAACTTGACTTCACAGTCAATCAAAGCTCAGATATGTGTGGGGAACTAAGAGATATTTCAAGAAAAAGACCAGATTACGCAAGGAAAACATCTTCTTTCCTATGGTGGCATGGCGATTGGCCTCGGTGTCCCCGAGAATTCAGCATTCATGTGAAGCAAACAATAGCATGATATTTATTGGAGCGTAATGCGTGAAATGGTGTGAAGAAAAAAGCGTTCACGTCCATCCAGATTCATCACACTGCTTGGATTAACAAAAAACTTGGCTTCGTTAATTTAAAATGCGTTTTGTAAAAGTTCAGTTAAAGTATCGCATTTCGGCCAATGGACGGGCTTGTTTTTGCGG
Organism: Pollicipes pollicipes; assembly: GCF_011947565.3. Taxonomy (NCBI): domain Eukaryota; kingdom Metazoa; phylum Arthropoda; class Thecostraca; order Pollicipedomorpha; family Pollicipedidae; genus Pollicipes; species Pollicipes pollicipes. The sequence goes on from NW_023596420.1 coordinate 32,857,237, forward strand.
TAGATTTGTTCAGGACTTCGAAAATCAGGACCCGCTCTGATCTGAATGACATTTAAATTCAATACAATTACGTCAAAACTTCAATGATTTGTCACCGAAAACATAACGATGAGAGCCCCGACATCAAGGCGAATATTCAAAGTATGTGTACTCAGCGTGTATGGTGTTAGTCTATGCGAATTCATTAAAAAGCAAAGGAGAGGTCTTCGTGGGCATGCCGATGACATGAAAACCGTCCGAGCAAATTGAGTAAGCCGTCTTTGCAGAACGGAATCACGTAGATACATAATCACATGACAGGCGAGCTACATAGCTATTTGAAGCACGAAATCTGTTGAGAATTTCGACGTTGCTGACGATCTTCGCGTCACCCAGACGATGACGTCACAGAGGACTAGAGATGGTTATGTTGAGAAGGTTTCGAGGCCTCAAGAATGGGAGCACCTGTAGGTAGTATCCGTACGTACCCCCATTAAGTGCCCAGCTGGCTGAACAGTGTGCGCTTGAAATGATATTTCAAAAAGACCAGAATGTTTCACGGGGCGTCTTTGTTGTTGACACGCGGTTTCGCTGACCCGTTTGACGTTATTACGCATGATGCCCACTAGAGTCAATGCTGCCTGCGGAGGCATTACAGTGGGAGATTGTGATGCATACTTACACTGGACCTGGAGGCTGACTGTGCCCACGCCGGGTTTGCGAAGGCCGTTTTGAGCGACGCACTCGTACACTCCCGCCATCTGTCGGGTGACCTCGGCGACCGTGTACCGGCTGCCCGGGTGCTGAGCCTCTCCCGACGGCAGCAGACCGACCTAGATCCGACGGCAGAGCACGTAGCATAAGCCTAGTCAGCGGATGGGAATGCGCGGAGAAACGGCGGAGCTTTCGACGCTCCGCGCGCTATTGCACCAGCGCTGACGCTGCGAAATGCGAGGAGCCTGGAGCATGTGGCAGATCAATTCGGGGATGATTTTCCATTCCGGACGGTGCAGCGGCTGCTGGGAGTATCGCGCGGCGCTAGACCGATATCTGAAAGTGATCTGAATCTTATAAGGCACAAGCCTCGCCGTCTGGGTGCGAAGCTCTTCTCATCGCGCGCTCGTAGATAATGGATCTATGAGCTGCATGATTACCGTGCAGAGGAATGTGCAGAAGGGTTAGCAGATGATGAAACAGGACCAGATTCAAGTCGATGGCAGATAGACTGCACGCAGGCGATCCTGTTTTTGCGGTCTATTAACTGCACATATCGGTATGAACGGCGGAGAAATGTTTACAGCGGTGTAAACACATGATGAACACGCACCCGAAGTCAGTGCCAGCTGGACCACATGCAGGGGGTGTTGGGTTGAACTGTGGCTGGTCAACTGAACACAAGCGCCGTCCCTTTCATGTTTGTCACGCATGGCACATGAGATAACATATTTGTTAATAACGTGAAGGAAGTTAAAAGTATTTCGATACTACAGGTGCATTGGTTGTCTTTACATTTGATATCCGGCCTATTTAAGGGTGACGTAGAACGAGCTGGAGGACGTGGAATAAGCCAACAATCATAGACTAAACATTACATGAGTTATTCTTCCAGTGAACAAAACCTGCCTGGCTGCATACCAGCCTTTTCGAGTTTCCCGTCCAGGAACGCAAGAAGATAGTCCTATGTCGCCCTCCTGAGTCGCTGTTGACAATGACCATATCTAAACAGATATCTGTTCAGGACTACTTCTGACGAATGTTGACGTCAGCAAATGGATAGCTGCCCTTTTGTTCGAATCTGTCGATACTCTGAGCCCTAACTGCCTTAAAATTGCGTCCACCGACCGTATTTGTCAGCGCGTATAACTGCTTTGTCCCTGAGTGCCCCGACCTCTCAAATGGTTCGGCGTGGGCGCAGAAGACAAATCGCCTTTACGATCCCCGTCAAACGTGTCCCACAGTGGAGCACCATTGTACCGTCATCCATTCTCTCACCATCCAGCGAGCAGCAGCCTAAAAATGCCGACAATTCTCCTGAAATCGCGTGGGCTCCACATGGTAATTCGCAGTATGATAGCGGCTTCATATGCAAATGTCAGCCATAGAGGGGTGGGGCGTCGCTGTCTTCTGGATGCGGCGGAGCGAATCTGGCCGTGACAGTGTCGTATAGCTGCGAGCTGTTCAGGTCCGATGCATTGCGCAATGCTGCGTATGTTTTGTCGTGCATTTTATAAGGGTACGGGCCAGCGGGCAGCGCTAGCAGCCCACGTCTGGTGGCTTCATTGCTTGCCCTATGTTTTTGCACTTGCACGCTATCATCACGCAGATTATTTATGGACTGGTTCAATGCCGGTTATTGGTCCAGCACCAACAGACCAAATGCCATATCATTTACGAGTTTACTGAAACATCATACTAGCCTATCCACGTATTTGGCGTGAACGTGTGTCCGCCTACAAGCTATTGTCTTTAAGTGTTTTGTTCGAGTGCAGCTGGCGAATACCTCCCCCTCTTCCAGCGTCGAATACCGCGCCCGTGTAGACCAAAATGTGTCCCAATTATTTTGCCCACCAAACACCTTGAAAACAATGGCATTGTCATCGTGCACAAGTACACGTCTCAATCAAGCAAGACCCTTCGCACGTTCGGCAGCTGATTTTGCCGGTCTTCGCCTGCTTACTCCCGCACACGGGGCGTTGCAAGTAACCACCGACTGACCTGTTTCCGCCAGAACATGGAAGGCTTGGGATTGCCGGCCGCTGAGCACTCGAAGTGCGCCTCCTTGCCTCGCTCCAGCACCAGCACGCCGCTGGAGGGTCGCGTCGTTACCACGGGCCCATCTGAAAACGGCGCCAAAACGGCCGGCGGGAACCCGCTTTACGACAAGGCCGGCGCGCGGCGGGCGCCCGTCGCCAGCCCGCCTTTTCATGGTGCCCATATCGTGCGCACAGCCACCGCCGGCCCGCTCCGGGTCGCGTAACGACCGGGCTGGCGGACAGCTCGGCAGCACGTACGCTCGAACCGGCATGGCAACGCTCGAGCGCGGAGAGGTTCGTTTAGAGCTCATTGCGCGGAGCCGAGGGCAAGTAGGCATACAACTGCAGTTCGTGGGCTTGTTGGTGCAGCGCGCGAGTCAATATATGCCTGTTTCCGAGCAATCTTCCTTTGTTACGTTCTTACGTTGCGGCTAACGGAGACCACGGATCAATGTTGAGCCCGAGAGGCACTGCAGAGGCGCTGCGACCTGCGTCATATGCCAGCTCAGGGAAGATCTCGATGTAGCTCGGCTCTACGATGGCATGCGCTCCTGATCACTGGCCAGACGAGCAGGTGATCTCGGTCACTATGTGAAGCTCGTCACGGCTCGCCGTGTGCCGCTTCGGCTACTCACAGAGCACCACCAGGCGGTGAGTGAGCTCGGTCAGCGGCTCGGTGTCGATGGAGCACGTGTAGGACGACTGGTCGCTGGGCCGGACGCCGGCTATCCTCAGGTTGTAGCCCTCCACCAGGCTGTAGCGCGTGTCTCGCGCCACAATCGCCTCGCGCGCGCTGATCACCCGCCGGTCCTTCTTCCACACCACTATGTATGGACCTGTCACGGGCAGCCAGTCAAGTGGGGTTTTCCACTAGTTCCACTGTTTTCCACTAGTTTGGTATGTTTACTTGTTGTCGAATGACTGCCAGGTTTCATCATGATGTGAAATGCATTCGATGATTCTTGGAAACGTAACTATTCCGCACATGCACTTTTACTGCCGCTAATCATGGCCCATGCGATCAGCTCCAATGGCCAGAAAATCGCTAAATGACACCGTTTTACGTTAATAAATGACATAAATGCGTCGAAAGCTCTTCGAGTCACCCCTCGTAGACCATAAAATGGCACCCAGCGAGCGAGAATTCCTGCTGTAAAATCGCAATAAAGTTTTCAGCGCCGCATCTCATTTCCGAAATCGGAATTTGTGCGTGCATAAAGAAACTGCTCAGGCACTCATTCATTTTACTACACGCACGTCAATAGCGCTGGGCGTAACATGAAGCATCTCAAATCTGTAGAGAGACAATAACTTATGTAAAAGAGTGTTCCACAGTTGTTTGGGGTTTTGAACTGGAATACCCAATTTGAAGATGATCCGATACAGTTCACTGTTCTGCCCTTCTTAAGGGCTAAAACCCTCTAGTATTTGAGGTATACGCCCCCCAAAATTAACGAATTTTTAGCGCAGACTATTTCAAGACCATACAGGCATATATACACCATAGAAACGCCGTTCAAATCCTGCCATCCCATAGGTCATGCGACACCCAGGGCCAAGAAAAATATCGCTGAAACGTTCAGTTCCAGCGTCCGTGAGCACAGTTTTCAATTTTGTAGGCCGTTGATTGTCCTTGGTTAACTTTGAGCGAGCTGTGCGAGCATCATCACGAATCATGCTTTGTACAACATAATATAAGAAAGTGAACAGGATTGTTAGCTATCACGGAAATAGAGCTGGAAATCGAAGAACTTAGTACCGTAACCGAGAATGTCAAAGAAGCAAAAATCTTAAACTCACGGATGAATATGCAAGAACGCCAAGAGAAAGGGCCAAAGCACGAGCAAATAGCGATATTTGGCTCAGCGAACGCCACCAGCATTGCCAGTCATCTCTCGGGGAGCTTGAATTACTACAGGCGAGCGCTAGAGTGGCAATATCGCACAGGTAGTTTGGCAACACTTCAACGCCGTATAAACTTTCCATGACGCAATCGCGCTATGCAGTAATGAGAAGCATATTTACTAAGAAGAGCAATGTTGTTGTCTAGAGTAGTTGTCCAATTAAAAGTATACTAACAGCTATAAGCGGGCTTATTTCATCACATCTGATGCTTGCTTCTTTAGCTTTAGACGTGTAAGGTTCCATTTAAATGGCATATTATAAATTTGAAGATACTTGAGTACACATCAGATATGATGAAATAAGTAACTTATAATTATAGGTATACTTTTTAGCCGGAATGGCTGGTTTAGACAACACATTTATCTATTGAATACATGTGCTTCACAATGCGGCATTGTTTGATTGCGTTATTGAGCCTTGCACAACATTGATTTAGAGCCAATTTACGGCCGTTGCTTTTGGAAATCATGCCCCGAACGCCAGATATGAATGACTGGAGCAGTATATTATATCGGCCTAGTTCGATGCATGGCCAATAACATGGCAGGATTTGAGTGACGCTGATATGGCGTTATGGATTCCTGGGTTACCTTGAAGTAGCCCCCATGAAATACTCTGCACATCTTCGCGGGCGTGTAGCTTCGAAACGAGAGGGTGTTAGGTATGAAGACTGGCAGGGCTATGAACGGCACCGAACGATCTTCAAGGTGGCCATTTCAGTTTAAAACCCCATGCAAGTGTGGAAACTCTCTTTAAGCCACTTCAAGGCTCTCGATCCCCTGTTCCCACACTCATGTAGGAGCGACGGTAAGTTAACGCCATGCGTGACTGTACCCTCTGCTCCCAACGTCATACTTCAGTCTTAAACTGCGCAACTTGACGCTGCGCAGTTATGATCATGGGAAAGACGGGCAGATACAAACGACCGTCACCTCTCGATAACTTGCATTATGTGGATAACCAAGCATTTCGGAAATAATGGAAATCGTGCACATTAATGTGATTGGCATAAGTTTCGTGCTCGCCCCCCAAAATAAATTCGTTGCGAATACACCTGTAGCGTTCCCATTCACCCTTTTTGTTTGCCAACTTAAGATCACTCTCGCTAGACCGTGTTCACTACCTCCAGACGACCTTATCAGGGGTCACGAAAAACTACGGTGCATGCAAGCAACGTAAAATGGATTGCAACTGATGATTTATTTGCTGATGGTGGTTTAAAAAGATGTTCCCAGATCCCGCTAGGTCACTGAGCTGAGCCGTCATCACTCAATACTTGCTGAACAGCTTTTACGACAGACGTTCACTGGTGTTGTTCAATAGCGATAACTGATAATATTGTACAAAAAATTGGCAAATATTGATTATTCCTAAGCACACAGTCGCTCTGTATTAATGGTTTCTTCAATTCCAAAGATGTCGGTAAGTGGGACGTTTTTTCGCGAGAGAAAACGTTCATTTGCTTGGTGCCATGCGCGAAGTCCAGTAACCATTAGCAGCAGTGCCGCAGGGTCACCAAATATCAGGCGGCTCTAATATTTCTTGCTCATTTTGCATGACATGCAAAGTTATGAGACATGTCGCTTAATGGACCTGGGAGTAATGTTTTCTGGATAAGAGCCACGAGAGCTATCGACTTCAGTTCAAATCTATCGGATTCGACGACCAGATTCTTGGATACCAGGGGAAACTTTTGGCCCACCAGGCAGATACGGCTGACAAAACCATGTGTTATGCAGCGGTGAGTGTTTCTGTTTGATGGCGAAAGGAGAATTTGAGCCTATTTTTCAAATAATCTACTTTTGTCATGGAGGCCTCACACTTTTGCAGTCAGCAACGTATGAGGCGACTGTGAATCGTGCAAAACGTACGGATCCAAAGGTCATGTTTGTGGTCACTGTGTCCCCACACTCATATGCATAAAAGCCCTGTGAAACATATCCGGCACATTGTGGTACATGTGGTGTAATAATGTGCTCTCCATTAGCTGTTCCACGCAAGGGCTACCCACAGTCGAACAAAGTGAGCTCGTCCTTGTGCACTAATACAAATCACGACCATGCAGCTGGCATTCAAGCCGATGGCAATATCGCTAAGAGGGCTGATTATGGGGAAGGCGGGCAGATACTAACTACAGCCACCTCCAAATTACCTGCGCTATATGGATGACCGGGCATTTCGGAAGTAATGAAATTGGTGTACATTAATATGATAAGGCCTCTAAAGACTACCTTGAGTGTCCTAAAATGGCTGACTAGTACACGTCATATGCAGACCATACATAAGCTCAACCTACGGCATAGATAGCACGCATGCGATGGTTACATCAATTAAGCATATTGAACTACGAGCAGTTTGTAATGTTTCTTACAAGGTTGTAGTTTCCCAAATGCCCACACTATTTTTACACAGCGAGCATGCCGTTCGGGCATGATGTGGTTGAATGCCAACAAAAATTACATAAGGCAGTTATATCGCATGCTTCTTGTACTCTGGCGTACCGACTCATCCAACATGTCACAAGCGTCCCGCCCGCAACGGGCGGAGAGCAGCCCGGCCGCAGTGAGTACTCGCCTTGGTTTCTGATGACGCAAGGGAGGATGGCATCTTCCCCCTCCCTCAGCTTCAGCAGGCTCGGCTCGGAGACGAAGCCGGGAGGAGAGCCGACCGCGGAGAGCGCAGCTGGGCCGCCGGACACCGGCCCTGAAACAGGCACGGGTCGGCACATGTCAAACAGCTGGGAGCGGAGCCCAGACGGCTGCGGGCGGAGATCAGGCAGGACAGAAATCTGACGTCTGGACAGGGACCGATGGCTGGAGACGGAGACCACGCGACGGCAGGCGGAGACCAGACGAAAGGAAACAGAAAAGAGAAAAGCCTGATCTCCGGAGACGGAGACCAGGCTATAAGAGACGGAGACCAGACGAAAGGAGACGGAGACAACGCGACAGGAGACGGAGACCAGGCGATTGAAGACAGGGATTAGACAGCTGTAGATAGGGGTCAGACAGTTGCAGACAGGAAAAAGACGACCGTGGAAAGGTACTGGAGAGAGGGAAAAGAACCGACCGGACCAGACGGGAATCAGACTGCCAAAGACATACACAAAACAAACGATCTGCATAGTCTGAGACAGCTTATCTGATACAGGAGCATGACAGACTCACACGTACACCGTGCAGCCTGAGACAGCCAATCTCATACAGGGGCATGGCAGACTCATACATACACCATACAGCCTGAGACAGCCAATCTCATAGAGGGGCATAGCAGACTCATACATACTGTGCAACCTATGACAGGGAGAGCACAGCTGAAGAGGAAAAGGGGATCACTTTAAAACGATAATTATGACTCTACACTCTCACATATGACGAAGAGCATTGTAAAGTTGATCTTACTATAGATGTATAATTTACATTTCAACAGAAGCATGTAATGGAGTTTTTTATTCGTCAGACGTCAAAAGGTATGGCTATTTTGGAAGCGTACAAATCGCAGGTGCGGTCGTTTTTGCTCTGTCGGCTTTTCTGGCTCCTTGTGCTCGCCCCATATTTAGTGAGAAACATTGCGTAATAAATTGCTGTACACGTGTTGTTTCTATTTTTGTCACAACGTCTGCCTGGCATCGGAGCTGATAGAACCATACCAAGAGGGCCTCGGAGATAAGTGCGGAAACAAAATCCAGCCGTCGGAAGGCTAAACCGACCGAATAGCTCACGTGCCCTGGTACAATTAATGTGCAGGGATGATACTAAACAGATAGGCATACTTCAGAACAGTTCCGGGTTATGTAGGCTAATCAACTTCTCGGTATTCAAAACTGACACGCACAATGAAGTTAACTGCACAATTACGGAAGGCACACCTTCTCTAGACTTTCTAGACAGAAGACGTAATTATTCTCTACCGCAACAACTATATTGGAGTTGCATGGAGAGATCAGGCATGAGATGCAAAGAAGTCCGATGGCTTTCGATGCTGGCTTTCTTGATACTGTGGGTTATCACATAAATACTGGTTTATTAGATACTGGCTTGTTTCGATTTGGCTCATTCGAACATTAACCTGGGTTGACACGAACTCACTGCAGTTTAGAGAGGTGCATCGTCCTGTGTTATGATAAGATGCAGTAAAGTCGTGCGGTAAGATCATTTGGAACCTACATTTCGCGTCCAACACACGTTATCGGGCGGGGAAATGGCAATGCAATCAGCATGACTGCTGTAGAGGTTGTCGCTCGTGACCGGGAACAGGCAGGACCTGTAACCAGCATGGCCCCTGTAGAGGTTATTAGTCGTCACCTGTAACAGGTAGGACCTGTAATCAGCATCACCCCTGTGGAGGTGATCACATGCTACCTGTAGCAGGCAAGATCTGCATATTTTACAAAACGTGAGCGAAGGTTGCAAACTCTGGTGAGGAAAACTTTGGCATCACGGGCTTGCTCGCTCCGAAGACCATCCTGGAAACCCGCAGGTAGTTTTTGAGGGTCCCAACTTTCGGTAAGGGTTAAATGTCCCAAGTGCCTTGGAAAATGCTTTGTAGACAAGGTGTGGCGGTGATCCAGGAGCGCTGAGCGGCCTAGAAATGTTGAAATACACTTAGCGTTATTGAGACACAAATCAAGCGGCAGGTGACAGCGCGTGCGGAGAGGGTTTTGGCATTTAGCACGGAACACTTATTGATTGTTCAGGATAAACAAGACACTGAAAGGCCAAACTGTTTAAAAACGTACCCCTGGCTCGAGTAATAACAACATTGAGGATTCACCATTGCAGCAGACTTGATGCCCGCGAGCCATACGATTTATTCAATGTTCCAATGACAGATACAATAACAATGGCATATCCAATAACAAATGCCAATGCGCCAACAAATTTCCTCGTCCTTAAGATCCTCGCGAAAATGCATTCATGGGGCTGCTAAATGATCTGAGTTCAGGTGCTCAAATGCTGTTTTAATTTAAGCGACGGTGGCCTAAGTGCAACCCTGTACGTTTTTAATACGCTATTCTTCTAACAGTTGTTAAGTTAACTTCGAGCAATTCTAACAGACAAGTCGTTCGTAACTTATATTAAATATATTAGAGTGCTTCAAAACGCTGCTGGACTTGCACCTGAACCCATTAGAAAGATCTCAAAAACGCTCGCCCCGACATTTTAGCTCTTTTGACGTTTGGATCTTGCACTGCACTGTCCTGACTAGCAAGACAAGACAGCGGTACATCATCTAATTATTCAGATAGGAATGCACCTTTAATGTCAGATCGACATTCACTACTGAGAACCGATTGTTTGCCGCAAGGTTGTTAAGTTGCATGCCGCTCTTATCACGCAAGGCCACACATTTCACGGTCAGTAAGTCATGAGGTCAAAGGGTCAATGGACAAAGAAGAAGAAAGTGACCACTTTATTGGTTCAATGCAAGTTCAGCAGCACGTTATTATTGCATTCCATCGTTGGTCGCGAGTTAAATACCACAAAAGCTAAGCATGCATCATGCAGTGTGACCTGCTACATGTGCCTGACGTTATAAATAAATTGCCGTGGCTTTGACTGAATTAAAATTTTCGCAGGCAGATGCACAGGCAGACCCCAGATAACTATCATAGTTAGTTTTCCTTCAGTGTTTTCCTTCAGTGTTTCCTCCAGTTTCCTTCAGTGGGCACTCGCCTCCTTCAGTATGAAGGAGACGACTGCCCTGTACCGGCGATACAGGGTGGATACCAGACACCAGCCGTCACAGTGGGGGCATGGCCCGTCCGGCTAGACTGCTGGATGATATATCACCACTGAAGTCCCCCAGCAGTCGGGCGGAACGGTAACAAGGCAGTATCTTAACGTTCTTCACTCGAAGGAATTGAGATCTGGGACTTGCTTCTTCTAGGTGCGTAAGTGACATTCCTCGGCCATTCTCTGAACGGCAATCGCCACCAGGTCAACACGGCGTGAACCGCTGCGCACGACACACGTAGTGAAATGGAATGAAAAGGAGCGAGCGTTCGCTTTGTGGAGAATAGTCACGGTGATCTAATCATCATTCTACTCTGCACATAAGCAGTCCGTCCTGTATCAGGGAACGCGCATATCCTTTCTCGACCTAGAGCAGCTGTGTTTGCTGCAATCCCGGTTGGCCGGAATGCGCATCCTCCAAAAATAGTGCTATACAATTTGTTGCAGCACTGTGTTCAGATCGTTTCCCTGCAGGATATTGTTCCAGGGCGAGGGCTTCGATTTATTCAATTCGCCCCAAGCGCATTTAAATGAACTACTTGTGCCATGTTAATTGCTTTGTTAAGGGCTGTTTTATTCAACTTCACACCAGCGTGGCGGAAATCTCCCCGTTCCCGTGGAAATGCGGCTGCGTCTGGCTTGTTTATTGCTCCGAAGATGGTTGCTTTCTTGCAAAACAAAGGATAAAAGCAGTAAACACAAAGCGGAATAGCCCACAAAGTCCCACATTGCCACACTTTACGCAGGCCAATCTGCATGAGCAAGCGGAGACGGGGGGTGCCGAAGAAGAGACCGAGGGCTCCCAAGGACTCCACCTCACATATTTTCAGACACTGATAGCCCACCGTCAGTCCGATGATCATATATCTCATATGGCTGTGTGCTGGCATGGAGCAGAGCCTCGGCGTGGATCAGGTCAGTGTTTGATATACTGCGCCTCCATCAAGATGCCGGTCTCGTCTGCATTTTTCACTTCAGTGGTTGTCTCAATATGACCTCTGGGCGTTGTAATATATAGCGTGCCTCCATAGCAGCACTGATAAAATTTAGAGTCGGTTATTCATGCACCACCTACCAAAAGACTTATCAGCTAGTCATTTGCTCCACCGTTGTGGCTAGAAAAGTTATATTCGGAGGACTATGGCACAAAGGTTACATACAACGATCAGTTCTCGGAAAATGTATGCTCTTCATGCCCTGCGTGTATCAAACAAAAGATCCTACCTGTCAATGAGTACACAGTTCATTTCGCCAGATAGAAGAATGGGAAAATGACTTTGGTGGCTGTTGATCTACTAGCGCATGCTGTGCTCGACATTGGGCTGGGATTCTTGTATACCCTTTGTTTATCTTGTAGACGGGCATAAAGACATGTTGTTGCACTCCTGTTTTGTATCGGCTCCTTACGCAGTGGAAGCCAGACCTGTTCCGTGATTGGATTAAAGCTGACGCTGACATTCGAGGACGTACGGCCTGATGAGCCCCGGGATGTTTCAAAACAACTGGCAGTGCAGTGCTTGCAATGTGGAACATTGCCAGAGTTTCAAAACGCCCGCAGCGCAAAACAACAAGCAAGAACTAGAACGTGCAAGAAACCCACTGACGTTTAGACACACGGCTAGACACAGGCGAACGGCTACTCAGAACGGGGACATAGCCAGGGAGAGGGCGAAAAGGGACATGCTCTTCCCCTTAGCTGGGAGGTTTACGTTAAATGCTGGGCGATTGGCAACTATTCAGCCCAAAGAAGCATGATTTGGCATAATTAACATTTTCTTCCTAGATAAATTTCCCTTCGTGCCTGAGGAGGATGTCTGTCTGCGCGTCTTTGCAGAGCATCCACTTGTAATATACGACTATCAGCTCATTTACACCCAGGAAATTAAATGCAATACCAGCGAATGCAGCACAGGGAGCATCATCCACATCGACAGCACGGAGAGCCACGGCAACCGAGAGACAAGTTGGAGCAAGGACGGTAATTGTTTATCTTAACAGTTAGTTACCCTTTCTGTCATCAACACAACCCTAACTGCTAAAATTAGCTCGCTGGTCCCTAAATCTGATGTCAAAATCTGTGTAGGCTAGCTGCATAAGGGCATATTGAAACTGAATCTGGTGGTACGTTTTTCTAAGTCCTTTTTCTCATTAGCCTTTTCTGCAATGCTGACAGCGCAGGATTAAAATATGAACGCCCATAAATGGGTGTTGTCTACCAGCTTGCATGCAATCCGTGCAATGAAAAGGCAGCGTCATGTCCTGAAAAGGGAGTACTGTAGCTTATTTCATCGGAGCAGCGAAAAGTTTTATCTTTTCTGGCTTTCTCTGAGCAAACGTATTCTGGCCGCCAAAAGCCCTAACTTTGGACACACGTCCAGGAGGCGATTTTGTCGAGCACTATGAGTATGCCATCATTCCTCAAGAGCAAGCTCCAGTGAAGGCTAAGCGATTAGCATCTCGATCGTAAAATTGTTCAGTTTTCAACAGTGTAGCTTCAAACCGATCACGGACGAAGTAATTGTTCGAGCTATCGCCACTATAAGGTGTGTTAGCATGTACACATCGTGTCGACCAGGTATTTCTCCGGTCGTCGTTAGGTGTTATTGAGTTTGAAAAGACCAGGATGGTGCTTGGCTTTCAGTTATGAATGCGTCACAATGCAAAAACTGGATATGATTCCAAAGACAAAGATGACCTAAGACGGCTGCTTCTATCCCCGGTTACCTTTTTGTCTGGAGCGTCGGTATTGGCTGAAACGACTGGGTAATCCCGGAGTTCGCCACCACGCGATACGGTATTTTTCTCCCAGCATTTCAGCACGGCCTGTCTGCTGCTGGCCTACAGTCGATTATCGAGGCGCCAAGCGGACTGAACCCTCTCTAAATCGCTGGATATGAGCGACGGTCAGATGAACGTCATATCAGAAGCCGCAGCCGAACAAAACACAATGTCTGGCCAGGAAAAGAGCTGAAAGATGGGGTGATACGCCGGGCCATAGCAAGCACCGACGTTCAGGCCGAGTGGTGAAATCGACCAGCCAACGATTTGGGCAGCAGCCTCAATTAATTTAATGCACCTGTCCTTAGTTGTCAAATTGTGCCTTGTTTATGTCGGCAGTGCAGATTTTGTAAGACTGAGCCCAATCTGCAAATATTTTTTTCCATTTGCAAGCGATAAAAGGATATCAATTCCAGTTTTCGATCAAATGAATTGCTTCAATTTTGAAAAGGCATGATATTGATTCTGGTACTGGCACTTAACTCGCGCGCGGGTGGGGTCAGTTTGCCCTCCGCCCCGCCCCCCCCCCCCCCCGAAGGCTTTTCCAGGATGGTTTCCAAATAGCGTGGCGTAGGCTGCTCCAAATTCTTCCTTACCTGTAGATTGAATAGCAAATCGTTTGGTATAGGAACATTTGATATAACTTAATAGGTCGCTGAACTGCGATAGGGTCAAAGTCAGGCCGTGGATTCAGCGAAGACAATTTCTAGGGAATCTTTCAATCTAGTGCATAAACGGAGTGTTAGACGAAACCATACACCTCTGAGATAGTGTCACAATGTTTTGCTGCGCTATCTCACTAACTAGTTACATAGCGTAGCAAAACAATTGAATGACCAAAGTCCATTGAACTAGAGTTAGGTATGAAGGTCATACCGAGGTCAAAACCAGCGTGCTTTATTACTCCAGGGCTTACTGTATCAGGCACTTTCCTGTGCTCATCTTGAATTTGCTGATAACGGGGATCGCATAATTTATCTTCCACGGACTTTTAAAGGTCAGGATACGTCACTGACCTAAAATGACACAGGTCAACATTTTGTTTTTAGGAGCATGCGGCCCAACGTAAAATTTGAGGTTTATTCAAGAGGTAAAACTCAAAACATACTGTTATGATTTTGCCGACATGACCTTCCAAAGGTCAAACAAGGTCACTGGCATAAACGCCAGTGACATTTTCTTAGAACAGGTATCTAGGCTCTGGGGCACTTTTGACACCAATCTGGAGTTTGACTTTTTGACATTATTTTGGCCCGAAGATCTTGACCTCGGTATCCCAAATTTCGACACCAGCAAACCTTACATACAGGTCGACACACCCTGTGAATTTGGTGTCTCTAGGTCCCCCAGTTTCTAAATCTCAGAGGGGTCCAAGTGACCCCCACCCGAGCGAAGGGTATTCAACCGGCCACCCTGGCGCATGTTTAAGAAAACTTCAACTATTCATCTCTGAAACAGCAGCCTAAAAGAAACCATTTGGCATGGACGTCACATTTTCACGGCTGAGGCCAACAGTGTGGTTGAGGCACTCTCTCAAAACACTTGGCAGTTGGCCAGCCGTTCAGTCTCCCATATAGAAGTGATTCAATATAGAGGCCATTTAATAATGTCATCACTAGCATTGCAAATCAATGTCACCGCATATCAAACATCGTTGGAAGATATATGTGCCATCTCCAGCAGGTCTTTCCGACCCACCTGGATGACGCCTGATGCCCTACTAGTACACGCTGGTTCGATGTGGCCTTCCAATAACATTGCCTGACCCGGCAGTCAAATCCTGGCTTCGATTTCGGTGCAGGCCTTGGGCGTATTTTGTTTCCAGCTATTTTGTGTGTGTGTCGTTCCATCACTAAAGCTCCCTGTCAGGATGACGTGTCGCCGAGCCATTTTTAGTTTGTTACCAAATTTCTCCGAACCATGGCCGAGTGAGATGAACCATATCAAGTTGCATGCATAATGTATGCACCCTGCGACGCAGTTCGTCAAAGCTCGCATAGCAAAGCTATCACCATCTGCGCCGCACAATCCCTTTTACAGGACGGCGAGCGACAGTTATATGATTTAGGACACAGGCGGTACGAAGCAAGGATCACTCCTATAACCCCAAATGTTACGCGGAATACGGCAGTGCATGCGCGGTGGTTGCGTGCATGACTCTCCCTGCACTGTACGGCAGTAAGGCTGGATAAATGCCCACGCCTCTCTATCGCACAGGCATCAGCAATAGTTTTGGCGTCTGAAATTAAGGAATGGGTTAAGCTGGGCACAGCTGCGATACACATGAAGGCAATGGATGATCACGCACCCACGCACGGTCATTAATGATTTGGGTTTGTCTGCAGCCCATACAGACATGTATATGCATTACACGCACCGCCGAAATGTCCCAAGGGCTGCTTTCCGAAAAACGTTCCGTTCATCCATTCTACACATCCTCTCGCGGATCTTGTTATTGTTCACGAACATCTCTCTGCGTCCTCCCCTTTCACACAGACCAGCAGCAGCCTTCCCGCACACGCGGCGCGGCGCCGTCCACGCATCCTGCCGCCGGCCTCTGCCGTTTCCTCGTCGGAAATCCGGGGACGGGGCCGCGCCGTCGGGTCGATTTGATCCGGGGCGCTCGCCTGCCGGCACTCTCCTGGCCGTCGCGCGCTGGACGCTCCTGGTGGCCGTGACGCGGCCTGTCAGGCCTCACAGGGCCGCCGAATGGGCCGATGTCACTCGTCCCGGGCCAGAGCAGGGAGGGCGGGCATGATACCGCGCCGGCCGTCGGTGGTTACGTGCCCGTTGCGCGGTGGCGATATTTTCCCTCGCCTCGTGGCGGCCGAAATTGCACCGGCTCAACTGTTCATGTGTGCGGTGGGCTGTCACTCACTTGGCTCCGACGTTGTTTTTTTATTTTTGTACGATTGCTTCAGCTTCGCACAAACGTCACCAAAGCAAAACATTTGAGCGTAGGGTGAACCGTGCCGTGCATTGCGCTAGCTTAAACTGTCGCCTCAAAATCATGCCGTCGATCTGGAATACCCCGATCAGATGGAGGGAACAAGGTTCACACCAGCGCCGCTGAGCGTGGACGGTGATCCCAGAAATCCATCCAATCAAAATGTTTCGAGCAAATTTGGAAAAAGCAGCTCACATGGCTTCCAAGAAGCACGCATGAAAGTTCCTGACAAGGGGTCATGTGGTCCTCCCAACTTTGGCTAATGGGTCGCGCTACACGACCGGGCAGCGTTCGAAGTTGTCCATTGGCTCGGCATCATGATCAGTGCCGGCGTTTAGCTTGATCTCGGCAGTCATATCTTCTGAGGCGTGTGTCCGAATGCTTCTTTCCGATGATCTGAATGTATGCATAGGGTGTCAAATTCGTATTATGATGGGTTTATGGCTACATTATATATATATATATATTGTAATTTAGTATAAATTATTTATTATTCATTATATATATATATATATATATATAATGCAATTTAGTGTTTATAATTTATTATTCATTATATATGTGTATATATATATACATATATATATGTATATATATATATATATATATGTATATGTATACATATATATATATATATATATATATTATAGTGTTGACATACTTTCAAACACGCTGTCGATCGGATTGCAGATCGGCAGCGCATTGCGTCAGTAGCGATTATTATTGTGGATTGTCCAAGTCCAGCACAGGGAATCAGCCTTTTTTGACGTATATGTTGACTACTGCTACTTCAGTGATCTGTGAAAAATTTGCCTGACGTTATTTCCAAAGAATGATTTTTACGAAATGCGGGCACATTGGCTGTTCATTCTTAGGGTACTCTTTGCTGCCAACTGATCGGTCTTTATGTTGTGATATTTCAGCAAGCTGTTGCCTGCAGCATACGCCTCTTCGGAGCCCAGAGTTTCAACGGTGCGCAGCATTGCGCCGTGGTTCAATCTTTCTGGGTCTTGAACCCAGGGCTGTCGTAAGCTACTTATCAATATTTTGCATTCGGCAACAGGGTAATCCGGCTGCCAATGAAGCGTGACGTTGATATCGAATGCCTTTTTACAGATGTGCTGGCGCCTATTTCAACGGATGTTTCATGCCAATGACATTTCCAAGCATTCGAATACTGATCTCGATGTACAATCATCCGTAATTCGATCACGCGGTTCAAGTTGTGATAACATGTCGTCCTAAATGTCTTAAACGTCTTAAACCGCGTCAGGCAGAAACGAGCCCCTGAGAGTGTGCTCCAGTTTCTGCGGAATAATAGCTCAGAGCGTGAACAAAGAAGCACAAACTCCTAGCATACTCTTCCTCGCCCAGTTTGCATGCTGGGCTATATTTTCGCCTAGCTCGCGAGCTCCGGTTGGGTATATCCGATCAGAGAAGACCAAAGACGCCAAAGAGGGTTATGTTGTAAACATTTATACGAGTCTACGTCGCGCGCTATGCTCGTAGCCGCCTGACATCGAGCTCGGGCGGTGGTGTAGAGAGGCAGAGCTTTGATTCGTAAAACCTTTATGACAAGTTGTTGATGTCACCATGTTTACATGCTTCATCGTTTTACTGGGAATTAAAGCTCATACGTTTTTCTATAGACAAATAGCTGGAAGAACGTGTCATTCCGGTAATTTCTGGGAGATTTTGCACATTCCATTTGTTGTAGACGACCACTTACCCCCCCCCCCCCCCCCTCCCCCCAATACCTCTACAACCAATGAACTAATTGAACTAATCTAAATGCCCGCAAAATGCTTCTGGATCTCATAATCGCGGCACATGTCGCTCCCTGTCCTGTAACTTGTTGACCAGGTCACAGATAAAGTCAATCACTCCTGTTGCACTTTTCTTTTAAGATTCGTATTGGTTCAAAATCATTCCAATGATGAGACCAAATGGAATCAATTTATAATACCCAGGGCTTCTGCTACATTTTAGATGCATCTTAAAATATATCGTGATGCCCAAAACTTGCTCAGGTCAGGTTACATGCACTGGTTAAGACGAATTTGTGATTCAAACGCCCGCGTGAACTTCACTGGATTGACTTTGGCACCGCCTCATTTGGAACATGTGTAGACTTGGAGCCCCTATAAAATAATTACCCACCATCGCGGACACAAGGCAGCATAGCACATAAACGCACGCAGAGGAGGACAGTGCGTAGCATCGTATGTGCACCCTGAGGTTATGTCCGATGAAGACGTCTGGCATGGTTGTCTACGCATCGCAAATGCAACGCATGTCATACGGCTTACGTTCACGGGTCAGTTCATGAAACGCCCCCCCCCCCCCCCGCCCTCGCCCCACGTCTGTATTGGATAATCACTAAACAACATCTCAAATTAAAAGGCCCCAGGGGGTGACCTGTGTATTGGGTTCACCTTGCCAAGAGATGACACACACGCTGCGATTTATTAGCCAGGCTGCATTCAGAAACCGTTACATGTGAACTTTAAAAGGTTTTGAAAATGCAAACCGCTTACTGTTACATTCTGTGACATTCTCTTGATGTCACCCAGGATCATACGCAGTTGACTTGACTTACCATGAAATTTGATGGCATTTCATAACGACGTGGCTTCATCAGGAAGGTGCAACCTCAGTGCAGTATCTTCAAAAACGAAAGAGGCTTCGGAACTAATTCTACTACGAGAGATCAGTATATATGAAGTTATATCGACGTAACCTAGAATGGCCACATATTTTAAATAAAATTAGTGGCATCATGATGAATGCTGGAGCTCAAAGGCCAATCTGCGCCACAAAGAAGCATGCACAGAAATGAAACTGGCCTGGAAAGCCAAGTTGTCCTCCCGTAAACTTTCCGACGTCATGTTGAAATTAACACGCGCATGAGTGGCCGACTGAATACCCTTTGCTCGGGTGGCCGGGGGTCAATTTGACTCCCCTCCCCTCCGAAGATATAAAAAATAAGATAGCTAGAGACACCAAATTCACAGGGCAGATTAACCTGTAGCTGAACTCACTCGTATCAAATTTTGTGGTTCCTAGGCCATGACCTTGAAGTCACATAATGTCAAACAAGGTCAAACTCCTGATTGGTGGCTCAAGTGCCCCAAGACCTCCCGCCGTGAAGCTAGATACCTGTTCTACGCAAACGGCCAATGCGATCAGTGACCTTGTTTGACTTTTAAGGGCAAGGTGCCAATTATCTGCGAGATTGCTCCTATTTTGCCGTTCGAATAAGCGTCAGGGATCACGCTCGGTAATGTTTTCCTAGACACGAGATGTTGACCTGGATCACCTCGGGTCAGTGACCTATGCTGACTTTTAAAAAGTGGATGGAACATGCTTGGTGCGGTCCCCGTCATTAACAAATTCGAAATGAGCGCCCAAAATCACCCCATAAACCAAGCTCTCGAGTAAAAAGTAGACTAGTTTTAGCCTCGTTGCGATCTTCATGCCTGATCCTGTGTAAATGGAAGTGGCTGCGAATCGCATTTCAATTGGTTTGTTGCCTAAGATTCTATCTTAGATATACACAGTTTCGTCTACCACTCTGTTGTCGCAATGCATTTAACGATTTCCCAGAAATGCCCTTCGCTGACAGCCATGGCCTGACTTTGACCTGCAATAGGTCAGCGACGTTCCCAGGTCATCTAATTTTTTACATCAAAAGATCTGCCCTTCAATTATCTGCGGCTATGCAAGTTTGACGCGGGCACGCCGTCATAATCCAATGTGTGCATGAAGTGCACACATTCATCGGCACTGGTAATTTGAAATTGATAACACATTTCGCACAGGGAACATGGTGGAAAATTGCATGGGTGCGTTAAACGCTCTTTTCGTCAAAGACTGCTGAATTGCATACTCCCTGAAGATTGCCGTGCGGTTTTTGTCAGGAAATGGTGCAGTTTCGCCGGGACATATCAACGTGCCTTGTAATGTAACGGCAGAATGGCTCCACTTGACTGCGTTCAAAGTGACAAATTAACTACACCACTTTGTCGGTGATAATGGACATCAAATGAGTGTCACCGCTTCACAGTCTACCCGCAGTTAATTGCTGCATTAAATCCAACTGCTACATTGTTTGTAGATGTAAAAGCCGCCATGATCTCGGCGATTGTCAATGCAAATGAGGAAAGAAATGCAAAATTGATAAGGTGCGATGTCAAACGCTATCCTGCTACCGGTTTTGGCTGTAACTCCAGCTTGACCAGAGACAAAACAGTGAGAGCGGGCTAGATGCCTACCAAAGTCCTCAAACGTGATGATCCAGGAAAATGATACTTTCATGATTTTAGTTACTCATACTTGCAACGCGTGTTCGCACCAACATAATTGCCCATTCCGCCACCATACGAGGCTATGACCGTGCTGATGCCGGTCTGAAGTGACGCTGGCGTTCGCTACGGCCATGAAATGAGCGCCCTAGCTCAGGTATTGATGATATGGGTTACGCGTTTCCCGCTGTTTCTCGAAAAGCCATAAACGTTCGGCCCGATAACTATTTGCATCGGCCAACAATCCGATTTGATTGCCTTGCACGTGACCCAGTTGTGATGAAATTGGATGGTAGCCCGAGCTCGATGCCATATGTGGTGCTTTGAGTGAACAGGCCGTGGGCCATTAGGATGTGATCCGGTGCTTGAAGAACCATTCCGGAGAAGTTGTTGTTAAAGTCATTTTCGGTTGTAGTCTATTGAGCATTAAAGACCTGGCGATCAAAGCCGCCCCTGGCATTTCAAGGCAGTTTTCAGGAACGACAGCATAGGCTCTCCACGACACATTGACCCGCTCGCGTATGGCGTTACCAGCTCCGCTATGAACTCAATGTAATTCCCAGCTGGCGGCCTAATACAGCATTGACAAACGCGGCAGACTGAGCCTGCGCTTGGTGGCATGACCTTTTATCGGAAGACGCAACAACCGCAGAGTTCCACTCAACCAGGCTTTGAAGTCCTGCAAATGGCTAGAGAGGAATGACGGTTGGTCTGTCTATCTGTTATCGTGTTTGCGGTTCATTATGGCCGCATGAACCTCACAATCACGTTAACATTGATGTGATTCTTAAATTATTGATAAAGAGTCGTAGCTGCCGAGGTAACCAACACCTGCCAGCTGAGGCTGTTGAGTCGCTGGCGCCCAAATTATCCAGGTGCCAGAAGTTGCTTCGGGAAAAACAGAACATCAAACTTTTTTAAAGCACGCGCGCTAAAATTACCTCGTTCAACCCAAGTAGATGGATGGTAGAAGGCTGTTGAGCGAAATTTTGTTCAGGACCAATCAAGTTTCATTGGAATATGATCTGTGATGAAAACAGGCCGTTTTCATCGGATGACTGACCTTTTCATTACACGTTATGTTTGTTTGGTTCTATGGTCACATAATTGCTGCACAGACTTCGTCGTTCATAGCCTCAAACGCAATTAAGCGCATTGAAAATGATGTGAATTGCGCACTGGGGGGGGGGGGGGGGCTACAATGTCGTGTGCTAATTATGTAAAAATAACATATGAGTTAAACGTCCATATAAACATCCATGCAGGGCATTAAAACCAAGCATATATCCGCATTTGATGTCGTTGTCGGTAAAGAGATAGACGATAGAAGGAGGAAGTGGTCACAAAGGAGGAGTGAGGAATGGTGGTAGAACAAAAGAAGCATATGCGGAAATGAAACTGGCCTGGAAAGTCAAGTTTCCCCAACGTAAACTTTCCGACGTCATTTTGAAATTAGCCACCGACTTGGGTGAACCAAAATTCAATGTGTACATCAGGTGCATGCCTATTTGTCCAGCTTCACTGCCAGTCTAAAATCGATAGCACATTTCGCACAGGGAACATGGTGGAAATCTTCTCACCAGGGTTAAGTTACCACCAATACACCACACTCGTTCCACCACCACTTTCACAAAGAAGGAATGGACTCTGGCTGGGTCCACTGCATTTAACAGTGCTATTAAGGTGACAGACGGATACAAATAATTGGAAGAAATAACCACTGGAAGGTGTCATTGACGAACTCACGTGTGATGCGGAATGGCGTAGGCACAAACGTGTAGCTTTATATTTCAGTGCAGTAAAAGGTGCGATACAGCTTTACAATTTATATCAAGAAAATCGCGATACCAGCGACCCGCTACTTCATCGGTTGACATATGAACACGCCAGAAGGAGAATCGGTTTGCTTGGCAGGAAGTCTCCGCAATAACGTTCCAGAACAGTTTCTTTCATTCAACCGCAACATTCGGGTGCCGTATGTCTTTTTCACGCTACCTGACTGCACCACTGTTTTATGTTGCTGGACATACGCAGTGCAATTATCAAATGGTGATAAGTCGTCGTGTCATATCAAAGCACAAGACAAAGCTGTGATACCTGACTCCAAAATATTTCCCCCACACCCATGCTTTTCATGTTATTTCCCCCACACCCAACGTCAGTTTTCTTTACGCCTATCAATACATATGGAATGCTAAGTTTGTCCATGTGAGTGACGATAGCAGCATAATAAGGATAAATCCTTCACTGTATTGTTCTGCGATTGACCTTGAAATAAATGGCCACTGCAGCTCCTCCCCTCAGCACCCTAATCGCCTGGCGCCGCCTCTGCGT
>NW_023596420.1:32882471-32939422 GCF_011947565.3 Pollicipes pollicipes
TATTGTTCGGCTATTGGTCTTGTATCCACTTTTGGCGTGGCTGCTCTTGAAGTAACTGCAGTCTCAGCGATAACGGACTGATAAGGGTCGGAACAGGATGTCAGCACAAGACTCTTCATACCAGCAGCCCAGTACAGGACCTCCCCGCCGCCCTGAGTTCTGCGTTCCGCTTCAACGTCAGGAATTTGTGATGACCAGCACCTTCTACTCTGTTTGTATGGGTCGTATATTAAGCAAAACCATTTCTCATCAGTTTAAATCACCGTCTCCTCAGACCCACCAGGCTGTGGAGGGAAGAATTGGCAGAACACGGCTCGGCTCTATCAGCCATGTGGTTGGCAGTCATAGGCAAGCCAGCATGTGGGCGGTAGAGACATCACTCAACTTTCTGCGAAGCACTCGCCACGCAGTGGTGATGGAGCCTCCAAAAGATCTTGCTATTGCTGCGGGTGAGATGGGCTTCTGCTCTTCAAACAGAGCTGGGCTAACTCACTCAAACACGCGACTTGATGGCAGGCCGCCCACCACTCTTGACCTAAGGTCACGCTCGGCCCTCCAGCACCAGGAACCGGGCTTTCAGTCGATTAAAAGCTTGCCTCGGCCATTCTTGGCGATAATCGACATTGATTTGAGAACTTCAGGCGCGCTGCTGTAAAGCTCTGTAGTGCATCAAATCGCACGATCATCCATGTCTCTTGCTCGTTCGAAAAGGCGAATTTGCGGTGATCACGGGCGGGATACCTAGAGGCATTCTGGATGACCCCAGAGTTGGTTGGTATTTGTCGGGACTTCTTTATCAAATGTCACACTCGGTACATAAGGTGCGCATTTTTCCCGGCGATTCGCATGCAATCTGCCTTTTTAGCCAAGCGTTTAAAATAATCAGCTCTAATGAAAACACTTCAGTGTAACACACTGTAAAAACACCAGTTGTTCGTCACGTGCTCAATCGGTCTGGATAGTCTATGCCACTGACTAGGATGGTTTTTGGCCGGCGGTAGCGGCCGTGCAAGATCCGATGAGGTTGGAGGACTGGATGAACTGTGTCGAGCATTGCGGTACGCTTTACTTTCGAGCACAACATTCTGTCCCTGACCTGGAATTGCGCAGTTGTGTTCAAGATTCAAGCAAACTGCTCAGCGCGAACTCTGACCCCAAAAATCCACCGAATCAAAAGATTAGACCAAATCTATTTAAAAAGTGTTCCTGGGATTGCCTTTAGAAAACGAAGGTAGCCCAGATTAGGGAGCTCGTGTAAAATCTAAATCGTCATTTTCGGGAGATGCAGAAACGACTAGGCGCGCCAATATGAGCCTTACACGAAAAAAAACGTTGCAAATGCTACCTCTGACAAGCTCACCTGAATCCACGCAAAGACATGAAGCTCGTATTCGTCCCGAACGTTAGCAGCAGGCCAGCCGTGACCATCAGCACAAAACGCCTGATCATTCATTGGCATGACTGCAGCCGTGCGGTCCATAGACCACCCAGCGTCCGTTCAGGAGAGGATCGGGGGAGGGGGAGGTGGGAGCGGCATCGGGTCGGTGGCGGCGTCCGGCCGGCCGAGGGCCCGTCATTACCTCCAGAGCGGCCGGCGCCAGCTGGGACCCGCGACGCAACTGTCGATACGGGTCGTTATTCGCCGCCTGGGGCCGCTAACATGGAACACATCGACTCGCTCCGTCCATTACATGGAATGATTGGTCACCGTCGCGCTGCGCGAAATGCTAGCAGCGTGACGCAGGTTAAAACTGGCAGAACCTCTGTTGTAGAACACAACGTTTCCAAAGGTTTGTACAAGTGACATTGTGCAAACAAACAGTGGAGAAAGGTTTTTGCTTACTAAATTGCTTGCACATGCAGTCGATGCAAGCATATTCTGCTGAAAACCCTCTTCTCAAAATAGCTAAGTGGTACTCCCAGAGCAGACTTTGTGAGATAAATTGACTTTCTTCTGCATTTGCTGGCTGCTGCAATGTTTTGCGGCGGAGGGAGGGGGGGGGGGGAAGTCCCCGAATGCTGTGCGGCGGGTGGTTCGCAGCGCCGGTCACCGGGGTGGGGGGAGGGCGGTCGAATCTCGGTTGGGCCGAGGTCCCTGGGCGCCAAAATGACCAACGTCATCGCCGTCGCTTCATAAAATGGTTAGTGACGCGTGGGGCGCGCTCCCGTGCATCTGACGGCGCGTTAACCGGAGCGCTGTTGGTTGTGAGCAGGGAATATCATTCGAGGGGAATCGAAATTCATGACGGGAAAAGGCGGCTTAGAATGCCAGTGGCACTCAGAGATGGGGGCAAGGAACTATCGTAGCGAGGTAAGTCAGCACTCGGAAACCTACTGCATGACCGCTCTTAAAGTAACCGATTGTGACGCTTGCAGCTGCACGGCAGTGCAGCGCCCTTCGTTGACATGTTTTTCTCTCTCGGGTGTTTGATGCGGGCATGCAGGAAAAAAACATTTATAACTATCACCCGGCTTGCTCTCAACAGCTGAAAAGAAATAATGAGTTTAAAAAGACGTCGCACGTTATTAAAGGAACGAGACGTGCGCATTGACGTCAGCTGAGGCTTGCAAGTTAATGCGACCCATCTGCGTGTAGATATGTCATAGCCGCCAACACAAGCTTTAAACACATACGCCAAAGTGAAGTTATATATACATATATGTATATATATATATGTATATATATATATATATGTATATATATATACATACACACACATGTATATATGCATATATATATATATATATATATATGTATGTATGTATATATATGCATGCATGTATGCGTTTTGTAAGATGAAGGACTTCCGTCGAAAACTTGTGCCACCATATGGTAGTTTTGTGGACTTTTGTCTCATTTTCGCGAGTGGAAACATCCGGCAGAAATGCCTCTGCGTGTCAGAAGAGCGGCACACTTTTGCTTGAGTGTGGGCTACGAAGGGGTTTTCAACGTCACCCACACGCTGCACTCCGTTAATCCCCGCGAGATTCTTCGGAAATCTGAGGATGTTCGCACTGGAGCGTCAGTGCTTTAGTTTATTGTTCTCCGCCAATCGGGAGTTCGGGGCTATCCGGCTGAAAGTCGTTTGTCAAGTGATACAATGCGGGGTGTTTTCACTCAGTTTACGCTGAAATATCGCCAAAGATGTTCTATGCTTTTGATAATACTGACATACAAGACGTCTGCTCTGGGCACCATAAATTGCCCAATTCTTTCCCAGGATGCGCTCAGTCGCAGATTGAGAACAGGGATGGGACCTTTATTGAACATTTATTTTCATCCGAGACATATTCAGTCCAAAAAAGATATTGCTTCAAACCTGAAGATGATGACGTGAAAACAAGAGGGGTCCCGGGAAGCAGTTGCATCTTTCACGGATAGCTTTAAGAATACTTAAAGTAGGGGTGAGCAAATCTAATAGTCGGATATGGTCGTCATTACAAGATTGATATTTAATAGCCGCATTGGGTAGCTCTATAGAAGATTTCTTACTGCTTTCGTGGTAGTTAAACTAGTGTAGGCCTCACTCGTGCTAGTCGTTCTCGTGAGTCAAAAAAGGCAGGTCTTGTTATTCAACGGCTTCTGTTTTCAGTAGTTCGCACTCACCAACACTAACACCACATTGTCCACGTGCACAACCAAGAGCAGCCTTGCGTCTTTGAGTCCATAGAGCGCATTAGCATCATTGGTAACCTACGGTGCGCCACGAATACTACATACATGGGAAACGAGTCTTGGTCACATGTTACAGAAACGATGCCATAATCAACTAATGAGAAACAAGTGCGATATCCTACAGTGGGTGGTTAAGCCAGTCACAGAGCGTTGGATGGCATTACGATCCCAGAATTATATCATGAAAAGGATGGCCGGTGATGCACTTGAGGCTTCCTTTTTAAAGAAAGTATTAAATCACATCACGGATGCCGTTCATAGTTCATGCTCCGAGGGAACAGATGATACGTGGTGAAGGAGTTTTTGAAAGAACCTATTATTGTGATTGCTTCATGGTTCTAGATACTTTATATCTTAAAGCACCTAGAGTTTCTTATCATTCTGGAGATCTTTACTGTCCTTAAATATAGCCCTGTTACGGATCCTTGCGAAGTCTATATCTCAGCTAAATATAATATGACGCGAACCTTTTCGACCAGAGGT
Source organism: Pollicipes pollicipes (assembly GCF_011947565.3). NCBI lineage: Eukaryota > Metazoa > Arthropoda > Thecostraca > Pollicipedomorpha > Pollicipedidae > Pollicipes > Pollicipes pollicipes. The sequence continues at coordinate 32,886,631 of NW_023596420.1, forward strand.
TTTTATTTTCACCAGCCAGATTGATGATCATGTATCAACGCACGGGAGGGGGACGTTTCGTTGGGTGTCACAATGCAGCACCTTATCAGGTTTGTGGAAGGATGCTTACATTGCGGTGGTTAGCAGAAACATCTGAACTAGTGCCGTGCTTAAATATTTTGAATATTCTGAGCAGGCGGCCGCAGAGGTGTAGCTTCATAATTTTGTTACGACTCGCGTCGGGCCCAGTGGAAATAAGTTTGCCCTTCTTAGAGTGGTCACCAAAATTATTTATCGAAGATAAAAGGAAAATATCATGTTTGAAATAACACGCATGTAAGTATGAATCACGCATGTTTGTAAAGGCACTTGACCAGCCCACCACTGATGTATGCCAAGGTATCTTGGCATAGTACATCTTGCCACGCTGGCATATCTCTCTAAATCTCATAACATCCCGATGACATTATAGTGATAAGATGTATATTGAGGCAAGGCGCGCAAACACTTACTTTTGACATGAAGCGACAAGCGCCCGCGTATAATCAAAGCGAAGTAACGTAAAAATGAGACAATCATCCCCGTCCGCCACGTAATTAAGTGTGCACAAACACATTTTCTATTTCCTGGAATGAGGAGATGATCCTAGTTTCAAGCGACAGTTTTTCAGCACAAACGAATCCCAAGCGCAGGAAGTGTTATTAATTGCACGCTTTGCTTTGACATAAACGACATAAACAATACCGCTGTCATGGCGGAAGATCCGCATGTGTTGCCGGTTACTTGTATGCTCGTTATGGGGCTGAAACTTAGTTGAATCAAAACAGCGCAGAAAAACTCCGAGAGAAAGTTACTAAAATGATGAGATTTGCTCACTACGTGTCGGCATACTCTATTTAAACACGATTTTCCATGGGCAAAATCCCTTTAAGAACGGCAAAACATGGGCCGCTGATACCAACCAGCGCCGACATTGACAAATTCTCCAAGTTTGCCAAGTGCCCAAGATCATAATGCACTCTCGTCGGCAGCATGATCATAGCCAGGCTACGTGATGAGTAACATACTGTCAACATGTTTTTGCGTCAAACAAACTCACTTGTCTATTTTTTCCGCATTCGCAGTACATCATCCCATTTTGCTGATGAGCAGCTACATTCCAGCACGAAGGAAGGCCCTTTGCCAAATGACAAGGCAGAGGACCTCTCAAACATTTATATTTGGTGCTTTTTAACCTCAGCCCAAATTTCAGTCCTTACGTTGCACCTGTTACCTATTGTTTCTCCGATGTCACGATCTCACCGCGGCTCCAGGAACGATGTAATCAGTCGTCTTCATGTGCGCATTCTGCAACGCTATCATCGTCTGCGTTCTGTTTCATAACTTGATGCCAACAAGACGCCTCGCTTCCGAGTTCTCCCCTCCCTTGCTTCGCCTGAAACGCCCCTCCCTCACTCGCACATTTCGCATGTATTTTCTGTGACGCACCATTAACAAAAGTAATTAGAGGTGGCGCGCCGCCGGCACCGCTGTCTCCGCAGCCTGCCGAGTGCGTTCCTGGCGGACTCTCCGCATGCGGCGGTACCAGAGAAGAATTGGTGGCGCGTGCACCGATGATTGGTCCCTGCGGCAGCCGCCACGGTGAGTAATGAGCCACCACGTGCCCGCCGATTTGGTACGCGCCGCGCAGGGGCGGCTCCAGGAGGCTGAACGGGTAGTTTTATCCAGCCCCTACTCAATTTTGCTTGCGATTTGCAATGGTGTCCGAGCATAGAGATGACTGCGACGTGGAAGCGATTCGAGGGTCACTGACGGAGCCTCCTGTCTATGAGCACTGGATTTGCCCATGGCTCTACTGACGCCAATCTGAAAGCCGACGCGTTGTGCGCTCAGCGACATCGCTATTTGATAAGGTGAACAAGATGCAAGAGTTCACCGTGTGGGGACGGCCAACACCGTTAGCTCTAGCTCGTCTCGCGTGACGAACTTAGCCGCATGAGGGGAACCGGAAACGCACTGAAACTCTGCATGATGTGATAATTGATTGGGATTATAGACGTATGACTAGCAGAGCCATTGGAAGAAAGCCGCGATGCTTCGGGATGTTAAGGGGTGTTTGACACCTATTCGGTCATCATCTATGAGCTTAAAGGTGCGTTACACAACGACAGACTTACACGTAAAATATTTTTTCGGCTGCCGGTAACTGGAAATATGTGCAGTACCGTTAAGTAATAAATCATAGCCAACCACAATATATATATATATATATATATATATATATATATATATATATATATATATATACATATATATTATATTATGTGTAAATACATATACAACACACACATATTATGTATCAGTATATATATATATATATATATATATATATATATATATATATATATATATATATATATACATATATATTATATTATGTGTAAATACATATACAACACACACATATTATGTATCAGTATATATATATATATATATATATATATATATATATATATATATATCTTCCAACACTTTGCTTGAGCTGCTAACTCACCGTCGAGTGCAGTTATCCAACTATACCGAATCAACTTAATTCGTTTTGTATTTCTGCTACCGGTGTTTCGCCGCGCGTGGCACTTGCTCTTAAGAACCGTGGCACTCGGACTATTTCCAGTGAACTTTTGTATCGTACTTAATTTGCGGTGCATCCTGCCAAGCGATTCTGGAAACTTTGCAGAGACAGTGCCCCAAGCTTTAAGCCAAGTAGATGAGCCGGCCTAGCATTCCCATAGTGACCAATTCAGCAGTGCAGCCTGCTCTTGAGGTGGACGTCAGAGACTGGACAGAGGTCTTACCCACTCACATGTGTCCTCCTGAGTGCTGCCCAGCCAATGAAGACTGGATCCGTCTTCCGAAGTCCTGGGGCTTTTATTTAGTAGCCGATTTTCCTTGATGTTTGGCAGTGTTCTAGGTAAAATCCGGGAACTTTGGCTATTGTTTTTATTCAGTTGTTCTCGTCTGCGCAAGTTTTAAGTTGAACGAGATTTTTAACAATTGCGATTAAATTTTGACAGAGATAGGGGCTGGCCGGAAAATGAATAATTGCAAGTGTATTTTCAGAGAGTTACTTTGGCACAAGGAATGCCATGTACGAATCCTAAAAGGCTGTGAAGAGCTGGCACATATCTCGCTAAAAAAGTACAACACGCTTACTGACGGACACAATATTTACTGAACGTGTTCTTTCGTTGTGCCCCGTCAGATTAAAGGGGTCCCAGGACTAAGCGCCCCACACCCTTCACTCTAGACCACAAAAATACAACTTTGCACTCGTAAGTTTAACTCTGTGACACAAGCCTACTTTTTAAGCATGATCGGGGGAGGGGGAGATCGGGTGAGCGCCACCCATATTTGATGTTGGATGCATCAGGCCATCGGACGGTGCCGGGTCTCCTCGCCTTGCAGCTGCAATCCACAGATGATGGCTGGGCCCGCTGCGTTGCACATGAACTCTTCGCTATATGGCATGGGGGTTCGCAGCCTCTATATCAGGAGCATGCAAAATCCACGAGACGTCTTAAATAACGTAGTGATTTTCTAGAAACAGCAAAATAGAATGGGCCGAGGTCGGGAAAAACCAGAAATGCGGGTGGGCAGGGGAGAAGGAAGTTGGGTTGATTGTATATATGCATATATATATATATATATATATATATATATATATATATATATATATTATATATATATATATATATATATATATATATATATATATATATATATATATATATATATTGCATATAAATGCACATACATAGATATTTGTATGTTTGTGTAATAAATATGTATATATATATATATATATATATATATATATATATATATATATATATATATACATATTTATTACATATATATATATATATAGTGAATATGCATATTCAGGTACACATATATATTTACATATATATATATATATATATATATATATATATATATATGTGTGTACCTGAATATGTATATGTACAGATATGCATGTTCACTATGGTTTAGAGAAATTGCCAATAATTATATCTTGAACTAGATATACTGAGCTATGGATTATACACCCAAAATGAAGGAGAGCAAACCATAAAACCACGTTAAAGCTTCTTGTACAACTTTTCGCGGACGGATGGGGCAGGAATGCGTCAAGTAACCAGTGCTAATCGCACCTAATCAATCAACTGCATTCCTGTCACCCAGGCGCACAGGTTTCAGGGTCAAATAAACCGGAAAATGAGAACGAGCCTCTTCATCAAGTCAGTGATTTCCATGCATAATCCTGAGGTTAGCGTTAGACTTCCACGAAACGCCATGGCTCTGACCCTTTCAGGCCCTGTTCCTATCTACGCCAACGACGATTGCTTGTCAGAAACGAAACAGTGCAGAGACCTCCGAAGGTTAGCTGACTGTACACTGTTCCGCATGACGTTCGAGCAATGCGGAGCAGCCTACCTGCAAACACGCGCCGCGCACGGAGGCTCAAACATCCAGGCAGTTGAGGAAGATCGTGAAGGATCGGGGCACGCGGCCCATCGGGCACATTTTGCTGGGATGCTTGTGCATTTGGGAAAGCTTACATCCATGTCAGTCCTGATTTGGCTTATGTCATGATTATCCTGCGAGAAAAATTGATTAGAAGATTGACAAATGGAAAGATTGTAAAAGACTAAATGATTGAAAAGCTTGAAAGATGGAAAAAGATCGCAGCATGTAAAACGAGAAGCGATTAAAAGATTAAAAGAAGCAATCTAGACATTTCTTAACTTGACCAAATCAGAGCTTCACCAGCAGCGATCTAGTGGATTTTCTTCGCAAGCCATTGGTGTGCCCAGGAGGAAGCTCTAGGGCTGTGCCTCATCCCTCTTCCCACCTACCCTGGGGCTGGCGAAGTATCCCTGGAGTTAAAAACCAAAGTTCTCTCTGGCGATTTAAAGCGCGCAAAGGGATTATAATACATAACCGGCCTCAGAGCCATCAAAATAGGATCCCCAGTCCAAAAGGGGCCTCCGAATAAAACGGGCCCTGAAGTGACAGAAAGGGAACATTTTGGCAGCAAGGCTCTTTGTGGCTCAACTTTACGTCCCAGTACGCGCAAAATCCCACCTACGCCACATTCGCAAACTGATGCTAGTCGGCAAGCATGGACCTGGTTCCCAGTGTTGGTTCCTGTCCGCACATCCCCTCCTGGAAACGACGTCTTGGATCCTAGTTCGGGCTGATTCTTTCATAAACACTAGCACGAGTTCCTAGTTTCGAATGATTCTTTTCTAGGCAACGACCACTGGTTTTTAGCTCGATTGGCTCCTTCTTGACCACAAGATTAAGGCTCCTGGTTCAAATTAGCTCTTTTGCAAACAAGATACGCCGGTCCCTGGATTCCGCAGTATTCCACACGCAACAGAACATTTTCCTGATCTTCACTGACTTTTTCACAAACACCAGGCACTGGTTCCTGGTTGCTATTGATTTGCTTACAACTACCAGAACCTTGTTCCTGGCTTTCAATGGTTTCTCATTAACACCAAACCATGGTTTCGTGGCCTCCACTGGCTCACCCACAAATCCATTCCTGCATGTCACCGGCTCATGCGCCACTTATGCGAGCTGGCAATTATTCACCATCGAAGGCACTTTATGAGAAATATACAGTGTGCTCAGATGTATTGCAACATTTACTGGTGCAAGGTGCATCACATAAATCAACCATGACGACAATTGTGCACTGGTTCCTAACGGGAGGGCGAATGCATGATCCAATCTGACTGTCGGTTCGTGCCGGATCTCCCAGCTGAGTGTCAAGCTCAGGGACGTCGATTTGTGTGAGGGATTCGGGGCAGGGGGATGGGGCAGGGCGGCGATCCAATAGACCGATTTTCCAACCTCTCCCCAAGCGAACGGCAATTGGATCTCGTGTTTTGCGATCACTCATCGAATGGTCTTCTATTTGAGTCACATGGCGGTCATGGCCGACACAATAACGTTTTATGAAGATATGCTATGTGTTATTATGATTGGCTACATGTGATATTTAACGTTTTCTTGGCTTATTTTCTTTTCATATTCTAGGTCAAATTACTAGGTTCAAAATGAAATGTGAGGAGGTGGAGTAGGGCACTTGGCAAAATGATACAAAACGGCACACCTGGCCAAGCTGGATCCTGTTTTTCTGGTTCATCCAGTACCATCCAGTACTGGGTTCTGGCTCTTATTGGATCAATGTTTTTTTAAGCTGGTTCCTTTGTTCGCCCTGGTTCCGGAACCAGGAACCAGGAACAGTTTCCCCGGAAGGCGTCTTAGAAATGAGGTACACTTAAATGGGCACCAGGCTAATTGAGCGACATCGCTCAACTTAATAGGCCAAATTACCATGCAGTGCACGGTGAACCACACCTAAGCCGCCGCAGTCTCACCTCTCTCACGGCATCACGCGTATGTAATTTGGTCTGCTTTCCTCCGAAGAATTCTCTTTATCTTCCAGCTGTGTTTCTCTGCGACAATAGTTCTCGCGAACTCACATTGGCTGCAACAGCCCATCTCACCACCAAGCGACTTGCTCAAGTTGCAGAATAATTGAGACCTCGCAAACGGCAGCATGCTTCCGACGCATGTTGATTTCATAACGTTCATGCATCACATATCACCCGGTCCCAGCTGGATGACATAATCAGTGGTGGCAACAACACCCATTAAAGACATGGTGATCCTTATTTGTATGGGTGACATACTATCAGTTCTTGTTTCCTTTTACTGTCCATATCAAGCTACAGAGTGTCCTGTATTTTTCCCTCTAAAAATGTCCCGACACCAGGCTCCGCACTGCATTCCAATCAACTAATTAGCCCAGAGACCCATAGGATCAACACTAATCATCTCCTTCGAAATTCGGACGGCTACATAGCGCCCACGCGCCACAGGCCGTCCACCCTAGCAGATCCCCTCTAGCTCCAGCTTACCTGCAGCCACGCCCCAAACGGCCAGCAGCAGGGCAGCTACCGCGCGTTGTCGCTGCATCGCGGCGCGCTAACTCCTGCACCGGCCAGAGCAGACCCGGCACTGACAGCCGGCGGTCGGCGCCGCCGCCGCTCCGGCCTGATCGAGCGACGCTGCTGGAGCCGGCTTAGTGCCGGCGGGCTACCGCCGCTGGTGCTAGGGGCCATCTCAAGGGGCCCGGCATTTACCCCGGAGAGGGGCGGCGGGGTAACGCCGCTGGCGCCAGGCGCCGATCTCAAGGGGCTTGGCGTATTGCATTGCTTCTGGCAATGAACACAATTAGGTAGGTCGTAAGTGTCATGTTTCTGTAAATGTAACGTTTTTTTTATTGCTGCTTATGCGTCATAAACATCGAACAGCGTAGTAGACGTCAGTCGTAAGCCTTTTGTAACCTTCCCAAAGCGATCAGCATTTTTACAAACTGCTTGACGGGGAAGACTTGACGGCGATTGGTTGAGTGGCTTCGATTATATGCTTGTCTGCCAGCGATGTTGCCGTGTTAGCAGTGCCTAAAATACCACGGCGCCCTGCCCGCGGCATCGTTCCTGTACTTTTTATAAAGTCGAGCTTACAACATTTGCCATGTCATGGGCGCTATTCATCAATGAAATGGTAACAACATTTTGCATCTTATTTTGGAGGATGAATCAGTATCTCACTTTCAAGCAGCTACTAAAATGTGGCATGTTCAAAACATTGCTTTCATGCAATGATCACAAAAGACGTACACCACTCGCCGCGGCGAAGTGGATTTACTGCAGGCAAACAAGTATGGGGCATGCTGGTTGTGAACGTCGTCATCCGCGCTCAGCGAATAGGGATCGTTGGTTGCTGACTCGCAAAAAAAACTTCACTTATTCACATCGCAATGAAAAGCACGCCCATCCGTGCCCGTAGTGGAGGCATGCACCCATCAGCCCGTGTAACTTGAGCGAATGAGCAAGGAAGTTTGGGTTTGATGTCCTTGACCCAGTTGTGAGGAAGGGATACAAGTTGTAATTCTGACATGAAAAAATCATGACATGGCTTCTGACATAAAAAACAAAAGTCTTCCTCCTGTAAGGTTATGACAACAATTTAACCATTGAACGCAGAGTAGTCATTTTTTCGGAAGAAAACACACACAGAACATCTTGGTCATGGATGTCGTAAACAATGGTTCAACAAGTCCCAAAGGTTCGTTTACCTTCTCGAATCACAATAGATGCCAGATTTAGTCGATTTGCCGGCGGGAATGATCATGGAGAGAGCGGCGTTTATATTTTGTGACCCAGGGACAATAAAAAACATTTTTCATTTCTGGCTGCTGAAGCGATAACGATGCCGTTCACATGTTTGGTTCACAACCAAAAACAGCTTAGCCGACATGCCGTGGTCGACATACCGCGAGCAAACCAGTATGGAACCTGCGGGTTATGTCCGTTCTGGTCCACAGGCCAACACAAATTGTGCTGGGGGTAGAAAAGGGTAAGTTCGGGCCTGTCAGCAGCCAAGAATATAGGATTCTGGGCGCACTTGATGTTTGATCTGAGCACGACCAGAGACGCAACTCTACAAAACGCTGGCCTGCAGCTCGCCCCGACCCGGCCAGCCAGGGATCTAGATCGCAAGAGCCCGCTGTGCTACGCTGCTGACCCAGCATCAATTAGCAAATATTGAGTTACAAGTGCTATTTGAGAGCTCATATTTAACCCAAACTTATACACAAAATGCACAGCAAATAGCATATTGCGAAGGTTGCCAGAATGACACGGAAGTTCGGCAAGAAACATTGCGCGCCGACCAGCATTAACGCGTTAACAGAACTTTCATTAAGCCCAAATTTTCAACTTGACGACGTGGTTTCTAAATGCCTAGGTTAGCAGCGGCAACAAAGTAGCGCTCAGATAACAGCCACGCTACATCCGTCAACCAACCAGCATCGAGGTTAATTATCCCCAGACCGTAGAAGTCTTCAGCCCCGCTGCATCCATCAACCAACCAGCGTCGAGCTTAATTATCTCCAGATTGTAGAAGCCTTCCACATGGTAGCGATGTCTCCCTTCCGAACGTGCGGTCTTCTCTTCCCAAGGTGATAACAACGTTTCACTGCTTAGCACCTTTGCTCCTCGATACATTCTCATTTGATTATGTTATGGAACGTCTTTATGACGTCATAACCACTACCAGACTGGCCGTGACAGGGTCGCTAATGAAGCGAACGAACCGACGCACACGTAGTGCCTCAGCTTGACGAGAGGTGGGCTTGTTTGCTGGAGCGTGTTTGCTGGGCCCGAAGATGGTTGCGTGCCCATGTTTTAACCCTTTTTCGTGGTCTTCCTGTGTATTTGTCCGTTATTCTATAAATGTTTTGCTTACATTGATATACTCAGAAAAGGCGCTATTCTTAACGCACGATCGGGTGAGGAGTCAATTTGACTTTCCCCCGAAGGTTTTTCCGGAATGGTTTCCGAACGGCGCAAGTTAGCTGCGCCAAATTTCTCATGCTGTAGACAATTGAACAGCGAATCCTATGACATCAAAAAATGAGATGCACCTTGTAAGATCGCTGACATACGGCAGATCAAAGTCAGGCCATGGATTCTGCGAAGTCAATTTCAAGGGAATCACTCAATCTGATGCAACAACGGAGTGTTGTGTGAAGTCATATATATCTGAGATACTTTCTTAGACAACGCTACAATTGAATGAGAAAATTCCATTTACTTAGGGTCAGGTATGAAAGTTAAATCAAGGTTCAAAGCAGGCTGCGTTATACTCTAGGGCTTAGATAAGGCAGTAGTTATTGCCTTATTCCTCGGAGAAACACCAGGAGATTGGAGATATAGATGTTTTGATGTTTCGGCAACATGCCTTTATCGAAACGAATTGCAGAAGTGCATTCGAAATTGCCTCCCGATTATTCTTCTCCATTTTTCACTCTTTTTCTGGAAACAACGAGCCGCAGTAGTTACATGACATCAACATTCAACGTTCTGTTACTACCGTCTTATCTATGCCAATAAAATTCCTGGTACTTGACAACTTACTGTAGGGCTTGCTGTGCAGGTTAGTTTCTGGTGCTCATTTCGAATTTATGGATAGCAGGAGCTGCATTGTACATCTTCCACGAGTCATTTAAGGATCAGAATAGGTCGCCGACTTAAAATGACCCGGTCAACATTTGGCTTTAGGGAACATGCTGCTTGCGTAATCTTTTTCGTTTATTCAAATGCAAAACTCAAAGCAGTCTTGCATAATTTCGGTCCCCACGATCTTTGAAAGGTCAGAAAAGGTCATTGACCCTAAATGTATGTGTGGCCTTTTGCTCAGAACAGGTATCTAGGTTTTGGGGCACATTGAAGACCAACCTGGAGTTTGACCTTGTTTGATCTTATTGAAAAAGGGGTCATGGCCTAGGAGCCTCAAACTCTGACCTTAGTGAACTCACGTACAAACCAACACACCCTTTAAATTTGGTGTTTCTAGCCTGCTCAGTCTCTCAGACCTCGGAGGGTCAAACTGATCCCCACGCGAGTGAAGGCTATCTAACTGGCCACCGAGCGCGTGTTAAATTGCTCGATTATCAGTCAGATCTCCGTCACAATTCGTGCCACTACTCAAATTCCTGTAATATTGTAATATGAAGCACAAAACGTTATTCGTGTAAGAAACCAACACTCAACGCACAAACTGGGTGAACGCCGGGTGGCGTCTGTTAATGCCGGAAATCATGCTGCCGTGCGTTAGATACGAATAATTCGATAATCATACTCTGGTCTTGAGCACTACATTGAGGCGGCGGCATTGGCGTGACGTTTCTTTGACGTCATACATGCCTGGGTAACCTTGAAATAGTCTGCACAAGTTTGGGATGTCAAGCTCAGAAGCTAGAGGGATTTTAGTCTTAAAAATTCCATGGCTGTTAACTGCCCTGAATGATATTCACAGTAGCTGTCAGTTCAACATCCCATACACATGTGATGTGTAAAACTCGCTTAAAAGCGCTTGGAATACTTATTTCCCACCTTTTGGCATTTTTCACTTATCATTACATCATACGCGTACGATTTGATCAGGAATACCAGTTTATCGAAATTCTTCTGTATGCCTCATAATTTCCATTTCAGGTAGTCAACCCAGCGGGAGAAATTTTATTTGACCCTCTCCTGATCACCACAAAACTAAAACATTTCATTTGCCTCGCTTTTCCAAAGTGTGTCTTCAGTAATGCTTGCAATGCATTAATGTGTCGACACGTTTGTGTAATAAACGCTACGAAGGCTTGAAACACTATGTCTATGTCACTGAAACACCACACGCATCTGAGCATGTGGCTATTATCCCGCGAATTCAACGCAATGTTATACCACAGCTTTGCTTCTTTCCCTTGGCGTTTACCACAGTGGCTCCTTCGAGACGCACTTTTGGCTTTGGGATTGGGAGCATTATATGATTCATGTGACGCATGAGTTCAAGTTCCAATTAATGCACTTGTTGGTAGCGGGCCTTTGTCCGTTGGGCCAATCACAAACATTGTTTTATTCGCACCGGTAGAGGTGCACGCGATAGTTGTCATGACGCTGGTCCTAGCAGTAGTAAGAAGCGTGTTTCTAACGTGCTGTTAAAAGAGTCGACAGCGTAAGTTGGACTAAAAAATAATCGAATTTATCTTTATTATGTCTTGACGGTGCTGCAGTGACTTTACCCAGTTTTATCATTAGACAAAAGTAGTCCAGAGGTTTCGCTAGAAAATGTGTTTTTTTTAATATACTCTTAAGGTGGGACACTTCCTTTAAGCTCGCCTGCACGCAGCTGCCAGATGGAACAGCAAACAGGTATCTTGTTGACCCGCTCAAAGAGCCGGCAGAAGCCGTCAGAGCGCCCAGTCCTGGCCACAGTGCGAACCCACCCAAAACAGTCATGTCTTCGCCATACTCGCAAAATATTACCTGGGGTTTCCTTAGCTGGTCTATGGTCTTACTCAAGACAGTACGCGCATTGTCCGTTGTATTTCTACCCTGTTCTCCCTTGAACTCGGCTATTAGACGGACGTGCGCTTTTTGACGCACATCTTCGCTGGCATACTCGGGATCCTTCTGACCATCAAAGTGCAATCCAGACATATCCAAGCCGTGCTGACGGTTGACTCTGGTTTGTGGTTCTTCCAATCGAACCCGGGCTGGCCACAACGTTTTTATATCCACTACTGTACTCTCATCGTCCGCGGGCATAACAAACAGAGCGGGCATTAATGACTAGCTGGCTCTCAACAATGGGAACAGCTGATGCTGCTAACAAAAGACTGCGTACAATTACCACAAAGTTAATCGCTGGGGTCTTCTTGAGACATCACAGATCGATTGATTTGGCTTAGCCGAATGTCACAACGTCCTGGGGCGAATCTAGCCGCTCGGTCTGGGGCAGGGGGGACAAAATGTCCGCCAAAAACAGACTTCATTGCAGCGATTCACATTTCCAAAAACTGCAACTTTTGGTCAGCCTAGCGAGGAAAACTGTAGGCTGACAACGATCACCTGTTCTGCGGTGCCCGTGCTTCCTGTACACGAGGAAAAATCCCTCGGATGAGATCTTTAGGATGCAATCAGCACGCTAGCGCCAGGTGATTGACACGTGGCATTTTGCAAGGATGCGCTATCCTCTTCTCGAGCGAGACATGGAAAGACAGGATAGGCGAGATACAGCAAGACGGAACAAGACGCGCTGATAGTTTGACGTAACCTGAACGTCAGCGGATGACAGCGGCAGGGTCGTTGAGGGCAGCCGGCAGCCGGTGGCGTCACAAGGGAGGGGATGGAGCAGGTGGCAGGGCGGTCGTCTGGTAGTCGGTGCATCGTCCGCTTTACGTGCCATCGCGTCGACTGGACGCCCGGCTGTCACGTGTCCGCACGGTGCGGGCAGAAACCAGCACGTCACGAATGAACGTCTCGGAAATTTTCGCTGTGCCATGGGCTTTAGTACAGCTGTGACCAGTTTCCATTAAGGGGGTGTCTTTAAAAATAAGTACTGGAAGCGGTGAAACATCACTCATGTGTGTTTTGGGGTTTGTTGAATGTTTGTTAGATGCTTGTTGAAGCCACTTTGTGCTCCTTTAAGAAACGATTACCTACCTTACATGGAGACGTGGAGAGGACAAAACAAAAAAGTCCTCAGCATAACATAGCAGGCGCAGGTATATGTAAGGAGCATTGCATCTTCCATAACAGGTATAGGGAGATGTCAGTTATAAATATGTCATAAAGAAAACGAGATAATATTATATCATTGCTACGGAATGCTAACATTTAAAGCGCGGTTGTTCTACTTTGCGATAAAATGATGCTGGAGGTTGTGAAATCTCTGCCATTTATGACCTTACGGAAAAGAAAGTGACCTGATATGAAGTGGTTATTTTCAAACAGCACGATTTCCAGCGCTCTGCAAAAACGAGCAATCACCTCCGACTTGCAGGGAAGCTCTCCTTTGTTCGCTTGCAAGAACACAACGTCTCCAGTCTAGCTTCGGCCATCGTCGGCTGGATGGAAGAGAGAGCCAGGCTCACTTCTGAGAACATTCGCTTGACCTCCGTTATTAACACATACGCTGCTGGGATGCGATCGCTGCTCTTGGTCTCTTTCAGGCGGTGTGAGCTTCCATATACTGTGCCAGATCATGAACTTCGCCTCGGTCTGCCTCGCCGACGCTGAGCTCAGATGTGCGTGTTTCGTCCAGGCAGGGAAAACATCCTCCCACTTCGCAGCAATGACACGGCTGGCTACCAAAAAGCTTGGTGTCATGGATTTCCGCTGATGCTTACCGAAGCTAGCTCAGGGGTCGCCCAGCAAATGGTCCAACGCTAGGGCAAGCGGATGCACTCGGTGGTAGCCTTCAACAGCGTTATCCTCCAAAGCAGGGGGCATGGCTACGCCACGGTGAGCGTTTCGCCTTTCTGTGACACACGAGCAGCTTAGCCCCGCAAATGCAACTACTGACATGCATACTTTCGTCTCTTAGAGGATCTGGGATAGTTGCAGATGCAGATATCTGTCTGCATCGCCTGATCTGAGCCTCTCCAACTTTTCCGAGTCCGTCAATAAGCTGCGTGGATGTGATCTCTCTCTCTCTCTCTCTCTCTCTCTCTCTCTCTCTCTCTCTCTCTCTCTCTCTCTCTCCTCTCTCTCTCTCTCTCTCTCTCTCTCTCTCTCTCTCTCTCTCTCTCTCTCTCTCTCTCTCTCTCTCTCTCTCTCTCTCTCTCTCTCTCTCTCTCTCTCTCTCTCTCTCTCTCTCTATCTCTCTCTCTCTCTCTCTATCTCTCTCTCTATCTCTCCTCTCTCTCTCTCTCTCTCTCTCTCTCTCTCTCTCTCTCTCTCTCATCTCTCTCTCTCTCTCTCTCTCTCTCTCTCTCTCTCTCTCTCTCTCTCTCTTCTCTCTCTCTCCCTCTCTCTCTCTCTCTCTCTCTCTCTCTCTCTCTCTCTCTCTTCTCTCTCTCTCTCTCTATCTCTCTCTCTCTCTCTCTCTCTCTCTCTCTCTCTCTCTCTCTCTTTAATTGCTTGTTCTTGCACTTTGATCACCAGCTGCAGAAAGGCTGCTTTTGTTTGTTTCATTTGTGGAAAAAAGAATGGCCATTGCGCAGAATTTCGTCCCTGGTATTTGTCCTGCTCCCCATCACCGACGTATGCCATGAGTGGGGCTCACCAATGTGTTTAGTCCTCAGAGAATCATATCAAGTTAAAGTGAAGTCCAAGTTCAAGTGGTTTACATTTCCACTGCGACCCAACCAGGCCAGGCAACCTAGCTAGCATGAAAAAGTACAGAAATAGGAAAAGTGGTCGATAAGTAGGAAAAGGGCAGCCATCACAAATAGTGCGCAGAAAATCGTTTTCACTGAATTAGTCGTGAAAAATAGCCAGGAAAAATGCTTCCCAAGGCTAAAAAATAAACGCCGAAATGCGTCGGTCAGGGCAACAGTTGGTAGGTCCAAGCTACCAATTACAAAGTTGAGCGTTGTCATTGTGCGCCATCCATCATCCAATGTGCACCATTGCCCAAGGCCGAGGAAAGTGCAACCAGCGCGAGTGAATTGAAAAGATACTGGCCAAAGCAGAAAAATAGTGTGTGCATTTACCTCAAGCTTTGGGAGGGACAAACATAGCTTTGTCCACACGATTTCGCTTCGGGGGTGCAACTGCCATTTTGCCCCCCTCCCCCCTCCCCCGCTTCCATGGATTCGCCCATGTAATGCCACAATCATATCCCTATTCACTGCCTCTCAATCTGTTTACACGGGACGCAAAAGGGATGGTGCGGTCCTTCCCCAGTTTCAGTTCATGGCCTGAAGAGTAAATGTACCTTGATGTGAACGTTGAAAACTGGAGATAAAATGTCGGGACGTGTGGAACGTGAGCTTGTTACACATCAGTAATATTTGTTGTGTTGCAGCCTGCCCGGGTGTGTAATGCCAGGGTTTCCGTTTCGTGTACTTCGGGAGTGCATGCCCTTTAAAGTGATTTACAAAATATTACATCCTCATAGCATAGGCTATGCGGATGCATAAGTGACTTTAAAACCTTCTAAGCCCAAATAACGTAACAGCACATCACCCTTGCATCATATTTCCGGTGTTGATCTCATGGCAGTGTAAAGCACTATGGAACAGGATAAGTGAGGCCAGATTGCTACTGCAGGCTCAAATATGCGCCTGAGTACAATGCGCAAACATTGCCTTTATTTCAGCCTTTAGCCAGATTTCCTTCTTGCCAATAGGTTTCAGCACCATCACTGGTGCATAACGAGCAGGAACAACTTGAATTGGAGGGTGCAGGCCGCATTCTTTATTTATAGAAAATCATTTCCTTTCGTTTTCTCGTTTTTTGCGCACCAAGTTATCACCGCTGCCTTCTAAAGGTAAAACACCATGCGTTTATTTCTGGCCATTTTGCGTTTCTTATGTCGTCTGATTTGTCTCCTCATGCTGAATTCGGATACTTAAACAAATAGTTGAAATTTTTCACAAACTCTTAGCTAAAAGAAAGGGCTGAAAGGCTGAAAATGTCAAGTGATGGTTTAAATACCCGAATTCAGAGTAGACGTATGAGATGGTTTAAAATACACAAAATGGCCAAAGTTAGCATATGGGGCGGACCAGGTCATCGTCTTTGTATTCAAAAGTGTGTGCGCTGCCACATACTAATGAACATTCATTGTGCTGATCGTTGTATGAGATCTTTTTGCCATTTTGTTATTAGGGCTTAGTTTTTCCAGCGGCTCCCCCTCTTCTCTTGCACCCCAAATGTGTGCCAGACCCTTGGGTAGCTAGAAACACGAGATTATCATCGGAAACGTGGACAGACCTGAGGAGTTTTGGCAACTGGCAGCCTGCGCTTCTTAAACTCTGGGAGTGACACTCGTGCCAAGACAAGATCTCTAAGACGTCATGAGTCGCTGCCAAACTTTTAAGGATCGCGCAAACTTGTCAAAATGTCAAATATTTTTGCTTTGTTTAGAATCACGGACTTCTTCAATGACAACGTGTTTACTTTATTTCTTGAGTTAATCATCTTGACATCTGGTCTTTTCCGGCGTATTAATATGCCGATTTTTAAAATAAAATGCAGGCTGAAATTGTCCGTTGTGAACTGCGAGAAAAGCATCACAGATAGCAGAACAAAACAATTTTCCCGAAACTTGGACAAGAAAGTGGCTCGTTGTACAGTGCATCATACAAGACGGAAAAACGATTTTTGGCACACACCGCTTTTGTCTTTTCCAAAAGAGCACATTTGTTCCATTTATGTATATATATATATATATATATATATATATATATATATATATATATATATATATATATATATATATATGTATATATATATATAGAGATACATATATAATGTGTATATATATATATATATACACACATATATGTATCTCTCTCTCTCTCTCTCTCTCTCTCTCTCTCTCTCTCTCTCTCTCTCTCTCTCTCTCTCTCTCTCTCTTCTCTCTCTCTCTCTCTCTCTCTCTCTCTCTCTCTCTCTCTCTCTCTCTCTCTCTCTCTCTCTCTCTCTCTCTCTCTCTCTCTCTCTCTCTCTCTCTCTCTCTCTCTCTCTCTTTCTCTCTCTCTCTCTCTAAATAGAGAGAGGAGAGAGAGAGAGAGAGAGAGAGAGAGAGAGATATATATATATATATATATATATATATATATATATATATATATATATATATATATATAAAGAGAGAGAGAGAGGGAAAGAGAGAAAGAGAAGGAGAGAGAGAGAAAGAGAGAGAGATAGAGAGAGGGTAGGAGAGTATATATATCTATCTATCTATCTATATATGTATATATATATATATATATATATATTCTCAATCTCCTTGTCTATCCAACTGCCACCAGGTAAGATTTATTTTCCTTCTTCACCGAAGCGGTTAATTATTGTGCAACACTAGATGACTCTACCACACGTCGCGCAGCAGGTAAGACAGGTAGCAAAGGCTAACACAGCAAGCACGGCAGGTGGTGACGGTTGGAAAATAAGGAGGGCCAATCGACACACGCCGGAAAAAATCGTAGAGATCCATTGGCAAGCTTATGCAAAAGATTTAACATCCTAGAAGGTTGTTGATGTTCTTGAAGGTTGAGGGTACCATGTGAAAATGAATCCTATATCCCAGAGGATTATTGCACAAAATGTTAAACGAAACCTGGTTCTTAAAAGATGGCTTCCAGGATTCCTCTGTGGCATTTATGTATGTGTCTACTTCAGATTGCGTGGCTTTCAAAAACAGAACCAGGAGAAAGCTCGGATTCTTAAGCTGTCAGAACAGCATGAGCTATGCCCTTAAATGGACCACACTCTTCTCCGTACGTTTGACACGTATGACATCGGTTTCTGCTGAAAAAACGTCTATTGTCTGCTCTTAATAAGTAGGCTCGACGTCAAGCGTCCAGGACTAACAAACGTTCTAAATGGAGCTACAAGGTGTCGAGCTGCTGCCCAGTCTGCTTTCCAAATTTGAACGCTTTAGCATGTCAGCCTTGCAAGAAGTCTGCCTAGCTGCGTGGCTACCCACATGTTTTTTGTGGTGGTTATTTTGGACGTTATCTTTGATTTTTTAATATAACTCGCTGATTAAAGCGCTATTCGTGAATATTGGGATTCCTGGGTTTTGACGATAGGAATCCTGGGGTCGGACTTGCTGTCCACTCCGAGGTCTCGATCCTAAGACTGACGCCCCCCCCCCCCCCCCCCCCATTTCTAATCCACGGAGAGAAAACCCACACAACAGCCAGCAGGGCAGGGCAATGGGTCATTCATTATTTCGAGCAGTCAACAGCAGGAGACCTAGCGGTTTGAAGATCTGTCAGCTGGCGATTCTTTGGTCTAAAGCCTGATCATTTGGCGGTATGAGAACTGGTCATTCCATGGTCCAAAATATGGTAATTGGACGGTCGGAGTCCTGGGATTTCGATTGGGCGGTCAGAAACCTGACCATTTGGCAATTTATTGCCCGGCAGTTTGGCAAAACTCGTCCTGACCATTCGCGCATCATGAATGTCGTCCAGAAAGTTGCCGTTGGCAGATCAGCAGCAAAAATTACACCGAATCACGCCGGGCATGCCAGAGTATAATGAAGTATAGACTAGTATAAGAGTCAGCCTGATAACTCTTGTGTCCACCCAATAACTCTTGTGTGATAGACCCTTGTGAAGACCAGCGTCAAATTCGGCTTCTTCCCGCAGGAATTGAACCCCGGGCTGTCAGGGGCAACATCTTAACTGCCCCATCCCCTAAGCCCCACGCTCACTGGGCCATCCGCCACGAACAACAGGCACGCATGCGTACGATTGAGACCGTCCGCTGGCTGATAGTGCAGCGGGTGTCGTCAAGTGACCGTGGTTAACATTTCACGACGCATCGCCAGGTACCGGCGGCCATCGGCGCGGCTAAACTCCCCGCTGGGGAAATCAGCCGGCCGACTCGACCTGAGCAGGGGGCCAATCTGCCCCGGTGGGGGCCAGCGCGCCAGCGATGGAGCCCGATCACGCCGACGAATCGGTCCCGATTTACGGTCGGAGACGGTGGGCGCCCGGTGTTGGGGCTATGCGGCGCTAGCGCGGCGTGATCTCGTCAGTGGTTGAACGATCTGGCAGGTGGAGAACATGCCAGCGCCGACAAAGCCTAGCAGATGAGTGCGCTCGGCTAAGGGCACGCGATTTACATTGCTCATGACAAAGCCGATCTCGTCCTGGCTCACATACACGCCCGATCCATCTTGCCAACGTGGGCTTTTCACGAGCACTGTTTCGTGTTTCAGCTCGGGAGCGGTTGTTACGGATCATCATAATCATCGTCATCACATCTTCCACCACCAACAGCATCATTATTATCGTCGTCACCACCACTACCACAACCCTTATTCTAAGCACCATCGCCACCATCATCATCGTCCTTGCCATCATCACCTTCCCCATCACCACCGCCCCCGCCATCATCACCAAAATCATCACAACTGCAATCGTGATCGCAATCACCATCATAATCGCAGTCACGATCACTATTATTACCACGGTCATGGTCACAATGACAATCATGATCATAGCCATCATCACCACTATCATCACAGCGTTTCATTTCGAATTATCACGACAGCCTTAGGTTTCTTTTTAGTTGAAATGAAAGCTGCCCTCTCAGACCGGGCTCCATTCGAGATCTTATCTCTGCTAAAAAGGTTCGCATTGCTCAACGGCTTAAGGCTCAACTAACTTCTGCTTCCTTAAGTTCTTGCTGCGGCTGATGGCATTAACCTGAGCGAGTGTGATGTCCTTATGGTAAGTGCAGACACGCCCTGCGATGCATAACTATTACAGATGGCCTGTTAGGAGCACATCGCGGTGCTCGGCAATCCTAGTGGTGAGCAGCCCTGTCTCTCCGACGTTCGACCGTCCGCAATCGCATGCCACTGAATGCCACACTCTTCTTCTGAGACTATCGCACGTCTTCTTCTTGAGTGTATGGCATAGCATGCTTTTTAAAGTTGTGCCCGTACTGTGCGCTACTTGTTTAGCGGAGGGCTTGATGATCCTGGCCACCCGGTTTATGTAGATTGGGAGCCAGATTTGGAATACTCGTTCGCTGCAAATGTGTCAGTTAGCCGGCTCACTTCCTCTCGCAGTGTAGATCAATCGCATATCCGTTTTGTTCGCTGGGTGTTGACATTTAACCTCTCGATCTTGCTCTGCCTTGGATGATGAGATTGGTATTTCATGTAGACGTTGGTGTGAGCTAGCTTGCGGCACACGTCTGTGGCGACTGAACCATTCTGTCGGATGGCATGAATATCGGGAAAGGGAAGCTGTCCTTCACTTCAACTCCAAGTGCGTGCTTGATTGAAGGCCTGATGGAGTCAATGTGGTCAAAAAGTCCTTTCAATGCGTGATGCCAATGCTTCTAGTGACATCGCCAGTCTTTTTTTCCTAAGATTTCTGTGGAAAAGGCAATACTTGTGATTTGTGACAAGCTCAGACATGACGGAGCAGCGCCAAAACGAACATGCCTGAACATTGCCTCAATCGAGAACCAACTGGAGATGTGCGTAATTGCTACATTCTCCACGTCGAAAGACAACCTTTATAAGCTGCGGGAAGGCGTCCCTAAAAATCCCTTAAGGGGTCTTACCTTATCTGTAGTTCTCGCGCACGTGTACATGGAGTTCTTTGAGGAGCAGGCGCAACAGACGTTCCACTCAGATATGGAAAAACCGAAGGTATGACAAATGTCCGTGGAGACATCTCCGCCCCCTGAGAGCATGTGCGCCACGGTGGACAGGCCACAAGTAGCGTGTTTGCACTGTACAGTTTACGTGCGGTGTGTGAGCTGGACGTGCGTATAATTTGTGTGCAAGCACGGTTTTTATTCTGTTCTTTTTGCCATTGGTACCAGGATGAGCGTAGCAGCCCGTTGTCGGCAATTTCAATTCGTCTTTAGAATTTGTCAATGATCAAACAAGCCACCACCTGCAAAAGTCCCACAAGACGGTCCAAAAGCTTTTGTAGTAGACTTTTTCCCTAACATTATTGGGAAAGAGCCAGAAGAAATTAAAATGGCGTGTTAACTGCACAATAACCGCGTTTGAGCATGATTTAAAAGCATCACAATATTATGCAACTTTTCAAACTCGGGCTGCCAAGGCAATTGGATAACAATGCGTCCTTGCTACCTCATGATTTAGGTTTTCACGAGTTCCCCTATTTAATTTGATCTTTATCATCATCCAAGAATTTTCCTAAGCAAACAAAAGCAAACAGAAGATCACTAAGTTTTACTCACGTTAACTTCGGCATTTTCAGTCATAATACTTTGCATCGCATTTCTTCGTATATAATTTCTTTGAGTGCAGATTTTGCGTATGCGATTATTCTGCATGTAACTGTGTGCTGTTTATTTCTGTCATGTCCCGTTCTTCCCATCGCAATCAACTGAATCCGCACGTATTTGGCTGCAAAAGCACAAAGGTCTGGTATGGTTTTCAAAGTCACAGGCAGAAAACGATCAAGATAATATTGACAATCGCGTACGATCGGAAACTCTTCTCCAGAACGCAGCGTCTGGATGCTTGGATTGTGGGGTTTCTAGGGTACGAAATAAAATGTTTGTGGTGACATTTTCGCGAGTGCGCGGTATTTCACAAAATGTGCTGCAAGAGTGGACATTTCTCAAAATCATACTTTGTTAGTGCGTGCTGATGTAAAAAGTGTGAAAATTCCGAACAGGTCATGTTCAGAAAATTTGATCTGACCTCAAATGCATATATTTTTAAGCATTGATTGGAGGCATTGAGACATGCATTTACAGAGCTGCTCAAGCATAAACATGTTCTTGAAAATCAGTGGTTCATGATCCGTGTCAGGTATAATACCGGTCCTTGGTATCAGCAAGGCGCCGAGCATCGGTATACTGGCAGGCAGGAAAGGGAGGCACTGAACAATATTTTAACAGGCAGGAGGGATAGCAAGGCACTGAACATCGGTATAACAGGCAGGCAGGTTAGCGGAGCACCGAACATCAGTATAGCAGGCAGGCAGGATAGCGAGCCACCGGGTATCGGTATAGTATTTTTTTACACTGGGGCTTGAGACGAGCGGGAGCGTGTGAAGTCAGAGCAGTGTTTACCGTGCAAGGTGCGATTCAGGAAGTATTGCAGTTTATGTGTGTGTGTGTGTGTGTGTGTGTGTGTGTGTGTGTGTGTGTGTGTGTGTGTGTGTGTGTGTGTGTGTGTGTGTGTGTGTGTGTGTGTGTGTGTGTGCGTGTGTGTGTGTTTTGGGATTATTTGTGTCGAGTTCTTTCTCTTTTGAGTAGTTCTTAAGGTGTTCCGTTGTTGTTTCCAGGATTAAATGATAAAACTGTGCGGGCTTCCCACGTCTGGTCGAAATTGACATTACTAGCAAAGCTTGTTTTGCTTCCAGTGTCTATTTCTATCATTTAAACCTTTGTTTTTTGCTATGCGAATATGTATGTGTTAATGTAGAAATTTGTATTGTAAATAGAACTCCTTTTAGGCTTGAACTGTTTCTTTCAAAAATTTGAACATGGTATTATCAGTCCTGGCTTCATGTCCAAACCATCTGGGATACCTTGGTCAACCAGCTTTTCAATCGTTTTCCTACACATTGATACACATGACATGGATAAAAGTTTTAACCAGCATCCAGTAAAACTGCTGTTTTCGTTTTGCATGTAGCATGTGTCACTGGTGTGCAAAAATCAGTCACAAACATTGCCTTGGCTTGCTGGTGTATAATCACTCAAGATGATGATCCATGGCCACTCAATGTACGCTTGCAGTAATGAGTTTCACTGTTCCACTGTTTGCTACCAGCAGTGACCTTGACGAGCTTCCCATGAAAAGACCTTTCACCGGAGCAAAACTAGGTTGTGCTCTTTATTCGGCAGGTAACTTTCACCTAAGCGGGACATTAGGCCGTCTACTCCGACTTTTTTAGAACCAGTGCCCCAGCATCCTGAAGCGCAGAAATTAATCCCCAATTCTGACCTCGGGTTTGACAGTTCTACGGCGTTCGTTACCATCCATTCATGTTTTCTTAGGTGGGTGAAACAACAACCCAACAACCAGGCATTTTGTCGCTACATTCCGGCACTTGCACGGAACGTCATAAGGCTGGATCCCTCTCCATCTTGACTGTGAGTCCCAGTCCCAGTCAGCGGGGTGCTGATGGCACGTGTGACACCGACAACACCAAGGTACTAGATATACTGGACGATTATAACTATCGGCCGTGGCTGTCCTTCCTGGTCGCCAATGCAGTTTGCTTTGGGTCAGGATTGGGTCTAATGGGTCAGGCAGACAGAAACACAGCGGCCGTAATATCGCTCGGCGTGAGCACGACAGACCGTCCGCGCAGGCAGCGGTCGTGGAGGTCGGCGGCGGAGACTCCTCCGTAAGGGCAACTCCTTGAAAAGTGAAATATGAGGCATCGATGTTTGAGGATCGTTAACATATG
Organism: Pollicipes pollicipes; assembly: GCF_011947565.3. NCBI lineage: Eukaryota > Metazoa > Arthropoda > Thecostraca > Pollicipedomorpha > Pollicipedidae > Pollicipes > Pollicipes pollicipes. The sequence continues at coordinate 32,910,143 of NW_023596420.1, forward strand.
GTCTTATCTCGTAAAGCCCTCCAAACTCGGTTCTGGCTTTAATTTTTTGCTTCTACAATCTTACACAGTGACCTGCGTTGCGATGGCCTGTCAGAGCAAGTTCTGTTTGTAAGTTACCATACAGATACCATACAGATGGGATTGCAGCGGTATCATTCACAAATCTCTCTGGAATATTGTCCATTTTCGACGCCATCAAGATCTGTTTTGACCACTTCAGATACAGCGTATCTAAAGTGGTGGGATATTATTATGTATTGGACCATTCTCCAAGATGGTCAAAGTTTTGCAAGAAATGAGATCTCTAGTCTAGATCAGTAAGGCAGGAGGGAGGGGGAGGGCATAGAGGGTACGTGCCCCCTCCTTAGGTTCCGAGGGGCATTTCGGGCCGTACGGCACATATGGGATTAAGGGTCCGATCTGAGGGCCCGAGGTCGTATTCAGGGGCCTCGGCCTACCAAGCCGGGCACTGCAATGCCAGCCAGAGGGCCTTGCATGTTGATCCGGTGGGTATTAGCCCTCTAGCTAACATTGCAGTGGCAGGTGCCTCCAGCTCTGCGGGCTGGGGCCCCTGCCAGAAATCGGACCCTTAATGTAACTTCAGGTACGTGCCCCCTGCCCCTGCCTGCCTTACTAGTCTAAACTAGAGATGTAATTTCTTACAACACTTTGACAATCTTTGGGGGGGGGGGGAGCATGGCCGTCTGCCTCCTTTTCCCCTTGGATCAACCATGGATTACGCCCCGCAGACATTGTGAATACCAAAACACCACGCAAAATGCGAGAATCTCAAACTAGAGTCAAACGGCCGGGATTGAAACGATATCGATAATTCGGAGACATGTCTGACCACAAATCTCTTTAGAATACCAGGCGTTTTCGTCGCCGCCAAGATCCGGCTGGACTATTTGGGATATGCCTTGCCCGTCCTCGGGCATTGGCGTAGGCAGTTTTTGCGCACTTGCCCCACTTGCTCTGGACAGTACATTTATTCAAGAAAATTCCAATGAAAGCAAACACGACCTGTAAGGTTGCGAAAAAAACAACAGTGTCCACCTGCTCTTCCAGAACCTACTGCAGTAGAGTTACACACAGGATTGGTACACAAAACAATTGCACGTGTCCAGTAAGGAAGTGACATGGGTGGTACATCTGGGTACTGCAGACACATAAATAAAATGGAACGGGACCGGAACGACCAAAGCCCCCTTGGTTACATCGTCGTCGATTGCATGATTAACGTGACCAGCGCGGGCTAGGTAGTGCATCACAGGGCCGGGCTGCGGCTGCGGCTGCGGCTTCAGCTGCGGCTGGGCCCGGACCTGGTACTGCGGCTCGGCCTGGGCCTGATACTGTGACTGGTCCTGGGTCTAGGATAGCGGATACGCCTGGACCTGGGACTGGGACTGACACCGCGGCTGGATCTATGGCCTGGGTCAGGGCCTGTGGTTGGGCCTGGGCTTCGGACTGGGACTAGGACTGGGACTGGGGACTGGGACTGGGACTGGGACTGGGACTGGGACTGGGACTGGGACTGGGGCTCCGGAGCTGGAACTGGGGCTGGGGCTGGGGCCAGGGCTGGGGCCGGGGCCAGGGCTGGGGCTGGGGCTGGGGCTGGGGCTGGGGCTGGGGCTGGGGCTGGGGCTGGGGCTGGGGCTGGGGCTGGGGCTGGGGCTGGGGCTGGGGCTGGGGCTGGGGCTGGGGCTGGGATGGGCTGGGGCTGGGCCCGGAGCTCGGCATAACTTGGCCTGGGGCGGCGGAATCGGGGATGGCAGGTACAGTCGCCTACTGCGAAATCCGGGCATCATTTAACATTGCGGCAGTACACTCACAAAACGGGCAAGACGCTCCACAGAGGGTCCGCCACAACCGGGCATGACATGACAGGGCAGAAGACAGGGTGTGGGGGGGGGGGGGGCAGGAGGCAACAGAACAGTACAGAATAGGCCAAGACAGATCAGCAGGTGGGACAGGGTGGAAATGCATAGCAAAGAAGAGCGTAGGACAGGGAGACAGAAGGATGGGACAGGGCAGGAAATAGTAGCACAAAGCAGTGGAGCAGATGATAGCTCCGGGCAGAGGCGACAGGAAGACGGAGCTGAGGGAAGGGCTAAGGGCTAAGAGGGCTGATGGCTGAGTGAGTTAATGAATTTGCCGTGTAAGATAGGTTCTAGGTACACACGACGGGTTTTCGAGATAACAGAACAAATAAAGTCGGAGACAACAGAACGGATGACAGACACCTCAGCACAGTACAGCATAGCACAGAATGTGGCAGAGCAAGCGTAATTTGTCAATATTTTAAAAGATGCTCCCTTCACTCCACTGTAGCGGTGGACCATGCCCGGGGCGATGACTCATGTCTGAGTGAGGGGAACAATCACGGCTCGGGGCGGTGCGTCACGGTGGCGCCGGCCAGTCGCTCGCAGATCATGTTGCGGGGATGAGCCTTGGAAGGAGTAAAAGAGGTGCTGCTCGGGCGCGTGGGGTGGGTCTCTCCCTGTCGGCGTCGTGCGCGGCAGGTCACCGCTGCGTGTGAGGCAGTCCGACCGATAATTCTTGTCATCACCGAATACACTCACTCCCAACGCAACTATATGCATGAAACTCGACTCTTGTACGTCTTCGCTTGGCTTAACGACGCGTGCGTATTTCTTTTTATGCGCGTTCGCGCGTTTCGAGTTACTGGCCATTTTAAGCTGAACTGTATACGCACCTAACCAACGTCCGCAGACCCTCTGCATCGAGTGAAATCACAAACGCTTGAAACCACACTATTCCAGATTTACAACATCATGCATGCAAGGCCGTGCCTCGTGGCAACACGAATCCCAAACAGGCATGTTCATTGCTCAATTATGGAAGCAATGACATGGAGTTCTTACGTATTTTGGTCATGCGTTTATGACGTTCGTGTATAATTCATGATACAAGCTCCAATTTGCGTCAGACCAGGGCTTTGTCAGAACCTTATCACAAAACAGGACCAGCGAGAACTAAACCAAAAACCTAAACTTCGCTGGACGTAAAAGTGACTGAACAAATTTTGCTCACATTGCCCTGCTTTGTTGCGATCTTTTGACTAATGCATGCGAGATTGAAAGACGATACGTGGTAGGCCGAACGTACGCAGCGGGATTTGTTTGTGTGTACGAGTGTTGTGATGCGAAAGTTTGGCGTTACGTGTGCAGGTAATAAAACTTCTTTAATTTGGTAGCTTTACAGCATATTTTTACTTGAAGCGGAATTTTCATACCTGCTGGAATAAATACGCCTCCGAGCAGGAGGGCTACGGTGGTACGGGGGGGGGGGGGGGGGCGGTGAATTGTCCGTGATATATCCGGGCCCTACATCTGAACGAACCATGGTCCTTGCCAGCATTCCAACGTACGGAGCTTCCCTCCGCGCCCTCGACAACCGCTTGATTACGTGTAGTGGCTTGTTCAGATGGCATGGCGCTCCCAGATGCCGGGCATGCGCGGTGGCTGCTGCCCCTGGGCATATTTCTCAATACTTAATCGGGGTCACCAACATTAGGGTACCGGTGTCGGTGCGTGGCTTCAACTTTCTACCAGTAGACTGCTTAATTGGAACTGGTGCTTGTGGCGTGTTATCTTTGGGGTGACTGGCAACTAGGTACTGTGGGAAACTGCCATTCCATGAAATCCCTGAAATCTCCCTACAGACAGTAGCTACCCTGTGACGTGTTGCTCAGTGAAAGTTCTGCCATATGTTGCCAAGCTCCTAATTAATATTAAAACCTGACAGGTTGCCGTGAGGCATAACCTGATGCTTGCTTTCTCATCTTCACAGCAAAATTGTCTTTGCATTAGCTTGCTTTATGTAATGCAACACCAACAGTGTTACAGAAGGAAGTATTTTTTTTGCATTGGGTAATAAGCACATTGAATAGTCTTGCCATTACAGGATGCTTTTTGGGCTTTTTTTTACTTGGGTACCTGTATTGCCGACGGTGGGGAGAGCTACGCTGGCTGCAGGGTTCCTGTACTGCCGTGATGGAGAAATGCTGTCAGGTATCAGCCGACGTAGTGACGTCACTGAAAATGGGTTTCCATCGATCGGGGTTCTTTTGGGCCAACTGAAGGCTACAAGGCATTTGCTAGCGATATGATGTCACTGGTATTCGACTGGATGTGTGACGTCACTGGTTGTGAGGCTTTAGGGATCTTTTGGGTGTAATGAATGCCGTAAAGCATCACCTGACGATATGTCGTCGCTGGCATTCAATGAAACATCAGGCGCAACGGGCCTTATTCCATCTTTACCTTTCGTACCTGTCTGCTGCAAGCATTTGCGTGTCGAATAAAAGCTTGACCGAATCACCTGAATGCGTGACGTCACTAATCATCACTTGATACGAGTGCACTTAGGCCCCACGGCCGCGGTGTATCATGTTCCGTGAAATATCACCAGGTATCGTGACGTCACTGATATTCGACTAAATGTTGGTCGCAACAGGTCATGCTTCATTTTTACCTTCGTACCTGTCTACTGCAAGCACTGGCGTGATGAATAAAAGCTACCAAATCACGTCAGTGTGTGACGTCACTGGTCATGCATTTTTATGGATCTTTGGGGGCCAACTGAGAGCCGTAAAGCATGACCTAATGATGTGACGTCACTGGCATTCGACTGTGTGTGATGTCACTTGTGATCAGATTTTACGGCCTCTTTTGGGCCGACGAAAGGTCATACGACATTAACTGAAGATGTGACGTCACTGGTATCCGAATAAAATTCAGGCGGGACAGGCCATGCTCCATCTTTACCTTTGGTACCTGTCCATTGCAAGCATTTGAATGCTGAAGGAAGGCTCTGCCGAACTACCTGAGTGTGTAACGTCACTAACCATTAATTTATATAGACTGCTTTGAACCTACCGTAAGCCACACCACATCAGCTGACCATATGACGTCACCGGTTTTCGTCTAGATGTCATGCGCAACAGGCCATGCTCTATCTTTGCCTTTCGTACCTGTTCACTGCAAGCATTCGCGCGCTATATCGAGGTGGTGCCGAACCATCTGAGTGCGTGACGTCGCTGGTCATGAGTTCATACAGGCTCACTTGGGCACCCCAATGCAACAAAGCATCATATCCTGTGAAGCATCGCGGGATGATATGACGTCACTGGTATTCGACTCAACATCAAGCGCAACAGGCCATGTTCCACCTTTACCTTTCGTACCTGCCTACTGCAAGCATTCGCGTGTTATATGACGTCAATGGTCAAGAGCTCTTACGGGCTCTTTTCAACCCCCTATATGGTATAATGCTTCAGCTGACAATATGATGTCACTGGTGTTCGACTTAACATCAGGCACAACATGTCATGTTCCATCTTTGCCTTTCGCACCTGTTAAAGTATCGGCGAGCCTAATGATGGCTCTGTCGAATCACCTGAGTGCGTCGTCATGAGTTTTTACAGGCTATTGTTGGCCGAGTGAAAGCCATAAGGCATCATCTAATGATGTGTCGTCACTGGTAATCCACTAAGTGTGTGACGCCATTGGTCATGAGTTTTCCCGGGCCTTTTTCGGCCGACTTAAGGCCATTAGGCATCAGGCAACGATATGGCGTCATTGGTATTCAATTAAGCATCAGGTACAATATGTCAAGTTTCATCTTTACCTTCAGCACCTATCTACTGCAAGTATTCGCGCGCCACATAAAGGCTCTGCCCAATCACCTGAGCGTGTGGTGTGACTGGTTATGAGTTTACGCGGGTTTACTCGGGCTGACTGAAGGACATCAAGCATCATCTGGCGATGTGACGTCACTGGTATTCAACTTAACACCAGGCGCGACAGGCCATGTTCGTCTTTATCTTTCGTACCTGTCTATTGTAAGCATTGACATGCGTAAGGAAAGCTCTGTGAAATCTCCTGAGTGTGTAATGTCACTGGTCATGAGTCCTTTATGGGCCGCTTTTTTGTACCTATAGGGTACAAGACATCAGTTGACGATATGACGTCACTGGTGTTTGACTTAATCTCAGGCGCAACAGGCCATGTTCCATCTTTGCCTTTCGCACCTCTATACTGCAAGTATTCGCGCGCTACATAAAGGCTCTGCCGAATCACCTGAGCATGTGGTGTAACTGGTCATGAGTTTACGCGGGCTTACTCGGACTGACGGAAGGACATCAAGCATCATCTGACCATATGACGTCACTGATATTCGGTCTGTGGCCCAGACTTATGACCGCTAGGCGGCGCCCTTGATTATTATTTAGCCGTCAGGGCATTCCGGACCGTAGCTGCTCAGGGGCGCATCCTGTGATGTCGGGCGGAATAGCTTTGCATATACGTCGGTTTGTGGGCTGGGATCACCTTTGTTTTGTGTTTACGTTTGTTCAAAATTTTAGTCGTTGAAACAGCCCGTTGCGTTTGAAGCTGCTACTTAATGGTGCGCACAATAAAATTAGTGTGCTTAACTATGGTGCATCTCCCGCCTCTGCTGCGGAATTTCGTAGCCATAGGTGGCCAAGTGACCTCCTACCAACTGATGATCAGTGACGTCACGTACTCAGGTGATTCGGCGGAGCCTTCATATAGCACGCGAATATTTGCAGCAGCCAGGTACGAAAGGCAAATATGGAACATGACCTGTTGCGCCTGATGTTTAGTCGAGCACCAGTAACGTCATGCCGTCAGCCGATGCATTACAACCTATAATGGGTTCAAAAGAGCCCATAAAAACTCGTGACCAGTGACGTCACAAACTCAGGAGATTCGACGGAGCCTTTATTCAGCACGTCAATACCTTTAATAGACAGGTACGAAAGGTAAAGAAAGTACGTGGCATGTTGGACCTGATGTTAAGTCGAATAACAGTGACGACATATCATCCTGTGATGCTTCACGGGAGGTGTTGCTTTGTGGCCTTGGGCGGCCCAAGTGAATCCGTATAAACTCATGACCAGCGACGTCACCCACTCAGATGATTCGTCTGGAGTTTAGTCGATTACCAGTGACGTCATATCGTCAGCTGATGCTTGATGTCCTTCAGTCAGCCCGAGTAAACCTGCACAAACTCATGACCAGTTACACCACACGCTCAGGCGAATCGACAGAGCCTTTTTGTAGCGCACGAATACCTGCAGTAGGCAGATGCGAAAGGTAAAGATGAAACATGGCTTATTGCAATTGATGTTAATTCGAATACAAGTGACGCCATAACGTTATCTGATGCCTAATGGCCTGAACTCGGCCAAAAAAGGCCCGTAAAAGCTCATGACCAGTGACGTCACACACTCAGTGGACTACCAGTGAAGTCATTTCGTTAGCTGATGCCTTATGGCTTTCGCTCAGCCAAAAATAGTCGTAAAAATTCATGACCAGTGACGTCGCACACTCAAGTGACTCGGCAGAGCCATCATTTAACGCACCAATACTTTACAGGTACGAAAGGCAAAGATGGAACATGACCTGTTACGCCTCATGTTAAGTCAAACACCATTGGCATCACGTCGTCAACTGATGCATTTTTCCCTATAGAGGGTTCCAAGGAGCCAGAAAAAACTCATGACCAGTAACGTTACACACCCAGGAGACTCGACAGAGCCTTCATTCAGCACGTCAGTACTTGTAATAGACGGGTACGAAAGGTAAAGATAGAACATGGCCTGTCGCGCCTGATGTTAAGTCGGACATCAGTGACGTCATATCGTCAGCTGATACATTATACCGTTTGGGGGTACAAAAGGTCCCGTAAAAAGCTCTTGACCAGTGACGTTACTTACTCAGGAGACTCGACAGAGCCTTCATTCAGCACGCCAATACTTCCAAGAGACAGGTACGAAAGGTAGAGATGGAACATGGCCTGTCGCGCCTGGAGTATAGTCGAATACCAGTGACGTCATATCGTCAGCTGATGCTTGATGTCCTTCGGTCAGCCAGAGTAAACCCGCGTAAACTCATGACTAGTTACACCACACGCTCAGGTAATTCGGCAGAGCCCCTATGTGTCGCGCGAATACTTGCAGTAGATAGGTGCGAAAGGTACAGACGAAACATGGCTTAGATAGAGCATGGCCTGCTGCGCATGATGTCTAGTCGAGACCTAGTGTCATCATATCGTCAGCTGATGCCTTGTGGCCTATAGTAGGTTCAGAAGAGTATACAAATTAATGGTCAGTGACGTACACACTCAGGTAATTTGGCAGAGCCTTCCACGGCAATGCTTGCAATGGACAGGTACCAAAGATAAAGGTGAAACATGGCCTGTCGCGCCCGAAGTTCATTCGAATACCAGTGACGTCACATCGTCAGTCAGTGCCGTATGACCTTTCGTCGGCCCAAAAGAGGCCGTAAAATCTCATGACCAGCGACACGCACGGTCGAATGCCAGTGACGTCACATCGCTAGCTGATGCTTTATGGCCTTCAGTTGGCCGCAAAAAATCCGCCAATACTTGCAGCAGACATGTACGAAAGGTATAAATGGAGCATGACCTGTTGGCTGATGTTCAGCCAAATGCCAGTGACGTCATATCGCCAGCTGATGCCTTACGGCATTTCGTCGGTCCTAGAGGACACGTGGAAACCCACGACCATTGACGTCTTACAATCGGTCGTATAGCAGTGACGTCGTTAGCTGACACCTTGTGGTCTTCAGTTGGCCGAAAAGCACCGGTGAAACTCGTGACCAGTGACGTCACACTCAGGTGGTTCGGCAGCTTTCATCCAGCACGCCAATGCTTGCAGTAGTCAGATACAAAGGTAAAAATAAAGCACGGCCTGTTGCGCTCAGTATTTATTCGAATACCAGTGGCGTCACGCTATCCGGTGATACTTCGTAGACCATGACACACCGTGGTCGTGGGGCCTAAGTGCACCCGTATGAAGTGATGATTAAGGACGTCACACATTGAGGTGATTCGGTCAAACCTTTATGCGGCACGCAAATGCTTGCAGCAGTCAGGTACGAAAAGTAAAGATGGAACGAGGCCGGTCGCGCCTGATGTTTAATCGAATACCAGTGACGACACATGGCCAGCTGATGCATTACGGCATTCGGTGGACCCAAAAGAGCCTTACAAACTCACGACCCGTGACGTCACATACCCAGCCGAATACCAGTGACATGTCACATTCAAAAGCCTTATGGCCTTCAGTCGGCCCGAAAGGACCCCCATCCCGATCGATGCAAAACCATTTTCAGTGACGTCACAATGTCAGCCGATGCCTCACAGCTTTTCCCCCGGACGACAATACTCGAAACCCTGCAGCTAGCGTAGCTCTTCCCTCCGTCGGCCATACAGGTACCAAAGTAAAAAATTACCGCTTTTTGCTGCTCAGCAACTTGAGAAGTAAAGTGAAGTTAATTGTGGCAGCTATAAACTGATGAAAGTGGCTGCCAGGGTATCGAGATTATTGCCTTGGAAATATCCACCCTTACAACATCATACTGGTTAAATACTTTTCATTGATTGTGTCATGTCTCATAATTTGTATTTGCTTTGTGTTTTGACACTGCAAGTTACACAATTTTGTTTGAAATGACGGTCCTGTTTTGTCATTCTGCGTGTGCCTGTTCAAACTGTTGGCATTATTTTTAATAGACTAATGCTAAAAGAGATTGTTTCTTCTTTGTTTTGGTTTTTGTTCATATTTTACATCTGCAGTGATGTGCAACATACCCTATGGCATTACATACCCTCTGTTTTGGCACCAAGTTTGTCATAGTCATGAATTAAAATCAAAGTTGGTTTTGGGCGTAGTGGGCCAGTTGTCCAGCAGCTAAAGGCCTGAATTGTTCATGAACTCAGATGGCTTGTCCATCTCCATGCCACAGCTCATAAATGACAAAGTTTAGGGGTGAAGTGCCATTTTCAGGCCTGGTGCTTAAATGGAATGTAAGAAGAGAGCCTGGTCTCGCCTGTCCCAGCCTGGTAGGCAGGGCAGGAGATGTCCCTGTTGTGTATGCTGTGTTAGTCCCTGAACTGGCCTGTGGGTCCATCTTTGAGCTCATGTCATCTTGGGGATGAGCTCATCAGGGCAGTTTGTCTGGGCTGGGCTCATCTGGTGAACATATCTTCAAAGGAATTTTGACAAGATGGATCCCTGGAATTCTGCTACATGTCCAGCATCTGAGTCAGGTGGTGCTGCCAAAACCATGGAAGGTCCAGATTCATGCACGAATGGTTTTGAGGACAGCTTTGTGAACAAAGATGGATGGAAAACTGTTGTGGATGTGCCACACATGGGGAAAATTCCTGCTGAGAAGCTTCCAGACTCAGATAAATATTTGAGTAAGCTTTGTAAGTATACTACTGGATGAGTGGATGTCCATCATCAGTATATCTATCTGTGCGAGCTTGCATATCCCACAGGGATAAACCTGTTCTGTTCTGCATGAAATTAAGTTTTTTGCATATTTTAATACTTTTTGTGAGAGATTACAGCCTGTGCCTGCCTTTGGACAGAAGTGGTGGGTTCAGCTTGTAATGATCTTTGGTCAGACATTAATATTTTGTGTCAGAAGTTTGCAAGTTTTTTTCTTGCTCACCAGGCTTGCAAAAGATGTGATGGCCAAGAGCTTTTCATTATGATGGGGCAAACATCTTTAATTGGTTGAACATGATAAAATTGTATTTTATTGGTGCTGTGTGCCTTCTATTTCTACATCTCCTCATGCACCATTCTTTCCAGTGTGTGTACTGGTTTTATCAACATTCTTGAAGTATTCAAAATTACCAAAGATTGAAACTGCCAACTATTGCATTTTGCATGGTCCTTCCCCACAGCCATTGAGACAAATATAATGCATCAATGATGCATGCACCCCATGATGCACCATCAATGATGCAGCCCATGATGCACCATCAATGATGCAGCCCATGATGCACCATCAATGATGCAGCCCATGATGCACCATCAATGATGCAGCCCATGATGCACCATCAATGATGCAGCCCATGATGCACCATCATGATGCACACAGCTTTCCAGATGCAAAACTCAAAAGTTTTAACAGTAGCGAAAATAGGAATGTCCCACAAATGCACTGCCAAATTTTACCACCATTTTCATTTCACTAATGCTTAACAAGCTGCACCTGGTCAAACAAAGTGGCATCAATCTTGGAGGGTGTAAAGTGATAAAATGGCAGCAGAAGTTCAACCAATGTATTCTTCAATGAATTCCTAGCATACAAGATCACACTCCTTACACTAAAACAAGATGCTATGAGTAAAAAAAATTGGTTTAACTCTGCTGCTTGTTCCCACTGCATAGTGACTTAAGGTACTCAACTTAATTGGGGACAACAAGATGAGTTTTACATAAACATCATTATTTGTGTCTCATTTTTGGTGTAGGAGTGTGATTTGTGTGATGAGATTTTAATTGCTTTAAGCTGCTTAACTTATGTAAAGACTGGGTGCAATGTTGATTGACTGTACAAGTATGGTATAGCCTGGTCGAAATTAAGTGTGAGGATAATGTCGTTTCAGTGTGGTTGCACAGGAAATAGGGGGTTTAAGTTTTCAAATGTTGTTAAGTGTTGATTGTGTTTGGAGAGTCATGCTTGGTGCATCATTGCAGATGGCGCAGGCAGCTTGGATCTAATTTCTGCTGATTATCTGATTTAGTAGTTTTGTCTTCCATTCTAGAAATCTTAACATTTATTTATAGAGTAAAGGAAATAACTTCCAGTTGACAAGGTTAACATATATATATATATATATATATATATATATATATATATATATATATATATATATATATATATATATATATATGTGTGTGTGTACATATTTGTGTTGTCAGCATACTTTTTTCATAGACATGAGTTCTAGCAGCTATGACTTTCAGATTATATGCATTTCTATAAGTTACTTATTTCTAGAAGACAAATTCCATCAACTAAAGTTTTCCTAAAGTTTTGTAATTTTTGTAGACAAGTTGTTTCCTATATGGCCAGTTGAAGATCGCCAGTTCGTCGTGCTCAGCCTTGCAGTGTTCTTATTGCTGTGCATCAGTTTTACTTTGGGGTGCCTGAAAAAGGGTCATACTCAAGTTTAAATTACATAGAGTGTTGATGTGCAGCAATTCTGGATATTTCAAGAAGAAGGGCTGTTAAAATACTCATGTGTTTTGTTGTGGCCCCTATGCAAGCACTGCAAGCTATTTTTTTCAATAACTTGACAATTCCTTGCTGTAATCCATTTGTTTAGCTTTTGACACATCATACTGACAATAGTGGGCTGCTTTGCAGCAAGCTTGTAAATTTGATTGAGCAAAATGATCATTCATCACATACAGTGATCTGCTTTTCCATGACGCTGGCGACATAGAAGTGTATTTTTCTCATGCATTGTGTGAGAGATATACTGGCTCTCCAAACGCCAGTTTCTTCAGTGAGTTTTCTTTCTCTCAGACGGAAAGCTGTCTTGTCTCCACCAAGCCACGTCCGCCAAGCACCTGTTAAACTCTATCCAGGACGCACGCGACGACCACCTCGTGCGCCTGTTGAATTCTTCGAGCACGTGCGACCAGGGCACTGACGCTGACGACCACCCAGTGACGGCTAGCTACTTGCAGCGCCGTCTGCTGCCGCAGACCGTTCCGCTCAGTAGCGAAGAGCTACTTCAGCTACTGCACGCCGACCAGCTGCAGCGCGCACACGAGGAGGCTCGTCAGGAGGACGAGGAGCGAGCGCCGACGGACGACAGCGCCGAGCCAGCGTCTGAGAGGTAGTCGGGGAGCCCGCCAGCCATGGTGGATCTGAACCGGCCGACGCTGTTGCTTGGTGACTGGCGCCAGCCGCGGGCTGGGCCGCGAGCTGGCCGTCCAGGCTCAGCTGCCGACTCGGCCCCGGCTCGGTGGTGGTGCTGACGGCGCGCAACCACAGCGACTTGGTGCGTACCAGCGAGCTGATCGCGCTGGCAGCACCGCGCGAGCTGCGCGTCGTGCCGCTCGCCTGCGACCTGGCGGCCGCCGATGGCCTCGATCTGGAGCGCATCGTCGGCAGCGGTTTGGACACCGACGCGCCGCTCGAGGCCGCCATCATCGTGCACAACTCCGGCAGCGTTGGCGACGCCTCGCGCACGGCGCTGCTTCACGACAACGTCGGCTACATCGACACCTTCTTCAAGCTTAACCTGTCGGCGGCAGTGGCGCTCAACGCCATCTTCGTGCGCCGGGCGCAGGCGCGCGTGAAGCACGTGACCGTGATCAACATCTCGTCACTGTGCGCTCTGCAGCCGTTCAAGTCGATGAGCCTCTACTGTGCGGGCAAGGCGGCGCGCGACATGTTCTTCCGCGTGCTGGCGGCCGAGCACCCGGAGCTGCGCGTGCTCTCGTACGCGCCGGGCCCGCTGGTAACGGACATGTCGCGCGAAATCGCTCGCTCCTCGGCCGACCCCGACGTCAAGCAGGCGTTCAGCGACGGCCTGGCTGGCAGCTTCCTCACCTGCCAGACCACGGTCGACCGATTCATCGGCCTACTCGAGAGCGACAAGTTCGAGTCGGGCGCGCACGTCGACTTCTACGATGAGGTTTGAGCAGTGGGAATTCGGAGCGTGGAGAGGGCCGAGTGGAGGCGCGTCCGCTGGAGTAAGCGGATGGTGTCGCACTTCGGCCTTTGTTGGGCGTTCCTGCAGAGGTGGCGCTGGTGGCAGTTGGGGCATCGCTTACGTGCTTCATGATATACGCTGTAGGGCAGGGTGTAGTGTGCGCTAAAGGAAAGTGTCATTCGTTTCTTAAGTTCCGTTAGTGGGAGAAGGGAGTTGTATGCAAGCTGTGTTGTAAAACTCGGCAAGATATTATGGCACACCACATTTTTCAGGGCATCTGTTCAGGGCCATTCAATGCCAGTGTCCAGATTCTCGCTCCTCATGATTGCACTTTTCTGTCCTTTTCTGATCTAATGGAACTGCACTGCATGAATCGCCTGAAATTATGACTCATGTACTTGTTTGTGATAGGTTTCTGCCATGTTGTGGCAGGCGATTCGTGTCGTATTTATGCAGATTATTTCGAACTGTTTTGTACGTGCGCCTCTTTTGTCTGGAACATTGTGAAGTACCTGATTTATTCCAGAAAGGCTGACGTTGCTCTGGAATAGTTTTCAAGGAGATGAGGACTGTGTTTCTACTCGTGGCGTGGGTTTTGCCCTTCGGTGCTTTGAAGTGTATCGTCAATACAGAACTGGCATTCCACCTCCTCTCGCCGAAATAAAAAAAACCCGTTGGACACCAACATATGCGATACGTCCATGTAATGGTAGTAAATCGGCTCAACATCTTGGATTCGGTTTGTTTTAGAAAAGACGTGAGATGGAAATTCGAAAAGCTGATGCGAGTATATTTCTTTGAAACAATCCAGTAGCATACTTTCATCTCAGTACTAGGCTAAAAAAACAGTTCAAAACCTACCAAAAGATCGAATACCGCTTTGCACTCGGCATCTAGTTCTAGTAGTATGAAACATACACCTTACGCGGTCACTATAGGGGGTGAAAACGCCACGTGCAACAACGCTCGTCTGAAAGGGACTGTTTCACATTTCTATGACGTTTGGAACTGCGATGGCCGTTTTCAGTCTTGTATGTGTGTTACTGGGATGTACGATGCCCCCAGCTGCTGATACTACGGCACGTTTTCAGTCATTCCCTGCAGCGCAAAGTTATGCCCTTCCAAGTCTTCCAGCCCCCTCGTTGCTGTGCTAGACGCACGCAAACTTTTTGCCAGGCTATTTCGTACCGCCTATCTTGAGGTCGCCTAGAGATGTATGGCATCATAGAGATGTGATACGAATTTCACCTCAATTGCCGTATGTTCAAAGGCAAGACAGATATTACCGTTCACTTATTCATGTTCGGAGTGCGTCAGCACAGCTCACCGCACTAATGAACAGCAGCTGGCTTGGATCCAGATGAATGCGTTATATATATATATATATATATATATATATATATATATATATATATATATATATACGCGTTTGGGGAGACCCACCAGGTGTGAAGCACGTGAGACTGAGAATCGAATAATGTCAGCTTCATTAATGCTATAACAGAGAATGCAGGTGCAACTCAAAATAAATCACGCATCAATGTAGAATGACACCACGAGAAAGGGGAAAAGCAGTCGGGTTTATCACGAGCTAAGCATAAATTAACAAGCCGCCTTGCGGGAAGTTGAAATACTTCTAGTTAGGCAGCTCATTGCTACAGTTGCAGTTCTGACGCGACCAGTTTTTTTTCATCTGAACATTTTAAATACTTGGATTTCTTGATCTGTAGTCAGTGTATCGTTTGCATGTCTAGTTTGATTTAATGCTCGCTTCGCGTTTGTTAGTCATTTAGTTTGCTATGATACTGGGGTCTAATTTGGTGTCAGTCAGTTCCATGCTATTTTCGTATTCATTTTGTATTGCGTATTCATTTTGTAAGTTTAGTCTGCTCTGTCGGTTTTAGCCCTGTTTAGTTCTAGGTCTAGCCCGCCTATTTCCGAGGTTTCGTCGTTTTCCCGTCAGCGTCCACGGGGAGTTCGGGTCGAGTCCTGGCCAGGCGCGAGTCTGGTTGGAGTTGAGGCGCGGTGCTGGCGATGGGCGGTCGCGAATATAGCGCACTTGAAACCTCCGTGCCTTCGACGTGGTGGCCGTCTACAGATCAGACATCACACCAAGCTGTGCTTATTGAGCAAGTCCTGAACTCCTACCATCAGGTGGAGCGGTTCCAGGTCGACGGCATAAGTAACGGCAGAAGTTAAACGTGCCACAATGCTCAGCACGGCGTGTCCTGCCCTCGACGACACCTGACCATTCGCGCGGCTGCTGCCACCGGCTGCAGGGCACATCTGTCAAGGGCAAATAGCAAGCGCCTGAAGCAACCTGAACCCAACCCGCCACGGGTGGAAGATCGGAAGGCAGGCGCCCTAACCAACTGAGCAATCGTGACAGTCTGGCAGCCATCCTGACGTCATCACAACGTGCCACGACGTGATCAGCCAGTGACGTGCTGAGAACCGCATTCACTGAAAAGTGAATTTTTGTTATATAGAGCATAATTTTTGCACTTAAAAGTATATCAGTGGTTACAACTGAGCTTTAAATAGCACGAGCATCAAATATCGTGCTTGCTTTAATATCTTCTCCCGAAACGTTCCATAATTCGATAAGCTTTGTCATGTGTCGGCCGCCGCCATGCATAGGCGGATCCTGGGGGAGGGGGGGTCACGGGGCCATGGCCCCCCAAAAAAAACTTTGGGAGCATGTTTTGCCCCCCAAACATTCCCAGAACTTCATAAAAGTTTCGTCTACTTAACGTCTGTGTTAACTTTAACTGTTTTAGCTGTTTTGTTTTAACTTCCGTTTAAGAGTAAAAAGCATTTCGGTGTTTTTTTTCAGTTTTGAATGATGTCCGTACTAGGTACTCGCGAGAGGCACCATGCACTGGACCCTGGATCCCGCACCAGCCAGCTGGCGACGAACGGTTGGCCCTCCCCCCCCCCCCCCAACAAAACTCGGGCTAGATCTGCCCCTGCCGCCATCACCGCCAGCTCCTGGACCAGTGGTGGTAAAAAGACATTTTTTTTTGTCGCCGACCAAAGTCCTGGAGGCAAGGTGATCGCTAGCAGCGCAACGCGATAACACATGCCATTAAAATGGCATTGAAGCCCATGCCCAGCCACGTCATCAGGCATCGGCATGTCACGGTCACGGTGTAAAATATCTGGGCCACTAAAACATACTTTGCTCTTTAAGTGTTGTAATGCGTGTAGTTTCATCGCAATCGGCATATCATGCAAGAACAAAACTTTGTTGAACAAAACTTTGAACAATGAGAATGTTTCAGTTTCCTCTCGTTTCCTCTCGTGTTTCACCAATAGCTCTCAAACTTCCGTACATCGCGTCCTTTATGTCATGTAGGAAGCTCTTCACAGAAACTGTAACATATTGCCCTCAATGACAACTAGCTTCCTGTAGCCTTTTAAGTGCTTCCTCGACTATTGAAAATCTCGCGGAATGGCTCTGAACAGGAGACGTCCTGTTTGTGGTACAGTCCTCTCTTTTCCGACAGGTTGCATGCCGCCTCGCCAGAGCCACCTGTCGAGAGCGCCACGACTAAGTGGTTCATGGAGAGCTTCGCTAGAAGCGCGCCAGGGCCTCACAGTCTATTATTAAGACTGGGATAGACTCGACAGGGGCCATTAGAGCAGGCATGTAGAAGAAAGGGAGAGTAGCGCCTCCTCCCCTCCCAGTTAGGTTCTGGAGGCCCCAAAGAGCTATTCGGACTTGCTATCAGGGATTTGATTTTAGAGTCCGAAGAGCCCAAAAGAACCCAAATGAAGAACCCAAACGCCATCCAGAGAGCACCTGCACGCTGATCAGGGACACCCTGAGTCGACATGGGCCCATGTGTCGGTTAGGTACTACCATTACTGCACAGTCTGGTCCATGCCAGCATGGCTCTGAGGGCCTATTTCCCAATTAGCTACAAAGCCGAGGCCAGGGATTTACACTGGTGGTGTCTGACCTATATTTCAGTCAGACACCACCACTAATGCGCAGTCGGCTCCGCGGTGGCATGCCCCTGAGGCTCCTTTTTTAAGCAGGGACAAAACCGAATCCAGCTATTTGTATTGGTTGCGGCAACACAGAGCCTAACGTGGGCCCCTTGCTGGCAAGAGGCCCTAGGTCGGCCAGAGTTAGCGCTCCAGGAGGCTCGAAGATCCTGGAGCGCCCACCGGGTTGACAATTAAGGGTTCGATTTGGGGACTAAGAGCTGGTCGGAGAGGGGCCCCGACCTGTGGGGACCTGCGGAGTTTTATTTAGGGACCTCCAAATGACAGTCAGGGACAGTCAGACAGTTCACTTTCTGCCGAGCAAGGACACCCTGAGTCGATATGGGCCCATGTGTCGGTTAGGCACAACCAGTACTGCACAGTCTGCTTTATGTCGGTATGGGTCTGAGGGCTCACTTCCCAATCAGCTACAAAGCCGAGGCCAGTGATTTACGCTGGTCGGGGCCCCTGTATCCGTCAGGGCCCACAGCGCCTAAGCGTGCTGTGGCTTAGGAGCCCACAGCATGCTTGCAAGGGGCTCGGAGCGGACCAAGGGTAGTGTTCGATGGGTTCCGAGGAGAGATCTGGGGGGTCCAGCGGAGTCGACTATGAGCATAAGGGCTCATAAGGATTGGTGGACATAAGGGCCCGAATGACTGGGGCTGTAAGCCACATCAAGAATCCCGGCTCGTAGGGTTGTGGCCTGCAATATCTGTCCACAGACCCTCTTGCAAAGTCTGAGGAGCCCCTGGAACTGCACTACTGCACTACGCGGGTGTCTATCTCGGCCAGAGAGCTCAGACACTGAACAGTTGGCTTCCTGCCCGTCTGAACTCTAGGGGCCCATTTCCCAAGCACGAGTAACAGCGGGGGCACAATTTGCATTGGTTTGATTCGCTTACAGTGCTTGGGGCTCCTGTGTCGATCAGTCACGGTGTCGGACACCGTCACTTACATTGGTTGGGACTCCTGCGGGTGTCTCTGTGGGCCGGGGTCCCGAAATGCAGCTTCCGATTGGCTTTTTGGGCCCTTCGGGCCCTGAAATCAAGCCATGTAGTAGGTCCAAGGACCTCTTTGGGCCCCTCAGAATCTAAGGAGGAGAGCAGGGGGCACGTGCTTCATGCGCCCCCGCCCTCTCTGCCTGCACTTCTGGCCGCTCTAGTCCATCTCAATCTCAACAACGGGAGGTGAGGACCCGGTACGCTTCTAGCGGAGCTCTCCATGAACCATTTGATCGTGGCGCTCTCGACAGATGGCTCTGGTGGGACGGCATGCGACCTGTCGAGGGGGGGGGGGGTCTACAGGACCTCTCCCGTTCAGAGCCGTTCCGCGAGCCTTTCGATAGTCGAGGAAGCACTTGAAAGGCTGCAGGAAGCTAGTTGTCACTGAGGGCAATATGTAACAGTTTCTCTGAAGAGTATTCTTGCATGGCATCAAGGACATATCTGCGGGAGTTTGGGAGTTATTAATGGTTTGCCACCAACACATCTCCCATTACAGATCTCCACGCATATGATTCGGGTTCGAATTACAGCAGACGTCACGCATTCACAACGCATTGTGGGCAGTGCGTCGCGCTTGGAAAATGTTTCTATGGAAACAGTAGCGAAGGCAGGGGGTGGGAACAAGGGGCACGTGCCCCCTTCCCCCAAGGTTCCGAGGGGCCCTTGGGGCCCCTCGGAACCTACGATTAAGCGCTCGAAAAGCCAGCAGGAGGTTTCATTCAGGGGCCCCGGTCCACAGGACCGAACACTCCAATGGCAGCCAGAAGGCCGTGCACTCTGAGGCTCTTCATTGGCCTAGGGCGCTTGCAATTCTCTGTAACTTGCTTAGGGCCCTGTACTCTTGTCGAGGGCCCATCTGATGGCCTGCTTGGGCACACCAGTCGTTCGGAGACCTTCATGCTGGGCCTTGGGTAATTCTTTTCTTAATGGGGGCCTTACGCTTTTTGGGGGGGGGGGGCTATCTCATAACCTGCTCGGGCACATTCAATCGTTCGGGGGCCCTGTACATTGGGCCTTGGGCACGTGTTATTTGAATGGGGCCCTGCCCACTTGTCATGGGCCCACTCTGTTCGCCTCCTCGGCCACGCTGGATTGTTCGGAGGGGGGGGGGGGGCGCCTGCACATTGGTTCTTGATGTTTGAATTTAGGGCTCTCTGCTCCTATTGGGGTCATCTGAGAATCTGTTCGGGAACACTTCATCTTTCGGGGGCCCCGCACCGGGTTTTGGGTACTTCTTATTGGAATGGAGGGCCTTATGCTTCTGTCGGGGCCCCTTTTGACAAGATGCTCGGGTCCATTCGATTGTGGGGACCTCTACATGTGGTTTTGGGTACTCCCTTTTTTAATGCAGGGCCGTCCGCGCTTTTCGGAGACCCTGTCTGTTAACGTGCTCTCGTGCACTCGATTATTCGGGGCGCTATACATCGTGTCGTGGGTATTTCATATTTTAGCAGAACGGAACGTTCCTGCCGGGGCCCCATCTGTTAACCTGCTGGGGCACACTCGAATATCCGGGGTCCTCCACATCGTGTCTTGGGCACTTCCTATCTCAATGGAAGGCCCTGCATACTTGTCGGGGACCCCATCTGTTCGCCGCTTCGGCCACACTGAATTATCCGGGGGCCCTGCACATTGGGTCTTGGTGTTTGAATTTAGGGCCCTACACTCCTGTCTGGGCCACCTGATAATCTGTTCGCGTATACTACATCTTTCGGGAGCCCTTCACACTGAGTGTTGGGTGCTTCTTATTTGGATGGAATGCCCTGCGTTTTTCTCGGGCCCCTTCTGGTCAGCTGCTGGGGCACATTCTAGCATTCTATTACATTATCTGCTATCACACTATATCACGTTCTAGCAGTCCGTCCCGGTGGCCCAGTTGGTTAGAGCGCCTGCGTTCCGATCCACCCACCCGTGGCGGGGTGGGTTCGAGTCGCCTTAGGGCGCTTGCTATTTGCCCTTGGCAGGTATGGTCTGCGGCCGGTGGCAGCGGTCGCGCTAAAGGTCAGTTGACGCCAGAGGACAGGATGGACCTTGCCGACCATTGCGGCACGTTAAGCTTTCGCCACTAAATTCTGCCGTTGCCTGGAACTGCGCGATCGGATGGTGGGGCTAAGGCTCACACAACAAGCTCTGCTTAGCGTGAGTGCTGATCCCAGAAATCTATCCATTCAAAGGGTTTGGATCGTTTGTTGTTGTTTTTTTTAAAAATCTGGACTATGCTCATAAGGTCGTTAGTGCTTCCAATTCGAATGGAGGGCTCTACGCTCTTGCTTGAAGCCCTATTCGGTTTATCTGCTCAGGCACACTCGATCATTCGGGGGCGCTCTTCAGTAGGCTTTGGACACTTCCTATTTGAATTGAGGGCCTTACGCTCTTGACAGGGGCCCTATATGTTCACCTGCTCTGACGTGCTGGATCATTCGGGGTCCTCTGCATCGGGACTTGAATACTTCCTATTTGAACGGAGGGCCCTGTGCTGTTTTTGGGAACCTTATCTGTTAACCTGCTCGGGCACACTCGGACCATTCGAGGGCCCTCTACATTGGGTCTTGAGTACTTCCTATTTCAATGGAGAACCCTACACCCTTGATGGGGCCGTATATGTTAAGCTGTTCGGGCGCACTCGATCGCTCAGAGCCCTACACATTGTGTCGTGAGTATTTCTTTTTTTAATGGATAGCCCTATATTCTTGGCGGGCCCCGCCTATTAAGCTGCCCGGGCCGGTGGCGGATGCAGAGGGGGGGGGGGGGGAGGGGCACGGAACCATGCCCCATGGGCCATGCCGAGGGAACCTGAAAGCTCCGAAGAGGCCCATAACCGGCCAGACGGACGCAGTTTTCTGACAACAAAATTGGAAGCCTTTGGGCCTACAGACGACCACGAACAATTGCTAGCAAAGGTAAAGAGTTAATGAGCAGATCAAGATCATTTTTTCCTGATTGAGAACGTGTTGCTTGGCGGAAATTTTGGAGCTCGTAACGCTGTCTAGAGGCATTACGCTGTTGGTTGCCTGACCCTATATGTCCACTAACCAGGTCAATCTGATCGCTAAGGAGCTTTCAACGTTGCCCTTGATCTCTTTGCATTTTCTCGGAGGGCCAATGCGCTGTTGGGATGCCATCTGCCTCCGTGCCTGAGCACTGTCGATCGATCGGACATTCTTCCGCGGATTCCCCCCCCCCCCCCCATGCACCCGAAAGGCTCTTTACGCTTTTTCCAGGCCCCATATGCCAGGGTACACTCAGTTGCGCACGGGCCCTTCATTTAAGTCTCTGGCTATTCCTGCTTGCTCGAAGAGCCTTGTGCTGTTGCTAGGGTTTTTCTTAGGTAAGGCACAGAGACACTCGAAACTCAGAGGCCATCTACTTTGATCGAGGGCTCTCTCCCTTTGGTCTCATATGCGGGGGACTCTTTACTCCTATCCAGGCTCGTGTTGTGAACCCACCTGCGCAATCTTGATCGCACACGGGTATCAATTCATGGTCTTGGATAATTCCCCTTCGCTCGGAGGGTTCTGTGCTCTGGCCGGGGCTTTATATGTCAGCCTGCCGAGGCACTACCAGTCCTTCATGGGCCCACCACGTTGGCCTTGGGTTCTTTCTGCTTGCTCCGATCACCTTATACTTGTTGAAGGGAGCCACTTTGTTGGCCTCCTGCAGCACCCATGATCGCTCAGGTCTCGTCCCTACTGGCCTCGGTGCCCTCGCCTCAGAGCAGCGGTCGAATATGCGCCGATGAATTTTTACGCGCAAGTGCCGAACGTAATTTTACATGCCGCCGATGTCGTATGTGTTGTTTTCTTTAGCTATTGAGTGAGTAACATTAGCAATTGACACTTATTATACTAGTGCATCACGCTCTTAACATATTTCGAATGCTAGGAATTTTTTTCTCCTTTATGACGGAGGAAAAATTATGCACTAGTCATCAGCCATCAACTGATTACATCGCCCAGCCGCCTAGCCGTAAAAAACATAAGCTAGGAATCAAGTCCATGCTCGGTTTTAATGGTTGTTAGCAACTGACTCAAGTTTATTTTGCCTGTTGTTCCGAAACACGCAGCCTCAAAATCACAGCATTTGACATGATATGTAGAAAGTGAATGAGTTCTGTGAGTATACATTCGTAGCACGCCTAGCTTTATAAATCCGAGCACAGTAAAATGGGTTCCGTATTCATGAAATAAATGAATAAGTAAATACCCACATACATATACACGTACCTATATACATATATATATATATATATATAAATATATATTTGTATATACATACATGTTGCATACGGATTATCTTAACACGAAATGACCGAATTGCAAGGTTATTTTTGGGAAGAGGCCCCAAACTCCAGGGGGCCCCCACAATTTTGCGTGCTCCCGACCCTCGACGAAATCCTGGATCCGGCCCTGTCCTGACCACTCTTCACGCCATGCTCCCGGTTTCATATGCAGATATTGTTGACATCACGATGTTTCGTCTTGCCGCGTCAGATTGGACATCACAAAATGACGAGCCTATTTCGTGAAAGCTATCCGTCCTGAACAGCAATATGTACGCGTAACCGGTTCTTGTCAACATAATATCTTATGTTACAGCTGTATACATAGGCGTATGGACGTTTCAAAAAGTGGGGGGCCAAGCTCAGGGTGTACTTCAGAAAGTCTTTCTAGAAAGCGAGTCCGATGCCGGAGGGAGGGGGGTAGGGATGGAGGTTGTTATCGCTCTTTGTTCAAATGTCATGGCTGCTATGCTAGATATGCACCTAGAGCTATTTATCACAGGTGGCACAGTCTTATTCGACTCATCTGTCATTTGGCGAATAAGGCTACCCAGCTTCCCAAGATAATTCATCCATTTTAGCATTGTCTTTCCTGAGGAGGCGAAATTCCACGAGCGAGTAGGTATTTTGGGTCATTAAGGAAGCATCTGCCTCCACTGTGTAAATGCCAAAATACGACCTGGAAATATGCTGGTGAGAATTTTGGAAGTGGATCGATGGCTCACATTGTGACAGATTTTTCATGAGCCTGACTTCGCTGGCTGCTTTTAAAGAGACAAGACTTGTCGCAGGATTTTAGGCGGAAACAAATTCGGGAGCTTGAAACTGCTAGAAACATTGTGACAAGAGCCACAAGACTGGAGATTCCCTTTTAAGAGTCAAGCCGCATAATTAGGCCCATCTGTCATATGTTCCTTATCTGGGCCCTGCTCCTGTCCGCCCTCGGTGACCGCTGCCCTGGCCCGGATGTCTCCCGCTTGACTGACTGCGAACTGATCGTATGGCTGCTCTGTTGCATATTTTTGGGTCAGCGTTACTACTACATGGTGTATTAAACACATGTTGGACACCTGCAACAGTATCATTTTCCGAATTATCTTCCCTCGCACCACACAATCGCAGAAAAAGAGCCTCCGGGAATCTGTCTGCCTTAGGGATGAATTGGCCCAACGGGCACTTCATTGCCCGTCATGCAATGTATGCGACTTGACCTGCTTTTGGGTGTAAGCAGGGGCGTAGCCAGAGACTTGCCAAGGAGGAACACAAGGTTGACAAAAGCCCATCTTATGGTGATCCCCCAAACTCCCCGGAAAAAGCTTAGTTGTTAGCAAGTGACACGGTTTTCTTCGTTTCACTGCTATTTTTACCTTGCAACTAGAACAGAAACCAAGAGCTACCGTGAGCTCAATTCTGTTTCCATTTTGAGGTCAATAAACTGCAGACATCAGGCGTTGAACGACTGCATGGAAGAAATCACCGGCGCTCTTAATTTACGATGATTAGTTGACTCTTTCTAAACCGATAAAATTTGGAAGCTTTGTCAATTTTGTATCTGGGTTCTATAGATGTTAAGGACATCACGAAGGTAGATTGTAGATCGATATGCTTGATCCAAATCTGAAGATGAAAATTTGATTGTAGATCGAGTGGTCAACAACGTGCATCAACATGTCCGAGCCATGTTTGTCTGAAAATGTTCGCCATTCAGTCAGAATCGATTAGTGATGCAATTCATGTAGCGTACTTTTTAACATGCGCGCTCGTAAATCTTAGCAACAAAAACCTCGACACCAGGCGTTGCCGTCTCCGTAGTCCGCGGAGCGTTAGCCCGGTAGTTAATATTTAGCCGTAGCCCACCGGTGGACGAAAATGATGACGCTTCTGAAATGATTATCTTTACACACTTAAATAAGCTAGTAATACAAGTTATGTGACCTAATTTTGAGGATGCACACTCAAAAATTTTAGAAACACAAGCCTCGACCCCAGGCGTTGCAGTCTCCGTAGGCCGCGCAGCGTCGGCCTAGCAGTTACTATTAAGTTGTGGCCAATGGGTGGACGAAAATGACGATGCTTCTGAAAAAAATATCCTTGGACGCTATATGACATCAGATCTTGTATTATGAACGCGAGTTTAAGCACATATTTCACGTGTGCAATTTTTAGAATGGTGAAAAGAACGGATTGGCCCCTAAAGCACCGCGAAGTGGGGCTGGAATCTTGTGGTTGAACTGGAAAAGTGAAGGTAAAATCTCTATTCGTATCATATGTTGTATAATATATTTTATTTTATATGTCATATATAATAAATAAAATCTCTAATCTCTATATTACATATAAAATATATTCGTGTTTTCGCAGCTACTTACCTATCCAGAAGGCAGATTAATACGGCCCCACCGTCTGGTGGCACTTGCAGTTGCCGAAACTTTTCGGTTTTACGGAAGCTGCAACCCAGACCATCCTTGTCCTTGCTCTCGAGGTTGCGGGAGGGCATTTTCAAGTATTTCGATTTAATTTATTTCAATAATACATTCTGAAAAAATGAACGCTCTTAAGTAAACATGACATAACCTTACTCGCTTTTCAAATTCATTTCGTCCAACCTATTCAACAATAATGAGAACCCCACTCTACTCAACAATAGTGAGGCCCCTTATTTCATTCCGGGCAAAGGGCCTCTTGAGTAGAACACCAGGGGTAAAATACCGTTTCCGGTCAAGGGCTGAAGGGCCTTTCCGTCCAATCGCGAAGTATCTTCTGGCTATCATGCTGGTGACACGGGGCGGGATCTCCTGGTCGATCCGGAGGCCATTAGAACGATACATCATATCACATCGTTCCCATCCCTGACACGGGAGACCCCCGCAGTGAGCCCCGGATCAGGACAGAAACTCTTACTGACATAACAGTATTCTTGATCACCGCACATATTCCGATAGTTGTCACATAGACTCCAGTTCCGTGTTTGTTGTGTTCTTCAGACATATTGAGTTCTCACTGACTGTAGATTGTAGGTGAAATGGGCTTTCTAATTTGTATTAACATCGCTAACCCATGTTTGTCTTAAAATGCTCAAGTTCCTGTGAGAGATGATTACTGATAAAAAACTAGGTAATATGGTGTTTAACATGGGTGCGCGCAAGTCAGAGCAATAATAGCCTCGACGCCCGTCGTTGCAGTCTCCAGGCTGTGCGGCGTCGGCTTTGCGGCTGTAACAGTAAGCGATGGCTAATAAGCGAACGAAAAAGATGACGCATCTTAAGGGAGATGGCTGGTGAACTAGGTAAATCGGCATGCATGTTTGATGTAGTGCAAAAGTAAGCCAAATGCGACCTTAATCTAAAAAGTGGGGAGGGGGGCAGTTAAAATTGCTGGTCCCCCACCTTGAAAAGTGAGGGAGCCATGGCCCCCCTGGCCCCTCCTGTTCCTACACCCATGGGTGTATGTCCGCTTATAATCGCCTCTTTCCCACCTTAGGATTCTAGAATATCGCGCAACACGGACCAGAGCCAGTCCTTAAACACAACAGCACAACGCCGGACTCTGCGGTTTATTGTCATGGCAGTCGAGGTTTAATTCTGTGACGACATGAAACCTCTGACTGACCAAAAGACGAATGTGATGTCACAATTTGCGGCTTTCCCAAAGCCACAGGCTCTACATTTATGGAGACCGGAGCGTGCTACCTTATTGTTTCTATAGCCTTGGGCCGGCCTATGAGGTTAGCGATGTCATTTTTCACCTGACTTTTTCGTTAGCGGAGGTATTTTGCTGAAAGTCACGCACTATATTGTGCATGGTGTCGCTGCGATTAACGGACTGTGACCATGGCCTACGTGGTGGTGCAAGGAAGACCGATGTGTATAGTATGCGAATATCGTTATGTCGTGATTACGCACATCTTAAGCATCTTTTGATGGTGGCTGGCTCACAGTCGTTCAGAAGTCCACCGAAGTCGAACTGAGCCTGGGCCACATCTGTGACGGATGCTGTAGATATGACGTGCTCGGCTGTGAGGGCAAGCCCGATGGGCCTGACCGAAACAGACCGGTGTGGTTACTGTCCCGCTCTGACGGATCCATGATCTCAGAATCCTTGGGGACATTCTCTTGCACTCTGTGTATAGCTTGTCACAGGTAAAAGTTCAAGAAGCAAACAGGTGCAGAAATGACGGGAAACACGTCACTGCTCTGGTCAGCTGGCGTCGGTCACGAGCTGGTGTCGGTCACTGCTCTGGTCAGCTGGTGTCGGTTACGAGCTGGTGTCGGTCACTGCTCTGGTCAGCTGGTGTCGGTCACGAGCTGGTGTCGGTCACTGCTCTGGTCAGCTGGTGTCGGTCACGAGCTGGTGTCGGTCACTGCTCTGGTCGGCGGGAGCCTTGACCTTCACCTTGAGTGTTGCGCACCGTCGTGTCAATGCGTGGTTCTACGATTACGACTGTCCCAAATGTGCCGAATTAATATGTCGTGCATGATGTACTTTGTGTGTCTGTCCACCAAAAAGTCTACGTCCTCGCATTTGCGCACAAGATGTAAAGAAAAGTTTTGGTGTAATGTGCATGACCACGAAAAATTAAAATAAGAATGCCCGCGCACTTGTGCACTACAAAAAAGCGCATGGCTTTATGGCATACCTAGCAACTGCCAGGTACGCCACATTCAACAATAAAGCTTGGAGATGATCGCAGCAATAAATTCTCAACCAGTTGACTCGCAGGTAATAACTTTGAAATTTTTGACATTTGACCACTCGACCTAACCTAAGACCACTGAATTTTCAGCCGTAAAAAGGGAATCAAGCAAGGCACATCCAATGGGGAAGCTTTCACAGCGTACGGTTCGGCATGTTCGGATAAATGAGTTGCTTGCCAGCAGGAATTTTTGAATTTGTGAAACTTGACTTTTAACCTGACCACCGAATGGTCACCGAATTTTCTGAAAAATAAGAAGAACAAAAAGAAGAATCAAATATGGTGCATCCAATGGTGAAGGTTTCGCAGCGATCGGCTCAGTAGGTTCTGAGAACTGAGCTGTCTGCAAGCAAGAATTTTGGAATTTTCGAAATTGATTACTTTTTACATTACCTAGATCTACCGTATTTTCAACTGCAAGAAGGAATCGGATATGGCGCGTTCAATGACGAAGGCTTCACGACGATCGGTGCGGTGGACTCTGAGATCTGAGCTGTCTGCTTTTGCATGTAAAATTTTCCCTTGGCGTTTTCGAGGTGTTTGATCTCAGGCCAAGTCTTGTAATTGCCTCCCCATGACTCACCTCATTGCACGGAATCGATCGGTGAAGTTTTTAAGATGATCGGAGGAGTCATTTCGGAGGAAGAGCGCGTCCGCTTCATATGACGATTTTTTAGATCCTGCCACACAAATGCCCACCAGGCGCAGCTGTGGATGTAAATGCAGTGTTTTCGACCTTCCATTGCATACAGTGCTGTAGTCCAAATCTTCATCTCCTACGACGTACGCAGCAGTTTTTTCGCTGTGCTTTGTGACTGAAAAGTTAGTTGCATCCAAAAACTGACAAAATGTTGCACTACTCGCATGAACTGATTGCCAAATCATTGTTATTGTTTTACAAAAGTGGACAGGACAGCCCACCTTGGGCCTGCATGAAAAACCATCGTTTTATTACAAATCTGTAGTGATCTGGTAGTGATCTTATTTTGTGCGTTCTAGTATTAAAGTGTTTGTCATTTTGATTTGATATCCATGCAACCCATATTGTCTGCCCTTTTCCTTTTAAGGTTTCCAACTAATGGTCATCTCATGTAACCTACTTATGTCTTGCATCATCAGCGTGGCTGGGCGGCAGCTAAGCCAAGGCCAGCTATTCATGCTAGCATCATTCTTCCTTATTAAAACATGTTTGTTTACCATTGTTGCCCTGTGTTTGGTTCTCGGCCCGGTATGTCTGTCTGTATTCTCGATTGAAAGTGTTTTTTCAGTGCCTTGGTATCTATCTATCTATCTATCTGTCTATATATCTATCTATCTATCCATCTATCTATCTTTGTATCTCTATATATTTTAATAGATACATAAATATATATGTATATAAGTAATATATATGCATATAATGTATAATAAATATATGTATATAAGGCAACACTTTGTGTTACGCAAATGTGTATGCCAGTCATACCGTTCATGTGGTGGCTTCATTCCAACAGTAGGCCATGCGATATCATGTGATGCCATGTCACCGATGTCACCCATGTCATACTTGAGACTGCAGTCCCTGCCCTGCCTTGCTTGACTGGTCCATATTTGCCTGCTTGTGCGTCAGGTGAGAGCAAGTTTTTTATAACTTGGCTGCAACATACCTGCACTTCAAAGGATTGGATAGCACATAGGAAATGACGTGGCCTGGCCATGCGTCAGAATACGACCTGCCCTGACCTGAGTTGCCCCCCAAAGGTGCTCGTCAGCCTTGCCCTAATCTTACC
>NW_023596420.1:32939957-32946025 GCF_011947565.3 Pollicipes pollicipes
CGTCCACCGGTGGGCTACGGCTAAATATTAACTACCGGGCTAACGCTCCGCGGACTACGGAAACTGCAACGCCTGGTGTGGAGGTTTTTATTGCCAAGATTTACGAGCGCGCATGTTAAAAAACACGCTACATGAATTGTATCACCAATCGATTCTGACTGAATGGCGAACATTTTCAGACAAACATGGCTTGGACATGTTGATGCACATTGTTGACCACTCGATCTGCAATCAAATTTTCATCTTCAGATTTGGATCAAACATATCGATCTACAACCTACCTTCGTGATGTCCTTAATATCTATTGAACCCAGATACAAAACTGACAAAGCTTCCAAATTTTATCGGTTTAGAAAGGGTCAACTAATCATCGTAAATTAAGAGCGCCGGTGATTTCTTCCATGCAGTCGTTCAACGCCTGATGTCTGCAGTTTATTGACCTCAAAATGGAAACAGAATTGAGCTCACGGTAGCTCTTGG
The DNA here is from genome assembly GCF_011947565.3 of Pollicipes pollicipes. Lineage (NCBI taxonomy): Eukaryota > Metazoa > Arthropoda > Thecostraca > Pollicipedomorpha > Pollicipedidae > Pollicipes > Pollicipes pollicipes. Next base: position 32,940,438 of record NW_023596420.1, read on the forward strand.
TTTCTGTTCTAGTTGCAAGGTAAAAATAGCAGTGAAACGAAGAAAACCGTGTCACTTGCTAACAACTAAGCTTTTTCCGGGGAGTTTGGGGGATCACCATAAGATGGGCTTTTGTCAACCTTGTGTTCCTCCTTGGCAAGTCTCTGGCTACGCCCCTGCTTACACACAAAAGCAGGTCAAGTCGCATACATTGCATGACGGGCAATGAAGTGCCCGTTGGGCCAATTCATCCCTAAGGCAGACAGATTCCCGGAGGCTCTTTTTCTGCGATTGTGTGGTGCGAGGGAAGATAATTCGGAAAATGATACTGTTGCAGGTGTCCAACATGTGTTTAATACACCATGTAGTAGTAACGCTGACCCAAAAATATGCAACAGAGCAGCCATACGATCAGTTCGCAGTCAGTCAAGCGGGAGACATCCGGGCCAGGGCAGCGGTCACCGAGGGCGGACAGGAGCAGGGCCCAGATAAGGAACATATGACAGATGGGCCTAATTATGCGGCTTGACTCTTAAAAGGGAATCTCCAGTCTTGTTGGATCTTGTCACAATTTTTTTTCTAGCAGTTTTCAAGCTCCCGAATTTGTTTCCGCCTAAAATCCTGCGACACAGTCTTGTCTCTTTAAAAGCAGCCAGCGAAGTCAGGCTCATATGAAAATCTATCACAATGTGAGCCACCGATCCACTTCCAAAATTCTCACCAGCATATTCCAGGTAGTATTTTGGCATTTACACCGTGGGAGGCAGATGCTTCCCTTAATGACCGAAAATACCCCCTACTCGCTCGTGGAATTTCGCCTCCTCAGGAAAGACAATGCTAAAATGGATGAATTATCTTGGGAAGCTGGGCAGCCTTATTCGCCAAATGACAGATGAGTCGAATAAGATTGTGCACCCTGTGTGACAATATCTCTAGGTGCATATCTAGCATGGCAGCCTGACATTTGAATAAAGAGCGATAACAACCTGCCATCCCTACCCCCCTCCCTCCGGCATCGGACTCGCTTTATAGAAAGACTTTCTGAAGTACACCCTGAGCTTGGCTCCCCCACTTTTTGAAAACGTCCATACGCCTATGTATACAGCTGTAACATAAGATATTATGTTGACAAGAACCGGTTACGCGTACATATTGCTGTTCAGGACGGATAGCTTTCACGAAATAGGCTCGTCATTTTGTGATGTCCAATCTGACGCGGCAAGACGAAACATCGTGATGTCAACAATATCTGCATATGAAACCGGGAGCATGGCGTGAAGAGTGGTCAGGACAGGGCCGGATCCAGGATTTCGTCGAGGGTCGGGAGCACGCAAAATTGTGGGGCCCCCTGGAGTTTGGGCCCCTTCCCAAAAATAACCTTGCAATTCGGTCATTTCGTTTTAAGATAATTCGTATGCAACATGTATGTATATATAAATATAAATATATATATATATATATATATATATATATGTATGTATATAGGTACGTGTATATGTATGTGGGTATTTACTTATTCATTTATTTCATGAATACGGAACCCATTTTACTGTGCACGGATTTATAAAGCTAGGCGTGCTACGAATGTATCCTCATAGAACTCATTCACTTTCTACATATCATGTCAAATGCTATGATTTTTGAGGCTGCGTGTTTCGGAACAACAGGCAAATAAACTTGAGTCCAGTTGCTAACAACCATTAAAACCGAGCATGGACTGATTCCTAGCTTATGTTTTTTTACGGCTAGGCGGCTGGGCGATGTAATCAGTTGATGGCTGATGACTAGTGCATAATTTTTCCTCGTCATAAGGAAGAAAAAAAAATCCTAGCATTCGAAATATGTTAAGCGCGTGATTGCACTAGTATAGATAAGGTGTCAATTGCTAATGGTTTACTCACTCAATAGCTAAAGAAAACAACACATACGACATCGGCGGCATGTAAAATTACGTTCGGCACTTGCGCGTAAAAATTCATCGGCGCATATTCGACCGCTGCTCTGAGGCGAGGGCACCGACCGAGGCCAGTAGGGACGAGACCTGAGCGATCATGGGTGCTGCAGGAGGCCAACAAAGTGGCTCCCTTCAACAAGTATAAGGTGATCGGAGCAAGCAGAAAGAACCCAAGGCCAACGTGGTGGGCCCATGAAGGACTGGTAGTGCCTCGGCAGGCTGACATATAAAGCCCCGGCCAGAGCACAGAACCCTCCGAGCGAAGGGGAATTATCCAAGACCATGAATTGATACCCGTGAGCGATCAAGATTGCGCAGGTGGGTTCACAACACGAGCCTGGATAGGAGTAAAGAGTCCCCCGCATATGAGACCAAAGGGAGAGAGCTCTCGATCAAAGTAGATGGCCTCTGAGTTTCGAGTGTCTCCGTGCCTTACCTAAGAAAAACCCTGGCAACAGCACAAGGCTCTTCGAGCAAGCAGGAATAGCCAGAGACTTAAATGAAGGGCCCGTGCGCAACTGAGTGTACCCTGGCATATGGGGCCTGGAAAAAGCGTAAAGAGCCTTTCGGGTGCATGGGGGGGGGGGGGGGGGGAAATCCGCGGAAGAATGTCTGATCGATCGACAGTGCTCAGGCACGGAGGCAGATGGCATCCCAACAGCGCATTGGCCCTCCGAGAAAATGCAAAGAGATCAAGGGCAACATTGAAAGCTCCTTAGCGATCAGATTGACCTGGTTAGTGGACATATAGGGTCAGGCAACCAACAGCTGTAATGCCTCTAGACAGCGTTACGAGCTCCAAAATTTCCGCCAAGCAACACGTTCTCAATCAGGAAAAAAATGATCTTGATTGGCTCATTAACTCTTTACCTTTGCTAGCAATTGTTCGTGGTCGTCTGTAGGCCCAAAGGCTTCCAATTTTTGTTGTCAGAAAACTGCGTCCCGCTGGCCGGTTATGGGCCTCTTCGGAGATTTCAGGTTCCCTCGGCAATGGCCCATGGGGCATGTTCCGTGGCCCTCCCCCCCCCCCCCCCCCCCCTCTGCTATCCGCCACCGGCCCGGCTAGCTTAATAGGCGGGGCCCGCCAATGAATATAGGGCTATCCATTAAAAAAAGAAAGACTCACGACACAATGTGTAGGGCTCTGAGCGATCGAGTGCGCCCGAACAGTCTTAACATATACGGCCCCCATCAGAGTGTAGGGTTCTCCATTGAAATAGGAGAGTACTCAAGACCCAATGTAGAGGGCCCTCGAATGGTCCGAGTGTGCCCGAGCAGGTTAACAGATAAGGTTCCCAAAAACAGCACAGGGCCCTCCGTTCAAATAGGAAGTATTTCAAGTCCCGATGCAGAGGACCCCCGAATGATCCACACGTCAGAGCAGGTGAACATATAGGGCCCCTGTCAAGAGCGTAAGGCCCTCAATTCAAATAGGAAGTGTCCAAAGCCTACTGAAGAGCGCCCCGAATGATCGAGTGTGCCTGAGCAGATAAACCGAGTAGGGCTTCAAGCAAGAGCGTAGAGCCCTCCATTCGAATTGGAAGCACTAACGACCTTATGAGCATAGTCCAGATTTTTAAAAAAAACAACAACAAATGATCCGAACCCTTTGAATGGATGGATTTCTGGGATCAGCACTCACGCTAAGCAGAGCTTGTTGTGTGAGCCTTAGCCCCACCATCCGATCGCGCAGTTCCAGGCAACGGCAGAATTTAGTGGCGAAATCTTAACGTGCCGCAATGCTCGGCACGGTCCATCCTGTCCTCTGGCGTCAACTGACCTTTAGCGCGACCGCTGCCACCGGCCGCAGACCATACCTGCCAAGGGCAAATAGCAAGCGCCATAAGGCGACTCGAACCCACCCCGCCACGGGTGGGTGGATCGGAACGCAGGCGCTCTAACCAACTGGGCCACCGGGACGGACTGCTAAAACGTGATACAGTGTTATAGCAGATAATGTAATAGAATGCTAGAATGTGCCCCAGCAGCTGAACAGAAGGGGCCCGAGAAAAACGCAGGGCATTCCATCCAAATAAGAAGCACCCAACACTCAGTGTGAAGGGCTCCCGAAAGATGTAGTATACGCGAACAGATTATCAGGTGGCCCAGACAGGAGTGTAAGGCCCTAAATTCAAACACCAAGACCCAATGTGCAGGGCCCCCGGATAATTCAGTGTGGCCGAAGCGGCGAACAGATGGGGTCCCCGACAAGTACGCAGGGCCTTCCATTGAGATAGGAAGTGCCCAAGACACGATGTGGAGGACCCCGGATATTCGAGTGTGCCCCAGCAGGTTAACAGATGGGGCCCCGGCAGGAGCGTTCCGTTCTGCTCAAATATGAAATACCCACGACACGATGTATAGCGCCCCGAATAATCGAGTGCACGAGAGCACGTTAACAGACAGGGTCTCCGAAAAGCGCGGACGGCCCTCCATTAAAAAAGGGAGTACCCAAAACCACATGTAGAGGTCCCCACAATCGAATGGACCCGAGCATCTTGTCAAAAGGGGCCCCGACAGAAGCATAAGGCCCTCCATTCCAATAAGAAGTACCCAAAACCCGGTGCGAAGGCCCCCGAAAGATGAAGTGTTCCCGAACAGATTCTCAGATGGCCCCAATAGGAGCAGAGAGCCCTAAATTCAAACATCAAGAACCAATGTGCAGGCGCCCCCCCCCCCCTCCGACCAATCCAGCGTGGCCGAGGAGGCGAACAGAGTGGGCCCATGACAAGTGGGCAGGGCCCCATTCAAATAACACGTGCCCAAGGCCCAATGTACAGGGCCCCCGAACGATTGAATGTGCCCGAGCAGGTTATGAGATAGCCCCCCCCAAAAAAAAGCGTAATGCCCCCATTAAGAAAAGAATTACCCAAGGCCCAGTATGAAGGTCTCCGAACGACTGGTGTGCCCAAGCAGGCCATCAGATGGGCCCTCGACAAGAGTACAGGGCCCTAAGCAAGTTATAGAGAATTGCAAGCGCCCTAGGCCAATGAAGAGCCTCAGAGTGCACGGCCTTCTGGCTGCCATTGGAGTGTTCGGTCCTGTGGACCGGGGCCCCTGAATGAAATCTCCTGCTGGCTTTTCGAGCGCTTAATCGTAGGTTCCGAGGGGCCCCAAGGGCCCCTCGGAACCTTGGGGGAAGGGGGCACGTGCCCCTTGTTCCCACCCCCTGCCTTCGCTACTGTTTCCATAGAAACATTTTCCAAGCGCGACGCACTGCCCACAATGCGTTGTGAATGCGTGACGTCTGCTGTAATTCGAACCCGAATCATATGCGTGGAGATCTGTAATGGGAGATGTGTTGGTGGCAAACCATTAATAACTCCCAAACTCCCGCAGATATGTCCTTGATGCCATGCAAGAATACTCTTCAGAGAAACTGTTACATATTGCCCTCAGTGACAACTAGCTTCCTGCAGCCTTTCAAGTGCTTCCTCGACTATCGAAAGGCTCGCGGAACGGCTCTGAACGGGAGAGGTCCTGTAGACCCCCCCCCCCTCGACAGGTCGCATGCCGTCCCACCAGAGCCATCTGTCGAGAGCGCCACGATCAAATGGTTCATGGAGAGCTCCGCTAGAAGCGTACCGGGTCCTCACCTCCCGTTGTTGAGATTGAGATGGACTAGAGCGGCCAGAAGTGCAGGCAGAGAGGGCGG